>NC_035441.2:19294870-20040335 GCF_002127325.2 Helianthus annuus | reverse complement strand
GTATGGTCCTCACTGGCGACTATCCAAACTTTGTGACATGAAAATGACAAAACCTTAGCTAACGTGAAAACGTTAGAAACCTTAGGAACGGATGTATGGTACGTCTACCATTATACGTAGGATCCCAGATACAGCCAGTACAATGAAATTGTCAGCCCCTAAAGCGAGTACTGGTCCCATTTCCATGAACTGTACCAGGATCATCGTGCGCTGCTGGCGATACTAGGGACAGGCCCAAACTGGGGACTAGCCCAAAGAACTGGGGTCAAGCCCAAATAACTGGGTTCAAGCCCAAATAACTGGGGTCAAGCCCAAATAACTAGATACTTCTATGGAGACTTATCCTCTGCTAAGGATACCCAAACCTTCTGCAAAACTTAGAAACAAGTGAAAGGAGGATAAAGGATCCAGGATCCTTATCCTTGCATATAGGATAATTAAAGAATGAAATAGTTCGAGATTAGATTATTACCAAAATGAGGATCTTTCATCCTACAAGGATCCTTCAAGGATCATTGTTGGCTAAGGATCATGGATCCTTATCACATGAAGTATTTTTTCAAGTGGACAGCATTCCAAGCTCTTGGCAGCAAATCACCTTCCATTGTTAGCAACCGATATGCCCCATTTCCTGCTTCAGCTTCAATCAAATAAGGGCCTTCCCACTTTGGTGCCAACTTTCCATCAGCAGGATTGGTGGTATTCTGAAATGCTTTCCTCAGTACCATATCGCCAACTTGGAATTTCTTGATCCTGATATTCTTATTATAAGCTCTAACCATATTTTGTTGATAACTGGCCATCCTTATCCTTGCCAAATCCTTGAGTTCTTCTATAGTATCCAAGTCTTGAACCAAGTTTTCAGCATTTCTTTCAGGATCACGGATGCTTGTTCTTGCAGTAGGAACTACCATTTTTGTAGGGATCACTGATTCTGCTCCAAATACCAAAGAGAATGTAGTTTGGCCAGTAGCATTCTTGGGAGTTGTCCTGTCAGCCCATAATACATAAGGTAGCTGTTCTGTCCATTTTCCTTTCTTGGATCCAAGTTTCTTTTTCAAGTTGTTGATGATGATCTTGTTGGATGATTCTGCTTGGCCATTAGCTTGTGGGTGGACTGGTGCTGATGTTATTATCTTAATCCCCCAGCTATCACAAAAGTTAATAGTTCTATTCCCAATAAATTGGGATCCATTATCACATATAATTTCAGAAGGCATACCAAATCTAGTAATAATATTTCTTTTGATATAGGATATCACTTCTTTTTCTCTGACTTGAGCAAAGGCTTCAGCCTCTATCCACTTTGAGAAATAGTCAGTCATAGCAAGTGTTTTGGTCAAAAATCTGATGAGGATAATGCAACCAAACTCTCAGTTATGGGGTATGATGCTTGAAATAAGGAACAATGATAAGGATCACTTAAATGTAAATTGCACAAACAACACAAGGATTTATACGAGGAAAAAGCCCTTGATCAATGAATGATCTCCGGCATAAAAAACCTCGGGTGATGGACACTACCGATCACCAAGCTCAAATAAATCAATAAATGTTTACAACTTCGGATAGTGACGAGCTAGGTACAAGGATCACTATGATTAAATGTGTAAAAGTGGATGAAAACTGTTAAGTGTTTGCCGAATGCTTCAAGAGTGCAGTTGTACGAGAGTGTGTGTAGCTGAAAATGGCTAAGTGTTCTAATTACTAGCTCGTCACCCCTTTAAAAATAGAAGTTAACTATGCTAACAAACTATCCAACTTTTGTGCCATGCTCCCACGTTCTCCACAACGTCCATTTCCAGTCAAACGTGTGCGAAATACCCGTGGAATATTCCATCGTAACGTTGCCAAGACTAAGTCAAGCTTATTACTCCTGCAAAACAATACGAAACATAAACAAACAATCGTTAGTATGAGGATCCTTAGGGTGATCCATGATCCTGATCCTGAAGCTCTTCTGAGGATCACTATCTGTCACAGAAGTAAGGATCACTATTAGGATAACAAGTAAGGATCACTAATTGTTAGAAAATCCTCCCCTAACAATTGCCCCCAAAATATAAGGAGTAATATGTAAAATGAACGAATTATATTTTCCTGATCTTATCCTTTATCCCCTTTGCAGAAATTTGCCGAAATCGAGGACTACGTTGGCCATGTTGAGGATCAAGATAGGAAGATTGCCGATCTCCAGCAGGTTGCATTGCTAAAGGATCTCAAAATTGCTAATCTTCAGAAGGAACTCCAGGATGCCAAACATGAGACGGCCAAGGTGCTGGTTAATGCTGACTACGAGAAGTATGAGATCACCGAAGATGCCAAGGTCTCCGCCGCCATAGCAATGTACAAAACGAAGCTGCAAATGGCCCTGGAAGCTCAGGATCCTGCCTTTGACAAGAGCACATGGGATGTGGAGGGCTGGAAGGCAAGGCTAGCTGAACTGGACGATGAAGAGGAGGCTGAAGAGATCCTGAAAATTGAGGCTGGAGGCAAGGGTGAAGGTGGTGAAGCAAGTGGAGCAGGAGGTGGTGATGCAGTGAAGGTTTAGGCTGCAGGATTGGGCGATGATGGAAATTTCTAGACATAGTCGGAGCCCAATTTTTTTTGTTTGATGGTTGTTTGTTGAACAATTTGATGGTTTGTACTGAACAGTAGTTTTTAGGATTAAGGATCTAGGATCCTTCAGACAATAGGCAGGATTGCAAATGGTTTAGGGATCCTCTGTTTGGGGGATGAAGCCATTGTGATCCTGCCGCCTTTATATTCCTGCACTACTTTGAACCTATTATCATGGACACCTTGTACCTACCCCAGCGGACGGGCCACTTTTTGCTATTGATGCTCGGGGTAGGTAATTTTGACAACCTTTTAAGGGTTAGTCTTTTTGTTAATAAATAAAATCTTAATCTTTTGTCGCTTATCTTGTGTTGTTATCCTTTTTGTCTCTTTAATTCTCAATTGTTTTGATGTACACTTATTAAATAAGCAATTTTGAATAAGTCAGGTTGAAAATATTTAGGATATGATCCATGATCAAATATCCTATAGTCGAAGAATCCCAAAAAGTAGTATATTTTAAGGATCATAAGTTTAGTTGTCAAATTTTAAGGGTTATTCAAATAAACAATGAATAGAATTAAAAATAGTTAAGGATCATACCTGAGGATCCAAGTTAGGATCCTAACCCTTAGTACCATAATCAGGACAATTACAAGATAAACCTTAGAGATAAGTAAGGATCAAGGATCCCTAGTTGTTTAACTTCAAGGACCTGAAATAGAGCATAACTTGGGACTAAGCCAACATAAGATAAGAGTTAGCAACTGGGGACAAGCCCAAGGATAACTAGGGACAAGCCCAAGGATAACTGGGGACAAGCCCAAGGATAACTGGGGACAAGCCCAAGGATAACTGGGGACAAGCCCAAGGATCGTATGTAAACTGGAGTATGGCCCTAACTGGCGACTATCCAAACTTAGTGACATGACAATGCCAAAACCTTAGCTAACGTGAAAACGTTAGAAACCTTAGGAATGGATGTATGGTACGTCTACCATTATACGTAGGATCCTAGGTATAGCCAGTACAATGGAATTATCAGCCCCTAAAGCGAGTACTGGTCCTAGTGCCTTGAACTATACCAGAATCATCATGCGCTACAGGCGGAACTGGGGTCAAGCCAAAATGATTGGGTTAAACCCAAGGAACGAATTGCTTCTGTAGATAATCAACACTTTGTTATGAATACCTGAACTTTCAAAACTCAGAATCATGTGAGAGAAGGATAAAGGACACATGATCCTTATCCTAATATGTGAAAATAAGGAAATGAAATAGTTCAAGATTAGGACGTTACCAGAGTAAGGATCATTGATGCTTTAAGGATCCTTCAAGGATACCCCTAATGTAAGGATCATCTGTGCCATGAGGATCCTGCTCACATGAAACATTTCTTCAAATGGACAGCATTCCAAGCTCTTGGTAGCAAATCACCTTCCATGGTTAGCAATCTATATGCCCCTTTTCCTGCTTCAGCTTCAATCAAATAAGGGCCTTCCCATTTTGGTGCCAATTTTCCATCAGCAGGATTGGTGGTATTCTGAAATGCTTTCCTTAATACCATATCACCAATTTAAAACTTCCTGATCCTGACATTTTTGTTGTAAGCACCAGCCATTCTTTGTTGATAACTGGCCATCCTTATCCTGGCCAGATCCCTGATTTCGACAATAGTATCCAGGTCTTGAGCCAAGTTCTCATCATTTTCCTCAGGATCACGGGTACTTGTTCTAGCAGCTGGAACCACCATTTCTGTTGGGATCACTGATTCTGCCCCAAATACCAAAGAGAATGGAGTCTGGCATGTAGCATTCTTGGGGGTTGTCCTTTCAGCCCAAAGCACATAAGGTAGTTCTTCTGCCCATTTCCCTTTCTTGGATCCAAGCTTCTTCTTCAAATTGTTGATGATGATCTTGTTGGATGATTCTGCTTGACCATTAGCTTGTGGGTGGACTGGTGTTGATGTTATCATCTTAATCCCCCAGCTGTCACAAAAGTTAGTAGTTCTGCCCCCAATAAATTGGGAACCATTATCACATATAATTTCAGAAGGAATACCAAATCTAGTTATAATATTTCTTTTAATGAAGGATATCACTTCCTTTTCTCTGACTTGTGCAAAAGCTTCAGCCTCTATCCACTTGGAGAAGTAATCAGTCATAGCTAGCATGAACACTTTTCCACCAGGTGCCTTAGGGAGCTTACCAACTATATCCATGCCCCATCTCATAAATGGCCAAGAGGAGGATATAGGATGTAAAAATTCAGCCGGCTGATGAAGGATATTGTTGTGTCTCTGACAAGGATCACACTTCTTAGCATATTCCATAGCATCTCTTTTCATAGTTGGCCAGTAGTATCCTATCCTTAGGATCCTTAAGAACAATGCCCTGCACCCAGTGTGGTTTCCACAATCTCCTTCATGAAAGTCTTTTAAAACTTCTTGGACTTCAGGATCCTCAATGCATCTTAAATATGGTCCAGCAAGAGATCGCTTATACAACATATTATTTAAGATTGTGAATTGAGATACCTTAATCCTGAAAGCCCTAGGATTTTCTCCTGTAGGAATCTCTCCGTGTTGTATCTCATGATTGGTGAGATCCATGATCCTGAATAAGATTGAGTATCCTCACTAGGGATAATTGCAGAATCCTCCCCTATTTCCATGGCCACATGATCCTCGATGGCAGGAGCCAAGACATGGGTAATGGGGATACTTATATCCTCCGGGATCTTCAAGGATGATCCTAAGTTAGCCAATGCATCAGCTTCTGTATTTTCTTCCCTTGGTACCTGTGTTAAACTAAAGGAAACAAAAGAGAGTGCCAATTCTTTGACTATCTCTAAATATTTGGTTAAACTTATATCCTCCGGGATCTTCAAGGATGATCCTAAGTTAGCCAATGCATCAGCTTCTGTATTTTCTTCCCTTGGTACCTGTGTTAAACTAAAGGAAACAAAAGAGAGTGCCAATTCTTTGACTATCTCTAAATATTTTGTTAGCTTTTCACCTTTAACAACATAGGATCCATTAAAGTGATTTGTAATTAACAATGAATTTACATGTACCTCAAGATACCTGATCCCCATATACTTAGCAATTTGCAAACCAGCAATTAAGGCTTCATATTCATCCTCATTATTAGTGGTTTGGAACTCACAAGCTATAGAGTGGGGTATTATGTCCCCCTGTGGCGATTTTAGTAGTATACCAAGCCCTGTGCCTTTGACGTTTATGGATCCATCCGTATAGAGTATCCAAGGATCCTTGGTCTCCTCTAGCTGCTGGACTTCTAACTCAACTTCTTTTTGTAAATCACTACTGAAATCAGCCACAAAGTCAGCCAATGCTTGGGATTTGATGGCTGTCTTGGGCTCATATCTTATATCATAGGCACTAAGCTTCACTGCCCGCTTAGCCATCCTTCCTGACATCTCTGGTTTCCTGAGGACATTCTTAATTGGAAAATTAGTTTTAACAACAATAACATGAGTTTCAAAATAATGTCTCAACTTAGTGGATGCCATAATTAATGCAAGAATAAGCTTTTCAAGGTGTGAATACCTGGATTCAGCATCAAGTAAACTCTTACTTACATAATAGACAGGATGTTGTGTACCTTCATGATCCTTAACAAGGACTACACTTACTGCTTTTGAGGATACTGCGAGATACAAGGATAGCACATCTCCTTTCTCTGGTTTCATCAAGGCCGGGGCTGAGGATAGGTAATCTTTGAGAGCTCGTAAGGCATTTTCATGCTTCTCTGTCCACTCAAATTTCTTGTTCTTCCTTAGGATATCATAGAATTCTTTGCACTTCTCTGAGGATTTGGATATAAATCTGTTCAAAGCTGCTATCCTGCCTGTTAGCCTTTTGACATCCTTAGCATTGGCAGTAGATTTGATATTCACTAAGGCTTTGATTTGTTCCGGGCTAGCTTCAATGCCTCTCTTGGTCACCATGTATCCTAAGAATTTACCTGCTTTAACACCAAAGTGACACTTTGAAGGATTAAGTTTCATGTTATATTTGTCAAGGATATCAAATGCTTCCTCCATGTCCCTTAGGTGATCCTCAGCTTTTACGGATTTTACTACCATATCATCTATGTAAACCTCCATAGTTTGTCCAATCTGATCCTTGAACATCATATTCACCAGCTTTGATATGTTGCACCTGCATTCCTTAATCCAAACGGCATAGCAATATAACAATATATACCGGTTGGAGTCATAAAAGCCGTATCCTCTTGATCAGATGGTTCCATCTGAATTTGTTGAAATCCAGATGAAGCATCCATAAAAGTCAACAGTTCATGACCCGCCGTTGCATCCACCATGGAGTCAATGTGGGGTAATGGGAAAAGATCCTTGGGACATGCCTTATTTAAATCTGTGAAATCGACACATACCCTCCACTTTCCATTTTTCTTTTGAACAACAACCACATTGGCCAACCATCTTGGATACTTGACCTCTCTAATCATACCTGTTTTGGTCAAAAATCACACAAGGATAATGCAACCAAACTCTAAGTAAACGGGGAATGATGCTTGGTTTGTTGTAAAAGTAAAGGATCACTTTAGTAAGAAATATGCAAGTGACACAAGGATTTATACGAGGAAAAAGCCCTTGATCAATGAATGATCTCCGGCATAAAAAACCTCGGGTGATGGCAACTACCGATCACCAAACTTCAATATAACAAATAATGGTTACAACCTCGGATGATAATGAGCTGAGTACAAGGATCACTATAGTATCGTGTGTCTAAATGTGTGAGAAGTGTGTCGTGTGTCTTCCGAATGTGGAAGAGTGTTATATATACAAGTGTGGGTGGCCTATTTTAGGTAAACAGACTAATAATCAGCTCATTACCCCTTTAGGAATAAAAGTAAATCTAGCCTAAATTATCGCCCTTAAATTATGCCGAGTTTCCATATCCTTTACAACGTTCCTCTCTGATTAAGCATATGCCAAAGTTGTAAAGACGCGTCCCTTATTTGCGATGCTAAGAGCGGATCCTGCTAGACATTCCTGCAAGATAACATTAAATTTAATGAAAACAACTGTTAGCATGAGGATCCCTATAATGGTCCGTGATCCTGATCCTGGAGCTCTTCTAAGGATCACCATCTGCCAAAGAAATAAGGATCACTGGTTAGGATCACATGTAAGGATCATATGTTATAAAAATCCAGCCCTAACAATTGCCCCCAAAATATAAGGAGTGATATTGTAAATAAATGAGTTATATTTTGCTTGATCTTATCTGCAACGAGCTAATCGGATAACTAGCCGTTGAAGTCGGACTAGCCGTTGTGATTCTTACGTCACAGAAGTGACAGCCCTGCAGATCATCATTATAAATAGGAGATAGAGATAGGATCAATTCGCATTTAAATCCAAAGAAACTCCCTTTATAATCTCGTCTGAAGATCGATCAGGTATCTCTCTTCTTCTTCCTTCCTTCTTTTACTCTGTTTTTCTGTTTCTCTGTTTTTCTGTTTCTCTGTTTTTCTCCAACATTCAGCAAATATGCTGCTCCGGAACTCCCCTCACAAGGATCCTAAAAAGAATAGTCCCTTGAAGGGTCAAGGGATCATCAAGGATTCTCCCAATGAGAGGTGTTGTTTCACCGATGCCCAGATTGATAGAATTCGTCATTGTTTTCCGGCGAATGCTATCTTCAAATCTTTCATTCCCACTGCTCTAAGTGACTTTGTTTCCGATACTTGGGTAGATTTTCCTGTTACTCCGTTCACCATAGGCTATACGTATCCCTTTCCAGCTTTCACCCAATCTTTCTTTTCCCTGACCGGCATATCTTACATTCAAGCCATGCCGATGATCTGGAGGGTTTTGTATACCCTTGAGAGGATCATTGAGCAGGAGGGGATTGACTTAGGGATGGCGGAGCTGGCTGAGCTGTATGATCTCACAACGTTTGGATCATGTCGATATCTGTTCAAACGGAAAGCCGAAGAGGATCACCCTGTTCTTAAGGTCACCAAGAATGACACGAATTGGAAGCGACGATTCTTCTTTGTTAGGAGGGATACCATCCCTAATGGGAAGGATCTGCCCAAGGAGTGGGCTACTCATGGTAGGATAGAGGATCCTGGAAGGATCACCATCAGACTTGTTCCTTAGGCTGAGGATCACTAACACTTTCTTTGTTTTTCGTGTGCAGCTATATCCGTTGCTCATCTCAAGTTGACTCCTGCTGCAAGAGAGAGAGTTCTAGCCTTCAAAAAGCTTGATCCTGAGACCAGAAGTTTTCAAGTTGCTACCCAGGATTCACAGGAAGTATCCTCCGCATCTGCCACCATGTCAAGTAAGTATCCTCATTTAAAAAGTAGTTCTATGTAAGATTTTTAAATTAGTTAGAATACTTATCTTATTTTGATTGTGTAGGCGCTGGGAAATCTGCTAAGTCTGCCTCCAATTTTGGTATTGATGATCTTGCTAATGTCAAATCCACAAGGAAGAAGACCCCTGCTGCTAGTCCCTCTGCTTCGGCCCCTAAAGCACCTGTCAGGGGTAAGGGAAAGAAGAGAAAGGCTTCTGAGGATCTCCAAGGATTTCCCCTGCTCCGCCAACAGTTTCTTGATTATTTCAACGAGGTTAGGATCACTGCCCCTGTTGGTTATCCTGACGGTTTTGAGGATCACTTGTTTCTGACGTTATACCTTGTTTTCCTTGTAGAAATTTACTGAAATAGAGACTTATTGTTTTGGTCAAAAATCACACAAGGATAATGCAACCAAGGATTTAAAAGTCACACTGAAATAGAGACTTATTGTTTCTGACGTTATGCTTGGTTCGTTGTAAAAGTAAAGGATCACTTTTATAAGAAATATGCAAGTGACACAAGGATTTATACGAGGAAAAAGCCCTTGATCAATGAATGATCTCCGGCATAAAAAACCTCGGGTGATGGCAACTACCGATCACCAAACTTCAATATATCAAATTATGGTTACAACTTCGGATGATAATGAGCTGAGTACAAGGATCACTATAGTATTGTGTGTCTAAGCATGTGAGAAATGTGTTGTGTGTCTTCCGAATGGGGAAGAGTGTTATATATACAAGTGTGAGTGGCCTATTTTAGGTATATAAACTAACAATCAGCTCATTACCCCTTTAGAAATAAAAGTAAATCTAGCCTAAATTATCGCCCTTAAATCATGCTGAGTTTCCATATCCTTTACAACGTTCCTCTCTGATTAAGCATATGCCAAAGTTGTAAAGACGCGTCCCATGTTTGCAATGCTAAGAGCGGATCCTGCTAGGCATTCCTGCAAAATAATGTTAAGTTCAATGAAAACAACTGTTAGCATGAGGATCCCTATAATGGTCCGTGATCCTGATCCTGGAGCTCTTCTGAGGATCACTATCTGTCAAAGAAATAAGGATCACTAGTTAGGATCACATGTGAGGATCATATATTATAAAAATCCAGCCCTAACAATTTCCCCCAAAATATAAGGAGTTATATTGTAAATTAACGAGTTGTATTTTGCTTGATCTTATCTGCAACAAGCTAATCGAATAACTAGCCGTTGAAGTCGGACTAGCCGTTGCAACTCTTACGTCACAGAAGTGACAGCCCTGCAGATCATCATTATAAATAGGAGATAGAGTTAGGATCATTTTGCATTTAAATTCAAGAGATACTCCCTTTATAATCTCGTCCGAAAGATCGATCAGGTATTCTTCCTCTTTTCTTCCTTCTCTTACTCTGTTTCTCTTTCTCTTTTCATTCTACTGCGAATATGTTGCTTCGGAATTCCCCTCACAAGGATCCCAAGAAGAACAGCCCCTTGAAAGGTCAAGGGATCATTAAAGACTCTCCCACCGAGAGGTGCTGCTTCACCGATGCTCACATCGATAGAATCCGTCACTGTTTTCCGGCGGATGCTATCTTCAAGTCTTTTACTCCCACTACTTTAAGCGATTTTGTCTCTAACACTTGTGTAGCTTTTCCTGTTACTCCGTTCACAATAGGATATTCGTATCCCTTTCCAGCTTTCACCCAATCTTTCTTTTCCCTGACCGGCATATCTTATATCCAAGCCATGCCGATGATCTGGAGGGTTTTGTATACCCTTCAAAGGATCATTAAGCAAGAAGGGATTGATTTAGGAATGGCGGAGCTGGCTGAGATGTATGATCTCACAACGTTTGGATCATGTCGATATTTGTTAAAACGGAAAGTCGGAGAGGATCACCCTGTTTTCAAGGTCACCAAGAATGACACGAATTGGAAGCGACGATTTTTCTTTGTTAGGAGGGATACTATCCCTGATGGGAAGAATCTGCCCAAGGAGTGGGCTACTCATGGTAGGATAGAGGATCCTGGAAGGATCACCATCAGACTTGTTCCTTATGATGAGGATCACTAATGTCTCCTTTGTCTTTTGTGCAGCTATATCCGTTGCTCATCTCAAGTTGACTCCTGCTGCAAGAGAGAGAGAGTTTTAGCCTTCAAAAAGCTTGATCCTGAAACCAGAAGTTTTCAAGTTGCCAACCAAGATTCACATGAAGTATCCTCCGCATCTGCCACAATGTCAAGTAAGTATCCTTATTTAGAAAGCAGTTTTATGTAAGATTTCTATTTTAGTTAGAATACTTATCTTATTTTGGTTGTGTAGGCGCTGGGAAATCTGCTAAGTCTGCTAAGTCTGCCTCCAAGTTTGGTATCGATGATCTTGCTAATGTCAGATCTGCGAGGAAGAAGACTCCGGCCAGCCCGAGTACCTCTGTCCCAAAGGCACCTGTGAGAGGGAAAGGAAGGAAGAAGAGAAAGACCTCTGATGCTGAGGGTCTCCAAGGATTTCCCCTGCTCCGCCAACAGTTTCTTGATTACGTCAATGAGGTAAGGATCACTGCCCCTGCCTGCATATCCTGCTTGTATATCCTGTCTCTTTGAGGATCACCTGGTCCTAAACTTACCTTTTTCCCTTTCTGCAGAAACTTGCTGAAATAGAGACCTACCTTGGCCACGTTGAGGATCAGGACCGCCAAATCGCCGATCTCCAACAAATGGGTGTGTTGAAGGATCTCAAGATAGCTGATCTTGAGAAGGAACTCCGGGCTACAAAGGATGAAGTTGCTCAAATGCTGATCAACATGGATTGTGAGAAACAGGAGATCACCCAGGATGCCAAGGTCTCTGCCGCAATAGCTATGTATAAGATACAACTGCAGATGGCTGCGGAGGCTCAGGATCCTGCCTTCGACAAAAGCTCATGGGACGTGGAGGGCTGGAAGGCAAGGCTGGCAGAGTTGGAGGATGATGATGAAGCTGAGGAGATCCCAATGCTTGAAGGTGGTGATGCTGGCAAGGATCAGGGTGGAGAAGCTAGTGGAGCTGGTGGTGATGGAGCAGCGAAGGTTTGAGTTGCTGGATTGGGCGATGATGGATATTTCGAGACTAGGCCGGAGCCCAATTTTTTTTGAATTAGATAGTGGTTTTTGTGGTTGTGATGTTTTCAAACAATTATGGTCTGTAACTTAAACAATAGTTTCTAGGGTTAAGGATCCAGGATCCTTTGGACAATAGGTAGGACCGTAAATGGTGGAGGGATCCTCTGTTTGGGGGATGAAGCCTTTGTGATCCTGCCGCTTTTAATTTCCTGCACCTGCTATGACCGCATAGACAATGGACACCCTTTGCCAACCCATGTGGACGGGCCACGTTTTGCTGGTAGAAACGTGGGTTGGCAATTTTGACAACTTTTGAAAGGGTTTTGAAATCCTTTGTTAATAAAATAACTCTAATCTTTCTGGCTTATCTTGTTTTGTTATCCTTTATTTATCCTCTTATTTTCCAATTGTTTTAGAAACAGATTTGTTAGAGTAACAAAAGTTGAGCAAATCATGTTTAAGAAATTTAGGATATGATCCTAGATCAAATATCCTATCATTGAAAATATTCAAGGTAGTTTATTTCAAGGATCACAGGCTTAGTTGTCAAAGTGTAAGGGTTGTTCAGAATAATGAGTATAATAAAAACAGTCAAGGATCATACCTGAGGATCCAAGTTAGGATCCCAACCTTTAATCAGGATAATCATAAGTAAGACTTTAACGGGTAATAAGGATTAAGGATCCTTAATTGTTTAACTTTGAAAACCTGCAAAATGGAATATAACTTGGGACTAAGCCAATATAAAAGATAAGTTAGTAACTGGGGACAAGCCCAAAGGATAACTGGGGACAAGCCCAAAGGATCACTGGGGACAAGCCCAAAGGATAACTGGGGACAAGCCCAAGGATCGTATGTAAACTGGAGTATGGCCCTTACTGGCGATTATCCAAACTTGGTGACATGAAAATGTCAAAACCTTAGCTAACGTGAAAACGTTAGAAACCTTAGGAACGGATGTATGGTACGTCTACCATTCTACGTAGGATCCTGGGTATAGCTAGTACGATGAGGTTGTCAGCCCCGAAAGTGGGTACTGGTCCCAAAGACGTGAACTATACCAGGATCATCGTGCGCTACAGGCGAAAACTAGGGACAAGCCCAAGGATAACTGGGGTTGAACCCAAGGATCTGAGATGCTTTTGAAGACTATCGATAATATGCTGAGGATACCTGGACTATCAGAACTCAAACTCTTGTGAGAGGAGGAGGAAGGATAAGTGATCCTTATCCTTAGGTAAAAATAAGAAAATGGAAAAGTTTTAAGATAAGGACTTTACCAGAGTAAGGACCATCGATATCGCCGGGATCCTTCGAGGATGCTTTCAATTACAGGATCATATGTCTAGAGGATCCAGTTCACATGAAATATTTCTTTAAGTGAACAGCATTCCAGGCTCTTGGTAACAAATTTCCTTCCATGGTTAGCAATCTGTATGCCCCCTTTCCTGCTTCGGCTTCAATCAAGTAAGGGCCTTCCCATTTTGGTGCCAATTTCCCGTCAGCAGGATTGATGGTATTTTGGAATGCTTTTCTCAACACCATATCCCCGACTTGGAACTTCCTTATCCTGACATTTTTGTTGTAAGCACCAGCCATTCTTTGTTGGTAGCTTGCCATCCTTATCCTAGCCAGA
Source organism: Helianthus annuus (assembly GCF_002127325.2). Lineage (NCBI taxonomy): Eukaryota > Viridiplantae > Streptophyta > Magnoliopsida > Asterales > Asteraceae > Helianthus > Helianthus annuus. The sequence continues at coordinate 20,026,696 of NC_035441.2, read as the reverse complement.
TCTCTGATTTCCTCAATTGTATCCAAGTCCTGAGCTAAGACTGCAGCATTTTCTTCAGGATTACGGGTACTTGTTCTAGCAGTTGGAACCACCATTTCTGTTGGGATCACTGTTTCTGCCCCAAATACTAAAGAGAAGGGTGTTTGACCAGTGGCGTTTTTGGGAGTTGTCCTATCAGCCCACAGCACATAAGGCAATTCCTCTGCCCATTTCCCCTTCTTGGATCCTAGTTTCTTCTTCAGATTGTTGATGATGATCTTGTTGGATGATTCTGCTTGACCATTGGCTTGTGGATGGACTGGTGTTGATGTTATCATCTTAATTCCCCAACTGTCACAAAAGTTAGTGGTTCTGCTCCCAATGAATTGGGAACCATTATCACATACAATTTCAGAGGGAATGCCAAATCTGGTTATAATGTTTCTTTTAATAAAGGATATAACTTCCTTTTCTCTGACTTGAGCAAAAGCTTCGGCTTCTATCCACTTGGAGAAGTAGTCAGTCATGGCAAGCATAAATACTTTTCCACCAGGTGCTTTAGGAAGCTTGCCAACTATATCCATCCCCCATCTCATGAATGGCCAAGAGGATGGTATAGGATGTAGAAATTCCGCCGGCTGATGAAGGATATTGCTGTGTCTTTGACAAGGATCACACTTCTTAGCATACTCCACGGCATCCCTTTTCATAGTTGGCCAGTAGTATCCTGTTCTAAGGATCCTTGAGAACAGTGCCCTGCCCCCAGTGCGGTTTCCACAATCTCCTTCATGGAAGTCTCTTAACATTTCTTGTATTTCAGGATCCTCGATACATCTTAAATATGGTCCTGCAAGAGATCGTTTACATAGCACATTATCCAAGATTGTAAATTGAGATACCTTAATCCTGAAAGCTCTAGGATTTTCTCCCATAGGAATCTCCCCGTCTTGTAAGTATCTCATGATTGGTAGATCCTGAATAAGACAGAATTTCTTAACTAGGGATCATTGCAGTATCCTCTTCTATTTCCATGGCCACCTGATTTTCAATAGCAGGAGCCAGGATATGGATGATGGGGATACTTATGTCCTCTGGGATCTTTAAGGATGATCCTAGATTGGCCAATGCATCAGCTTCTGTATTTTTCTCCCTTGGTACCTGTGTCAAACTGAAAGAAACAAAGGAGAGTGCCAATTCTTTGACTATCTCTAAGTATTTGGTTAGTTTTTCACCTTTAACAGCATAGGATCCATTAAAGTGATTAGTGATCAATAACGAGTCTACGTATACTTTAAGATATTTGACCCCCATATCCTTAGCAATTTGCAAACCAGCAATTAAGGCTTCATATTCAGCCTCTTTGTTAGTTGCTTGGAACTCACAGGCTATGGAGTGGGGTATTATGTCCCCCTGTGGCGATTTTAGTAGTATGCCGAGTCCTGTGCCTTTGACATTTGAGGATCCATCAGTGTGTAGTATCCAAGGATCCTTGGTCTCATCCAGCTGCTGGACTTCCAATTCTGCTTCCTTTTGTAGATCACTACTGAAATCAGCCACAAAGTCGGCTAGTGCTTGGGATTTAATGGCTGTTCTAGGCTCATATCTTATATCATGGGCACTGAGCTTTACTGCCCACTTAGCCATTCTTCCGGACATCTCTGGTTTCCTGAGGACATTCTTGATTGGAAAATTAGTTCTAACAACGATAGTATGGGTTTCAAAATAATGTCTTAACTTAGTTGATACCATAATTAATGCAAGAATAAGTTTTTCAAGGTGTGAGTACCTGGATTCGGCATCAAGTAAACTCTTACTTACATAGTAGATAGGATGTTGTGTACCTTCGTGATCCTTAACAAGGACTGCACTTACAGCGGTTGAGGATACCGCCAGATATAAGGATAACACATCTCCTTTTCCGGGTTTCACTAATGCTGGAGCTGAGGACATATATTCTTTGAGGGCTTGTAAAGCATTCTCGTGCTTTTCAGTCCATTCAAATTTCTTGTTTTTTCTTAGGATATCATAAAATTCTTTACATCTTTCTGAGGATTTTGATATGAACCTGTTTAGGGCTGCTATCCTGCCTGTTAGCCTTTGTACATCCTTAGCATTGGCAGGGGATTTGATATTCACCAATGCTTTAATTTGTTCCGGGCTTGCTTCAATGCCCCTCTGAGTTACCATATAACCTAGGAATTTACCTGCTTTAACACCAAAGTGACATTTTGAAGGATTGAGCTTCATGTTATAATTATCAAGGATATCAAATGCTTCCTCCAAGTGCCTTAGGTGATCTTCAGCTTTCTTTGACTTTACTACCATATCATCTATGTATACTTCCATAGTCTGTCCAATTTGATCTTTGAACATCATATTCACCAGCCTTTGATATGCTGCACCTGCATTTCTTAGTCCAAAAGGCATGGCAATATAACAATATAAACCGGTTGGGGTCATAAAGGCTGTATCCTCTTGGTCAGATGGCTCCATCTGAATTTGTTGGAATCCAGATGATGCATCCATAAAGGTTAACAGTTCATGTCCCGCCGTTGCATCCACCATGGAGTCAATGTGGGGTAATGGGAAAGGATCCTTGGGACATGCCTTATTCAGATCAGTGAAATCGACACATACCCTCCACTTTCCGTTTTTCTTTTGGACAACAACCACATTGGCTAACCATTTCGGATATTTTACTTCTCTGATCATACCTGCTCGAAGTAGTCTTTCTACTTCTTCCTGGATAATGGCATTCCTTTCTGGTGCAAACTTCCTCCTTTTTTGATGGATTGGTTTGATCGACCTGTCAATGCCAAGTTTATGGGTGATAATATCCTTAGATATACATGTCATATCTTCATGTTTCCATGCAAAGGTAGATTTTCTTCTTTTGAGGAAGGATATTATGTCTTCTTTCAACTTGCCAAGGATCCCTGATCCGACGTAGATCTTTGATTCAGGATCATTAGGATCCAAAAGTATTTCGTCCACATCCTGTTCCCTTGCCTCCAAGACATTTCTTGGAGGATACTTTAATTGCTATTGCTCCCTTGGCTTCGAGGTTGGTTTCATGGATGAGGTATAACAATCCTTAGCTTCCTGCTGATCACTGTCGATCTTGATTATCCCCCATGGGCTAGGGAGTTTCACACATTGATGGTAGGTGGATGGGACTGCCTTCATATCATGTATCCAGGGCCTGCCAAGGATAACATTACAACAAGATAAAGAGTCAATAACACAAAATTTTTGATAATTGTGTAATCCTTCCACGTAGATTGGGAGTTTGATGTCCCCCAGGGTTTTCTTAGTTTCTCCACTGAATCCTACAAGCACGGAGGATCTTGGTGTGATGTCTGATTCTGGGATACCCATCTTCTTTAGAACATCAAGCTGGATAATTTTTACTGAGCTTCCTCCGTCGATAAGGATCCTGCGGACAAAATGGTTAGAAATAAAGAGAGTAATAACTAAACTATCATGATGAGGATCCTGGATGTTAATGCGATCATCCTCATCAAACGTTATTGTTTTTCCTTCCGAGACACTTGATGTTCGAATAGGTCTTTCCCCATTATCCATTTTAGCTTCCTTTGCATGCCTTTTAGCCGCTGAGAAGGATGTACCACAGATGTCTGATCCTCCGGAGATAAAGTTGATCACTTGTGCATTCGCCGGAGGGGCTGGAGCCTTTTCAGGGATCCTTTTAGGATCCTGAGTCCTTTGCTTTTTTCTTCCCAACAACTCTTTTGGATGCCCCTTGCTTAGCAGATATCCAATTTCCTTTCTTAATGCGATGCATTCTTCGGTCAGATGCCCGAAATCCTCGTGGTATGCACACCACTTTGACTTGTCTTTAGCCCCGGATGGTTTGTCATTCTTTCTGGGCCATCTGGCTTTTTCTCCTAGATTCTGCATTGCAAGGATTAGTTCATGATTGTCAACGGAAAAACAATATTCAGAAATTGGAGGATAATCTTCATCATCCTCTTCTTGGTCAACAGCATGCACGTTCTGGTTGTCATTTCTATGGTAGGATTTGAATTTATTGCTCTTGAAGGAGGATCCTTGCTTCTCCTGTTTTGAGGATCCTACTTGTCTCTCCTGGATCCTCTTGTCATCCTCTAGCCGGATGAACCTGAGTGCCCGAGTTCTTACTTCATCTAGGTTCCTGCATGGTGTCATAACAAGATCATCATAGAATAATGAATCCTTAAGCAGTCCCATTTTGAAGGCCTCGACAGCCGTGGCCATATCCAAGTATGGGAATGTCCAAGGATTCTTTACTGAATTTAGTTATATAATCCCTTAATGATTCATTATGACTTTGAGTTACCCTATATAAATCACTAGTTAATCTTTCAAATTTTCTACTACAAGAGAATTGGTTATTGAATAAATTAACTAAATTAGCAAATGAAGTGATAGAGTAAGGGGGAAGACTTAGCAGCCATTTAAGAGCTGATCCAGTAAGAGTGGATCCAAATCCTTTACATAGGCATGCTTCCTTTAATTTTTCTAGGATTGGATTGATCTCCATCCTTTCCCTGTATTGTGCTATGTGCTCCTCAGGATCCGTTGTACCATCATACAGCTTCATAGTAGGGATATGCAACCTTTTGGGTACCTCTGCATCACAAATTGGTGGTGCAAAACGAGATACCTTATGGCTTCCATCTGCAATTTCCGGGATAGGCTTGACTACCCCTGGAAAACTTGAGATCATATCCTTCAGCTTCTGCAGTTCTCTGGCCATAGCATGGTTGATACCTGTTTCCTGCACGAATCCATGGTTAGCGGTAAGATAGTTATTTAAGGTGTTACCACCCATTGGATTCACGTTAGGAACACTGGATGTGAATCCATATTGCTGGGATTCTGGGATGATGGAGGGACCAGTGGAAGCAATGGTCTGCATTGGGATGAAATCCCCTTGATGGACATCTAGATTCCCTGTTTGCAAGCTCTTTAGGGATCCTGGCATCTGGAAGGATCCTGGAACAAAGGAGGGTCCTTGATCCTGGGATGATCCTGGAACAAAGAAGGATCCTTGAACCTGGGATGATCCTGGAACAAAGGAGGATCCTTGGACCCGGGATGATCCTGGAACAAAGGAGGATCCTTGAAATTGCTGTGCTCCTGGATAGGCTCCTGAATTCACGAAGGATCCCATATGCTGAGGATAGGATCCTGCCGGCTGAAAATGTAAGCCTGATGCCTGAGTCATTATTGCTGATCCGAGGTGCAATCCTTTTGATCCTCCCACAATTTGAATGTCTGGGACTCCTGATGGCTGAGAAGTGATCATCGGAGTATCAAAATTCAAAGATTTGGGCATCAGTGGGGAATGATCCTCTGCCGCTTTCTTTTGTCTTTTGAGATCTCCAATTTCCCTGAGGATCCTGTCATTAGTTTCATCCTGCCGCTGCATGCGATCCTTCATCTGCAAAATCAAAGTAAATACATCAATAGTACTGGGAGCAGAAGAATTTAAAGCAGAAGAAGATGGAGGTTTAGAGAAGGTTGGAGTTGGTCTCTTCTCAGCATTTTTCTGAGATCCTGCCAGTGGTGGAGGCAAAGGCAAAGTGTTCTGAGACGAAGTGACTGCAGACATCGCCGTGGATGTATTCTTCAATGATGAAGCCATGTAACTCTTTGAAATGATTACGAGCAGAATGTTTTCTTATGAATGAAGCACCAATTGCCCCACGGTGGGCGCCAAACTGTTTTGGTCAAAAATCACACAAGGATAATGCAACCAAACTCTAAGTAAACGGGGAATGATGCTTGGTTCGTTGTAAAAGTAAAGGATCACTTTTATAAGAAATATGCAAGTGACACAAGGATTTATACGAGGAAAAAGCCCTTGATCAATGAATGATCTCCGGCATAAAAAACCTCGGGTGATGGCAACTACCGATCTCCAAACTTCAATATATCAAATTATGGTTACAACTTCGGATGATAATGAGCTGAGTACAAGGATCACTATAGTATTGTGTGTCTAAGCGTGTGAGAAATGTGTTGTGTGTCTTCCGAATGGGGAAGAGTGTTATATATACAAGTGTGAGTGGCCTATTTTAGGTAAATAAACTAACAATCAGCTCATTACCCCTTTAGAAATAAAAGTAAATCTAGCCTAAATTATCGCCCTTAAATCATGCTGAGTTTCCATATCCTTTACAACGTTCCTCTCTGATTAAGCATATGCCAAAGTTGTAAAGACGCGTCCCATGTTTGCAATGCTAAGAGCGGATCCTGCTAGGCATTCCTGCAAAATAATGTTAAGTTCAATGAAAACAACTGTTAGCATGAGGATCCCTATAATGGTCCGTGATCCTGATCCTGGAGCTCTTCTGAGGATCACTATCTGTCAAAGAAATAAGGATCACTAGTTAGGATCACATGTGAGGATCATATATTATAAAAATCCAGCCCTAACACTTATTTTGGCCACGTCGAAGATCAAGATCGCCAAATTGTTGACCTCCAACAGATGGGTGTGCTGAAGGATCTCAAGATTGCTGATCTTGAGAAGGAGCTCCGGGCTACCAAGGATGAAGCTGTCAAAGCACTGATCAACTTTGACTACGAGAAGCATGATATCACCCAAGATGCTAAGGTCTCTGCCGCAATAGCTATGTATAAAATCCAATTGCAGATGGCTGCGGAGGCTCAAGATCCTGCCTTTGACAAGAGCACATGGGATGTGGAGGGCTGGAAGGCAAGGCTGGTAGAGCTGGAGGATGATGATGAAGCAGAGGAGATCCCAACGCTTGAAGGTGGTGATGCTGGCAAGGATCAGGGTGGAGAAGCTAGCGGAGCTGGTGGTGATGGTGCAGCGAAGGTTTAAGCTGCTGGATTGGGCGATGATGGATATTTCGAGACTTGGCCGGAGCCCAATTTTTTTGAATTTGGTAGTGGTTTTTGTGGTTGTGATGTTTTAAAACAATTATGGTCTGTAACTTCGAACAATAGTTTTAGGGTTGAGGATCTAGGATCCTGTGGACAATAGGTAGGATTACAAATGGTGGAGGGATCCTCTGTTTGGGGGATGAAGCCTTTGTGATCCTGCCGCTTTTAATTTCCTGCACCTGCTATGACCGCACAGACAACGGACACCCTTTGCCAACCCATGTGGACGGGCCACGTTTTGCTGGTAGAAATGTGGGTTGGCAATTTTGACAACTTTTGAAAGGGTTTTGAAATCCTTTGTTAATAAAATAACTCTAATCTTTCTGGCTTATCTTGTTTTGTTATCCTTTATTTATCCTCTTATTTTCCGATTGTTTTAGAAGCATATTTGTTAGAGTAACAAAAGTTGAGCAAATCATGTTTAAGAAATTTAGGATATGATCCTAGATCAAATATCCTATAATCGAAAATTTTCAAGGTAGTTTATTTCAAGGATCATAGGCTTAGTTGTCAAAGTGTAAGGGTTGTTCAGAATAATGAGTATAATCAAAACAGTTAAGGATCATATCTGAGAATCCAAGTTAGGATCCTAACCTTTAATCAGGATAACCATAAGTAAGACTTTGACGGGTAATAAGGATTAAGGATCCTTAATTGTTTAACTTTGAAAAACCTGAAAAATGGAATATAACTTGGGACTAAGCCAATATAAAAGATAAGTTAGTAACTGGGGACAAGCCTAAAGGATAACTGGGGACAAGCCCATAGGATAACTGGGGACAAGCCCAAAGGATAACTGGGGACAAGCCCAAGGATCGTATGTAATCTGGAGTATGGCCCTTATTGGCGACTATCCAAACTTAGTGACATGAAAATGTCAAAACCTTAGCTAACGTGAAAACGTTAGAAACCTTAGGAACGGATGTATGGTACGTCTACCATTATACGTAGGATCCTGGGTATAGCCAGTACGATGAGGTTGTCAGCCCCGAAAGTGGGTACTGGTCCCAAAGACGTGAACTATACCAGGATCATCGTGCGCTACAGGCGGAAACTGGGGACAGGCCCAAGGATAACTGGGGTTGAACCCAAGGATCTGAGATGCTTTTGAAGACTATCGATAATATGCTGAGGATACCTAGACTATCAGAACTCAAATTCTCGTGAGAGGAGGATGAAGGATACGTGATCCTTATCCTTAGGTAAAAATAAGAAAATGGAAAAGTTTTAAGAGAAGGATTTTACCAGAGTAAGGATCATTGATATCGCCGGGATCCTTCGAGGATGCTTTCAATGTAAGGATCATATGCCTGGAGGATCCTGTTCACATGAAATATTTCTTTAAGTGAACAGCATTCCAGGCTCTTGGTAACAAATTTCCTTCCATGGTTAGCAATCTGTATGCCCCCTTTCCTGCTTCGGCTTCAATCAAGTAAGGGCCTTCCCATTTTGGTGCCAATTTCCCATCAGCAGGATTGATGGTATTTTGGAATGCTTTTCTCAACACCATATCCCCGACTTGGAACTTCCTTATCCTGACATTTTTGTTGTAAGCACCAGCCATTCTTTGTTGGTAGCTTGCCATCCTTATCCTAGCCAGATCCCTGATTTCCTCAATATTATCCAAGTCTTGAGCTAGGTTTGCAGCATTCTCTTCAGGATCACGAGTACTTGTTCTAGCAGTTGGAACCACCATTTCTGTTGGGATCACTGCTTCTGCCCCAAATATTAAAGAGAAGGGTGTTTGACCAGTGGCATTCTTGGGAGTTGTCCTATCAGCCCATAGCACATAAGGCAATTCCTCTGCCCATTTCCCCTTCTTGGATTCCAATTTCTTCTTCAGGTTGTTGATGATGATCTTGTTGGATGATTCTGCTTGACCATTGGCTTGTGGATGGACTGGTGTTGATGTTATCATCTTAATTCCCCAACTGTCACAAAAGTTAGTGGTTCTGCTCCCAATGAATTGGGAACCATTATCACATACAATTTCAGAGGGAATGCCAAATCTGGTTATAATGTTTCTTTTAATAAAGGATATAACTTCCTTTTCTCTGACTTGAGCAAAGGCTTCAGCTTCTATAAACTTAGAGAAGTAGTCGGTCATGGCAAGCATAAATACTTTTCCACCAGGTGCTTTAGGGAGTTTGCCAACTATATCCACCCCCCATCTCATGAATGGCCAAGAGGATGGTATAGGATGTAGAAATTCAGCCGGCGGATGAAGGATATTGCTGTGTCTTTGACAAGGATCACACTTCTTAGCATATTCTACAGCATCCCTTTTCATAGTTGGCCAGTAGTATCCTGTTCTAAGGATCCTTGAGAACAATGCCCTGCCCCCAGTGTGGTTTCCACAATCTCCTTCATGGAAGTCTCTCAACACTTCTTGAATTTCAGGATCCTCGATACATCTTAAATATGGTCCTGCAAGAGATCGCTTATATAATATATCATTTGAGATTGTGAATTGAGATACCTTAATCCTGAAAGCTCTAGGATTTTCTCCCATAGGAATCTCCCCGTGTTGTAAGTATCTCAAGATTGGCGAGATCCATGATCCTGAGTAAGATTGAGTTTTCTCACTAGGGATCATTGCAGTATCCTCTTCTATATCCATGGCTACCTGATTTTCAATAGCAGGAGCCAGGATATGGATGATGGGGATACTTGTATCCTCTGGAATCTTCAAGGATGATCCAAGGTTGGCCAATGCATCGGCTTCTGTATTTTCCTCCCTTGGTACCTGTGTCAAACTGAAAGAAACAAAGGAGAGTGCCAATTCTTTGACTATCTCTAAATATTTGGTTAGTTTTTCACCTTTAACAGCATAGGATCCATTAAAGTGATTAGTGATCAATAACGAGTCTACGTATACTTTAAGATATCTCACCCCCATATCCTTAGCAATTTGCAATCCAACAATTAAGGCTTCATATTCAGCCTCATTGTTAGTTGCTTGGAACTCACAGGCTATGGAGTGGGGTATTATGTCCCCCTGTGGCGATTTTAGTAGTATGCCGAGTCCTGTGGCTTTGACATTTGATGATCCATCAGTGTGTAGTATCCAAGGATCCTTGGTCTCATCCAGCTGCTGGACTTCCAATTCTGCTTCCTTTTGTAGATCACTACTGAAATCAGCCACAAAGTCGGCTAGTGCTTGGGATTTAATGGCTGTTCTAGGCTCATATCTTATATCATGGGCACTCAGCTTTACTGCCCACCTAGCCATTCTTCCGGACATCTCTGGTTTCCTGAGGACATTCTTGATTGGAAAATTAGTTCTAACAACAATAGTATGGGTTTCAAAATAATGTCTTAACTTAGTTGATGCCATAATTAATGCAAGAATAAGTTTTTCAAGGTGTGAGTACCTGGATTCGGCATCAAGTAAACTCTTACTTACATAGTAGATAGGATGTTGTGTACCTTCGTGATCCTTAACAAGGACTGCACTTACAGCGGTTGAGGATACCGCCAGATATAAGGATAACACATCTCCTTTTCCGGGTTTCATTAATGCTGGAGCTGAGGACATATATTCTTTGAGGGCTTGTAGAGCATTCTCGTGCTTTTCAGTCCATTCAAATTTCTTGTTTTTTCTTAGGATATCATAAAATTCTTTACATCTTTCTGAGGATTTTGATATGAACCTGTTTAGAGCTGCTATCCTGCCTGTTAGCCTTTGTACATCCTTAGCATTGGCAGGCGATTTGATATTCACCAATGCTTTAATTTGTTCCGGGCCTGCTTCAATGCCCCTCTGAGTTACCATATAACCTAGGAATTTACCTGCTTTAACACCAAAGTGACATTTTGAAGGATTGAGCTTCATGTTATAATTATCAAGGATATCAAATGCTTCCTCCAAGTCCCTTAGGTGATCCTCGGCTTTCTTTGACTTGACTACCATATCATCTATGTATACTTCCATAGTTTGTCCAATTTGATCTTTGAACATCATATTCACCAGCCTTTGATATGTTGCACATGCATTTCTTAGTCCAAAAGGCATGGCAATATAACAATATAAACCGGTTGGGGTCATAAAAGCCGTATCCTCTTGGTCAGATGGCTCCATCTGAATTTGTTGGAATCCAGATGATGCATCCATAAAGGTTAACAGTTCATGCCCCGCCGTTGCATCCACCATGGAGTCAATGTGGGGTAATGGGAAAGGATCCTTGGGACATGCCTTATTCAGATCAGTGAAATCGACACATACCCTCCACTTTCCGTTTTTCTTTTGGACAACAACCACATTGGCTAACCATTTCGGATATTTTACCTCTCTGATCATACCTGCTCGAAGTAGTCTTTCTACTTCTTCCTGGATAATGGCATTCCTTTCTGGTGCAAACTTTCTCCTTTTTTGATGGATTGGTTTGATCGACCTGTCAATGCAAAGTTTATGAGTGATAATATCCTTAGATATACCTGTCATATCTTCATGTTTCCATGCAAAGGTAGATTTTCTTCTTTTGAGGAAGGATATTATGTCTTCTTTCATCTTGCCAAGGATCCCTGATCCGATATAGATTTTTGACTCAGGATCATTAGGATCTAGAAGGATCTCGTCCACATCATGTTCCCTTGCCTCCAAGACATTTCTCGGAGGATACTGTAATTGCTATTGATCCCTTGGCTTCGAGGCTGGTTTCATGGATGAGGTATAACAATCCTTAGCCTCCTGCTGATCACTGTCGATCTTGATTATTCCCCATGGGCTAGGGAGTTTCACATATTGATGGTAGGTGGATGGGACTGCTTTCATATCATGTATCCAGGGCCTGCCAAGGATAACATTACAACAAGATAAACAGTCAATAACACAAAATTTTTGATAATTATGTAATCCTTCCACGTAGATTGGGAGTTTGATGTCCCCCAGGGTTTTCTTAGTTTCTCCACTGAATCCCACAAGCACGGAGGATCTTGGTGTGATGTCTGATTCCGGGATACCCATCTTCTTTAGAACATCTAGCTGGATAATGTTTACTGAGCTTCCTCCGTCGATAAGGATCCTGCGGACAAAATGGTTAGAGATAAAGAGGGTAATAACTAAACTATCATGATGAGGATCCTGGATATTAATGCGATCATCCTCATCAAACGTTATCGTTTTTCCTTCCGAGACACTTGATGTTCGAATAGGTCTTTCTCCATTATCCATTTTAGCTTCCTTTGCATGCCTTTTAGCCGCTGAGAAGGATGTACCACAGATGTCTGATCCTCCGGAAATAAAATTGATCACTTGTGCATTCGCCGGAGGGGCTAGAGCTTTTTCAGGGATCCTTTCAGGATCCTGAGTCTTTTGCTTTTTCCTTCCCAACAGTTCTTTCAAATGTCCCTTGCTTAGCAGATATCCAATTTCCTTTCTCAATGCGATGCACTCCTCGGTTAGATGCCCGAAATCCTCATGGTATGCACACCATTTTGACATGTCTTTAGTCCCGGATGGTTTGTCATTCTTTCTGGGCCACCTGGCTTTTTCTCCTAGATTCTGCATTGCAAGGATTAGTTCATGATTGTCAACAGAAAAACAATATTCAGAAATCGGAGGATAATCCTCATCATCCTCTTCCTGGTCAACAGCATGCACGTTCTGGTTGTCATTTCTATGGTAGGATTTGAATTTATTGCTCTTGAAAGAGGAACCTTGTTTTTCCTGTTTTGAGGATCCTACTTGTCTCTCCTGGATCCTCTTATCATCCTCTAGCCGGATGAACCTGAGTGCCCGGGTTCTTACTTCATCTAGGTTCCTGCATGGTGTCATAACAAGATCATCATAGAACAGTGAGTCCTTAAGCAGTCCCATTTTGAAGGCCTCAACAGCCGTGGCCATATCCAAGTTGGGAATGTCCAAGGATTCTTTACTGAATTTAGTTATATAATCCCTTAATGATTCATTATGACTTTGAGTTACCCTGTATAAATCACTAGTTAATCTTTCAAATTTTCTACTACAAGAGAATTGGTTATTGAATAAATTAACTAAATTAGCAAATGAAGTGATAGAGTAAGGGGGAAGACTTAGCAGCCACTTAAGAGCTGATCCAGTAAGAGTGGATCCAAATCCTTTACATAGGCATGCTTCCTTTAATTTTTCTGGGATTGGATTGATCTCCATCCTCTCCTTGTATTGCGCTATGTGCTCCTCAGGATCCGTTGTACCATCATACAGCTTCATAGTAGGGATATGGAACCTTTTGGGTATCTCTGCATCACAAATTGGTGGTGCAAAACGAGATACCTTATGGCTTCCATCTGCAATCTCCGGGATAGGCTTGACTACCCCTGGAACACTCGAGATCATATCCTTCAGCTTCTGCAATTCCCTGGCCATAGCATGATTGATACCTGTATCCTGCACGAATCCATGGTTAGTGGTAAGACAATTATTTAAGGTGTTACCTCCCATTGGGTTCAAGTTAGGAACACTGGGTGTGAATCCATATGGCTGGGATTCTGGGATGATGGAGGGACCAGTGGAAGCAATGGTCTGCATTGGAATGAAATCCCCTTGATGGACATCTAGATTTCCTGTTTGCAAACTCTTCAGGGATCCTGGTATCTGGAAGGATCCTGGTATCTGAGACGATCCCGGAACAAAGGAGGACCCTTGAACCTGGGATGATCCTGGAACAAAGAAGGATCCTTGAACCTGGGATGATCCTGGAACAAAGGAGGATCCTTGAACCTGGGATGATCCTGGGACAAAGTAGGATCCTTGAAACTGCTGTGCTCCCGGATAGGCCCCTGAATTCACGAAGGATCCCATATGCTGAGGATAGGATCCTGCCGGCTATAAATGTGAGCCTGATGCCTGAGTCATTATTGCCGATCCGAGGTGCAATCCTTTTGATCCTCCCACAATTTGAACGTCTGGGACTCCTGATGGCTGAGAAGTGATCATTGGAGTATCAAAGCTCAAAGATTTGGGCATCAGTGGGGAATGATCCTCTGCCGCTTTCTTTTGTCTTTTGAGATCTCCAATTTCCCTGAGGATCCTGTCATTAGTTTCATCCTGCCGCTGCATGCGATCCTTCATCTGCAAAATCAAAGTAAATACATCACTAGCACTGGGAGCAGAAGAATTTAAAGCAGAAGAAGATGGAGGTTTAGAGAAAGTTGGAATAGGTCTCTTCTCAGCATTTTTCTGAGATCCTGCCGGTGGTGGAGGCAAGGGCAGAGTGTTCTGAGACGAGGTGACTGCAGACATCGCCGTGGATGCATTCTTCAATGATGAAGCCATGTAACTCTTTGAAATGATTACGAACAGAAAGTTTTGTTATGAATGAAGCACCAATTGCCCCACGGTGGGCGCCAAACTGTTTTGGTCAAAAATCACACAAGGATAATGCAACCAAACTCTAAGTAAACGGGGAATGATGCTTGGTTTGTTGTAAAAGTAAAGGATCACTTTAGTAAGAAATATGCAAGTGACACAAGGATTTATACGAGGAAAAAGCCCTTGATCAATGAATGATCTCCGGCATAAAAAACCTCGGGTGATGGCAACTACCGATCACCAAACTTCAATATAACAAATAATGGTTACAACTTCGGATGATAATGAGCTGAGTACAAGGATCACTATAGTATCGTGTGTCTAAATGTGTGAGAAGTGTGTCGTGTGTCTTCCGAATGTGGAAGAGTGTTATATATACAAGTGTGGGTGGCCTATTTTAGGTAAACAGACTAATAATCAGCTCATTACCCCTTTAGGAACAAAAGTAAATCTAGCCTAAATTATCGCCCTTAAATTATGCCGAGTTTCCATATCCTTTACAACGTTCCTCTCTGATTAAGCATATGCCAAAGTTGTAAAGACGCGTCCCTTATTTGCGATGCTAAGAGCGGATCCTGCTAGACATTCCTGCAAGATAACATTAAATTTAATGAAAACAACTGTTAGCATGAGGATCCCTATAATGGTCCGTGATCCTGATCCTAGAGCTCTTCTAAGGATCACCATCTGCCAAAGAAATAAGGATCACTGGTTTGGATCACATGTAAGGATCATATGTTATAAAAATCCAGCCCTAACAATACCTGCCCGGAGAAATTTCTCTACCTCTTCCTGGATAATGGCATTTCTTTCCGGTGCAAACTTCCTCCTTTTTTGATGGATTGGTTTGAAGGACCTGTCAATGCCAAGTTTATGAGTTATAATATCTTTAGATATACCTTTCATATCCTCATGCTTCCATGCAAAGGTAGTTTCCTCCCTTTGAGGAAGGATACGAGGTCTTCTTTCATTTTGACAAGGATCCCTGATCCGATATAGATTCTGGATTCAGCTGGTATGCACACCACTTTGATTTATCTTTGGTTGCAGCTGGTCTGTCATTTTTTCTGGGCCATCTGGCTTTATCACCTAGATTCTGCATCGCAAGGATTAGTTCATTGTTATCAACGGAAAAAAAAATATTCAGAAATCGGTGGATAATCCTCATCATCCTCTTCCTGATCAACAGCATGCACGTTCTGGTTATCAGATCTGTTATAGGATCTGAACTTGTTATTCTTGAACGAGGATCCTTGCTTCTCTTGTTTTGAGGATCCTGCTAATCTCTCCTGGATCCTCTTATCATCCTCTAGCCGGATGAACCTGAGTGCACGGGTTCTTACCTCATCTAGGTTCCTGCATGGTGTCATAACAAGATCATCATAGAACAATGAATCCCTAAGCAATCCCATTTTGAAGGCCTCAACAGCCGTGGCTATATCCAAGTTGGGAATGTCTAAGGATTCTTTACTAAATTTGGTAATGTAATCCCTTAATGATTCATTATGACCCTGGGTTATCCTATATAGATTACTAGTTAATCGTTCAAATTTTCTACTACAAGAAAACTGATTATTGAATAGGTTAACTAGATTAGCAAATGAGGTAATAGAGTAAGGGGGAAGACTTAGCAGCCATTTGAGAGCTGATCCAGTAAGAGTGGATCCAAAACCCTTGCACAGGCATGCTTCTGTCACAGCCCCCGATCCCTATCTCCCGGGAACGGGCGGCCGTGAGCCAGTTTCGGTGGTATCACATTTATTTATCCAAATTGGCAGCGGAAATTTTCATCAGGATCGTAGTTAGGAAATATTTTAATCAGAGTAAACCACCATGTTTTATGACATTAAACATATGGGTAAAAACCCAAGTTTTCAATATACACGTTTCATAGGAATACATCCTATTTATTTAATAAAAACATCCATTTTATTCTTAGGTAACTTTATTGCCACTTTTCCAAGCCTTCAGTGCTGTCCAGCTGGCTTCTATTTGGCTTTCACATATTGTTACCTGAAACGCGTTTTAAAAACATTTTGTCAGTGGGAAATACTGGTGAGTGAATCCCAGTTTAATCAAGTTTAAGTAAAAACCAATTTGCAGTATTGAGGGCACATCCGCAATTACATTTGTATCCAAGACATCACAATTAACATCAGTGGTACGGTCATACTCAACTTATGGGATGTTACCACGCCAGTAACCAATTTTGTATACAAAACCCCAACATACCCACTATAATTGTATTCTTTACAAATACTCAATAACTGTCATTTGCATGGAAAGGTATTTAAGGTTTTGTAAAAACAGTTAACAAAAAGGAGATTACTCACATTGCTGTTTTAGGTTTTTCGTAAGGGTTTCCTGGAGATAATCTATAAATTACACAAATGCACGTGTGTTAGTATAATAACCCATTTTAACATTAGTAATACCCTCCCCGAGACGGCATTCCAACGACTACGTCGGGCAGAACCACGACAGCCGTTACGGAACCCTAGATCAATCGGGCAGCGTATCTAATACGTCTCCAGGGGTTATAATACTTACATCGTAGCAGAACCTCGCTATTTTAGGGGGTATAATGCCCGGGTATAGTGTATACTACTTCAGAAATTTAGAAAGAAAGAAAGTTGTGAGCGACGAAAACCGAAAGCCCGTTGCCTTCTTATATAGGGCTGTAATTGGACTTCCTCGCGGCCCGCGTGAAGTTTGGGCCGGGTCTACGCGGCCCGCGTCAATGCTAGTCAACGGACTAGCTTGTCTGGCTCATCTACTAGACTCGCCACGATGATGACACGTGGCCGCACCGGGTCACGCCACAAATTGGGTCGCTCGCGGCCCGCATCAACTAAACTGGATAGGTATGCGGCCCGCTTGGGCTTATGGTTTGACGATATCTGGTTCTCCTACTCGCGCGGCCCGCATGGACTTGAGGTGAGGCCCTACGCGGCCCGCCTCAAATTAAATATTATTGTTTTTATTTATTTTATATAGTATAATCTATTTTGGGGCTCGGTTTTCACATATGGGGTGCATATAAAGACACATCGAGATATTTTAAAATATATTAAGGCGTCGGAAATATTATGAGGATGTCTGTTTTACCGAGGGTTGTTATATCCTCCCCACCTTGTTTTAGAGCTCGTCCTCGAGATCTACTGGAACAAGTGTGGATATTTCTTTTTCATTTCCGATTCAAGTTCCCATGTGTACTCGGGTCCTCTTTTGGAATTCCATTTTACTTTGACCAGAACTAGTCTTTTATGTTTGAGATTCTTAACTTTCCTATCTTCAATTTGTAGAGGCTTCTCCACAAACTTGAGTTGTTCATTAACCTCTATATCCTTAAGAGGTACTACGAGTGATTCATCAGCTAAACACTTTTTAAGATTGGATACATGAAACACATCATGTATTCCTGCCATTTCCTCTGGCAGTTGTAGCTGATAAGCTACAGGTCCTATTCTTTTAAGAATTTTGAAAGGTCCAATATACCTGGGACTTAGCTTTCCTCTCTTGATGAATCTTACCACTCCTTTCCAGGGAGAGACTTTCAATAACACTTTATCTCCCACTTGGAATTCTAATGGTTTGCGTCTGTTATCAGCATAGCTCTTTTGGCGATCACGTGCTGTTTTCAGTCGTTCCTTGACTTGAATGATTTTATCAGTTGTTTCTTGTACTATCTCAGGTCCAGATAATTGTTTTTCCCCAATTTCTGCCCAACAGACTGGGGTTCTGCACTTTCGTCCATAAAGTGCTTCGAATGGTGCAGCATTGATACTTGTGTGATAACTGTTATTATAAGAAAATTCTATTAAAGGTAAGTGTTCGTCCCAGTTACCTCCAAAATCAATTACACAAGCTCTAAGCATGTCTTCCATTGTCTGAATTGTCCTTTCGCTTTGTCCGTCCGTTTGAGGATGATAAGCTGTGCTTAGATTTAACCTGGTTCCCATTGCTTTTTGGAAACTTGACCAAAAATGAGAAGTAAAACGACTATCTCTATCAGAAACAATTGATAAAGGAATGCCATGTAATGAAACAATTTTATTTACATATAATTTGGCTAATTGTTCCATACTAAAGGTTTCCTTCATTGGTAAGAAATGAGCTGACTTGGTTAATCTATCTACAATCACCCAGATTGTATCATTTCCTTTCCTTGTTTTAGGCAATTTGGTAACAAAATCCATTGTTATCAATTCCCATTTCCAAACTGGTATTTCTAATTGTTGTAACAATCCTGAGGGTTTCTGATGTTCAGCTTTAACTTGTGAGCAAGTTAAACATTTAGAAACATAAGCTGCTACATCCTTTTTCATTCCTATCCACCAGAAATTTTTCCTTAAATCCTGGTACATTTTATCACTTCCTGGATGCATCGTATATTTAGACTTATGGGCTTCTTCTAATATACGGTGACGTAAATTTCCTAATTTAGGTATCCACATTCTCTTTTTATGGAACCTCCAAATTCCATCCGTTCCTTGTTCTAATTCCTTAATCATTCCCTTTAACTTTTCAGTATCTTCCTTGATTACTGATTCTTGTGCTTTTCTAATTTGATTGTTTAAATCTACTTGTAGATTTAATTTAAGAGAACGTACCCTTTTTGGCTTTTCGTGATATTTTCGACTTAAAGCATCAGCCACCACATTGGCTTTTCCTGCGTGATACTGGATATCACAATCATAATCACTAAGCAATTCCATCCAGCGTCTCTGTCTCATATTCAACTCTTTTTGCCCGAAGACATATCTTAAACTCTTATGATCTGTGAATATGGTAAACTTACTACCATAAAGATAATGTCTCCAAATCTTAAGGGCAAAAATTATGGCTCCTAATTCCAAATCATGGGTTGAATAATTTCCTTCATGACTCTTAAGCTGTCTAGATGCATAAGCTATAACCTTTTGACGTTGCATCAATACGCATCCATAACCTAATTTAGAAGTGTCACAAAAGACTACAAAGTCTTCAGTTCCTTCTGGTAATGCTAGTATAGGTGCATGGGTTAATCTTTGCTTAAGGATTCTAAAGGCTTCTTCTTGTTTTGGTCCCCATTCAAACTTAACAGATTTACAGGTTAGCTTAGTTAAAGGAATGGCTATTCTAGAAAAATCTCGAATAAATCTTCTATAATAACCGGCCAATCCTAAGAAACTTCTAACTTCAGTTGGTGATTCTGGGGTTTTCCTTTTGGTAATTGCCTCGATTTTCGTTGGATCTGCATGAATTCCTTCATGATTCACCAAATGTCCGAGAAATTGCACTTGTTCTAACCAAAATTCACACTTTGAAAACTTAGCATAAAGCTTTTCTTTTCTCAATAAACTTAAAAGTAAGTGCAAGTGCTTTGCATGCTCATCTTTACTTTTAGAGTAAATTAGAATATCATCTATGAAGACAATTATGAATTTATCCAAATATGGCTTACATATTCGGTTCATCATGTCCATAAATGCGGCTGGGGCATTGGTTAAACCAAATGGCATGACAGTAAATTCATAATGACCATACCTTGTTCTGAATGCGGTTTTAGGAATATCCTCTTCCTGTACCTTTAATTGATGATATCCTGATCTTAAATCGATTTTAGAGAAAAATCGAGCTCCTTGAAGTTGATCAAACAAATCATCGATCCTCGGTAATGGGTACCGATTCTTAATCGTGACTTTGTTCAATTCACGGTAGTCAATGCACATACGCATTGATCCGTCCTTCTTTTTAACAAATAAAATCGGCGCTCCCCATGGCGATGAGCTTGGCTGTATAAATCCCTTCTCTAACAACTCGTCTAGTTGTTTCTTCAGTTCTTGCATTTCAGCGGGTGCTAAACGGTAAGGTGCTTTGGCAATCGGTGCTGTTCCGGGTAACAGATGAATTCTGAATTCAACTTCCCTGTCTGGCGGTAGTCCTGGCAATTCTTCTGGAAAGATATCTGAAAATTGGGATACTACTGGGATATCTTTTACTTCTTTTCCTTTAGTGTTAGTGATTATAGAAATCAAATACACTATAGATCCTTTCCTTATACAACTTGCAGTTTTCATCACAGAGATGAATTTAGTGGATCTAAAAGGTTTATCACCTTTAATTGAGATCTTTTCACCTCTTGGTGATTTTAATTGAATTGTCTTTTGATCACATAAAATACTGGCTTTATTGGCTATTAACCAATCCATTCCTAATACTACATCAAATCCAACCAGATTCATTGGGTAAAGGTTTGCCATAAATTTTTGATTAAAAATTTCTATTCTTGCTTCCTGCAAGATTTCAGAAATCTTAACAGTTTCTCCATTTGCGGTTTCCACTAGACATTCTTGTGGTAGTTTAGTTAATGATTGATTTAGGAGTTTGCAAAACGAAGTATTAATAAAACTTTGGTTGGCACCAGAGTCAAATAATACTTTAGCAAAAATATCATTAACTAAAAACGTACCAGCAATTACGTCTGGAATCATCCTGGCTTCCTCTGTAGTTAACACGAATGCTCTGGCATTTTTAGGATTTTTGTTGGTTGCAGCTGGAGCCAATTTCGGACAGTTTGTCCTAATGTGACCTTTTTCCCCACAATTGAAACACATTCCATTACTGGATTTCTTCTTGCAATTCTCTTCCTTGTGTCCTGGGGCCTTGCAAAAATTACAGTAAGTAGAGCATCTTCCAGAATGCTTCTTTCTGCAGGCTTTGCAGTAGGGTGCAGAGGTAGAACCTACATTCCTATGATTGGAATTCCCAGAACGGAATTCTTGAGTAAGCCTTTGAGTTAGGTTTCTCCTCTGGTCTTCTTCTCTAGTACGGATTAACTCATCTGTCAAGGTATTAGCTAGTTCTACAGCTTCCTCTATGGTTTGGGGTCTAGCTGCCTTGACTACATGTCTAATTTCTCCAATTAATCCCCAGATGTAACGGGAGATTAACACTGGTTCAGGTGATGCAAGGGTAGGTACTATCCTAGCATATTCAAAGAATGTGGTAGTGTAACCCTTACTATCTACCCCGGTCATTCTTAGATTCAGAAACTTATTTGCTATCTGTTCTTTTTCATTGGGAGGGCAGAATTTCCTTTCTACCATGTTCTTGAATTCTTCCCATTCCATATTATAAATCCTATCACTTCCTCTGGATTGGAGGATAGTGTTCCACCATTCTAAGGCTGCATTTTTAAACAGATTTGAAGCAAACATTATTTTATCTTCTTCAGCACACTTGCTTATTTTCAGAACTGCCTCAGTTTTCTCTATCCAGCGTAAAGCTGCAATGGGTCCTTCAATGCCCGAGAATTCTATTGGTTTGCAGGACCAGAATTCCTTGTAAGAACAACCATGTGGCATGGTTCTTCTTCTTTTGGGAACGGGCGCTTGAAGTATGGGTCCATTGTTCACGCTGTTTTCTGGTTCAGTTGGTCGCTTACTGCTATGCTTACTTTTATTATTCGCTTCCTGAACTGTTTGAATAATAAATGGCATCGCATCTATAATTCCCTGTGCCACAATATGCTGAACGGCACTATTATCCATTTGGTTTCCGTTGTTATTATTGTCCGAATTCTCATTAACCACGTTAATGTTACTCTGGTTATCGTTATTCAGATTTTCTTGATTTCCCGCGTCAGCCATCTGAATTTTAGACATTTACCCAAATATTAATATCACAAATAATATTTATATATAGCCAATCACATGACACGCACTTTTTAACCAAAAGCGTCGAGCATTGCGACTTTTACTCTTTTTATATAGTATGCATCAGTACACACCAGTACAGAAATAAAAATTACAGTACCGACTGAAATGTAAAGCTACAATACTAATAGTATGCATCCGTAGTTTTTTTTTTTTTTCTAACACATACACACATATATTATTATATTATTATTATTATTACTGTTTCTACCATCACCTTCACTGATATGGATTCATCCAAAAATCCATATTACGCTCATCGTATTTCCATACGAGGCGTTCTCCCACCTGTCGCATACGATCACTGCTTTCTAAAATTTCTTTCCCAAAAGTCCTAAGTTCCTAGACATTTTCTGCACTCATTGGGGGTGCAGGTTCTAGGACTGGGTTTGGAAACTGAGGTACGGGTTCCTGATACGGAGGCATAGGGGCTTGGTACGGGTATGGATTCTCTAAAATTTCCCTAACATATGCGTCACTAATGATGTAGGGATCTTGAGGATCTAACCCTGGATAAGCTCCTAAGTTGGGTATTGGCACATTTTCCTGAATTGGGTTTTGTTGCACGTAGTCCCTAACATCGTCCCACCAGGGGTCGTAGTTGTTTGGGTCAAAAGGATCAGGTGCAGGTACCCTAGGTATCTCCTCCGGGTTGAAATCAGGCATTTCTCTCTGGTTTTCTATTTCCATGGGTTGATCAGGATTTTGTGGTTGTGGTGCTAGCATTTGTTCCAGGTTTGGGTCGGCAGCAGTGGTTGCTAAAATATGGATATTGGCAATACCCCTATTGAGCATATCCTGATCATAAGAATCAGTTTCTCTTTTTGCTGCGGCTAACACTCGCTGTTCCTGCAACTTTTTCATTCTTTTCCTACGCTCGTGCGCTCCCCTACTGAACCATCCCCTCTTTTTCTGAGGAAATGGCTCTTCAGACTGAGCCTTAAACACAAAGATCCCTTCTTCTGTGTCAGCAGAATACCCTGAGAGGGCAGGCTGAGAAGAGGAGGTGCCTTCGCTCCTAGGCGAACCAGATAGTTGACGATAGGCGTCAGAAGGTCCTTGGTCACTCATACTGTAAACTAACAAATAGTCAGATAACACATAGCAAGAAATACAATTATACACGTATTTCCATAATTTATTTCCTAACACTTTGAATTTTGATGTCAGCAGAACACTTCTGTGGCTGAATCAGTGGCATAGCTCTGATACCACCTTCTGTCACAGCCCCCGGTCCCTATCTCCCGGGAACGGGCGGCCGTGAGCCAGTTTCGGTGGTATCACATTTATTTATCCAAATTGGCAGCGGAAATTTTCATCAGGATCGTAGTTAGGAAATATTTTAATCAGAGTAAACCACCATGTTTTATGACATTAAACATATGGGTAAAAACCCAAGTTTTCAATATACACGTTTCATAGGAATACATCCTATTTATTTAATAAAAACATCCATTTTATTCTTAGGTAACTTTATTGCCACTTTTCCAAGCCTTCAGTGCTGTCCAGCTGGCTTCTATTTGGCTTTCACATATTGTTACCTGAAACGCGTTTTAAAAACATTTTGTCAGTGGGAAATACTGGTGAGTGAATCCCAGTTTAATCAAGTTTAAGTAAAAACCAATTTGCAGTATTGAGGGCACATCCGCAATTACATTTGTATCCAAGACATCACAATTAACATCAGTGGTACGGTCATACTCAACTTATGGGATGTTACCACGCCAGTAACCAATTTTGTATACAAAACCCCAACATACCCACTATAATTGTATTCTTTACAAATACTCAATAACTGTCATTTGCATGGAAAGGTATTTAAGGTTTTGTAAAAACAGTTAACAAAAAGGAGATTACTCACATTGCTGTTTTAGGTTTTTCGTAAGGGTTTCCTGGAGATAATCTATAAATTACACAAATGCACGTGTGTTAGTATAATAACCCATTTTAACATTAGTAGTACCCTCCCCGAGACGGCATTCCAACGACTACGTCGGGCAGAACCACGACAGCCGTTACGGAACCCTAGATCAATCGGGCAGCGTATCTAATACGTCTCCAGGGGTTATAATACTTACATCGTAGCAGAACCTCGCTATTTTAGGGGGTATAATGCCCGGGTATAGTGTATACTACTTCAGAAATTTAGAAAGAAAGAAAGTTGTGAGCGACGAAAACCGAAAGCCCGTTGCCTTCTTATATAGGGCTGTAATTGGACTTCCTCGCGGCCCGCGTGAAGTTTGGGCCGGGTCTACGCGGCCCGCGTCAATGCTAGTCAACGGACTAGCTTGTCCGGCTCATCTACAAGACTCGCCACGATGATGACACGTGGCCGCACCGGGTCACGCCACAAATTGGGTCGCTCGCGGCCCGCATCACCTAAACTGGATAGGTACGCGGCCCGCTTGGGCTTATGGTTTGACGATATCTGGTTCTCCTACTCGCGCGGCCCGCATGGACTTGAGGTGAGGCCCTACGCGGCCCGCCTCAAATTAAATATTATTGTTTTTATTTATTTTATATAGTATAATCTATTTTGGGGCTCGGTTTTCACATACGGGGTGCATATAAAGACACATCGAGATATTTTAAAATATATTAAGGCGTCGGAAATATTATGAGGATGTCTGTTTTACCGAGGGTTGTTATAGCTTCCTTTAACCTTTCTGGGATTGGATTGATCTCCATCCTCTCCCTGTATTGTGCTATGTGCTCTTCAGGATTCGTCGAACCATCATACAGCTTCATGGTTGGCACATGGAACCTCTTGGGTATCTCAGAATCACAAATTGGTGGTGCAAAACGAGATATTTTATGGCTTCCATCTGCAATCTCCGGGATAGGTTTGACCACTCCTGGGACACTTGATATCATATCCTTCAACTTTTTCAACTCTCTGGCCATGGCATGGTTAATACCTGTATCCATCATGAATCCATGGTTAGTTGTGAGAGAATTATTAAGAGTGTTACCTCCCACCGGGTTCAAATTAGGAACACCGAATGTGAACCCATATTATTGAGACTCTGGAATGACCGAAGGACTAGTAGAAGCAATGGTCTGCATCGGAATAAAATCTCCCTGATGGACATCTGAACTTCCTGTTTGCAAGCTCCTCAAGGATCCTGGCATCTGGAAGGATCCCTGAAACTGGAACGATCCTGGTACAAAGGAGGATCCTTGAACCTGGGATGATCCTGGAACAAAGGACGATCCCTGAACCTGGGATGATCCTGGAACAAAGGAGGATCCTTGAACCTGGGATGATCCTGGAACAAAGGAGGATCCTTGAACCTGGGATGATCCTGGAACAAAGGACGATCCTTGAACCTGGGATGATCCTGGAACAAAGGAAGATCCTTGAATCTGCTGCGCTCCTGAGTATCCTCCTGAATTTATGAAGGATCCCATATGCTGAGGATAGGATCCTGCTGGCTAGAAATATGAACCTGATGCCTGAGTTACTATTGTTGATCCGTAGTGCACTCCTTTTGGTCCACCCACATATTGAACATCTGGAACCACCGATGGCTGAGAAGTAATCACCGGAGTATTAAAATTCAAAGATCTGGGCACCAGTGGGGAATGATCCTCTGCCGCTTTCTTTTGTTTCTTGAGATCTCCGATTTCTTTGAGAATCCTTTCATTGGTCTTATCCTGTTGCTGTATATGATCCTTCACCTGCAATTCAAAGTAAACATGTCACTAGTAGTAGGAGTGTAAGAAGCAGAAGAAGTTAGAGGTTTGGAGAAAATGGGAGTTGGTTTCTTCTCAGCATTCTTCTGAGATCCAGCAGGTGGTGGAGGCAAAGGTGGAATGCCCTGAGACGAATTGACCACAGATATTTCAGTAGAGGTATTCTTCAATGATGAAGCCATGTACTTGTATGCAATGAACCGGAATGATCACCAACAGAAAAACTTCTTAGGAATGAAGCACCAATTGCCCCACGGTGGGCGCCAAACTGTTTTGGTCAAAAATCTGATGAGGATAATGCAACCAAACTCTCAGTTATGGGGTATGATGCTTGAAATGAGGAACAATGATAAGGATCACTTCAAATTGCACAAACAACACAAGGATTTATACGAGGAAAAAGCCCTTGATCAATGAATGATCTCCGGCATAAAAAACCTCGGGTGATGGAAACTACCGATCACCAAGCTCAAATAAATCAATAAATGTTTACAACTTCGGATAGTGACGAGCTAGGTACAAGGATCACTATGATTAAATGTGTAAAAGTGTATGAAAACTGTTAAGTGTTTGCCGAATGCTTCAAGAGTGCAGTTGTACGAGAGTGTGTGTAGCTGAAAATGGCTAAGTGTTCTAATTACTAGCTCGTCACCCCTTTAAAAATAGAAGTTAACTATGCTAACAAACTATCCGACTTTTGTGTCATGCTCCCACGTTCTCCACAACGTCCATTTCCAGTCAAACGTGTGCGAAATACCCGTGGAATATTCCATAGTAACATTGCCAAGACTAAGTCAAGCTTATTACTCCTGCAAAAAAATACGAAACATAAACAAACAATCGTTAGTATGAGGATCCTTAGGGTGATCCATGATCCTGATCCTGAAGCTCTTCTGAGAATCACTATCCGTCACAGAAGTAAGGATCACTATTAGGATAACAAGTAAGGATCACTAATTGTTAGAAAATCCTCCCCTAACAGCAAGCATGAACACTTTTCCACCAGGTGCCTTGGGAAGTTTACCAACTATATCCATTCCCCATCTCAGAAATGGCCAGGAAGAGGATATAGGATACAAGAGCTCTGCTGGTTGATGAAGGATATTACTATGTCTTTGACAAGGATCACATCTTTTAGCATAATCCACAACATCCTTCTTCATCGTAGGCCAATAGTATCCTGTTCTCAGGATCCTTGAGAATAATGCCCTGCCCCCAGTGTGATTTCCTCAATCTCCTTCATGGAGATCCGTTAAAACTTCTTGAATTTCAGGATCCTCAATACCTTAGATATGGTCCTGCAAGAAATCGTTTATATAGCATGTTATTCAATATTGTAAACTGAGATACCTTAATTTTGAAAGCCCTGGGTTTTCTCCTGTAGGGATCTCTCCATGTTGGATATATCTCATGATTGGAAGGATCCAGGATCCTGAATTTGATTATGCAGCATCACTAGGTATGATTGCAGAATCCTCTCCTATCTCCATAGCCACATGATCTTCAATAGTAGGATTCAGGATATGGATAATAGGGATTTTGATATCCTCTGGGATCTTCAAGGATGATCCTAAATTGGCCAATACATCAGCTTCTGCATTCTCTTCTCTTGGTTTTTTGGTCAAAAATCAAATGAGGATAATGCGACCAAACTCTTTGTTACGGGGTATGATGCTTGAAATGAGGGACAACGATAAGGATCACTTAAATGTAAATTGCACAAGTGACACAAAGATTTATACGAGGAAAAAGCCCTTGATCAAATGAATGATCTCCAGCATAAAAAACCTCGGGTGATGGAAACTATCGATCACCAACTTCCAATTAACCAATGAATGTTTTCAACTTCAGATAATAGCGAGCTAGGTACAAGGATCACTACAATGTATCGTGCAAAAATGTGTAAAAATGCTAAGTGTTTTGCTGTGTGTTCAAGAGTGTTGCTGTACGAGTGTGTGTAGCTGAAATTAGTCAAGTGTTTCTAAAGCTAGCTCGCTACCCCTTTTTAAAAATAGAAGTTAACTATGCTAACTAACTATCCGCAATTCGTGCCATACTCCCACGTTCCCCACAACGTCCATTTCCAGTCAAACATGTGCGAAATAACCGTGGAATATTCCTTAGTAACGTTGCCAAGACCAAGTCCAACTTGTTACTCCTGCAAAACAATACGAAATTCAAAGTAAACAAGCGTTAGTATAAGGATCCTTAGGGTGATCCATGATCCTGATCCTGAAGCACTTCTGAGGATCACTATCTGTCACAGAAGTAAGGATCACTAATAGGATAACACATGAGGATCATAGGTCATAAAAATCTTGCCCTAACAATTGCCCCCAAAATATAAGGAGTAATTATGTAACATAAACGAGTTGTATTTTGCTGATCTTATCCGCAACTAACTAACGGATATATAGCCGTTGTAATCGAACTATCCGTTGCAATCCTGACGTCACAGAAGTGACTATCCTGCAAGATCATGATTATAAATAAGAGATAAAGATAGGATCAATTAGCATTTAAATTTCAGAGATACTCTCTTTATAATATCATCCGAAGATCAAACAGGTATTCTCTCTTCATCTTCTTCCTTCTCTTACTCTGTTTTATTTCTTTTTCCATCATCTCGTCGACAATGATGCTCCGGAGCTCTCCTGCTAAGGATCACCAGAAAAACAGCCCTTTTAAAAGTCAAGGAATCATCACAGATTCCGCAAAGGAATGCTGCTGTTTCTGTTATGGGTAAAATTCTGAGCTCCTCATATCCTGGGAAATATCTTGGGTTATATCTTGAATAAATGATATCTGCTTATATCCGAGATGCTCATTCAGGATGTTTATAGTATCCTGAATAGTATCCTCAGGATTACTAACGTGTTGAGTGCAGGAGTACGCGTGCAGGTGTACAACGTTCACAAAGATTCTTTCTCCAAGAGACTCGGTCCAAGTCGTTCAAATAAAGATGTTGAAGCCGCATTACCCTTACTACAACGTTAACAATGGAATATTCGGAAGCATCCCATATTTGCAGGAATTTCAGTTTGTATTCGATTACTATAAATAGTGGGTATACCAGATCAAATAGGACAACACAGCTACACTCATTACACTTACACACTTGTTCTCTCGCAATTTGTACTCACACACAAAGCATTGTAACACTTAGCGATCTGGTCAATATCCTGCACTGTATCCTGATATTTGAAGCAATAGAAGAACTAGGCAGCTGCGATTGTCAGCTCCCGAGGTTTTATGCCGGCGATCTAGATTGATCAAGGGCTTTCCTCGTACATCTCGTGTCAACCCCTTTACTTTTTGCTCATTGTTTGATCGTAGATACAGCTCAATATCCTGAGCCGTATCCTAAACACTGTTTTTCCAAACAACATAACCAGCATATTTTCAACACACTTTTTAGCACACTACCTCACTTGACTAATTTGATCACTTAATTGCTTTGGTAATTTTTGACCAAAACAATTTGGCGCCCACCGTGGGGCATATGGTGCTCTCTTTACTAAAAATTTTTCTGAAATCGCTAATCGGTTTTCTATTTTCAAAACTTTTCGCCACTTTGTCCATAATGGCCTCAAGATCAAACATGAGTTCCTCTACTGTGTCTGCTATGACTTCTGTTACTACTGGTTCGGTGCTTCCACCACCTCCTCCAAGGACGTTAGCCTCTTCACGACCTCAGGATGTTATCCCTACCCGCAGTGTTCAGGAATCTGCTCCCGTTCTAGCTTCTAATGATGAAATTCTTACTTTATTTGGAAGTGTGCAGGAACAAATGAGGCAGCAACAGGAAACAAACCAAATGCTTTTAAGGGAAATACAACTCCTGAAGTCTGGCTCGAGCAGATCTGCTGAGGATAATGTCACTCCAATACACCCCAGAACGTTGAACTTTAGTTCAGCCGTGTATTCTGAGGATAACAGGGGGAATATTGTGCCCAGTCTTCCTCAGAATCATACTCCTGAAATACCCTCCTCGGTCAGGATGTCAACCATGAGGAGCTCAGGATAGGCTTCAGGATATGGGCAAAATCCCCTAACGGGTAACGTATCAAATAATAATAATGCTATTACCACTAACAGTGTTGGATCTTTGCAGGATACAACTGTAACGTCAGAATTATCCAGGGAGCTTCATAAATTAAAGGATATGATATCCAGTGTACCTGGGGTGGTGCAGCCAATTCCTGAAGTATCCCAGGATAGCCACAGGATATCTCGGTTCGTGCATCCTATATGTGATGCTGAAATCCCAAAAAGATTTCAGACTCTGAACATGAAGCTTTACGACGGAACCATGGATCCTGAAGAGCATATTGCCCAGTATAGGGAAAGGATGGAGATCAACCCTATCCATCCGGATCTCAAGGAAGCTTGCCTGTGCAAGGGTTTCGGTTCTACTTTAACAGGATCAGCCTTAAAAAGGCTGTTAAATGTTCCACCACATTCGATTACATCATTTGCCCACTTAGTGAATTTATTTAATAGTCAATTTTTTTGCAGTCGAAGTTTTGAAAGACTAACCAGTGATCTTTACAGGATAACTCAAGGACCTCAGGAATCCTTGAGGGATTATGTGAACAAATTCAGTCGAGAATCCTTGGATATCCCACATCTTGATGTTGCAACAGCTGTGCAAG
This sequence comes from Helianthus annuus, assembly GCF_002127325.2. Taxonomy (NCBI): domain Eukaryota; kingdom Viridiplantae; phylum Streptophyta; class Magnoliopsida; order Asterales; family Asteraceae; genus Helianthus; species Helianthus annuus. The sequence goes on along the minus strand of NC_035441.2, from coordinate 19,996,457 downwards.
CCTTTAAGATGGGATTGCAAAAGGACTCTCAGTTTTATCAGGATCTTGTAATGAATCCCTGCAGGAATCTTGACGAAGCTCGTAACAGGGCTCTGAGATATATTCAATTGGAGGATGACAAGAAAATGCAAGAAAGGATGAATGCATCCTCAACATACGAATCGACTAATAGGAAATCGGAATCCTTGTATAAGCCATATCGCTCCAAACCATATGGCAGAAATGATAATAAGAGAGTGAATGCTGTTGAAGACGAGGATCCTGAAGAATATCCTGAATTATCTGAATATTGTTTTTCTGTTAATATACCTGAACTAATGTATGCTATGCAGGGTTTGGGAAATAAAGCCAGGTGGCCTCGGAAGAATCAACAAAAAGCTGATTGGAAGGATAAATCCAAATGGTGTGCCTTCCATGAGGATTTCGGACATATTACGGAAGATTGCATTGCTTTGAGGAAGGAAATAAGCTATCTTCTGAGCAAGGGATATCTAAAAGATCTCTTGGGCAGAAAAAAGAACAAAGGACAGGATACTGAAAAGGATCCTGAGCGAGCGGCCTCACCTCCCCCGGATGCCAAGATAATCAACTTTATCTCGGGAGGATCCGATATTTGTGGGATTTCGTATTCAGCGGAAAAGAGACATGCGAAAGAAGCTAAGGCTGAGAGGAGAGTCAAACCTGTCAAGATGACTACCCTCACAACCGAAAAAATGATCACGTTCGACGCTGATGATAGGGATACAGTCCAGGATCCTCACCATGATGCTCTGGTAATAACGTTATATGTGGCTAACCATTTTGTACGCAGGATATTGGTGGATAATGGCAGTTCCGTCAACATAATACAACTGGAGACTCTGAAGAGAATGAATGTGTCTCCGATGGATATCACTTCGAAGTCTACTGTGCTCGTTGGTTTCAGTGGAGAAGCTAGGAACACAGTGGGAGATATAAAGCTGCCGTATATGTTGAAGGAGTTAACAAGATGCAACGTTTCTGTGTGATGGATTCTCTATCCTGCTATAACATCATCCTAGGAAGACCATGGATCCACGATATGAAGGTCGTACCATCGACATATCACCAATGCATCAAGATCCCTACCCCTTGGGGGGTTGTCAAGATCGATAGTGATCAGCAAGAGGCGAAAGAATGTTATTCATCCTCAATGAAATCCTCGACCAAACCGAGTGCAGCATAGCAATTAAAGATGCGGGCCCAGGATATCGTGGAGAATCCGGAGCAGGATGTGAAGAAAGTTATCCTGGATCAGGATAATCCTGATAACTCGGTGCTCGTAGGGACCAATATCCCTCAGGATATTGAAGAGCAATTAACTAACTTTCTGAAATGCAGGATGTCAACATTCGCATGGAAGCATGAGGACATGACAGGTATATCTAAAGACATTATTACTCAAAAGCTTGGAATTGACAGGTCATTCAAGCCTATACAACAAAAAAGAAGGAAATTCGCCCCTGAGCAGAATGCAATTATCCAAGAGGAAGTTGAAAGATTAATGAAGTCCAGGATGATTAGGGAAGTCAAATTCCCTAGATGGCTAGCAAATGTGGTAGTGGTTCAAAAGAAGAATGGGAAGTGGAGAGTCTGTGTAGACTACACAGACCTGAACAAAGCTTGTCCAAAAGACCCATTCCCTCTGCCTCATATAGACTCGATGGTGGATGCCACTGCCGGTCATGAAATGTTGACCTTCATGGATACATCCTCAGGATTCCAGCAGATTCAAATGGAACCTTCGGACCAGGAGGATACTGCTTTCATGACACCAACAGGTATTTACTGTTATACTGCTATGCCTTTCGGTTTAAAAAATGCAGGTGCAACGTACCAGAGATTGGTGAACATGATGTTTAAAGACAAACTGGGGGACACCATGGAGGTGTACATTGACGATATGGTGGTCAAATCCAAGAAAGTTGAGGATCACCTTTAGGATATTAAAGGAGCATTCGATATCCTGGACCAGTATAATATGAAACTTAATCCTGCAAAGTGCCATTTTGGAGTTGGGGCAGGAAAGTTTTTAGGATACATGGTGACAAAAAGAGGGATAGAGGCAAGCCCGGAGCAGATCAAAGCTATCCTGAATATAAAGTCACCCTCGAATATGAAGGTTGTTCAACGACTAACAGGACGAGTGGCAGCCTTGAATAGGTTTATTTCAAGATCCTCGGAAAAGTGTAAAGAATTCTATGATATCCTGAAAAAGAATAAGAAATTTGAATGGGGCGAGAAGCATGAAGCAGCCCTGCAGGATTTGAAGCAGTATCTCTCAACCGTGCCTCTATTGATGAAGCCTGAGGATGGTGAACCATTATCCCTGTATCTGGCAGTATCAGGGAATGCAGTAAGTGCAGTACTCGTAAAGGATCACGAAGGTCAGCAGTATATTGTTTATTATGTTAGCAAAAGTTTGTTAAATGCTGAAACTAGATATTCTCACCTAGAAAAACTAATACTGGCTCTAGTAATGGCATCAACAAAGCTTAGACATTATTTTGAAACACATAGGATTCATGTTAAAACTAATGATCATGTTAAGAATGTGCTTAGGAAACTGGAGATGTCGGGCAGAATGGCTAAGTAGTCGGTAAAATTAAGTGCCTATGATTTAATATATGAACCTAGAAATGCAATAAAGTCTCAGGCTCTAGCAGACTTTGTGGCTGATTTCAGTAGTGATATTCAAAATGAAGTAGACCTAGAAGTGCAACAACTAGGAGAAAACTTAGAATCCTGGATATTGTATACTGATGGTGCATCTAATGTAAGGGGTGTAGGTTTAGGTATACTACTAACATCGCCACAGGGGGACATAATAACCCAGGCTGTTAGATGTGAATTCCCTGCTACTAACAATGAGGCAGAATATGAAGCTTTAATTGCAGGATTAGAGTTGGCTAAGAATATGAATATCAAGAATTTGCAAGTATATGTTGATTCTTTGTTAATTACTAATCATTTTAATGGATCCTATACAGTCAAGGGTGAGAAACTAATTGAATACCTCGGTATTCTTAAAAAATTAGCAGGATATTTCAATATTTTTACACTTGAACAGGTACCAAGAGAGGATAACGCCGAAGCAGACGCATTGGCAAACTTGGGATCATCAATCAGGATACCAGAAGGGACCCCAATACCAATATTACATATCCTGTATCCTGCAACGAATCCTCAGGATAAAGAAGTAGCAGGTATTCAGGATCCTGGAGTAGTATATCCTGAAGAGGATCCTAAATCCTGGACGGCCCCAATCATGAGATATCTCAAGGAAGGACATATCCCCGGAGATGAAAATCCTAAAGCATTTAGGATGAAGGTATCACAATTCACTATTATAAATAATATTTTATACAAGAAATCTCTTGCAGGACCATACTTGAGATGCTTGGAGGATCCTGAAGCCAAAGAAGTACTTCAGGATATACATGAAGGGGATTGTGGTAACCATACTGGGGCAGGTCGTTATTCTCAAAAGTATTAAGGACGGGATATTATTGGCTAACAATGAGGAAAGATGCCGCAGAATGTGTTCGAAGATGTGACGCATGTCAGAGACATAGTAACATACTGCATCAACCTGCTGAACCATTGTATCTTATTGTTTCCCCTTGGCCATTTATGAAGTGGGGTATGGATATAGTGGGAAAGCTACCAAAAGCCCCGGGAGGAAAAGTTTTTATGCTAGCAATGACGGACTACTTCTCTAAGTGGGTCGAAGCGGAAGCATTTGTTCAAGTTAGAGATCAAGAAGTAGTATCATTCATAAAGAGGAATATCCTGACCAGATTCGGGATACCAGCCGAAATAATATGTGACAATGGTTCTCAGTTTATAAGCAAGAGAACTACGGACTTTTGCAAGAGTTGGGGAATCAAAATGGTAACATCTACTCCAGTACATCCTCAAGCGAATGGACAAGCAGAATCCTCAAACAAGATAATTGTCAATAACTTAAAGAAAAGGCTTGGAGCCAAAAAAGGAAGATGGGCAGAAGAATTACCCTTTGTTTTATGGGCTGATAGGACAACGGTAAAGAATGCAACAGGCCAAACCCCTTTTTCCTTGGTATTTGGAGCAGAAGCAATGATTCCGACAGAGATGACGATACCCACTACAAGATCTACCCTAAGTGATCCTGAGCAGAATCCTGAAGCTTTGAGTCAGGATTTAGATACTATAGATGAGAAGAGAGATGCGGCAAGGCTAGCAATGGCAGCATATCAACAGAGAATATCCTGGGCATATAACAAGAACATTAGGACCAGAAGATTTAAGGTTGGAGATTGGGTGTTAAGAAAGGCTTTTCAGAATACTACTAATCCTGCCGATGGCAAGTTAGCTCAAAAATGGGAAGGTCCATACGAAGTTGAATCAGAAGCAGGGAAAGGAGCATACAGACTCAAGAATATGGAAGGGGATACGCTACCGAGGTCTTGGAATGCTATACACCTAAAGCTCTATTTCAAGTGAGTTTATAATTTAATTTCTAACTCAGGATGGTATGAATTCTACCTTTTTTAAATATGTTTGGTTTAATTTGTTCTTTGTAACCCAATACTGACTTAAGCATCGGAGGGGTGTTAGCCAAGCTAACACCCACCTTAGTTTACAATTGTTTTGCAAGATATGTTTCAGGATACAGCTCCAGGATATGTACTCAGGATAACTCGAAAGATTAGAGGATTGGCCCCCTCTCTCACGGTTAAGGGATACTGATCCCTTCACAGGTTTAAAGGTATTCACCTTTCTCCCGAATTGGGTTTAAACACCCCACCTGGAGCGCAAGTTATTCAGGGATAGTTCAAGGTGGCGGGATGTCACACCCCCAAATTTCCACCTAGGGCATGTCCCTAATGGGGATGCAACGATCCAACAAAGAGCCACCAATCATATCAAACACAGGTTATAATGTACTGAAATACCCAATTGAAAGAAATGTATCGTTTGAAAGTTAAACCAAAACCAAAGTATCGAGCGGAAGCATAAATGTTTAAGCGTATAAATGTAAGAAAACCAAATCAATATAATTGTTATTATGACCACAACCACTCCAGCAGCATCAGACGGCAAGCTCCCAAGTTCCTTCAGTAATTACCTACAAGCATGTAAACAAGTGTGTCAGACAACGCTGGTGAGTTCAAGGTTTGTGTTTGTTTACCAAGTAGTGTTACCAATCAGGTGAGCAAAACAGTTTACAAGACAATATGTTGTTTGTTGTTATGATGTTTGATGTTTCGATGTTGTTATTACTCGATTACCGAATGGCCATATGATATGTGATTGCCAACCCCAATGCCTCTATCAAAGCATTGGTCATGTTTTAAGGTAATTAGTTCACGCCCGTTCTCCTCGAACGTCGTGAGGGTGCCAAACCTAATAGCGCTATCAACTAACAACCCCCGTTGCCCTACAAGCAACGTACCGGTAGATATAGTGGTCTTACAATGATAGAAAACTGAGTACGATAACCAACATCCCATTACACATGCATTCCCCCTCGGAACGTTACCCATTATCCCTTCCCTGGGATCCATGCTTGAGAAAGAGCAATGAACTCACCTTTGATTTGCTCGGAAAGACTAGTTACGTGTTCAAGTTGCTCAAATCAATCCTAACACAGTTATCAGTATCCATCAGACTCATGCACGAATTTTCACTTATTCTATAAAGTTGATAACACATATTGATCATCTCGTAGCACGTATGACATCTCAGTTCACGCAAGTTCACAACACGAGTTCAGTCACAAGCAGTTTATGTATGCGGTCCAAACCAAAATGACCCATTATAAGTGTACGCCTCTTAACTAAAGTGCAAGTGCATTGGTGCGACTGATTGAGATCCGCGACCAACCCAGTGCGGCCCAACACCCATTAACATTCCAACAAAACGTTTTCCAAAGGATTATTCATACTTAACACACATGGAAAAACATTAGGATTATCACATATTGGTATTACTAGTATAAAAGACAACCTGGCCCAGTTGATTTTGGGCCCAACAGACTGTGATAAGTTGTTGTGCAGCTCGTTACCCTCGCAGCCAGCCCAAAACAGTCCGACCAGCTTACTGGCTACTGGGCCACTTCATGTTAGACCCAACCCATTAACTTATGTGGCTGCACTAACCCTGCCCAAACCCGTGGCAGCCCACAGCCCCTTGTTGGGTTCGTGTTCACACATTAACGTATGTAACAACACATATTACTAACATGTTACCTTTTAAAATTTACAACAACAATACTAACCATATTAAACACTATTCGTTATGACCCTAGCCTTATCTAATCAAGATCCATAATCAATACACCTCCTGTTAACATCCGGATTAATGATCTCAATTAATAAAACATCAAAGCATCAATTAATATAGCCATGTTGGTAGATCCTAATATCACACCAATCATTATGCACACAAGGCCGACAACTTTGCAATTTTATTAAATGCAACCTTACATGAAAGATTGATGTCTCAAGAATTTAAGCCATTATTCACGTGATGAATCTAAAGCACTAAATGCATCAACATTTTTATTGGACCAATATTGTTGAGCTGACAACTTTTCAAAACAAATCACATGGATTGAGTGGCTTAATGAAAAACAATTGTATTAACTTATAGAAACTGACAACACAATTAATGATCCCTTAAAGCACTGATGTGGATATGACAACACCTATCTTTTACATGCAATCTTTTAGTTAAAACAAATATAATGGCTAATATTGACATAATTATTTAATAGTTGTCGGTTAAATCATTGATTCACACTAATCTTATCTTAGTTTACAAACATATCGCGGTTCGTATCACGGTTACACGATCACAGAACTAATCACAAGGATTTCTATAATCATACGAAACTAACATATATTCATCATTTATAAATCCAGTCGCTAACAACGATCACACATATATTGCACATAAACGAGATCCTCAATTTATAAGTTAGCGTAACCATAAAACTACTAACCAAGAACTTGATTGTAGAAGATGAATGCTCGAAAATAATGAGAGGGGGAACCTTCTGCCGTTCGTGATGTGATCTTGAGAGAAGAATAGGGTTTGTTTTAATTTATGTTTATAATTCTCCTAATCCTATACGTATTATAAACACTAGTTTGGGCGGTTACCCTTCCTTTGGCCGATATGGGCTTAAGCCCAAATAACTGCATGTTTCATATAAGTACGCTTTATGTATTAGAATGAAAAGGGATTAGACCGAGTATAAAGCTAACAGATAAATGAATTGGGCCAAGTTGTATATATAAATGAATATGGTGACGGCCCAAGGCCCAATGGTACATGTCACAAATACGGCCCACATTCACAAGTATATATTATTCGAGTTGTCGTTCGATAAAATTTAAGCTTAACGGAGTTAGATTATCTAACACATTGAAGAAGGAATAGATAACGGAACGTTAGAATCGCAAGATTAAACATTACTAACCTTGGAATTTCGAATTGTCACATCATCCCCAACTTGAAAGAAATTTCGTCCCGAAATTTGACGAGTAAACGCTGAGGAGCGAGGTGAGGAGATCAAGATTATTGCGGATTCTGCTCAGTTGTGACATCATCCCCAACTTGAAGAGGAATCTCGCCCCGAGATTCACCAGTTTTGCTTGACTCTGCTTTGTCTTTGGGAAAAAGGTGGGGATACTTGAGCTTCATCTGATCCTCGCGCTCCCACGTGAACTCTGGTCCACGTCTTGAGTTCCAACGAACTCTAACGATGGGAATACGACTGTGTTTACGCACTTTGACCTCACGGTCCATGATCTCGATGGGTTCTTCAACGAACTGCAACTTGTCGTCGATTTTTAACTCTTGCACAGGTACCGCTAATGGGTCGTCAGCATAACACTTCTTTAACTGAGATACATGAAATACGTCGTGAACATTACCCAGCTCAGTAGGTAACTCCAACCTATAAGCCACCTTACCGATACGCTCAAGAACTTTAAACGGCCCAACATAGCGTGGGTTCAGCTTGCCACGCTTCCTAAAGCGTACAACCCCTTTCCACGGTGAGACTTTCAGCATGACGCGGTCATTCACTTCAAACACTACCTCTTTGGCACGCTTGTCAGCATAGGCCTTCTGGCGGTCACGAGCAGCTGCCATACGTTCTCTGATTTTCACGATCATATCCGAAGTTTCGAGTACCATCTCAGGACCTGTGATCTGACTATCACCCACCTCAGCCCAGCAGAGGGGTGAACGACACTTCCTCCCATACAGTGCCTCAAATGGTGCCGCTTTGATACTGGTGTGGTAGCTGTTATTGTAGGAGAACTCTACCAACGGCAAGTGCTTCTCCCACCCTTTCCCAAAATCAATAACACATGCCCGCAGCATATCCTCCAGTGTCTGAATAGTGCGCTCACTCTGACCATCCGTTTGTGGATGATAGGCCGTGTTCATATCGAGACGTGAGCCGAACGACTTATGCATAGCCTGCCATAACTCCGAAGTAAAACGAGGATCTCGATCAGAAATAATAGAAGTCGGCACCCCGTGCCTAGAAACCACCTCTTTAAGGTACACTGCTGCGAGCTGCGAATACTTATCTGTCTCCTTGATTGCTAGGAAATGTGCTGACTTTGTGAGACGGTCGACAATCACCCATATAGTATCGTTTCCTGCCTGTGTTCTAGGTAACCCCGTAACAAAATCCATAGCGATCTGTTCCCATTTCCACATAGGTATCTCCGGCTGCTGAAGTGGACCCGAAGGCTTCTGGTACTCTGCCTTGACCCTAGCACAGGTCAAACACTTACTCACGTAGGTGGCAATAATAGCTTTCATGTTCGGCCACCAATACAAAACCTTGAGGTCCTGGTACATCTTATCAGACCCTGGATGAATAGAATATCGTGACTTGTGTGCTTCGTCCATCACAAGTTCTCGAAGATCACCAAATAAAGGAACCCATATCCGTTCCATGAAGTAGTAGATATTGTCAGACCGTTGCTCGAACTTCTTCTTGTGTAGCCCTCGTAATCCTTCGGCTTCGATATTTTCTTCCTTTAATGCTTCAATCTGAGCTGAACGAATCCGGGCAGGTAAATCAGAGTGAATAGTAAGCTGTAGGGCACGAACACGCTTCTGCTTCGGTTCCTTACGACTAAGGGCATCAGCTACAACATTAGCTTTACCCGGATGGTACTTGATAGCACACTCATAATCATTAAAAAGCTCGACCCAACGACGTTGCCGCATATTCAATTCCTTCTGGTCGAAGATATGTTGAAGACTCCTGTGATCGGTATAGATGGTACACTTGGTACCGTACAGGTAATGCCTCCAAATCTTCAACGCAAAGACTACGGCTCCTAACTCCAGGTCGTGTGTCGTATAGTTCTTCTCGTGTACCTTCAACTGTCGAGAAGCATAAGCTATCACCTTATCTCGCTGCATCAACACACAACCGAGACCCTGAATAGACGCATCGCAATAAACCACAAAATCTTCAGTACCCTCTGGTAGCGATAAAATCGGCGCGCTGCACAACTTCTGCTTTAAGAGCTGAAATGCTTCTTCCTGGTTCGATCCCCAAGAATAAACAACTTTCTTTTGAGTCAGGGTGGTGAGGGGTTAAGCAATCTTAGAAAAATCCCGGATAAACCGACGATAATATCCCGCAAGACCAAGAAATTGACGCACCTCCGAAGGATTCTTTGGTGCCGCCCAATTTCGAATAGCATCGATCTTGGCAGGATCCACATGAATACCCATTTCGTTAACGATGTGCCCGAGAAAGTGTACTTCCCGAATCCAAAAGTCACACTTAGAAAACTTTGCGTACAACTGCTCCTTCCTCAGGAGCTCCAAAATAAGACGAAGATGGCGCTCGTGGTCTTCCTTGTTCTTGGAGTAGATCAATATGTCGTCAATGAAAACGATAACGAAGTCGTCAAGGTAAGGTTTGCACACGCGGTTCATGAGATCCATGAAGACCGCTGGTGCGTTGGTCATCCCAAATGGCATAACCAGAAATTCATAGTGGCCATACCGCGTTCGAAAAGCTGTTCGATGCACATCCTCCTCCCTAACCCGTACCTGATGATATTCGGACCTCAAATCGATCTTGGAATAGAAACTTGACCCTTGCAGCTGGTCAAACAAGTCGTCAATGCGTGGCAGAGGATAACGATTCTTGATCGTCACCTTGTTGAGCTCGCGATAGTCGATGCACATACGAAAAGACCCGTCCTTCTTCTTCACAAATAATACAGGGGCTCCCCAAGGAGAAGAGCTAGGACGAATGAAACCCCTGTCTAGTAACTCTTGAAGTTGATTCGATAATTCTTGCAACTCTCCTGGTGCAAGACGGTATGGAGCACGAGCAATCGGTGCTGCTCCTGGCTGGAGTTCAATCTGGAATTCTACCTGACGATGTGGAGGTAAACCAGGGAGCTCTTCAGGAAAAACATCAGGAAACTCTCGAACAACTGGAAGGTCTTCGAGTTTCCTCTCGTCAGTCTGAGAGTCAGTAATAAGGGCCAAGAGGGAAGGATAGCCCTTACGTAGACAACTTAGAGCCTTCATAGCTGAGATAATACCTACTGTAGTACCGTTACGATGACCCTGAACCGATAACGATTCACCACTAGCAAGGGGAATACGAACGGCTTTCTCCTTGCAGAGAATTTCCGCCTGATATTTTGATAACCAATCCATTCCGACAACTACATCGAAGCTTCCGAGAGTGACAGGAAGTAGGTCAATGTCAAATACTTGACCTAAGAGATCTAATTTGCAACCCATGAGGACATGAGACGCTTTAATAGTTTTACCATTCGCTATTTCCACTACATGCTTAACAACAAGAGGTGTAGGACTCAATCCTAGACGACTACTGAACCCCGTAGACACATAACTCCAATCGGCACCCGAATCAAATAAAATAGAAGCATAAACACCATTCACAGAGAACGTACCAGTAACTACATTGCCGTCGTTCCGAGCTTCACCAGCTCCAATAGTAAATCCACGCCCACGCGCCACGTTGCCCCCATTGTTCCCACCATTGCTCCCTGCGTTGTTACCACCTGTATTCTGTTTCAATTGTGGGCAATCCCGCTTCATATGTCCCTCAGCCCCACACTGATAACATCCTTTTCTAGACCCCTGACTCTGCTGAGATTGCTGCCCTTGCTGTCTCTGATTCGGCTGAGTCTGCTGCTGCTGCTGTTTTGGCTGAGGAGCCCTACAATCCTTGGCCTCATGGCCTACCTTGTCGCACCTGCGACAAACTCGAGCACACTGCCCATAATGATGAAACCCACATTTGCTACACTGAGGCTTCTTTCCCACATAAGAACTCTGATTTTGATTCACTGAGGATGTTTGGCTAAAACTGCGAGTACTGCCAGTGTCTGTCTTCTTTTGGGGCTGAATCGAGTGGGACGCCTTGTCCATATCACCCCACTTGCGTTTACTATCAGTGACTAGAGTAGTGGCTGTGGTGGTGGCAGCAGTAGCTTTAGAAACACGCGGTGGTAGCGAGTTGCTTTCCACCTCCTGATCAATAATCTTGTGAATCAACCGGACAATCTGGGTTAAGTTATTGAGGTTTGCAACAGTAACTAAACCCTTCACTCGTGGAGGTAACCCGTTGATGAATAACTCGATCCTTCGAGACATAGGTCGAGACAAATTCGGACACAAGTCAGCCAACTCATACGACCGCTTCACGTATGCTTCAACCTCAGATCCCACCAGTTTCAGATCGTAATACTCGTTCTCTAACTCCTGTATCTCATCTTGAGGACAGTACTCCTCCCTCATTAATTCCTTGAAGTCGTCCCAAGTAGTAGCGTTGGCTGCATCAATACCCAGCAGCTGAACCTGGGCATTCCACCAGGTTAAGGCACCATCCTCAAGCGTGCCTGTCGCATACTTCACACGGTCCCCCACGGGACAGTTGCACATAGCGAACACTGACTCAGCTTTCTCGAACCACCTCAAGAGTCCCACAGCCCCTTCCATCCCGCTGAAGGTCTGTGGCTTACAATCCATAATCATCTTGAACGTACATGCAGGTTGGTTGTTCGGGTGCGCTGAGTGAAAGAAGATACAACACAGGAGTAAGAGTTGTGTACACGATACAGGATTAAAAGTATTTGGTACAGTTCATACCAGCTTGGTAGGCTGCCAGAGCCTCAGCCACACGTGTGTTTATCAGATTTGTTAACCCAGCCTAAGTCATGTTGATGCTACCACGTCCGTGTCCTCGTCCACTCATGGTTCTATAATAGGAGAAGGGAACGAATTTAGAAGTCGAGAACGAGAAAAGTGTTCAGGTTTATCACGTTAGGGACGATTAACTACCATGTTCATACACAAACAGGGAAGAACCCCTCTTACACTCGTTAAGCCTCATTGGGATTTGCATGCACCACGCATTATTATTATGTGTGCACCCATGATAATAAGGCGGTTTGCATGCTCCTCTCGATGCTTCTTAACTTATGTTTGAAGTTTCTCCCACCCCAATCAACACAAATATGCACTACCAACAAGATTAGGATTTACTAGATGTAAGTGTTATGTTACACTATCAATGTGTCATGATGCCTACCATGCCGTATCGTGTATGCTATAAATATAGTTACGTTTACTAGGCATATAATGCATAAGCTAACGAGGAACGAACCTTGCAATCTGAAGCTGAGTGTCATGGTCATCGTTTGGATCAATTCGGTTATAGTCTGGTTTTATGAAAACATTTTAAAACCGAGTTCTCTATAACCAGTGGCTCTGATACCAAACTGTCACACCCCCAAATTTCCACCTAGGGCATGTCCCTAATGGGGATGCAACGATCCAACAAAGAGCCACCAATCATATCAAACACAGGTTATAATGTACTGAAATACCCAATTGAAAGAAATGTATCGTTTGAAAGTTAAACCAAAACCAAAGTATCGAGCGGAAGCATACATGTTTAAGCGTATAAATGTAAGAAAACCAAATCAATATAATTGTTATTATGACCACAACCACTCCAGCAGCATCAGACGGCAAGCTCCCAAGTTCCTTCAGTAATTACCTACAAGCATGTAAACAAGTGTGTCAGACAACGCTGGTGAGTTCAAGGTTTGTGTTTGTTTACCAAGTAGTGTTACCAATCAGGTGAGCAAAACAGTTTACAAGACAATATGTTGTTTGTTGTTATGATGTTTGATGTTTCGATGTTGTTATTACTCGATTACCGAATGGCCATATGATATGTGATTGCCAACCCCAATGCCTCTATCAAAGCATTGGTCATGTTTTAAGGTAATTAGTTCACGCCCGTTCTCCTCGAACGTCGTGAGGGTGCCAAACCTAATAGCGCTATCAACTAACAACCCCCGTTGCCCTACAAGCAACGTACCGGTAGATATAGTGGTCTTACAATGATAGAAAACTGAGTACGATAACCAACATCCCATTACACATGCATTCCCCCTCGGAACGTTACCCATTATCCCTTCCCTGGGATCCATGCTTGAGAAAGAGCAATGAACTCACCTTTGATTTGCTCGGAAAGACTAGTTACGTGTTCAAGTTGCTCAAATCAATCCTAACACAGTTATCAGTATCCATCAGACTCATGCACGAATTTTCACTTATTCTATAAAGTTGATAACACATATTGATCATCTCGTAGCACGTATGACATCTCAGTTCACGCAAGTTCACAACACGAGTTCAGTCACATGCAGTTTATGTATGCGGTCCAAACCAAAATGACCCATTATAAGTGTACGCCTCTTAACTAAAGTGCAAGTGCATTGGTGCGACTGATTGAGATCCGCGACCAACCCAGTGCGGCCCAACACCCATTAACATTCCAACAAAACGTTTTCCAAAGGATTATTCATACTTAACACACATGGAAAAACATTAGGATTATCACATATTGGTATTACTAGTATAAAAGACAACCTGGCCCAGTTGAGTTTGGGCCCAACAGACTGCGATAAGTTGTTGCGCAGCCCGTTACCCTCGCAGCCAGCCCAAAACAGTCTGACCAGCTTACTGGCTACTGGGCCACTTCATGTTAGACCCAACCCATTAACTTATGTGGCTGCACTAACCCTGCCCAAACCCGTGGCAGCCCACAGCCCCTTGTTGGGTTCGTGTTCACGCATTAACGTATGTAACAACACATATTACTAACATGTTACCTTTTAAAATTTACAACAACAATACTAACCATATTAAACACTATTCGTTATGACCCTAGCCTTATCTAATCAAGATCCATAATCAATACACCTCCTGTTAACATCCGGATTAATGATCTCAATTAATAAAACATCAAAGCATCAATTAATATAGCCATGTTGGTAGATCCTAATATCACACCAATCATTATGCACACAAGGCCGACAACTTTGCAATTTTATTAAATGCAACCTTACATGAAAGATTGATATCTCAAGAATTTAAGCCATTATTCACGTGATGAATCTAAAGCACTAAATGCATCAACATTTTTATTGGACCAATATTGTTGAGCTGACAACTTTTCAAAACAAATCACATGGATTGAGTGGCTTAATGAAAAACAATTGTATTAACTTATAGAAACTGACAACACAATTAATGATCCCTTAAAGCACTGATGTGGATATGACAACACCTATCTTTTACATGCAATCTTTTAGTTAAAACAAATATAATGGCTAATATTGATATAATTATTTAATAGTTGTCGGTTAAATCATTGATTCACACTAATCTTATCTTAGTTTACAAACGTATCGCGGTTCGTATCACGATTACACGATCACGGAACTAATCACAAGGATTTCTATAATCATACGAAACTAACATATATTCGTCATTTATAAATCCAGTCGCTAACAACGATCACACATATATTGCACATAAACGAGATCCTCAATTTATAAGTTAGCGTAACCATAAAACTACTAACCAAGAACTTGATTGTAGAAGATGAATGCTCGAAAATAATGAGAGGGGGAACCTTCTGCCGTTCGTGATGTGATCTTGAGAGAAGAATAGGGTTTGTTTTAATTTATGTTTATAATTCTCCTAATCCTATACGTATTATAAACACTAGTTTGGGCGGTTACCCTTCCTTTGGCCGATATGGGCTTAAGCCCAAATAACTGCATGTTTCATATAAGTAGGCTTTATGTATTAGAATGAAAAGGGATTAGACCGAGTATAAAGCTAACAGATGAATGAATTGGGCCAAGTTGTATATATAAATGAATATGGTGACGGCCC
This sequence comes from Helianthus annuus, assembly GCF_002127325.2. NCBI lineage: Eukaryota > Viridiplantae > Streptophyta > Magnoliopsida > Asterales > Asteraceae > Helianthus > Helianthus annuus. Next base: position 19,981,166 of record NC_035441.2, on the reverse strand, counting down.
AAGGCCCAATGGTACATGTCACAAATACGGCCCACATTCACAAGTATATATTATTCGAGTTGTCGTTCGATAAAATTTAAGCTTAACGAAGTTAGATTATCTAACACATTGAAGAAGGAATAGATAACGGAACGTTAGAATCGCAAGATTAAACATTACTAACCTTGGAATTTCGAATTGTCACACGGGACCAGTCCATGTAAAAGTGGCTGACAATTTCGTTACTGTTGGCTATATCCTGAATCCTAAAGGTATATGAGAATTGATCACCCTCTCTCATGAAAGGGTATTTTCATACTCTCTAAGGTTTAAAGGTTTTCACCTTTCTAAGTCTTGGAGTTTATACACTCCCGCCTGTTTGCATGAAACTCAGGGTTTATCCCCAGGATATTAAGGGTTTGCCCCAGTATGTTGAGGATTCATTTCAGGATAACAAGGTTTTTGCCTCGAGGCGTTTAGAATTTATTCAAGCCAGAATATGAGTACATTTGCATTTCTGTGTCACATGCAGGGGACATATATTCAAAGGATGGATCCAAGATTATAACTGTGCACTGGGGACATTCCTAAGGTGGAAGGTTAGATTTGACTCTCCAAGAGTCTTTGGTATGATCTTTCCTTTTCTCAAAATACTTAAGTTTTCTAAGTTATATGGTGATATCCTGACCAGGATATCTATTAAGATACTTATCAGGATATTCTTAGACGATGTTCCCATAATGTTTCCAAGAGTTCTCGAATAAAACAATTTTCATAAGTAAAATCCGTGTAATGGAAGGAATAAAGCCAAAAAAGGGTTATATTATTAACATAGCAAAAGATTGTGCTTTCGGCTTCGTCTCAAACCGAGACCCATCCGCCAAAAGCATGATTAGATTTCCAACGTATTTACTTAACAAATGAAGGCTTCGTCTTAGAACCCAAGATACCTCCACCTTCAATTGTTAAAAGTGTTCAAAATAAACCATACTAACTGATGACCAAGGGCTTCGTCCTGAAACTCAAGATCCCTCCACCTTTGGCCATTATATTGTCTACGTGCAGGAAATTAAAATTGTTCGACAAACAAGAAAAGTAATTGTTCAAAACATCAACCATTGAATCTAAAAAAGTGGGCTCCGGCCTAAGCATCAATATCCATCATCGCCCACTTAGATGCCATCGCACAGCGGCATCCTCTCCAGCCTTCTCCGACTTCTCAGCACCAGCATCCTGCCCAGCATCCTCACCAGCATCCGCTCCAGCATCCTTCTTGTCTCCAGCCTGATCCACCATCTCTGCTGACTTAGAGGACTCACCAGCTTCTGCAGGGAGTGGCACAGCTTTTCCTCCAAGCTCCTTCAGCTTGGCCATCCAAGAGTCAACCGGCCAAGCTGGGCACACGAGGCCTGTCTCCTTGGCCTCGTAGGCCATCTTGATGCGGGCTTGTAGCAAGGAGACAATGGTAGAGGCCTTGATCCCTTCCCGGAAAGAAACCATGGCCTGCTCGTGATCCATTTCTGCGGTGGCAAGTTTGAGCTCAGCCTCTTGAGTGACCTTCTTCATCAAGCTCTCGTAGTGCCGGGACTTTGCTTCAGCAATGGCACCTTGGTCAGCAACAGTGCTTTCAAGCTGCTTGATTCTGGCTTCGTGGAGTGCAACAGTACCGCAGGCATCATTATACAGGTGGAGCAGATGCTGAAGACCCTGCACATTAAATTCAGGTATGGGTTAGAATATATTAATCAGGATATCCTATCAGGATATATGTGCAGGATATGTAGCAGGATATTACCTTGTTGAGGAAGGATGTCATTGGCCTAAGGAGTCAGAAAAGCTGAGTTCATCATAGGAGAACCCCTCGGAGCCTGGGGCACTGATTTCAGAGCCCTTCCTCTTCTTTGCTGTGGAAGCACGGGTCCTAGGGTTAGCCTTGGGGGCCGGCAGTGGCTTGGAGCTGGTAGCAGCAGGTGTCTCTTTCTTGACCATGACAGGAGTAGGATAACTATCAAGCTCGTCAAGGTCAAGGAGGATCGGAACTTTGCTGGAGTCTGCACAACAGGGAGTAAAAATTCTTTCCTAAGATATTTCAAATAAGAACATGTATGCAGGATATTAAGCAGGATCCTTACCAGACATGTTAGCACTAGAAAGAGGGCTTGGAGTTGGTGGAGACGGGTTAAAACTTCTTTCAGCTTCAGGAAGGAGTGTGATAGCGTCAATCCTTTTCTGTGAATCTGCAAGAGGAGGTGCTAGCTTCCTAAAATCGGCTGCAAACAAGACAGTAAAAAGAAAGTTGACCAGTTCAGGATATGAAACAAGATACAAAACAGGATCATCCTAAAGCCCTAAATCCTACCCTTTCTCAACCACTGCACTGGATATTCCGTTCCACCAGGGATTGAGTCTCTTTTTACAAAGAAAAACTTGGACTTCCATTCCTCCTCATTCCTGGTGGCACGAAGTACCAGTGGGTCGCTGGAGGTAGAGTAGAACAAAAAACGGCAGGAACCATGGCATCTAAGCCGATATACTAAGGGGAGGTCATGAACGGAAAGGTCAGGAATATGGTTGTTCTTGATTTGATCAAGAACGAGCAGGACTCGCCATAGCATTGGCATTGTTTGACTGAAACAGATTTTTGTAGTATCGAAGAACTCGGTGATGAAATCGGTAAATGGAAACTGTAACCCCAAGGTAAAAGGAAAAGCGTTGAAGCATATCCATTCGTCGGAAACCATGTCTGATCGGATTTCCCGATCAAATGGCCGGAACACCGTCCCTTTCGGGAAGATGCCGGAGGTTTTAAGGGCCGACAGGTGTGCGCTGTCAAAGGTGCATATTTCCTTCTCCGGATCCTGGAGAATATTTTGGTGAATAAATGAAGGAGCGGAGTCGCCGGAGCTTGACCTTGTCTGTCTCGCCATATCTTTACCGGAATAGTATAGAGGAAAAAAGTAAGGAGAGAGAGAGAAGGGTTTTACCTTTTTCTTCTTGATAAAGATTAAATGGGGTGAACGAGAGAAGATATAGGGGAGTAATGAGTAGAAATAGGCTGAACGGTTACAAGCGGTCACATCAAGTCCTATCTCTTAATTGCCTCGGTTATTGTGAAAAAATGTAACCGTTAGGACTCAGGATCCTTAACGGCAACATTTTTGGGGACAATTGTTATGGGTAAAATTCTGAGCTCCTCATATCCTGGGAAATATCTTGGGTTATATCTTGAATAAATGATATCTGCTTATATCTGAGATGCTCATTCAGGATGTTTATAATATCCTGAATAGTATCCTCAGGATTACTAACGTGTTGAGTGTAGGAGTACGCGTGCAGGTGTACAACGTTCACAAAGACTCTTTCTCCAAGAGACTCGGTCCAAGTCGTTCAAATAAAGACGTTGAAGCCGCATTACCCGGACTACAACGTTAACAATGGAATATTCGGAAGCATCCCATATTTGTAGGAATTTCAGTTTGTATTCGATTACTATAAATAGTGGGTATACCAGATCGAATAGGACAACACAACTACACTCACTACACTTACACATTTGTTCTCTCGCAATTTGTACTCACACACAAAGCATTGTAACACTTAGCGATCTGGTCAATATCCTGCACTGTATCCTGATATTTGAAGCAATAGAAGAACTAGGCAGCTGCGATTGTCAGCTCCCGAGGTTTTATGTCGGCGATCTAGATTGATCAAGGGCTTTCCTCGTACATCTCGTGTCAACCCCTTTACTTTTTGCTCATTGTTTGATCGTAGATACAGCTCAATATCCTGAGCCGTATCCTGAACACTGTTTTTCCAAACAACATAACCAGCATATTTTCAACACACTTTTTAGCACACTACCTCACTTGACTAATTTGATCACTTAATTTCTTCGGTAATTTTTGACCAAAACAGTTTCACTGATCCTCAGATCGATAGGATCCGCTATTGCTTTCCTGTGGATTCCGTATTTAAATCCTTTGATCCCACTGCCCTGAGCGATCACATTTCTGAAACATGGGTTGCCTTCCCTGTTACTCCATTCACCATAGGATACACCTATCCTTTCCCGGCCTTTACCCAGTCCTTCTTCTCTCTTACTGGCATCTCTTATATCCAAGTCATGCCAATGATCTGGAGGGTTTTGTATACCCTTGAAAGGATCATTGAGCAGGAGGGGATTGACCTAGGAATGTCAGAGCTGGGCGAGTTGTATGATCTCACTACCTTTGGATCCCATCGATACTTGTTTAAACGTAAGCCTGGTGAAGAACACCCAATCTTTAAAGCCACCAAGAACGACACCAACTGGAAACGGCGTTTCTTCTTTGTCAGAAGAGATACTATCTGTTTTGGTCAAAAATCACACAAGGATAATGCAACCAAACTCCTAGTTACGAGGAATGATGCTTGAAATGAATAACAATAATAAGGATCACTTTGATGTAAATTGCACAAATGACACAAGGATTTATACGATGAAAAAGCCCTTGATCAATGAATGATCTCCGGCATAAAAAACCTCGGGTGATGGAAACTACCGATCACCAAGCTCAAATAAATCAATAAAAGTTTACAACTTCGGATAGTGACGAGCTAAGTACAAGGATCACTATGGTTAATCGTGTAAAAGTGTGAGAATTGTTAAGTGTTTGTTGAGAGCTTTGAGACTGCAATTGCACGAGAGTGTGTGTGTGTAACCGAAAATGGCTAAGTGTTCTAAATTTAGCTCGTCACCCCTTTAAAAATGAAAGCTAACTAAGCTAACTAACTGTCCGACTTTTGTGCCATGCTCCCACGTTCTCCACAACGTCCATTTCTATTCAAATGTGTGCGAAATACCCGTGGAATATTCCATAGTGACGTTGCCAAGACCAAGTCAAGCTCAATACTCCTACAAAACAATACGAAACACAAACAACCAATCGTTAGTATGAGGATCCTTAGGGTGATCCATGATCCTGATCCTGAAGCTCTTCTGAGGATCACTATCTGTCACAGAAGTAAGGATCACTTATTAGGATAGCAAATAAGGATCACTAATTGTCAGAAAATCCTCCCCTAACAATTGCCCCCAAAATATAAGGAGTAAAATGTAAAATTAACGAGTTATGTTTTCTTGATCTTATCTGCAACAAACTCAACGGATATATAGCCGTTAAGATATAACTATCCGTTGCGTTATGACGTCACAAAAGTGACAACCCTGCACAATCATGATTATAAATAGGAGATAGAGATAGGATCGTATGCATTTAAATTCCAGAGTTACTCCCTTTATAACCGCATTCAGAAGATCAAATAGGTATTCTCCCTTCATCTTCTCTCTTTGCTTGCTCTGTTTTTCTTTTCCTATCATTATTCTGTCAAAATGTTGTTCCGGAACTCCCCATCTAAGGATCACACGAAGAACAGCCCGCTAAAGAGCCAGGGAATCATCGAAGATTCCATAAAAGAACGATGTTGCTTTTCCGATCCGCAAATTGATAGGATCCGCTACTGCTTCCCGGCGAACACAGTGTTTACATCCTTTGATCCAAACACTCTCAGTGATCATATTTATGATAACTGGGTTGCGTTTCTTGTCACCCCGTTCACCATAGGCTACACATATCCCTTTCCAGCTTTCACCCAATCTTTCTTCTCTCTAACCGGCATATCTTACATCCAATCCATGCCGGTGATTTTGAGGGTTTTGCACACCCTTGAAAGGTTCATCGAGCAGGAGGGGATAGACTTAGGCATGGCAGAACTGGGAGAATTGTATGATCTCACTACTTTTGGTTCCCATCGTTATCTATTCAAACGTAAACCCGGTGAGGAACACCCAATCTTCAAAGCTACCAAAAATGATACCAACTGGAACCGGCGTTTCTTTTTTGTCAAGAGAGATTCTATCCCATATGGGAAGGATCTACCCAAGAAGTGGGCTACCCATGGTAGGATGGAGGATCCTGAGAAGGATCACCAGAGAACTTTTCCCTTACTATAAGAATTACTGACATCCTTTTGCTTTCTTGTTGTGCAGTTATCTCCGTTTCACATCTCAGATTGACTCCTGCTGCTAAAGAGAGACTCTCTGCCTTCAAGAGACTTGACCCTGAAACAAGAACTTTCAAGACTACCACCCAAGATTCTCAGGAAGTATCCTCTGGTTCTGTCACGATGTCAAGTAAGTATCCTTGCTTAATAATTCAAATAAATAATGAAATGCAAGTGAAATTAAGATACTTATCTCGTTTTGGTTGTGTAGGTGCCGGAAAGTCCACCGAGTCTGCTTCAAAATTCAGCGTCACCGATCTCACCACCGTTAGATTCTCCAAGAGAAAAGCTCCTACCAGCCCGTTAACTTCGGTCCCCAAGGCACCCCTCAAAGGAAAGGGAGGCAAGAAGAGAAAGGCCTCCGAAGTTGAGGATCTGCAAGGCCTCCCCTTGATCCGCCAACAATTCCTGGACTACTTCAATGAGGTAAGGATCACCATCCCTGCTCCTATATCCTGCTGATATGAGGATCATTTGGTTCTGACATTATCCTTTGTCTTCTTTGCAGAAATTTGCTGAGATTGAGACCTATGTTGGCCACGTTGAGGATCAGGATAGCAAGATTGCTGATCTTCAACAGGTTGCAGTGCTAAAGGACCTCAAGATAGCTGATCTTCAGAAGGATCTCCAGAACGCCAGAAACGAGACGGCCAAGGTGCTGATCAACTTTGACTATGAGAGGCACGAGAACACCGAGGATGCCAAGGTCTCCGCCGCCATAGCAATGTACAAGACCAAGCTGCAAATGGCCCTGGAAGCTCAGGATCCTGCTTTTGACAAGAGCACCTGGGATGTGGAGGGCTGGAAGGCAAGGCTGGCTGAACTGGAGGATGAAGAAGAGGCTGAAGAGATCCTGACCATTGAGACTGGAGGCAAGGGTGAAGGTGGTGAAGCAAGTGGAGCCGGAGGTGGTGATGCAGCAAAGGTTTAGGCTGCAGGATTGGGCGATGAAGGAAACTTCTAGACATAGCCGGAGCCCAATTTTTTTTTTTTTTTGATGTTGGTTTGTTTTGTTGAACAATTTGATGGTTTGTATTTCGAACAATAGTTTTAGGTTTAAGGATCTAGGATCCTTTGTAGGATTGCAGATGGTGGAGGGATCCTCTGTTTGGGGGGATGAGACCATTGTGATAAACCTTAATCAGGATAACTATAAGAGAAACCTTAGAGAGAAATAAGGATCAAGGATCCTTAGTTGTTTAACTTCAAGGACCTGAAATAGAGCATAACTTGGGACTAAGCCAATATAAGATAAGAGTTAGCAACTGGGGACAAGCCCAAGGATCGTGTGTAAACTGGAGTATGGCCCTAACTGGCGACTATCCAAACTTAGTGACATGAAAATGCCAAAACCTTAGCTAACGTGAAAATGTTAGAAACCTTAGGAACGGATGTACGGTACGTCTACCATTATACGTAGGATCCTAGGTATAGCCAGTACAATGGAATTATCAGCCCCTAAAGCGAGTACTGGACCCACTGCCTTGAACTATACCAGGATCATCATGCGCTACAGGCGGAACTAGGGTCAAGCCCAAATAACTGGGGTTAAACCCAAGGAACTAGATTGCTTCTGTAGATAGTAATTGCTTTGCTAAGAATTCCTGAACTTTCAAAACTCAAAATCATGTGAGAGAAGGGTAAAGGACACATGATCCTTATCCTTATATGAGAAAATAAGGAAATGAAATAGTTCAAGATTAGCACATTACCAGAGTAAGGATCATTGACGCTTTGAGGATCCTTCAAGGATACCCCTGATATGAGGATCATCTATGCCATGAGGATCCTGCTCACATGAAATATTTCTTCAGATGAACAGCATTCCAAGCTCTTGGTAGCAAATCTCCTTCCATGGTCAGCAATCTATATGCCCCCTTTCCTACTTCAGCTTCAATTAAATAAGGGCCTTCCCACTTTGGTGCCAATTTTCCATCAGCAGGATTGATGGTATTCTGAAATGCTTTCCTTAACACCATATCACCAATTTGAAACTTCCTGATCCTGACATTTTTGTTGTAAGCACCAGCCATTCTTTGTTGATAACTGGCCATTCTTATCCTAGCCAGATCCCTGATTTCCTCAATAGTATCCAAATCTTCAGCCAAATTCTCATCATTTTCCTCAGGATCACGGATACTTGTTCTAGCAGTTGGAACCACCATTTCTGTTGGGATCACTGATTCTGCCCCAAATACCAAAGAGAATGGTGTTTGACCAGTAGCATTCTTAGGGGTTGTCCTATCAGCCCAAAGCACATAAGGCAGTTCTTCTGCCCATTTCCCTTTCTTGGATCCAAGCTTCTTCTTCAAATTGTTGATATTGATCTTGTTGGATGATTCTGCTTGACCATTAGCTTGTGGGTGGACTGGTGTTGATGTTATCATCTTAATCCCCCAGATGTCACAAAAGTTAGTAGTTCTGCCCCCAATAAATTGGGAACCATTATCACATATAATTTCAGAAGGAATACCAAATCTAGTTATAATATTTCTTTTAATGAAGGATATAACTTCCTTTTCTCTGACTTGGGCAAAAGCTTCAGTCTCTATCCACTTGGAGAAGTAATCAGTCATAGCTAGCATGAACACTTTCCCACCAGGTGCCTTAGGGAGCTTACCAACTATATACATCCCCCATCTCATAAATGGCCAAGAGGAGGATATAGGATGCAAAAATTCAGCTGGTTGGTGAAGGATATTGCTGTGTCTCTGACAAGGATCACACTTCTTAGCATATTCCACAACATCTCTTTTCATAGTTGGCCAGTAGTATCCTGTCCTTAAGATCCTTGAGAAGAATGCCCTGCCCCCAGTGTGGTTTCCACAATCTCCTTCTGATGTAGTGAGTAGTACGATAATGAAGATCAAACACGTTGATTCTGTGAATGCCCGTGTCGTTCTTCCCCAACCCCAAAATTCAACCCAAAGGGCTCGGAATTTGAAGTGAAAAACTGTTTTTCTCAAAATTCAATTCTGATCTTTCATTTCACTAGGGCAATACATAAATAGAGACAGAAATTTGAAACGGGCCTAAAAAAGACAACGGGCCAAACACAAGCCCAAAAACAAAATGCCCAAAATACTTGAAAAAACATAAAAATGGAAAAAACTAATAGAAATAAGCGTTTTTTCGGCACGGACGATGACCCAAACCGCCATAGGCGTTTGCAACAAGATAGAGCTCGTTCTCCCGTTCGTTTTGACTGGTCACACGCCCCAAACGGACCTCCGTAGCCCAAGTTAGAGCCATTTCAGTGAAGCCCCTTTTGTGACGCGATCTTGGGCCTCCAAGTACCGGATGGCCCGCTCTTCTACGCTTGGGCCCGCATCATTCCCTCCTGGGTAGACAAAATTCGACCTCGAATCCGCAGCAACCTCATCATCAGACGAATCCCCATGAAAAGGCAGCAAATGTTTGACATTGAAAACATCAGAGCAACGAATATGGCTTGGTAACTTCAGACGATAGGCATTAGAATTTATCTTCTGCACAATCTCTACTGGCCCAATCTTCTTGGCTGACAACTTATTATACTCCCCCACTGAGAAGCGATCCTTAGTTAAAATGGCCCAAACAAAATCACCCTCTTCAAAATCAACTTGCCTACGCTTGTGATCTGCAGCTTGCTTGTACTTTGAATTAGCGTTGGCCAAGTTATCCTGCACAGCTTTATGAACATCATGTAACCCAACCACAAAATCTTGCACCTTTTTGGGAACAGAACCTGGTGAAGGAAGTGACATCAAATCAAGAGGACCCCGAGGCTTAGCAGAATAGACCACCTCAAACGGACTAAACCCAGTACTCCTATTAACAGCATGATTATGAGCAAACTCAGCCTGACAAAGCTTTTGATCCCACGACTTCACATGATCACCCACAAGACACCGCAAAAGATTACCAAGTGATCGATTAACAACCTCTGTCTGCCCATCAGTTTGTGGGTGGTAAGCACTGCTAAAATTGAGCTGAGTGTGCACCATTTTCCATAAACTGCGCCAAAAGTGACTCAAGAAACGAGTATCCCGATCAGAAACTATAGAAGACGGCAAACCATGCAAACGATAGATATCTCGAAAGAACAACTGAGCCACATTAACTGCATCCGTTGTCTTCTTGCAAGGAATAAAGTGCACCATTTTAGAAAACCGGTCCACCACGACGAAGATCGAATCATTACCACGCTGAGTACGGGGTAACCCCAACACAAAATCCATGCTAATATCTACCCAAGGTTGCTGAGGAATGGGTAGAGGCATATAAAGCCCTGCGTTGGTAGCTGTGCCTTTTGAAACTTGACAGATCCTGCAACGTCTAACAAACCGTTCAACATCCCTCCGCAAAGTAGGCCAAAAATAAGAAGACTGCACCAGTCGTAAAGTACGGTCTCTTCCCACGTGCCCTTCTCCATGCAGTTCTTTAATTATTTGAAGTCGGAGGCTGGAATTGGGAATACACAATTGATTTTCCTTAAAAAGAAAGCCATCATGCACAAGAAAATCTGCCCTCTTCCCCAACTGCACATCCTGCAAAATGACAGAAAAATATGGATCTGCTGTGAGCTGTTCCATGAGATTGTCTAGCCCGGGTACAACAACTCTCATAGAAACAAGCAGGCTACTCCTCCTGCTCAAGGCATCTGCCACACGATTCGAGATTCCAGACTTATGCTTCACAACAAAGGTAAACTTTTCCAAGAAAGCCATCCACCGGGCATGCTTATGTGAAACTTTATCTTGACTGCGGATATGCCTCAGTGAATCATGGTCTGTAAATAAAACAAACTCCTTGTGAAACAAATAGTGACGCCAATGTTTCACAGCCTGGACCACTGCATAAAATTCAAGATCATAAGTACTGTAACGTAACTTTGGCCCAGTCAACTTCTCACTGAAATAAGAAACTGGACGCCCCCTTGACTTAGGACTGCCCCAATACCACCCTGCGAGGCATCTGTGTGCAACTCAAAAACCCGAGAAAAATCTGGCAAAATAAGAATTGGTGCTGATGTAAGCTTTTCTTTGATTAACTGAAAAGCTGATTCTGCCTCCTCAGTCCATATAAAGGTCTTTCCCTTCATGCAGTCAGTCACTGGTGCCATAAGGGAACTGAAATTTCGAATGAACCATCTATAAAATGAAGCAAGACCATGGAAGCTACGTACTTCAGTTATTGTAGTGGGGGTTGGCCACTGCTTAACAGCCGCTACCTTGGATTCATCCACCTGTATCCCGTCACTAGAAACAACATACCCCAAAAACAGGACCTTAGGGACCATAAAGACACACTTCTTTCTGGCTGCATACAAGTTATCCCTTCGGAGCAAGGTCAAAACCTGCCGTACATGCTTTACATGCTCATCAAAATTAGGGCTATAAATAAGAACATCATCAAAATAAACGACAACAAACTTGCCAATAAAGGGCCTAAACAACTGGTTCATGACCCGCATAAACGTACTAGGGGCATTGGACAAGCCAAAAGGCATCACTAACCATTCATACAACCCCTCACGAGTCTTAAAGGCGGTTTTCCACTCATCCCCAGGCCTGAGTCGGATCTGGTAATACCCACTCTTCAAGTCTAGTTTTGTGAAAATAGTGGCACCGCTAATTTGATCAAGCAAATCATCAAGTCGAGGAATAGGAAACCTGTACCTCACAGTGATCTTGTTGACTGCATGACTGTCAACACACATACGCCACGTCCCATCCTTCTTTGGAGTCAACAGAGCAGGGACAGCACAAGGACTCATGCTTTCCCGAACATACCCTTTAGAAATTAAATCTTCAACCTGCCAACGTAATTCCTCATGCTCCTTTGGACTCATTCTGTAATGGGGCTTATTGGGTAGCTAGGACCCCGGTTCCAAATCAATGTGATGTTGGATGTCTCGTAGGGGTGGCAACCCGGCAGGTAAATCATCTGGGAAAACATCAACAAACTCCTCGAATAACGGAACCATACATTCAGGAATGTCGACTTCCTCGGCCACAGGCTTCCCAATCAAAATAAAAACATTGTCTGCTTCCTCCAACTCATCTTGAAACTGACTAATGGTCAACAGAGTGCCCGACTGTTTCGTGGCTAATTGCTTAGGCTTGCTAGGAACAAGAGTGATCTTCACACCACCAAACAGGAAACTATACGTATTGGACCGCCCGTTATGTTCTATATTACGCTCGTACTCCCAAGGCCTGCCCAACAATAAGTGACACGCGTCCATAGGGACCACATCACACACGACATCATCCTTGTACGTGGACCCAATGGAAATTGAAACCAGTGCTCTTTTAGATACCGTCACTTCACCTCCCTTTTTCAGCCATTGAAGCTTGTACGGTTTCGGGTGACTCTCTGTCTTCAAGGCCAACTTTTGGACTGCCTCTTCAGAAATCAGATTGTCGCAACTCCCGGAATCGATGACGAACGTGCAAACCTTTCCCAAAATAGTGCATGTTGAGTGGAAGATGTTATGCTTCAGCCAATCATCCCCATCTGCCTTTGGTGTATAGCAAGAACGTCTAACCACCAAATTCACCCCAACATCACCAGTCACAACCTCCTCTTCATATTCAGTTTCTTCATCGTAGACTGGGTTATTCTCATACTCCTCATACTGTTCATCTTCAGACTCAGCAAATAAGTGTCTTTTACCAGCCTTTTTGCACTCAGCTTGACGATGGCCCGTCTCACCACAATTGAAACACCTCGGACCACTACTGCTAGCCCCCTTAGAAGTAGGCCCGGTATTACTACCCCCCGGCTTCCCCTGACTAGGCCCGCCACGAGGTGCCCCACTGCCTGACCCAACGTTTCCCCCAGCGGGGGTAAATGAACCGCCCACCCGACGGTTTTGCTTCTCAAAGGCCAACGCCCGTTGGTGTGCCTCAGGAATGGTTAACGGATCAAAAAGATTCACAGCCTCCATGATCTGAACCCTTAGACCCCCAATATACCGGGAGACAAGTTGCTCCTCCGGTTCTTGAATATCATTCCTTGCAATCAACTGGTAAAACTCAGTTGTATAATCATCAACCGATTTAGCCCCCTGTTTTAAATTCTGCAGACGCTGGTACATCAACCTTTGAAAGTTATGAGGCAAAAAGTTGGACCGCAAGAATTTTTTCATCTTGGTCCATGTCACGATCCTTGACTTCCCGAGCCTGTTTCGTGTTAACTTCAACTGTTGCCACCACGCAGAGGCCCTACCACGTAACCTGGTAGCGATCAAGGCCACCCGCTTATTTTCAGGCACCTCCTTGTATTCAAACACCTCCTCCACGGTAGCCAACCAATCGATGAACCCCTCTGGATTCAAACTAGACCCATCAAATTCTGGAATATTAACTCTAATCCCAGAATCCCAACGCCTGTTGCCCCCTCCACGTTCACCCCTTGGTCTCCCTTCCTGTTCGTCTTCGGAAGCCGAACCGTCACCAAATGGGTTACTAAAATCAGAACCATACCCGTCATTGGGTCCCTGCCTCCTACGATTGATCAAATCGGCCATCCGATCAGTCAACTGATTGACCACTTGATCCAACCGCTCATCCACTCTCGCCATGAGTCGCTGCTCCAACTCTCGTTCATACACTTCATCGAGAGGCCTGTTGTTGTTTCTCCTCGAAGGCATTTTGAGCCAGGAATTCGGCTCTGATACCAACTGATGTAGTGAGTAGTACGATAATGAAGATCAAACACGTTGATTCTGTGAATGCCCATGTCGTTCTTCCCCAACCCCAAAATTCAACCCAAAGGGCTCGGAATTTGAAGTGAAAAACTGTTTTTCTCAAAATTCAATTCTGATCTTTCATTTCACTAGGGCAATACATAAATAGAGACAGAAATTTGAAACGGGCCTAAAAAAAGACAACGGGCCAAACACAAGCCCAAAAACAAAATGCCCAAAATACTTGAAAAAACATAAAAATGGAAAAAACTAATAGAAATAAGCGTTTTTTCGGCACGGACGATGACCCAAACCGCCATAGGTGTTTGTAGCAAGATAGAGCTCGTTCTCCCGTTCGTTTTGACTGGTCACACGCCCCAAACGGACCTCCGTAGCCCAAGTTAGAGCCATTTCAGTGAAGCCCCTTTTGTGACACGATCTTGGGCCTCCAAGTACCGGATGGCCCGCTCTTCTACGCTTGGGCCCGCATCACCTTCATGGAAGTCTTTTAAAACTTCTTGGACTTCAGGATCCTCAATGCATCTTAAATATGGTCCTGCAAGAGATCGCTTATACAACATATTATTTAAGATTGTGAATTGAGATACCTTAAATTTTGAAAGCCCTAGGATTTTCTTCTGTGGGAATCTCTCCATGTTGTAAGTATCTCATGATTGGTGAGATCCATGATCCTGATCCTGAATGGGGTTGAGTATCCTCACTAGGGATAATTGCAGAATCCTCCCCTATTTCCATGGCCACATGATCCTCAATGGCGGGAGCCAAGACATGGATAATGGGGATACTTATATCCTCCGGGATCTTCAAAGATGATCCTAAGTTAGCCAATGCATCAGCTTCTGAATTTTCTTCCCTTGGTACCTGTGTCAAACTAAAGGAAAGAAAAGAGAGTGCCAACTCTTTGACTATTTCTAAATATTTGGTTAGTTTTTCACCTTTAACAGTATAGGATCCATTAAAATGATTTGTAGTTAATAATGAATCTACATGTACCTCAAGATACCTGATCCCCATATGCTTAGCAATTTGCAAACCAACAATTAAGGCTTCATACTCAGCCTCATTATTAGTGGTTTGGAACTCACACGCTATTGAGTGGGGTATTATGTCCCCCTGTGGCGATTTTAGTAGTATACCAAGCCCTGTGCCTTTAACGTTTGAGGATCCATCAGTATAGAGTATCCAAGGATCCTTGGTCTCTTCTAGCTGCTGGACTTCTAACTCAGCTTCTTTTTGTAAATCACTACTGAAATCAGCCACAAAGTCGGCCAATGCTTGTGATTTGATGGCTGTCCTGGGCTCATATCTTATATCATAGGCACTAAGCTTCACTGCCCACTTAGCCATCCTTCCTGACATCTCTGGTTTCCTGAGGACATTCTTAATTGGAAAATTAGTTTTAACAACGATGACATGAGTTTCAAAATAATGTCTCAACTTAGTAGATGCCATGATTAATGCAAGAATAAGCTTTTCAAGGTGTGAATACCTGGATTCGTGTAACAACTGTCAATAAAACCCGTAATTAGGATAATAATTATCCAATAAGAAAACCCTAATTAAGACACCCAAGTAATTTGACATAAACCCTGAAATTTCCGGAATAATCGGAATCAGGATCAGGGCCCCTAAAACTCGAGGGTGGCAAACCCTAATTGATAATTATCCTAATTAATTCGTTGCTAAATGCTAATTGGTTGAAAGTGTTGATTCACATAGGCTACAACCGAACTCAGCTAGGCTAGGAAGTAGGCTGAAACCTTTACGGACCGTAAGGGGTTAGCCTTACGGACCGTAAGGGGTAAGGCATACGGTCCGTAAGGGAATCGAATTTCTGGCTATAAATAGCCGACCTTGGCATGCAAACTGTGGTGTTAAAACGACGTTCAGAGCTTCTGTATACGTCGAGATCAGGCTATTATACTACAATTACACACACACGATCACGAAACGCTGCCGCAATCAGGGTAATAACTCGATCGCTATTACGATTCAACGTCCGATAGATTATAACTATCCAACGATAGTCCAGGTGCTGCTCAATTGAGCTTGTACTTTGATTATTCGTCGTGATTTCAACTTGAATATTAGAGTGCTGTTCGAATTCGGACTATGCTCTGTTATTCGTTGTGAATCCGACTGAATTATCGAGTATTGCACTGATTAATCGTTGTGAGGGTTTAATCTCGTGAATTGACGTAACTGCTGTATTAGTTACTAACCTGCCTGTGTGTGCATTGTGTTAAACTAGGTGTAATCAAGGCTAATCAGTAGGCTTATCTATTTGCTCGTTAATCTGCAATGTGAGTCATTCTTCTTTTTAGACTGTTTTCTCACAGTTTGTGAGTAAGTATTACAATACCTCAAATTATTTTCAAGGTTATAATTACAGGGATTAAGTCTTTGTAATCACCAAATTACAGCTGGTATGTGGGGTATTGTGCACATTACTATTTTTATCACTGTAGGTGAGTGAGCCTGATACTCGTCACTGTTGGGGCGACGGGACCCAATAGTGGTATGACCACAGTCACAGATCCGGTCGAGTGACAAATACCTATTCTTGATAATTGGTTGATAAAAACATTGTAATTCCCCTTGATACTGTAATTTATAACTAACGGGTCGTTTTAGAAAACTGAATGATTCACTCAGTATTTCCCCGCTGACAAAACCTTTTCAAACATGTTTCAGGTGATCTCTGTGATCCAGGAAAAGTGCAGTAAAGCACTACAAGCTCAGAGAAGTGGCTCAGTGTTAATAAATTAATAAAACATGTTTTGGAAAATAAAGATTTCTGTGTGAAATCAACTTATTGTAAATTATGGGAGTTATCCCTTAAACTTTGCATAATATATTAAACAAGTATTTTCCGGTGAAAAGATCCTGTAATAAAAGACTTCCGCTGTCGCATAAATTAAATACCACGGGTATCACTGAAATCTGCCCGCGGCCCCCGACTCCGTCCAGGGTAGGGTCGAGAGCCGTGACAGAGAAGGTGGTATCAGAGCTAAGAATTAATAACTATTGAGCCACTGATCGAGCCACTGATTAAGCCTAATACTAAATTAAGTATTTGACAAAATACTTAATTTTACTAGTTGTTAATCTGTAATTATATGTGTTATTAACTGATTATTTGTTAGTTACAGTATGGGTAAACAAAAGCTGTCTGCTATCTACCACAAACTAGATGTTGCATCTTCTTCTAAAAACCCAGTAAACTTAGAAGAAGGAATCTTTGTCCGCAAGGCAAACTATGAGAATCCTCTTTCCCCAGAGAAAAGGGATTCGATAATTAAAAAGAGTCAGGAGAACAAGAAACCCCGAACCAAGAAAGTTAGGTTTAACCCAGAAGTCCAAGAATTAGGTAATAGTGCACCTTGGGAAGATAAACTAGACAGGAAATGGGCAAATATTTATATGCTACCTACTGTAGCAGAAAATGCAAATCTCTAAATATCTGATAAGTTGGGGCTACTAAGAAAAAAATCACTATCCAGTAAATAAATAAAATCCCAGTGTGTTTATTTCCGTTGTTTTATGTATAAATTGGTATGCAATAAAACTTCAGTGTTGTTCGTTAAACTTTGTTCCAAAGTTTTAACATTGCATTATTTTGCATATATACTATGCAGCATGAGTGAGATATCGGATGCATTTCAGAATCTCAACTTATATCCAGTGCCTATCGAAGTCTCTTACGACTTTACTGGTTATGTTGCTGACATAGAAGAACCTGTGGAATTCCAAGCTCCACCGCTGGAAAAAGCCAAACCTAAAAAGAAGAGAAGATACGTAGGGTGGAGGAAAGTACGCCGTAGGAAACCAGCCACTAGGAGACTCCCTAAAATAGAAAATCCTGTGATCGTGAGCAAGGGAAAGGAAATAGAAACTGGAGAAAGTTCGAAACCACCAGAAAAGGAAATAGGAATAGATCTTAAGCAAAAGGGAATAGAGATTGGCGAAAGCTCTAAACAACCCGATGAAATCACATTCCAAGACGAAATAGACCGTTTATTAGGAAACTGTGAAGTTATAAGCCCAATCCGCACTAATTTATACCCTTACCCGGCTACAGTCCAATTTCCTTTAAACGTAGCACCAGCTGTTACTGAACCTTTAATCCACACCCGACCACTAGGCGAACTAGAGGAATGGTGGACAAATGACTGGCAATTCCAAAACATAGTTAACAGTCCTTATAGTTTCCTTCCACAATTTGACCCAGAACCAATCCCGAATCCTCCCATGAGTAATGAAAACCTAGCTGAACTCCGTCAGTTCGGTGAAGAACTGATAAGTACAGGCAATAGGATCAGGGAAGTGGGGGAGCAACTATCTTGGAAATACGATGAGAGGGAGCATCGTTACTAGAACTGTCAGTTAAACCACAAGAAGCCGTATTGTATAATAGTGTAAATAGTAACTTAAAACTCTGTAAAATGGGCAATAAAACTCTGTAAGATACGGTGTGTACGAATGCATATACAATATACAATAACAAAATGAAAGTCGAGAAATCGACAATTTTGGTTATGCTTGTATGTTGTAATAATTTATGTGTTCATCTGTGCTAATTTTGTTATTTATAAGTTAGACACTAATAATTCCTACCAATTAGCAGATGGAAAACGCTAACAATGAACCAATTAATGAAATAAATCAATCTTAGCAAGAACAAGAAGATCAATATATAACTCGACAAGATATCAAGCACTTTATCACCCAAGGGATAGCCCATGCTATTCCAGCAATTGTGGCTGCTGTTCAAAAACCTGCCGAACCACAACAATTAAATCCTAGTAAACGTACTCTGGAAGATAACGGCAGTAACAACATAAATGGAGGCGGCAATCATAACGATCATGATCCGCGACAAGTCCCACTTCTAAAAAGAATAAAAGCTGCAACGTCTGGTTGCACTTACAAAGAGTTTCTTGCTTGCAAACCCACTGAATTTGCAGGTAACGAAGGGGCAACTGCAACACTGCGTTGGTTAGAGAAAACCGAAGCAGTAATTGCAATAACCAAATGTGCTGAAGAGGATCAAGTGATGTATGCATCAAATCTGTTCAAAGAAGGAGCGCTAGAATGGTGGAATACGGTCCTCCAGACAAAAGGAAGAAGGATAGCCTATGCCATGAGTTGGGAAGAATTTAAGAATCTTGTAGAAAGAAAATTTTGTCCCGAATATGAAAAAGACCAAATGGCAAACAAATTCCTAAGTCACCGTATGACAGGGGTAGATTGCCGGGGCTATACTTCGACATTCTTTGAATACGCAAGGGTAGTGCCAACACTGGCTTCGCCAGAACCGGTACTTATTTCTCGTTACATCTGGGGGTTAATTAGTGAAATCCGAAACATCGTTAAAGCTGCGAGACCTCGTACTATTGACGATGCTGTAGAATTAGCTAATACCCTAACGGATGAATTGGTACGCACAAGAGAGGAAGATCGCAAGAAGGAATTAGCTCAAAAGATTACCCAAGGATTTCGTGTGGGTAATACCAAGAAAAGAGGAACGGGGCAATCCTCATCATCTCCCTTCTGCAAAATTTGCAAAAAGAAGCATTATGGACAATGCAACATGGTTTGCAATTTTTGCAAGACAAAAGGTCACCAGGAAGAAGACTGCAGGAAGAAAACAAGAATTTGTTATAACTGCAGAGAAAGAGGTCATTTCCAATTTGAATGTCCTAAATTAGCTAAACCTGTAGCAAACCAAGCCAAACCAGCTGAAGGAGCAACCAAGAGAAATGCACGTGCATTCCAGCTAACCACTCAAGAGGCTGAACTCATTCCAGATGTGATAGCTGGTACGTTCCTAGTACATGACGTATTTGCAAGAGTATTATTTGACTCTGGTGCGAACCAAAGTTTTATAAATACTTCATTTTGTCAAGCTCTTAAGTTACCTTTAACCACTCTTAGGCAAATCTTCACAGTAGAAACCGCAGAAGGAAATTCTGTGAAAATAGATAAAGTCTGGCAAGAAGGAAAAATAGAACTATTAGGCCATAAGTTTTCTGCAAATCTGTTACCAATGAATTTAGCCGGATTCGATGTAGTGTTAGGAATGGATTGGTTAATAGCCAACCATGCACGAATCCTATGTGATAAAAATGCTGTAGAAATTCAAACCCCTTCCGGAGAAGTAATTTTAATTACCGGAGATAAACCCCGAAAGCCACTGAAATTCATTTCAGTAATGAAATTGGCTAGTTATTCGAGAAAGCAGGAAATGGTGTACATGATTTCAGTAATCATCAACACTAAAGATAAGGAACTTCAGGACATCCCGGTAGTGTCAGAATACCCAGACGTTTTTCCAGAAGAATTACCTGGATTACCACCTGATAGAAAAGTAGAGTTTAGAATCCATTTAATTCCAGGTACTGCACCAATAGCTAAAGCACCATATAGATTAGCACCTACCGAAATGCTAGAATTGAAAAAGCAATTAGAAGAATTATTAAGCAAAGGATTCATACAACCTAGTTCATCCCCTTGGGGTGCACCAGTGTTGTTTGTGAAAAAGAAAGATGGATCGATGAGAATGTGTATCGATTATAGGGAATTGAATAAAGTTACGATTCAGAATCGATACCCATTACCTAGGATTGATGATCTTTTTGATCAATTACAAGGAGCTAGGTACTTCTCAAAGATAGATTTAAGATCCGGATACCATCAGTTAAAAGAGCAAGAAGAAGACATACCTAAAACTGCTTTCAGAACTAGATATGGTCATTATGAGTTTACAGTCATGCCCTTTGGGTTAACGAATGCCCCAGCAGCATTCATGGACATGATGAATCGAATTTGTAAACCATACTTGGATAAATTTGTAATCGTTTTCATCGACGATATACTTATTTACTCCAAAAGCCAAAAAGAACATTGTGAGCATTTACACGTTCTCTTAACTTTGTTAAGAAAAGAAAGGCTTTATGCCAAATTCTCGAAATGTGAATTTTGGCTGCAAGAAGTACAATTCTTAGGACATGTGGTAAATCACGAAGGTATCCATGTAGATCCTGCTAAGATAGAAGCAATTACTAAATGGAAAGTTCCACAAACAGCAATGGAGATAAGAAGTTTTCTAGGCTTAGCTGGATACTATAGACGATTTATCAAAGATTTTTCTAAGATAGCCGTACCTTTAACCAAGTTAACCTGTAAAGACGCTAAGTTTGAATGGGGACCTAGACAAGAAGAAGCTTTTAAGATTTTAAAGCATAGGTTGACAAATGCACCAATCTTAGCTTTACCCGAAGGAACAGAAGACTTTGAAGTATATTGTGATGCTTCAAAATTAGGCTATGGATGTGTGTTGATACAACGCAAGAAGGTAATTGCGTATGCTTCTAGACAATTGAAAAAGCACGAAGAAAATTATACGACTCATGATCTAGAATTAGGAGCCATATTTTTTGCCCTTAAGATCTGGAGACAATATCTGTACGGAAGTAATTTTACTATCTATACAGATCATAAAAGTTTAAAATATATATTTGGGCAAAAAGAATTAAACATGAGGCAAAGAAGATGGATGGAGATGCTGAGCGATTACGACTGTGATATTCAATATCACGAAGGAAAGGCAAATGTAGTTGCCGATGCCTTAAGTCGTAAGTACCATGAGAAGCAGAAACGAGTCCGTGCTCTGCGGTTAAGTCTACAAGTAGATTTAATGGCACAAATCAAAGAAGTTCAGAAAACAGCAATCAAAGATGATGCTGAAGGAATGAAAGGTTACCTAAAAGAACTAGAACAAGGAAATGATGGAATTTGGAAATTCCATAAGAAACGAATTTGGGTACCTAAGCAAGGAGAGTTAAGAAATAAGATCTTAGAAGAAGCTCATAAATCTGGGTACACCATGCACCCAGGAAACAATAAAATGTACCAAGATTTAAGAAATAATTTCTGGTGGATAAGAATGAAAAAGGATATAGCCGAATATGTATCCAAGTGTTTAACTTGTTCACAAGTTAAGGCTGAACACCAGAAACCTTCAGGATTACTTCAACAGTTAGAAATGCCTGTATGGAAATGGGAACTCATAACAATGGATTTTATTACTAAGTTACCCAAAACCAAAAGAGGTAATGATGCAATTTGGGTAATTGTAGACCGATTAACCAAATCAGCTCATTTCTTACCAATGAAAGAAACCTTTAGCATGGAAAGGTTAGCACAACTGTACGTGGACGAAGTAGTATCCCTACATGGAGTCCCACTCTCCATCGTATCGGATAGAGATAGTCGATTTACTTCTCATTTCTGGAAAAGTTTTCAGAAAGCAATGGGAACTCGACTAAATCTAAGTACTACATATCATCCACAAACAGACGGACATAGTGAAAGGACAATACAAACGTTAGAAGACATGCTCCGAGCATGTGTAATTGACTTTGCTGGTAATTGGGATAGCCATTTGCCATTAATAGAATTCTCCTATAACAATAGTTATCATTCAAGCATCGAAGCTGCACCATTCGAAGCACTGTATGGACGCAAATGCAGAACTCCAGTATGCTGGGCAGAAATCGGAGAAAGTCAATTATCAGGTCCTGAAATTGTGCAAGAAACTACTGACAAGATAACCCAGATCAAGTAAAGACTGAAAACAGCTCGAGATCGTCAGAAGAGATATGCAGATAATCGTCGCAAACCTTTAGAATTTCAAGCCGGAGATAAAGTACTTTTAAAAGTTTCTCCTTGGAAAGGTATAGTACGATTCGGTAAGAAAGGAAAGCTAAGTCCGAGATACGTTGGACCATTCCCTGTGATTCAACGAATAGGACCAGTAGCTTATCGGTTACAACTACCAGAAGAATTGGCTGGAGTACATGATGTATTTCATGTGTCCAATCTCAAGAAATGTTTAGCAGATGAATCCCTGGTAGTACCTCTTCAAGATATAGAGGTAAACGAAAAGTTGAAATTCGTAGAGAAACCATTAGCGATTGAAGATCGAAAAGTCAAATTCCTCAAGCATAAAAGACTGGTATTGGTCAAAGTCAAGTGGAATTCAAAGAGAGGACCAGAATACACTTGGGAGCTGGAATCAGAAATGAAGCGAAAATATCCTCATCTATTCCAGTAAATCTCGAGGACGAGATTTTTCTTAAGGTGGGGAGGATGTAACAACTGTCAATAAAACCCGTAATTAGGATAATAATTATCCAATAAGAAAACCCTAATTAAGACACCCAAGTAATTTGACATAAACCCTGAAATTTCCGGAATAATCGGAATCAGGATCAGGGCCCCTAAAACTCGAGGGGGGCAAACCCTAATTGATAATTATCCTAATTAATTCGTTGCTAAATGCTGATTGGTTGAAAATGTTGATTCACATAGGCTACAACCGAACTCAGCTAGGCTAGGAAGTAGGCTGAAACCATTACGGACCGTAAGGGGTTAGCCTTACCGACCGTAAGCATACCGATCAGCCTTACGGACTGTAAGGGGTAAGGCATACGGTCCGTAAGGGAATCGAATTTCTGGCTATAAATAGCCGACCTTGGCATGCAAACTGTGGTGTTAAAACGACGTTCAGAGCTTCTGTATACGTCGAGATCAGGCTATTATATTACAATTACACACACACGATCACGAAACGCTGCCGCAATCAGGGTAATAACTCGATCGCTATTACGATTCAACGTCCGATCGATTATAACTATCCAACGATAGTCCAGGTGCTGCTCAATTGAGCTTGTACTTTGATTATTCGTCGTGATTTCAACTTGAATATTAGAGTGCTGTTCGAATTCGGACTATGCTCTGTTATTCGTTGTGAATCCGACTGAATTATCGAGTATTGCACTGATTAATCGTTGTGAGGGTTTAATCTCGTGAATTGACGTAACTGCTGTATTAGTTACTAACCTGCCTGTGTGTGCATTGTGTTAAACTAGGTGTAATCAAGGCTAATCAGTAGGCTTATCTATTTGCTCGTTAATCTGCAATGTGAGTCATTCTTCTTTTTAAACTGTTTTCTCACAGTTTGTGAGTAAGTATTACAATACCTCAAATTATTTTCAAGGTTATAATTACAGGGATTAAGTCTTTGTAATCACCAAATTACAGCTGGTATGTGGGGTATTGTGCACATTACTATTTTTATCACTGTAGGTGAGTGAGCCTGATACTCGTCACTGTTGGGGCGACGGGACCCAATAGTGGTGTGACCACAGTCACAGATCCGGTCGAGTGACAAATACCTATTCTTGATAATTGGTTGATAAAAACATTGTAATTCCCCTTGATACTGTAATTTATAACTAACGGGTCGTTTTAGAAAACTGAATGATTCACTCAGTATTTCCCCGCTGACAAAACCTTTTCAAACATGTTTCAGGTGATCTGTGTGATCCAGGAAAAGTGCAGTAAAGCACTACAAGCTCAGAGAAGTGGCTCAGTGTTAATAAATCAATAAAACATGTTTTGGAAAATAAAGATTTCTGTGTGAAATCAACTTATTGTAAATTATGGGAGTTATCCCTTAAACTTTGCATAATATATTAAACAAGTATTTTCCGGTGAAAAGATCCTGTAATAAAAGACTTCCGCTGTCGCATAAATTAAATACCACGGGTATCACTGAAATCTGCCCGCGGCCCCCGACTCCGTCCAGGGTAGGGTCGAGAGCCGTGACAATTCGACATCAAGTAAACTCTTACTTACATAATAGACAGGATGTTGTGTACCTTCATGATCCTTAACAAGGACTGCATGTGACACCCTAGGACAACGAGTAAACGATACAACTTACCTAGCCTCCTCAGTAAGTACGTACCAAATTTCTGGACGAAATTTCTTTTTAGTTGGGGATAATGTGACAACTCGTAATTCGAACCTACTTTGTGTAACGTTACGTGCTTATGTGAGCTATATTAATTAATTCAATGCATGATTGTATGATTATGTGCTTTGTGTTATGTAAGTATGTATGTATATAATGGCCCAAACGCACAACTCTCACACGACCGCACAAGCCCATTCGGGCCTTATTCCTTGCACACGGATCATTGGGCAGCCCAAGAGAGGGTTCGACCCCTCGGCCCACTCCTTTTCTACGCAAACAAACACCCACTTTAGGGGTTGTTCTCTCATTTTGGTTACCAAACATCTTCACACACCAACCCTAGCACGCGTATATGTTTAATCAAATCACACTTATGTATGGATCTTGTAAAGTCCAACTGAACCTTAGAAGTGGGCCGGCCTTTGCTGGAGTTGTAATTGCATGCACACAGACCCTCTTTAACTCCAAATCAATTCGGCCCATGCTCAAGCTAGTCTTCGGCCCACTGTTGTTTGTTATTTGTATATTAGGTTACGTAACATAGGAGTTAACAAAAAGAAAAACCCTAACAACCTTCCCTCCTCCTTGTGCGATTCACGGCAGTCAACCCCATCACCTGAAGCACTTCTATCCCTCGGATTAGGCACCTCATATTGTGGTTAGTTTATATTAAATCATGCTTGGTTAATCTGCTTGTGGATAGAATAGGTTATGGTTAAATCTTTGGTGTGATGATTATGCTTCTTCAAAAAAAAAAAAGGAAAACCGATGTTGACTATTGTGCATTGCCTCTGATGTGTGTGTCTTTTGATGTCTCTTTAATTGTATATTAATGATGATTGTAAGGTGCACATGATTGTGGTCTAAGTTAGCATGTGATAAGATTGAATCTGGTAGGGCCGCATGGTTAGTTTAATAGGTTAGGGTTATGTGCTAAATGTTGCTTACCATCATGCATGTGATCTCATCAAACTATGTGCACACTCAAAAAAAAAATGGCGGCCATATGTATTAGTAATTTTGATCTCAATTAATCTTGCACATATGAAAATTAAATAATGAATGATGATTATATCAACTGTTTGAATATCGATTAAGGATCTTGTTTGATTTGTAGTATTAAACGCAATGATTCGGTCCAATTGAAACCAAGTATCATGGAACTTGACATAATGATTTAACTATTCGAGTGCATGTAGTTTCACTGATAATGGTGGTCCAATAGGGTTAAGATTAGAAATGCTTATGTCGGCCATTTTATGATTGTGATCACATTAAATAAGTCAATATAATATTCATTGATATATATATAGTCTTTGGTCCAATAATAACTTAATGCTACACACAGTTGTTCCGGCCACACACTTGTTTAAGGGCCACATGAAAAGGTTGTACACTTGGGCCGCATACTTACTAGAATTATGTATGGATTGTTAACTGCTTATCTGATCAAAGGGCCGCACACTTTTAGTGAACAAGAGCGTGGCCCAGATACTTGCTAGATGATTACACGAGGATATCGGCTAGTTACGATGCATGATTTCTTGTCACAATTAACATGTTTACTTAAGTGTGGACCAAACCACTTAGTGATATAGTGTGATATGAACTTGTATTGTGGTTGGACCCGAATACTTGCTATGATCTGTGAAATAATATACGTTCCGTTTATTTGAAACCTGTGTAACAAATACAAAGAACACATGTTTCACATATACACGAAACTGACTAACTTTGGTAACCGCATTAGGAATTGGTTGATTATTATGGAACAAGTAATTAGTCATACCGAGCAAACCAAGGTGAGTTCACACAGCCAAGGCATGGGGTTCCCAGGGTGGGAATGGGATTGGATTACTTTATTGTACATACTCAGTTGATAGAACCTAACGATAAGAATACGACTAGACTAGTAACACCTATTGAACTGATCTTCGCACACCAGCCAAGGGTTGGCCGCGATATTATGACTGACTTCGCACACCTGCCTTGGGAAGGCCGCGAACTGAATTTACCAATCTTCGCACACCTGCCTGGTAGGCCGCGATACAGATAAACCTAGTCTAGAATTCCTGGGATGAACATCCCCTAATATCTTCGCATACCTGCCTGGGAGGCCGCGATGGAAACTAATACGATACATGACATAACGAACGAACACACTACTACTCACACTATACTATTACTGAACTGTTAACTGTGAACTCGCTCAACTAGTTGTTGACTCGTTGCTGCATGCCTTGCAGGATCTTAGGTACTTATGGAGCTTGCACTGGAGGCGCGGTCGTTGTGGACAAGGATCGTGATTACTACGTTGAACTGTTATGACATTTAAAACTATTAACTATGTTGGATTACTTACTTGCTTCCGCTACTTAAACTATGTTTTGTTGGAACATCAATTGTATTGAATTGGGTTTATGAATTTCTTTAATTATTTATATTGTTCAATATGATTGGTGGCTTGATCCTGGTCATGTCACGCCTCCTAGCGGTGATACTCCGCGTGTGGATTTTGGGGGTGTGACAGATTGGTATCAGAGCCATTGGTTATAGAGAACTTGGTTTTAATATGGGAAAACGTTTTTATTAAAACCGGACTATAACCAGTACAGTGCTCTCAATGATCCACAACGACGCTTCGCTCCACGTGCAAGACTCGACATCCTAGGTAATAAGGTTTATGTTTATTACCTGCTTGCTAGAATTGCATAGAACTTTGCTCGAAGTATGCTTACATTACTTTGCTCACTACTTGATACTGCTTGAGAACACCTATGTGCCTATACTTTTCTGTCATCGCACTACTCACGAACCATTCATACTTATGCTACCTTTACTGTTTGATCATGTCTGGACGTGTTAACCTGACTCAAGCCAGTTAACGGCTCTCATTAACGAACAAGTTGCTGCGGCGCTTGCAGCCGCACAAGCAGGAGGTATAACCTGCTATTCCAGACCTATCCTAGGACGTTAGATCCTACTCTCGTGACCCAACTCTCGCGCTTAACCTTACCTATCTTTCTCGCGCAACGGGTCAGAACGCACAGCAACCTGTCTGCACATTCAAGAACTTCATGGACTGTCGTCCAAGCACATTCAGTGGCACAGAAGGAGCAGTGGGACGACTCCATTGGTTTGGGAAGCTCGACTCGGTATTCGAGATGTGTGAATGCCCTGAGGCTCGCAGGGTCAAGTACGCCACTGGTACTTTGGAAGGAATCGCGCTAACCAGGTGGAACGCGCAAGTACAGATACTAGGGTTGGCAGCTGCTAACGCCACCCCCTGGAACGAATTCAAAGAACGCATTAAAAGGGAAATACTGCACGCGTGATGACATCCACAAGTTGGAAGTGGAGCCTTACCATTTGAAAATGACGGGGTCAGAAATTGAAGCTCATACGAAACGGTCGAACGAACTGGCCATTTTGTGTCCAACCATGGTGGACCCTCCAAGCAAGCGTATCGAATGGTACCTCAAAGGTCTAGCTTCAGAGATTCAGAGCCATGCTGCATCGGCTAACCTCGACAATATCCAAGACATGCAGTGTCTTGCTCATCGCCTCACGGATCAGGCAGTGGAACAGAACAGGCTGCCTAGTTGTATCAGCGCTATCACTACCGCTACCACTTCTGCTACTTCCGCTACTCCTAGTGACAGCAAGCGGAAATGGGATAGGTATTCCAGCAAGGGTTCAGCTACCGTTCGGTCTCAAGCACAGCAGCAGCGCAAGAATAGTGATCACCAGAGCCGAGTCAGCCAACTTCTGGCGGTCAGGGGCAGGGTGGATATCGGGGAATTCACCCAACGTGTGACTAATGCAATAGACACCACGGTGGTTAGTGCAACGAGGGACGTTGCCAGAGGTGTCTCAAGATGGGCCATGAGGCTAAGGATTTAGGAGCCCACGGCCTGCAAATCGGAATCGCCAGCAGCAACAGCAAGCAGAAATCCTATGCAAAGAAAAGATTGTTCGCATTCCTCGTTCTGGTCAAGAACCTCTCGAAGTTCAAGGCGACAAGAGTGGTGCTGTGGTTGGCATCACCTCTTTCTTGAAGGCTCAGAAATGTTTACGGAAGGGCCACACCGCAATTTTTGGCTCTCGCTACTGACACATCAGCGAAAGAAAAGAAGTTGGAAGACCATCCAGTTGTACGCGACTTTCCTCAGGTGTTTCCTAAAGATTTACCTGGTCTACCGCCTCATCGTCAGGTCGAATTTCAAATCGAGCTCGCTCCAGGAGCAGCACCCATAGCTCGAGCATCGTATCGCTTAGCTCCACCAGAATCGGAAGAACTATCGACGCAGCTACAAGAAATCTTGGATAAGGGATTTATCCGACCTATCTCTTCGCCTTGGGGAGCTACAAGAACTATTGGATACCAATTATCTGTGAAAAAGAAGGATGGCACCTTCAGGATGTGAAATTGATTACCGTGAACTGAACAAGGTCAAAGTGAAGAACCGTTATCCTCTTCCACGCATTGACGACTTATTCGACCAGTTGCAAGGGTCGTGTCACTACTCCAAGATTGATCTAAGGTCTGGTTATCATCAGCTGAGAGTCCGGGATGAGGACGTCTCCAAGACAGCATTCAGAACTCGCTGCGGTCACTACGAGTTCCTAGTCATGCCATTTGGGCTTACGGACGCGCCTGCAGTTTTCATGGATCTTATGATTGCTCAGCCACTTACACTACTGACACAGAAGGGTGTCACCTACAGTTGGGGAGATCCCCAGGAAACCGCTTTCCAGTACCTAAAGGATAGGCTTTGCAGCGCACCTATTCTCTCATTGCAAGAGGGCACGGATGATTTTGTAGTATACTATGATGCATCCATCCAGGGTTTTGGATGTGTGTCAATGCAGCGCGACAAGGTCAATGCTTATGCTTCGCGCCAACTCAAGGCAAAGCCAATGTTGTGGCTGATGCTCTCAGTCGAAAAGACACTCTGCCTAGACGCGCACGAGCTTTACAGCTCACCATCCAGTCTAGTCTTCCTGCACAGATACGAGATGCTCAGGTGGAAGCATTGAAGCCCGAAAACGTCACAGCTGAAGCCTTACGCGGCTCAAGGCAGCGAATGGAACAAAAGGAAGACGGCGCCTACTATGTAACGGGGCGTATTTGGGTCCCACTTTATGGCGGTTTACGAGAGCTTGTGATGGGCGAAGCACACAAGTCTCGCTACTCGGTATATCCAGGGTCGGATAAAATGTACCACGACATTAGAACTACATATTGGTGGCCTAGCATGAAGGCCCACATTGCAACTTACGTCGGCAAATGTTTGACTTGTGCGAGAGTCAAGACAGAGTACCAGAAACCCTCAGACCTACTTCAGCAACCCAGGATACCGCAATGGAAAGGGGAAGAAATTTCCATGGATTTTGTTACAGGCCTACCCAGATCCCAGCGTGGGAATGATACTATATGGGTGATCGTGGACAGACTCACCAAGTCTGCGCACTTCCTGGTTATAAAGGAAACGGATAAGTTCTCCACTCTCGCAGACATCTATCTTAAAGAAGTTGTTTCGAGGCACGGGGTGCCCACCTCCATCATTTCGGATCGGGATGCACGATTCACGTCAGAACTGTGGCAAGCGATGCACAAATCTTTCGGCTCACGATTAGACATGAGCACAGCGTATCATCCTCAGACGGATGGGCAGTCTGAGCGCACGATTCAAATTCTGGAAGACATGCTTCGGGCGTGTGTTATCGACTTCGGCAACGGCTGGGAAAAGCATCTCCCGTTAGTGGAGTTTTCGTATAATAACAGTTATCACACCAGCATACAAGCCGCTCCATTCGAGGCATTGTACGGGCGTAAATGCCGGTCACCTCTCTGTTGGGCAGAGATGGGGGATAGTCAGATCAGGGGTCCGGAGATTGTAATGGACGCCACAGAAAAGATTGCACAAATACGACAACGCATGGCGGCAGCACGCGACCGTCAGAAAGCATACGCGGATAAGCGTAAGAAGCCTTTGGAATTTCAGGTCGGGGACCGGGTTTTATTAAAAGTCTCACCCTGGAAGGGTGTGGTTCGTTTTGGTAAACGAGGCAAACTCAATCCACGGTATGTTGGACCGTTCGAAATCACTGAAGGAATAGGCCCAGTAGCCTACAAGCTAAACCTACCAGCTGAACTCGGTGCAGTTCATAATGTTTTCCACGTGTCGAATCTGAAGAAGTGCCTGTCAGATGAGACCCTCATAATTCCTTTTAAGGAACTCACTATCGACGAGCGGTTGCAGTTCGTCGAGGAGCCAGTTGAAATCACGGACCGGGATGTTAAGGTCCTCAAACACAAGAGAATCCCTCTTG
This sequence comes from Helianthus annuus, assembly GCF_002127325.2. Classification (NCBI taxonomy): domain Eukaryota; kingdom Viridiplantae; phylum Streptophyta; class Magnoliopsida; order Asterales; family Asteraceae; genus Helianthus; species Helianthus annuus. The sequence continues at coordinate 19,950,288 of NC_035441.2, read as the reverse complement.
TCCGAATTCGTTGGAACTCCAAACGTGGCCCAGAGCACACCTGGGAACGCGAAGACCAGATGACAGAAAAGTACCCCCAATTATTCGAAACCAATGCAACCACTACTGAGGCTGAAGCTACTACTACTGAATTTCGGGACGAAATTCCAGATCAACAGGGGGAGGATGTGACACCCCAGGAAAACGAGTAAACGATACAACTTACCTAGCCTCCTCAGTAAGTACGTACCAAATTTCGGGACGAAATTTCTTTTTAGTTGGGGATAATGTGACAACTCGTAATTCGAACCTACTTTGTGTAACGTTACGTGCTTATGTGAGCTATATTAATTAATTCAATGCATGATTGTATGATTATGTGCTTTGTGTTATGTAAGTATGTATGTATATAATGGCCCAAACGCACAACTCTCACACGACCGCACAAGCCCATTCGGGCCTTATTCCTTGCACACGGATCATTGGGCAGCCCAAGAGAGGGTTCGACCCCTCGGCCCACTCCTTTTCTACGCAAACAAACACCCACTTTAGGGGTTGTTCTCTCATTTTGGTTACCAAACATCTTCACACACCAACCCTAGCACGCGTATATGTTTAATCAAATCACACTTATGTATGGATCTTGTAAAGTCCAACTGAACCTTAGAAGTGGGCCGGCCTTTGCTGGAGTTGTAATTGCATGCACACAGACCCTCTTTAACTTCAAATCAATTCGGCCCATGCTCAAGCTAGTCTTCGGCCCACTGTTGTTTGTTATTTGTATATTAGGTTACGTAACATAGGAGTTAACAAAAAGAAAAACCCTAACAACCTTCCCTCCTCCTTGTGCGATTCACGGCAGTCAACCCCATCACCTGAAGCACTTCTATCCCTCGGATTAGGCACCTCATATTGTGGTTAGTTTATATTAAATCATGCTTGGTTAATCTGCTTGTGGATAGAATAGGTTATGGTTAAATCTTTGGTGTGATGATTATGCTTCTTCAAAAAAAAAAAAAAAAAAAGGAAAACCGATGTTGACTATTGTGCATTGCCTCTGATGTGTGTGTCTTTTGATGTCTCTTTAATTGTATATTAATGATGATTGTAAGGTGCACATGATTGTGGTCTAAGTTAGCATGTGATAAGATTGAATCTGGTAGGGCCGCATGGTTAGTTTAATAGGTTAGGGTTATGTGCTAAATGTTGCTTACCATCATGCATGTGATCTCATCAAACTATGTGCACACTCAAAAAAAAAATGGCGGCCATATGTATTAGTAATTTTGATCTCAATTAATCTTGCACATATGAAAATTAAATAATGAATGATGATTATATCAACTGTTTGAATATCGATTAAGGATCTTGTTTGATTTGTAGTATTAAACGCAATGATTCGGTCCAATTGAAACCAAGTATCATGGAACTTGACATAATGATTTAACTATTCGAGTGCATGTAGTTTCACTGATAATGGTGGTCCAATAGGGTTAAGATTAGAAATGCTTATGTCGGCCATTTTATGATTGTGATCACATTAAATAAGTCAATATAATATTCACTGATATATATATAGTCTTTGGTCCAATAATAACTTAATGCTACACACAGTTGTTCCGGCCACACACTTGTTTAAGGGCCACATGAAAAGGTTGTACACTTGGGCCGCATACTTACTAGAATTATGTATGGATTGTTAACTGCTTATCTGATCAAAGGGCCGCACACTTTTAGTGAACAAGAGCGTGGCCCAGATACTTGCTAGATGATTACACGAGGATATCGGCTAGTTACGATGCATGATTTCTTGTCACAATTAACATGTTTACTTAAGTGTGGACCAAACCACTTAGTGATATAGTGTGATATGAACTTGTATTGTGGTTGGACCCGAATACTTGCTATGATCTGTGAAATAATATACGTTCCGTTTATTTGAAACCTGTGTAACAAATACAAAGAACACATGTTTCACATATACACGAAACTGACTAACTTTGGTAACCGCATTAGGAATTGGTTGATTATTATGGAACAAGTAATTAGTCATACCGAGCAAACCAAGGTGAGTTCACACAGCCAAGGCATGGGGTTCCCAGGGTGGGAATGGGATTGGATTACTTTATTGTACATACTCAGTTGATAGAACCCAACGATAAGAATACGACTAGACTAGTAACACCTATTGAACTGATCTTCGCACACCAGCCAAGGGTGGGCCGCGATATTATGACTGACTTCGCACACCTGCCTTGGGAAGGCCGCGAACTGAATTTACCAATCTTCGCACACCTGCCTGGTAGGCCGCGATACAGATAAACCTAGTCTGTAATTCCTGGGATGAACATCCCCTAATATCTTCGCATACCTGCCTGGGAGGCCGCGATGGAAACTAATACGATACATGACATAACGAACGAACACACTACTACTCACACTATACTATTACTGAACTGTTAACTGTGAACTCGCTCAACTAGTTGTTGACTCGTTGCTGCATGCCTTGCAGGATCTTAGGTACTTATGGAGCTTGCACTGGAGGCGCGGTCGTTGTGGACAAGGATCGTGATTACTACGTTGAACTGTTATGACATTTAAAACTATTAACTATGTTGGATTACTTACTTGCTTCCGCTACTTAAACTATGTTTTGTTGGAACATCAATTGTATTGAATTGGGTTTATGAATTTCTTTAATTATTTATATTGTTCAATATGATTGGTGGCTTGATCCTGGTCATGTCACGCCTCCTAGCGGTGATACTCCGCGTGTGGATTTTGGGGGTGTGACACTGCACTTACTGCTTTTGAGGATACTGCAAGGTACAAGGATAGCACATCGCCTTTTTCTGGTTTCATCAAGGCCGGGGCTGAGGATAGGTAATCTTTGAGAGCTCTTAAGGCATTTTCATGCTTCTCAGTCCACTCAAATTTCTTGTTCTTCCTTAGGATATCATAGAATTCTTTGCACTTTTCGGAGGATTTGGATATAAATCTCTTCAAAGCTGCTATCCTGCCTGTTAATCTTTGGACATCCTTTGCATTGGCAGGAGATTTGATATTCACCAAGGCTTTGATTTGTTCCGGGCTAGCTTCAATGCCTCTCTTGGTCACCATATATCCTAAGAATTTACCTGCTTTAACACCAAAGTGACATTTTGAAGGATTAAGTTTCATGTTATATCTGTCAAGGATATCAAATGCTTCCTCCAAGTCTCTTAGGTGATCCTCAGCTTTTATGGACTTTACCACCATATCATCTATGTAAACCTCCATAGTTTGTCCAATCTGATCCTTGAACATCATATTCACCAGCCTTTGATATGTTGCACCTGCATTCTTAATCCAAATAGCATAGCAATATAACAATATATACCGGTTGGAGTCATAAAAGCCGTATCCTCTTGATCAGATGGTTCCATCTGAATTTGTTGAAATCCAGATGAAGCATCCATAAAAGTCAACAGTTCATGACCCGCCGTTGCATCCACCATGGAGTCAATGTGGGGTAATGGGAAAGGATCCTTGGGACATGCCTTATTTAAATCTGTGAAATCGACACATACCCTCCACTTTCCATTTTTCTTTTGAACAACAACCACATTGGCCAACCATCTTGGATACTTGACCTCTCTAATCATACCTGCCCGGAGCAATTTCTCTACCTCTTCCTGGATAATGGCATTTCTTTCCGGTGCAAACTTCCTCCTTTTTTGATGGACTGGTTTGAATAACCTGTCAATGCCAAGTTTATGAGTGATAATATCCTTAGATATACCTGTCATATCCTCATGCTTCCATGCAGAAGTAGTCATTCTTCTTTTGAGGAAGGATACAAGATCTTCTTTCATTTTGCCAAGGATCCCTGTTCCGATATAGATTTTGGATTCAGGATCATCAGGATCCATGAGGATTTCTACCACATCCTGCTCTCTTGCCTCCAAGACATCTTTTGGAGGATACTTTGATTGCTATTGCTCCCTTGATTTCGAGGCTGGTTTCATTGATGAAGTGTAGCAATCCTTAGCCTCCTGCTGATTACTATCAATATTGACTATTCCCCAAGGACTAGGGAGCTTCACACATTGATGGTAGGTAGATGGGACTGCCTTCATATCGTGTATCCAGGGCCTGCCAAGGATAACATTACAACAAGATAAACAGTCAATAACACAAAATTTTTGGTAATTATGTAATCCTTCAACATAAATTGGGAGATTAATGTCCCCCAGGGTGTTCTTGGTTTCGCCACTAAATCCCACCAGCACGGAGGATCTTGGTATGATATCAGATTCAGGGATACCCATTTTCTTTAGAACATCAAGCTGGATAATGTTCACTGAGCTTCCTCCGTCAATAAGGATCATACGGACAAAATGGTTAGAAATAAAAAGAGTAATAACTAAACCATCGTGATGAGGATCCTGGATGTCGACACGATCATCCTCATCAAAGGTTATGACTTTTCCTTCAGAGACACTTGATGTTCGAACAGGTCTTTCTCCATTATCCATTTTAGCTTCCTTTGCATGCCTTTTAGCTACTGAGAAGGATGTACCACAGATGTCTGATCCTCCAGAAATAAAGTTTATTACTTGTGCATCTGCTGGAGGGGCCGGAGCTTTTTCAGGGATCCTTTCAGGATCCTGAGTCCTTGACTTTTTTCTACCCAGCAATTCTTTTAGATACCCCTTGCTCAACAAGTATCCAATTTCCTTTCTCAATGCAATGCATTCTTCTGTTAGATGCCCAAAATCTTCATGGTATGCACACCACTTGGATTTATCTTTGGTTGCAGCTGGTCTGTCATTTTTTCTTGGCCATCTGGCTTTATCACCTAGATTCTACATCACAAGTATTAGTTCATTGTTATCTACGGAAAAACAATATTCAGAAATTGGAGGATAATCTTCATCATCCTCTTCTTGATCAACAGCATGCACATTCTGGTTATCAGATCTGTTATAGGATTTGAACTTGTTGTTCTTGAACGAGGATCCTTGCTTCTCTTGTTTTGAGGATCCTGCTAATCTCTCCTGGATCCTTTTGTCATCCTCTAGCCGGATGAACCTGAGTGCCCGAGTTCTTACCTCATCTAGGTTCCTGCATGGTGTCATAACAAGATCATCATAGAACAATGAATCCCTAAGCAATCCCATTTTGAAGGCCTCAACAGCCGTGGCTATATCCAGGTTGGGAATGTCTAAGGATTATTTACCAAATTTGGTTATGTAATCCCTTAATGATTCATTATGACCCTGGGTTATCCTATATAGATCACTAGTTAATCGTTCAAATTTTCTACTACAAGAAAACTGATTATTGAATAAGTTAACTAGATTAGCAAATGAGGTAATAAAGTAAGGGGAAGACTTAGCAGCCATTTAAGAGCTGATCCAGTAAGAGTGGATCCAAATCCCTTGCATAGGCATGCTTCCTTTAACCTTTCTGGAATTGGATTGATCTCCATCCTCTCTCAGTATTGTGCTATGTGCTCCTCAGGATCCGTCGAACCATCGTACAGCTTCATGGTTGGCACATGGAACCTTTTGGGTATCTCAGCATCACAAATTGGTGGTGCAAAACGAGATATCTTATGGCTTCCATCTGCAATCTCTGGGATAGATTTGACCACTCCTGGAACACTTGATATCATATCCTTCAATTTTTGCAACTCTCTGGCCATGGCATGATTGATACCTGTATCCTGCATGAATCCATGGTTTGGTGTAAGAGAATTATTTAAAGTGTTACCTCCCGCCGGGTTCAAATTAGGGACACCAAATGTGAACCCATATTGTTGAGACTCTGGAATGATTGAAGGGCCAGTAGAAGCAATGGTCTGCATCGGAATAAAATCTCCTTGATGGATATCTGAACTTCCTGTTTGCAAACTCCTCAAGGATCCTGGCATCTGGAAGGGTCCCTGGAACTGGGACGATCTTGGAACGAAGGAGGATCCTTGAACCTGGGATGATCCTGGAACAGAGGAGGATCCTTGAACCTGGGATGATCCTGGAACAAAGGAGGATCCTTGAACCTGGGATGATCCTGGAACAAAGGAGGATCCTTGAACCTGAGATGATCCTGGAACAAAGGAGGATCCTTGAACCTAGGATGATCCTGGAACAAAGGAGGATCCTTGAACCTGGGATGATCCTAGAACAAAGGAGGATCCTTGAACCTTGGATGATCCTGGAACAAAGGCAGATCCTTGAACCTGCTGCGCTCCTAAGTAGGCTCCTGAATTCATGAAGGATCCCATATGCTGAGAATAGGATCCTGCTGGCTGGAAATATGAACCTGATGCCTGAGTCACTATTGCTGATCCGTAGTGCACTCCTTTTGGTCCACCCACATACTGAACATCTGGAATCACCGATGGCTAAGAAGTAATCACCGGAGTATCAAAATTCAAAGATCTGGGCACCAGTGGGGAATGATCCTCTACCACTTTCTTTTGTTTCTTGAGATCTCTGATTTCTTTGAGAATCCTCTCATTGGTCTTATCTTGTTGCTGTATATGATCCCTTATCTGCAAAATCAAGGTAAACATGTCACTAGTAGTGGGAGTAGAAGAAGCAGAAGAAGTTAGAGGTTTAGAGAAAATGGGAGTTGGTTTCTTCTCAGCATTTTTCTGAGATCCAGCAGGTGGTGGAGGCAAAGGTGGAATGCCCTGAGACGAATTGACCGCAGACATTGCAGTAGAGGTATTCTTCAATGATGAAGCCATGTATTCGTATGCAATGAACCGAAATGATCACCAACAGAAAACTTTCTTAGAAATGAAGCACCAATTGCCCAATGGTGGGCGCCAAACTGTTTTGGTCAAAAATCACACAAGGATAATGCAACCAAACTCCTAGTTACGGGGAATGATGCTTGAAATGAAGAACAATAATAAGGATCACTTCGATGTAAATTGCACAAATGACACAAGGATTTATACTAGGAAAAAGCCCTTGATCAATGAATGATCTCCAGCATAAAAAACCTCGGGTGATGGAAACTACCGATCACCAAGCTCAAATAAATCAATAAAAGTTTACAACTTCGGATAGTGACGAGCTAAGTACAAGGATCAGTATGGTTAATCGTGTAAAAGTGTGAGAATTGTTAAGTGTTTGTTGAGAGCTTTGAGACTGCAATTGCACGAGAGTGTGTGTGTAACCGAAAATGGCTAAGTGTTCTTAATTTAGCTCGTCACCCCTTTAAAAATGAAAGCTAACTAAGCTAACTAACTGTCCGACTTTTGTGCCATGCTCCCACGTTCTCCACAACGTCCATTTCTATTTAAATGTGTGCGAAATACCCGTGCAATATTCCATAGTAACGTTGCCAAGACCAAGTAAAGCCAATACTCCCGCAAAACAATACGAAACACAAACAGCCAATCGTTAGTATGAGGATCCTTAGGGTGATCCATGATCCTGATCCTGAAGCTCTTCTGAGGATCACTATCTGTCACAGAAGTAAGGATCACTTATTAGGATAGCAAATAAGGATCACTAATTGTCAGAAAATCCTCCCCTAACACTATCCCTAATGGAAAAGATCTACCAAGAAAATGGGCTACCCATGGTAGGATAGAGGATCCTGAGAAGGATCACTAGACAGTCTCCTTTTGTATGAGGATCACTAACACTCTTTTGTTCTTTGTTATGCAGCTGTTACCGTCTCACACCTCAAATTGTCTCCTGCTGCCAAAGAGAGGCTTGCTGCCTTTAGAAGACTCAATCTTGAAATAAGATCATTCAAGACAACCACCCAGGATTCACAAGAGGTATCCTCAGGTTCTGTCACGATGTCAAGTAAGTATCCTGCTTAAAAATTCTAATAAACAGTTAAATATAAGTAGGATAAGGATACTTATCTTGTTTTGTTTGTGCAGGTGCTGGAAAATCCTCAAAGTCTGCCTCCAAATTCAGTGTCACTGATCTCGCCAATGTCAGATCCTCCAAGAAGAAGACTCCTGCTAGCCCAACTGCTTCTGTGACAACTCGAATTTCCAAGATTTCTATTTCGCATTTACTGCACGTTTATTGATTGTTTAATTGTTTGCTTGCACAATTAGTTTGCTGTGAAACTGTAACGTTTTTTATTCAGTTAAGTATATGTGTTGATTATGAAAGATTTGTCAAATGTATGAATGTGGTGGTGAAACTGTGAACTATTTTGAGATGGGGTGCTATTGTAAATTATAGTACTTAGGAATGCATAGAGTAATTAGTGAAACTCTAATCATTGTTAAACCTAATCCCTTTTCACTAATCATTTGCACAAAAACCAAAGCACTGTACTCTCTAATCCTCTCTACCATCTTCTCATCATTCTTGGATTCACAAGTTCTTTTGCATCAAGTTTGATTACCAATCCATCTAGAATCGAATCAAGGTAATTGTTTAATCATTGTTGTGATTAATTGTTGATTGATTGATGCTTGTAAACCCTAGTTCTTCATATGATGAATCTGAATTTACTGAATTGATTCCTGATTATTGTGCTATGATGAATGATTAGTTGTAAGCCGATAAGATTGTTCACATAATGATTGTTGTAATCGTCGATTGCCTGCTTATGATTTTTGCAATATGTAAGATTGATTAGGGTTTTTGATCGCATGAATGTTGTAGAAACGTAACTGTTATGATCTCTCGATTCTGTGCGAAGATTTGGAATTCACCTATTAATGTTACTCAAAGTTTTGTTATTGATAATAGTCCGACTTTTAAAATGTGCTCGTTGTCTGAGTTTTGTGAATAGCATTCTTGTTGTCCGATGTTTATGTATAGCATGAAGTCCGAGGTTTTTGTATAACATGCTGTCTGAGTTTTTGTAATGTTGATTTGGTTCGAGTTTGTTATAAGGGAAGGGATGTCCGAGCTTTAAAACAAACAAAAGGGGTCCGAGTTTGTGACCACACCCCGTGTCCGAACTTTAAGCAATATAATGGTCCGAATTCTTTGCCTTGTCATTAGAAGGTCCGATTTTTGGATCCCTCATGTGGTCCGAGTTCTTGAGCTCCACCCCTAGTCCGACTTTGTTAAGGAATAAGGGGAGGGGTCCGACTTTTGAAACCCCCCTACCTATGTCCGAGTTTCATGACACCCACACTTAATGTCCGAGCTTTAGTGGCACCCTAAGGGTCCGAGTTTCATGCTAGGGACCTTTGGTCCAAATTTTGAACAAGGGAAACCCCCCCCCCCACGCACTTGTCTGAGTTTTATAAAGGGCAAGGTTCTGTCTAACTTGATATGATGTTTAAGTGAAGCTGAAAGTATGTTATTAGTTATTACATGATTGAGCCTGTTAAGTGTTGACTGTGTTATTTTCGTCAGATTGTAAAGCATGCAACTGTGGTTTTGCCTGATGATCCCTAAATACTGATATTGATTAACTACGTTAGAATTGACCGATGAACGTGAAATATAACTGTTATGCGTTGCATGATGATGATTGCTTAACGACACTTCGTGATATATGTTGCATGCGACATCCGTGAGAACTTAACTGATTATGTATACATGCATACTATAGGACGTGATTGAGTATTCGTGAGCACGTAGTTTAACATACCGAGCAAACCAAGGTGAGTTCACACCCTTACTAAGGCATGGGATTCCCAAGGGCTTGGTAATGGGATTGAAGGAATGAGATTGACTAGATTCGTACATACACTGTTACTAGACTACCATACCATCGTCCTCGGTTGCACAGGACACATACGTAAAACCTACGTATACTTATGCTACTCGCTATCCTCGGTTGTGAAGGATACTCACGTAAAACCTACATGAAATTATACTCGCTACTGCCTCGGTTGTGTCAGGCACTTACGTAAAACCTACGTAAACCCCCACGTGCCCCTATCCTCGGTTGTGAAGGATTACTTACGTAAAACCTACGTAAACTTGTACGTATTACTGTTCTCGGGATATGTAGAACACTTATGGTTACGAATAGTCTAGTGGTTATACAACAGGGGAAGCCCCCACCAATAGAACGTACAGTCGGCCTAGTAGAGCCATATGTTACAAACGAACTTACTATTACGCATTTACTTTCTGTGAACTCTCTCAACTAGTTGTTGATCCTCTGTTACATGCCTTGCAGGTCGTTAGATACATGGAGCTTGCACAGGGAGGAGCTGGTCGTTGTGGGCTTGGATCGTGATTGTTTCTTAAACACTTATGACATTACATACTTATTTATGTTGGGTTTTATCTATACGCTTATTAACTACTTATGTTTTGGAACACCTTTCATATTGGTGATTGAATGGCAATTTACTTTTACTTATTAATTACATGTTCAATATGATTGGTGGCTTGATCCTGGTCAGTCACGCTCCCAAGCGGTGATACTCCGCGGTGGATTTTGGGGGTGTGACAGATTGGTATCAGAGCCATTGGTTATAGAGAACTTGGTTTTAATACGGGAAAACGTTTTTATTAAAACCAGACTATAACCAGAACAGTGCTCTCAACGATCCACAACGACGCTTCGCTCCACGTGCAAGACACAAGATCCTAGGTAATAAGTTTATGTTTATTGCCTACATGCTAGAATTGCATAGAACTTTGCTCGTAGTATGCTTAGATTACATTGCTCACTACTTGTTATTGCTTGAACACATTGGTATGCTTACACTCTTCTGTCATCGCACTACTCGCGAACCATTCTCACTTATTTTACCTTTGCTATGAAGATCATGTCCGGACTTGTGAACATGACTCAAGCCCAGTTGGCGGCTCTCATTCAAGAACAAGTTGCTGCGGCACTTGCAGCTGCAAACGCAGGAGGTATACCCTGTAGTCGTAACTCATTCTAGGATCTTTAGATCCTACGTTCCCAATCAACTCTTATGTTTAACCTCATTCTGTTCTTACACATTAGGTCAACACGTTCAGCAACCTGTGTGTACCTTCAATAATTTCATGGATTGTCGCCCTAGCACGTTTAGTGGCACTGAAGGAGCGGTTGGACTCCTCCACTGGTTTGAAAAGCTCGAGTCTGTGTTCGAGATGTGTGAATGCCCTGAGGCTCGCAGGGTGAAATATGCCACTGGTACATTGGAAGGAATCGCGTTAACTTGGTGGAACGCGCAAGTGCAGATCTTAGGGTTGGCAGCTGCTAACGCCACCCCTTGAAATGACTTCAAGGAACTGATTAAACGCGAATACTGCACCCGGGAAGATATTCATAAGTTGGAAGACGAGCTGTATCATTTGAAAATAGTTGGTCAGAGATCGAAGCTTACACTAAACGGTCGAATGAGCTGGCCGTGCTATGCCCAACTATGGTAGACCCTCCAGTGAAGCGTATTGAGTTGTTTCTCAAGGGTTTGGCGCCAGAAATTCAGAGCCATGTGACATCGGCTAATCTTGACAACATCCAGGCTATTCAACGCCTCGCTCATCGCATCACAGATCAGGCAGTGGATCAGAACAGACTGCCTAAACATATCAGCGCTACTGCTACCGCTACCACTGCTACTACACTTGCTACTCCCAGTGACAACAAGAGAAAATGGGATAGGGATTCTAGCAAGGGATCAGTTTCAGTTCAGTCACAGGTTCAGCAGCGAAAGACTGACAGTTATCAGAGTCTCAGTCAGCACTCTTCAGGTAGCCACAGGTAGGGCGGGTATCGAGGGAACCTTCCAAAGTGTAACAACTGCAACAGACACCACAGTGGCCAGTGTAACAAGGGTCGCTGTCAAAGATGCCTCAAGATGGGTCATGAGGCCAAAGATTGTAGAAGCCCTCGGCCTGCGAATCAGAATCAGCAGCAGCCACCAGCACAGCAGAATCAGCAGCAGGGCAACAAAGGATGTTTTCATTGTGGCGCAGAAGGGCACTTCAAAAGGCACTGCCCTCAGCTAAACAGGAACCAGAACAACAACAACAATCAGGGAAATGGCAACAACAACAACAATGGTGGGAACAACAACGGCAATGAAGCAAGGGGTCGTGCGTTTGTTTTGGGGCAGGGTGATGCCAGAAATGATCCCAACGTCGTTATGGGTAAGTTTCTTCTCAACGATATTTATGTTACTGTTTTGTTTGATTCGGGTGCGGATACGAGTTATATGTCTTTGAAAATGAGTAAATTGTTAAAACGTACACCAACACCCCTATACACCAAACATGTCATAGAACTAGCAAATGGTAAGAGTGTAGAAGCCACGCATGTAGTCAAGGGTTGTAACATCGTTCTAGTGGGTCAGGCCTTCTCGATTGATCTTATTCCGATAGTTTTGGGTAGTTTCGACATCGTCATCGGCATGGATTGGTTATCCAAGCAGCAGGCGGAAATCCTATGCAAGGAGAAGATCATTCGTATTCCTCGTATGGGAAAGGAACCTCTCGAAGTTCAAGGCGACAAGAGTGGTGCTGTGGTTGGCATCATCTCTTTCTTGAAGGCTCAGAAATACTTACAAAAGGGTCATACGGCTATCTTGGCACTTGTTACTGATGCATCGACGAAGGAGAAAAGAATAGAGGATATTCCAGTTGTACGCGAATTTCCTCAAGTGTTTCCTGAAGATTTACCAGGTCTACCGCCTCATCGTCAAGTCAAGTTTCAAGTCGAGCTAGCTCCAAGAGCAGCACCTATAGCTCGCGCACCGTATCGATTAGCTCCAACGGAATTGGAAGAACTGTCTAAGCAACTACAAGAGCTCTTGGATAAGGGCTTCATTCGTCCAAGCTCTTCGCCTTGGGGAGCTCCAGTACTATTCGTGAAAAAGAAGGATGGCACATTCAGGATGTGCATCGATTACCGCGAACTGAACAAAGTCACAGTGAAGAACCGCTATCCTCTTCCTCGTATTGACGACTTATTCGACCAGTTGCAAGGGTCGATTTACTACTCCAAGATTGATCTAAGGTCTGGTTATCATCAGCTGAGAGTCCGGGATGAGGACGTCTCCAAGACAGCATTCAGAACTCGCTACGGTCACTACGAGTTTCTTGTTATGCCATTGGGGCTTACAAACGCGCCTGCAGTTTTCATGGATCTTATGAACAGGGTGTGCAAACCCTATCTTGACAAGTTCGTCATTGTCTTCATCGACGACATTCTGATATACTCCAAGAGTCAGGAGGAGCACGAGCAGCACTTACGTCTTATCTTGGAACTTCTTCGAAAGGAACAACTGTACGCCAAGTTTTCGAAATGTGACTTATGGCTTCGTGAAGTCCACTTCTTAGGCCATGTGGTGAACAGGGATGGGATTCATGTCGATCCATCCAAGGTAGATTCGATCAGGAACTGGCCTGCACCGCGTACACCAACGGAAATATGCCAATTCTTGGGTTTGGCGGGGTATTACAGACGATCCATCAAAGACTTCTCCAAGATCGCACAGCCGCTCACAATGTTGACACAGAAAGGTGTTACCTATCGTTGGGGTAATACACAAGAAACTGCTTTTCAGTACCTGAAGGATAGACTATGCAGCGCACCTATTCTCTCATTGCCAGAGGGCACGGATGATTTTGTGGTCTATTGTGACGCATCGATACAGGGTCTTGGTTGTGTATTGATGCAACGGGATAAAGTTATTGCCTACGCTTCTCGTCAACTCAAAGTTCATGAACGGAACTACACGACGCATGATTTAGAGCTGGGAGCTGTTGTTTTCGCGCTTAAGATATGGCGACACTACCTGTACGGTACCAAGTGCACTATTTACACCGATCACAGGAGTCTCGAGCATATTTTCAAGCAGAAGGAATTGAACATGCGTCAACGACGATGGGTCGAACTGCTTAATGATTACGAATGCGCCATCAAGTACCATCCAGGCAAAGCCAATGTTGTGGTTGACGCTCTCAGTCGATAAGACACTTTACCTAGGCGTGTACGAGCTTTGCAGCTCACCGTTCAGTCTGATCTTCCTGCACAAATACGAGATGCTCAGGTGGAAGCATTGAAACCAGAAAACTTAAAGGCTGAAGCCTTACGCGGCTCAAGACAACAATTAGAACAAAAGGAAGACGGCGCTTACTATGTAACTGGACGTATTTGGGTCCCACTGTATGGCGGTTTACGAGAACTTGTGATGGATGAAGCTCATAAGTCTCGCTATTCGGTACATCCAGGTTCGGATAAAATGTACCACGACATCAGAACTACATATTGGTGGCCTAGCATGAAAGCCCTCATCGCAACGTACGTCGGCAAATGTTTGACTTGTGCGAGAGTCAAGACAGAATACCAGAAACCCTTAGGCCTACCGCAACAGCCCAGGATACCACAGTGGAAATGGGAAGAAATTTCCATGGATTTTGTTACTGGCCTACCTAGATCTCAGCGTGGGAATGATACTATATGGGTGATCGTGGATCGACTCACCAAGTCTGCACACTTCCTGGCTATTAAGGAAATGGATAAGTTCTCCACTCTCGCAGACGTTTATCTTAAAGAAGTTGTTTCGAGGCATGGGGTGCCCACCTCCATCATTTCGGATCGTGATGCACGATTCACCTCAGAACTTTGGCAAGCGATGCACAAAACGTTTGGCTCTCGTTTAGACATGAGCACAGCATATCACCCTCAGACGGATGGGCAGTCTGAGCGCACGATTCAAACTCTAGAAGACATGCTTCGGGCGTTGTTTTGGTTAAAAATCACACAAGGATAATGCAACCAAACTCTATGTAAACGGGGAATGATGCTTGGTTTGATGAAAAAGTAAAGGATCACTTTAGTATGAAATATGCAAGTGACACAAGGATTTATATGAGGAAAAAGCCCTTGATCAATGAATGATCTCCGGCATAAAAAACCTCGGGTGATGGCAACTACCGATCACCAAACTTCAATATAACAAATAATGGTTACAACTTCGGATGGTTACGAGCTGAGTACAAGGATCACTATAGTATCGTGTGTCTAAGCGTGTGAGAAATGTGTTGTAGTGTGTTCTAGCGTGTTTTTTCCGAATGTGGAAGAGAGCTATTTATACAAGTGTGAGTGGCCCTATTTTAGGTAAATAGACTAACTATTAGCTCGTTACCCCTTTAGGAAAAGAAATAAATCTAGCCTAAATTATCGCCCTCAAATCATGCTGAGTTTCCATATCGTCCACAACGTTCATCTCTGATTAAGCATATGCCAAAGTTGTAAAGACGAGTCCCTTGTTTACATTGCTAAGAGCGGATCCTGCCAAACATTCCTGCAAGATAACATTAAGTCCAATGAAAACAACTGTTAGTATGAGGATCACTATGATGGTCCGTGATCCTGATCCTGGAACTCTTCTGAGGATCACTATCTGCCAAAGAAATAAGGATCACTGGTTAGGATCACATGTAAGGATCATATGTCATAAAAATCCAGCCCTAACAATTGCCCCCAAAATATAAGGAGTAATATTGTAAATAAACGAGTTGTATTTTGTTTGTTCTTATCCGCAACAAGTTAATCGGATAACTAGCCGTTGAAGACGGACTAGCCGTTGCACATCTTACGCCACAGAAGTGACAGCCCTGCAGATCATCATTATAAATAGGAGTTAGAGATAGGATCAATTTGCATTTAAATTCAAGAGAAACTCCCTTTATATTCTCGTCCGAACATCAATCAGGTATCTCTCTTCCTCTTTCTTCCTTCTCTTACTCTGTTTCTCTGTTTCTCTCCAACATTCTGCAAATATGTTGCTTCGAAACTCCCCTCACAAGGATCCTAAGAAGAATAGCCCCTTGAAGGGTCAAGGGATCATCAAAGATTCTCCCAATGAGAGGTGTTGTTTTACCGATGCTCAGATCGACAGAATTCGATATTGTTTTCCGGCGAACACCATCTTTAAGTCTTTCACTCCCACTGCTTTAAGTGACTTCGTCTCTGATACTTGGGTAGCCTTTCCTGTTACTCCGTTCTTGATAGGATATTCGTATCCTTTCCCTCAATTCACCCAATCCTTCTTTTCCCTCACCGGCATCTCCTACATCCAGGCCATGCCAATGATCTGGAGTGTGACAACTCGAATTTCCAAGATTCTATTTCGCATTTATTGCACGTTCTTGTATTATTTAGTCGATTGATTTCACAGTTAGTTGTTATGGAATTGTATATGTTTTGATACAATGAAGTGTGTTGTGTGATTTTGCATGGTTGTTTGTTAATTGTGATAGACTTGTCAAATATGTGAACTTGGTGGTGAAACTGTGAAATTGATTGAGATGGTGTACCTTTGTAAAATAGAATAATTGAGGGTGTGAAGAGTTATTAGTGAAAACTTAATTATACTTAACCCTAATCCCCTTTTCACTAATCATTCTCTCAAAATCAAAACACGTAGTTGAAATTCTCTAATCCCCTAGCAATCATCATCACCACCATCATTGGCACAAGACATTCATCACTCTTGATTCCTCTCCTTCTCTAAAATCATTCAAGGTAATTGTTTATGGATTATTGCAATGCTTGTAAACCCTAAATGATTGTTTAAGTTGTATCAATTCTTGATTCTAGTGAATCCTTGAAAACCCTAATTCTCCATATAATGTTCTGTGGTTTTTACTTAATTCTGATTAGAATGATAATGACATTGAATGGTTATGTAATTGAATTGTCTGGTGATTAGGAATAGATGATTGATGTGATAATTGAATTGATACATGACAGATTCTATGCGATTAGGGTTCTTTGGTCATGAAATGTGAAAATGTAACTGATTCGATTCTTTTGATTCTGTGTTGAAATTCACGTATTGTTATGTCAGAGCTCCGTAACCCTAATGCTAGTTGTCTGAGTTTTGATCATGATTGATCGTCCGAGTTTACGAATGATATAAGTCTGAGTTTCTAATTGATAAGCTTGTCCGAATATCATTAATAATTAAGGACCGAGTTTGATGATGTATACACCCATGAGTCCGAGTATTTCACCTACACAATGTCCGAGTTTTAGTGATAATCATGTATCCGACTTTTATTGAGTTATTTAGTCCGACTTTCACTAATAGATGAGGTCCGAGTATAATGGTGAACATATGCCCGAGTTTTGTTGAGGAAAGCTTAGGTCCGAGCTTCTTAATATTTTTGTGCTACCCGAGTTTGTTGAGGAAAGCTTGGTCCGACTTTAATTAAGCAAAAAGGGGTCCGACCTTTGCCAGATTATGTGGACCGAGTTTATGGAGGTTATCATTGGGTCCGAGTTTCAACCCATGCCTCCTATCCGACCTTTTGAGCCCCCAAAACCCCTGTTCCCTTTGGTCCGAGTTTACCCCCCCCCCCTACTTGTGGTCCGACTTTCTTTAATTCATGGGGTCCGAGTTTCTTTAAGGGGGCTTGGCCCATGTCCGAGTTTCATGCTAATGTAGGCCAGAACATGGTAAATGCTTGAAGTGTTAAATGGTTTCATAGGCTTATGTGTGTATACATAACTTGAACATGTTACTTAATGAATGATCTGATGTTGTAGACGAACTGTCTAAGTTGTAAGTTGCTACATGACTCTGAATGTTTGAAATGATACATATTCTGACTCCTGTGCATACTTGAAAAGACTGTGATTATAAGATACTGCATGTTACTGAATGATACAGTATGATACGATATCTTGTGTGATTGTTTGATCACCGTAGAGTTTCAAACCCTAATTGAGTTTATATACTTACGTCAAATATGTGCAATGTACCCTAGGTCGTGTGTAACGGACTTAGACAATTGTTAAACCCTAGAGCATAGCATACCGAGCAAACCAAGGTGAGTTCACACCCTTACTAAGGCATGGGATTCCCAAGGGCTTGGGAATGGGATTAAAGGGATGAGATTGACTAGATACACTGTTACTAGACTACCATATCACTGTCCTCGGTTGTGCAGGACACATACTTATGCTATTCACTGTCCTCGGTTGTGCAGGACACATACTTACAACCTGCGTAGACTTATACTTACTACTATCCTCGGTTGTGAAGGATACTTATACTTGTTACTATCCTCGGATGTGAAGGATACTCATGCTTATTACTATCCTCGGTTGTGAAGGATACTTATGGTTACGCGTAGTCTAGTGGTTATACAACGTGGGAAGCCCCCACCAATAAAACGTACTAACGGCCCAGTAGAGCCACCTGATACAAACGAACTTACTATTACGCATTTACTTTCTGTGAACTCGCTCAACTAGTTGTTGATCCTCTGTTACATGCCTTGCAGGTCGTTAGGTATACGGAGCTTGCACATGGAGGAGCGGGTCGTTGTGGGCTTGGATCGTGATTATCTTATTAAACACTTATGACACTTCGTACTTAATTATGTTGGGTTTTGATTATACGCTTCCGCTAAACAATGATAATTTACTTATGTTTTGGAAACACCTTTCATATGGATTTGGTTTGGATTATATTGCAATTACTTTTACTTTATACAATGTTCTATATGATTGGTGGCTTGATCCTGGTCAGTCACGCTCCCAAGCGGTGATACTCCGCAGGTGGATTTTGGGGGTGTGACAGATTGGTATCAGAGCCATTGGTTATAGAGAACTTGGTTTTAATATGGGAAAACGTTTTTATTAAAACCAGACTATAACCAGAACAGTGCTCTCAACGATCCACAACGACGCTTCGCTCCACGTGCAAGACTCGACATACTAGGTAATAAGGTTTATGTTTATTGCCTACATGCTAGAATCTGCATAGAACTTTGCTCGTATGCTCACATTACTTTGCTCACTACTTGTTATTGCCTAAGAACACCTATGTGCTTACACTCTTCTGTCATCGCACTATTCGCGAACCTCTCTCACCTATGTTGCTTTTGATGTGAAGATCAATGGCCGGACGTATTAACATGACACAAGCCCAGCTAGAGGCTCTCGTTCAAGCTCAAGTTGTTGCGGCACTTGCAGCTGCTCAAGCAGGTAGTATACCCTGCAGTATAGACACACACTAGGATCTTTAGATCCTACATAAATTCTCGTATTTAACTTTGTCCTATTCGTACCCAATAGGTCAACACGCGCAGCAGCCTGTCTGCACTTTCAAGAATTTCATGGATTGTCGCCCTAGCGCGTTCAGTGGCACTGAGGGAGCGGTTGGACTCCTCCACTGGTTTGAAAATCTCGAGTCTGTGTTCGAGATGTGTGAATGCCCTGAGGCGCGCAGGGTTAAGTTCGCCACTGGTACTTTGGAAGGGATCGCGTTGACTTGGTGGAACGCGCAGGTGCAGATCCTAGGGTTGGCAGCTGCTAACGCCACCCCTTGGAATGACTTCAAGGAATTGATTAAGCGTGAATACTGTACTCGGGAAGACATCCACAAGCTGGAGGATGAGTTTTATCATTTGAAGATGACTGGGTCAGAAATCGAGGCTTATACCAAGAGATCGAACGAGTTGGCTGTGTTGTGTCCAACCATGGTAGACCCTCCGTACAAGCGTATTGAGTTGTATCTCAAGGGTTTTGCGCCAGAAATCCAGAGCCATGTAACATCGGCTAATCTCGACAACATTTAGGCTATTCAGCGCCTCGCTCACCGCATTACAGATCAGGCAGTGGATCAGAACAGACTGCCCAAGCGTATCAGCGCTACTGCTACCGCTACCGCCTCTACTACACTTGCTACTCCCAGTGAAAGCAAGAGAAAATGGGATGGGGATTCTAGCAAGGGGTCAGCTTCAGTGCAGTCACAAGCTCAGCAACGAAAGAAAGACAGTTACCTGAGTCCCAGTCAGCACTCCTCAGGCAGCCACAGACAGGGAGGATATCGAGGAAACCTCCCGAAGTGTAACACCTGCAACAAGCACCACAGTGGCCAGTGTAATAAGGGTCGTTGTCAAAGATGCCTCAAGATGGGTCATGAGGCCAAAGATTGTAGAAGCCCTCGACCTGCGAACCAAAATCAGCAGCAGCCTCAAGCACAGCAGAATCAGCAGCAGGTCAACAAAGGGTGTTTTCATTGCGGTGCCGAGGGTCACTTCAAACGGCACTGCCCTCAGCTGAACAGGAACCAGAACAACAACACCAACCATAACAACAATCAGGGAAATGGCAACAACAACAACAATGGTGGGAACAACAATGGCAATGATGCAAGGGGCCGTGTGTTTGTGTTGGGACAGGGTGATGCCAGAAATGATCCCAACGTCGTCATGGGTAAGTTTCTTCTCGACGATATCTATGTTACTGTTTTGTTTGATTCGGGTGCGGATACGAGTTATATGTCTTTGAAAATGAGTAAATTGTTAAAACGTACGCCAACACCCCTAAACCCCAAGCATGTTGTAGAGTTAGCAAACGGTAAAAGTGTAGAGGCCACACAGATAGTTAAGGGTTGTAGCATTGTCTTAGCTGGTCAGACCTTCTCCATCGACCTTATTCCTATAGTTCTGGGTAGTTTCGACATCGTCATCGGCATGGATTGGTTATCTAAGCAGCAGGCAGAGATTCTATGTAAGGAGAAGATCATTCGTATTCCTCGTTCGGGTAAGGAACCTCTTGAAGTTCAAGGCGATAAGAGTGGTGCTGTGGTTGGCATCATCTCTTTCCTGAAGGCTCAGAAATGTTTACGAAAGGGTCATACTGCTATCTTGGCACTGGTTACTGATGCAGCTTCGAAAGAGAAAAGAATAGAGGATATTCCAGTTGTACGCGAATTTCCTCAGGTGTTTCCTGATGATTTACCTGGTCTACCGCCTCATCGCCAGGTCGAGTTTCAAGTCGAGCTAACTCCAGGAGCAACACCTATAGCTCGTGCACCGTATCGTTTAGCTCCAACGGAATTGGAAGAACTGTCAAAGCAACTACAAGAGCTCTTGGATAAGGGTTTCATTCGTCCAAGCTCTTCGCCTTGGGGAGCTCCAGTACTATTCGTGAAAAAGAAGGATGGCACTTTCAGAATGTGCATTGATTATCGCGAGCTGAACAAGGTCACGGTGAAGAACCGCTATCCTCTTCCTCGTATTGACGACTTATTCGACCAGTTGCAAGGGTCGAGTTACTACTCCAAGATTGATCTAAGGTCAGGTTACCATCAGCTGAGAGTCCGGGATGAGGACGTCTCCAAGACAGCATTCAGAACTCGCTACGACCATTACGAGTTTTTGGTCATGCCATTCGGGCTTACGAACGCGCCTGCAGTCTTCATGGATCTTATCAACAGGGTGTGCAAACCATATCTTGACAAATTCGTCATTGTCTTCATCGACGACATTCTGATCTACTCCAAGAGTCAGGAGGAACACGAGCAGCACTTACGTCTTATCTTAGAACTTCTTCGAAAAGAGCAACTGTACGCAAAGTTTTCAAAATGCGACTTCTGGCTTCGTGAAGTCCACTTCTTAGGCCATGTGGTGAACAAGGATGGGATTCATGCCGATCCATCCAAGGTAGATTCGATCAGGAACTGGCCTGCACCGCGTACACCAACAGAAATACGCCAATTCCTGGGTTTGGCGGGATACTACAGGCGGTTTATTAAAGACTTCTCCAAGATCGCACAGCCGCTTACTATGCTGACACAGAAAGGTGTCGTTTACAGATGGGGTAATACGCAGGAAGCTGCTTTTCAGTACCTGAAGGATAGACTATGCAGCGCACCTATCCTCTCACTGCCCGAGGGCACGGATGACTTCGTGGTTTATTGTGACGCGTCGATACAGGGGCTTGGTTGTGTATTGATGCAGCGGGATAAAGTTATTGCCTACGCCTCTCGTCAACTCAAAGTTCATGAACGGAACTACACGACGCACGATTTGGAGCTGGGAGCTGTTGTTTTTGCGCTTAAGATATGGCGACACTACCTGTACGGTACCAAGTGCACAATTTACACCGATCACAGGAGTCTCGAGCATATCTTCAAGTAGAAGGAATTGAATATGCGTCAACGACGATGGGTCGAACTGCTTAATGATTACGAATGCGCCATCAAGTACCATCCAGGCAAGGCCAATGTTGTGGCTGACGCTCTCAGTCGAAAAGACACTCTACCTAGACGCGTACGAGCTTTACAGCTCACCATCCAGTCTAGTCTTCCTGCACAGATACGAGATGCTCAGGTGGAAGCATTGAAGCCCGAAAACGTCACAGCTGAAGCCTTACGCGGCTCAAGGCAACGCATGGAACAAAAGGAAGACGGCGCCTACTATGTAACGGGGCGTATTTGGGTCCCACTTTATGGCGGTCTACGAGAGCTTGTGATGGACGAAGCGCACAAGTCTCGCTACTCGGTACACCCAGGGGCGGATAAAATGTACCACGACATCAAAACAACATACTGGTGGCCAAGTATGAAAGCCCACATCGCCACCTATGTTGGCAAGTGCTTGACCTGTGCGAGAGTCAAGGTTGAATATCAGAAACCCGCAGGTCTACTGCAACAACCCAGGATACCACAGTGGAAATGGGAAGAAATTTCCATGGATTTCGTTACAGGCCTACCTAGATCTCAGCGTGGGAACGATACAATATGGGTAATCGTGGATCGACTCACCAAGTCTGCACACTTCCTGGCTATTAAGGAAACGGATAAGTTCTCCACTCTCGCAGACATCTATCTTAAAGAAGTTGTTTCGAGGCACGGGGTGCCCACCTCCATCATTTCGGATCGGGATGCACGATTCACGTCAGAGCTATGGCAAGCGATGCACAAAGCGTTTGGCTCTCGTTTAGACATGAGCACAGCATATCACCCTCAGACGGATGGGCAGTCTGAGCGCACGATTCAAACACTAGAAGACATGCTTCGAGCGTGTGTTATCGATTTCGGCAACGGCTGGGAAAAGCACCTCCCTTTAGTGGAGTTTTCATACAATAACAGTTACCACACCAGCATTCAAGCCGCTCCATTCGAGGCATTGTACGGACGTAAATGCCGGTCACCTCTCTGTTGGGCAGAGGTGGGGGATAGTCAGATTACGGGTCCAGAGATTGTAGTGGACGCCACAGAAAAGATTGCGCAGATACGACAACGCATGGCGGCAGCACGCGACCGTCAGAAAGCCTACGCGGATAAGCGTAAGAGGCCATTGGAATTTTAGGTCGGGGACCGGGTTTTACTCAAAGTCTCACCCTGGAAGGGTGTGGTTCGATTTGGTAAACGGGGCAAACTCAATCCACGGTATGTTGGACCGTTCGAAATCACTGAAAGAATAGGCCCAGTAGCCTACAGACTGAACCTACCAGCTGAACTCGGTGCAGTTCACAATGTATTTCACGTGTCGAATCTAAAGAAGTGCCTGTCAGATGAGACCCTCATAGTTCCTTTTAAGGAACTCACTATCGACGAGCGGTTGCAGTTCGTCGAGGAGCCAGTTGAAATCACGGACCGGGATGTTAAGGTCCTCAAACACAAGAGAATCCCTCTTGTACGAGTTCGTTGGAACTCCCGACGTGGCCCAGAGTACACCTGGGAACGCGAAGACCAAATGAAAGAAAAGTATCCCCAGTTATTCGAAACCAATGCATCCACTACTTAGGCTGAAGCTACTACTACTGAATTTCGGGACGAAATTCCAAATCAACGGGGGGATGATGTGACACCCCAGGAAAACCAGTGAACGATATAACTTACCTAGCTTCCTCAGTGAGTGCGTACCAAATTTCGGGACGAAATTTCTTTTAAGTTGGGGATAATGTGACAACTCGAATTTCCAAGATTCTATTTCGCATTTATTGCACGTTCTTGTATTATTTAGTCGATTGATTTCACAGTTAGTTGTTATGGAATTGTATATGTTTTGATACAATGAAGTGTGTTGTGTGATTTTGCATGGTTGTTTGTTAATTGTGATAGACTTGTCAAATATGTGAACTTGGTGGTGAAACTGTGAAATTGATTGAGATGGTGTACCTTTGTAAAATAGAATAATTGAGGGTGTGAAGAGTTATTAGTGAAAACTTAATTATACTTAACCCTAATCCCCTTTTCACTAATCATTCTCTCAAAATCAAAACACGTAGTTGAAATTCTCTAATCCCCTAGCAATCATCATCACCACCATCATTGGCACAAGACATTCATCACTCTTGATTCCTCTCCTTCTCTAAAATCATTCAAGGTAATTGTTTATGGATTATTGCAATGCTTGTAAACCCTAAATGATTGTTTAAATTGTATCAATTCTTGATTCTAGTGAATCCTTGAAAACCCTAATTCTCCATATAATGTTCTGTGGTTTTTACTTAATTCTGATTAGAATGATAATGACATTGAATGGTTATGTAATTGAATTGTCTGGTGATTAGGAATAGATGATTGATGTGATAATTGAATTGATACATGACAGATTCTATGCGATTAGGGTTCTTTGGTCATGAAATGTGAAAATGTAACTGATTCGATTCTTTTGATTATGTGTTGAAATTCACGTATTGTTATGTCAGAGCTCCGTAACCCTAATGCTAGTTGTCTGAGTTTTGATCATGATTGATCGTCTGAGTTTACGAATGATATAAGTCTGAGTTTCTAATTGATAAGCTTGTCCGAATATCATTAACAATTAAGGACCGAGTTTGATGATGTATACACCCATGAGTCCGAGTATTTCACCTACACAATGTCCGAGTTTTAGTGATAATCATGTATCCGACTTTTATTGAGTTATTTAGTCCGACTTTCACTAATAGATGAGGTCCGAGTATAATGGTGAACATATGCCCGAGTTTTGTTGAGGAAAGCTTAGGTCCGAGCTTCTTAATATTTTTGTGCTACCCGAGTTTGTTGAGGAAAGCTTGGTCCGACTTTAATTAAGCAAAAAGGGGTCCGACCTTTGCCAGATTATGTGGACCGAGTTTATGGAGGTTATCATTGGGTCCGAGTTTCAACCCATGCCTCCTATCCGACCTTTTGAGCCCCCAAAACCCCTGTTCCCTTTGGTCCGAGTATACCCCCCCCCTACTTGTGGTCCGACTTTCTTTAATTCATGGGGTCCGAGTTTCTTTAAGGGGGCTTGGCCCATGTCCGAGTTTCATGCTAATGTAGGCCAGAACATGGTAAATGCTTGAAGTGTTAAATGGTTTCATAGGCTTATGTGTGTATACATAACTTGAACATGTTACTTAATGAATGATCTGATGCTGTAGACGAACTGTCTAAGTTGTAAGTTGCTACATGACTCTGAATGTTTGAAATGATACATATTCTGACTCCTGTGCATACTTGAAAAGACTGTGATTATAAGATACTGCATGTTACTGAATGATACAGTATGATACGATATCTTGTGTGATTGTTTGATCACCGTAGAGTTTCAAACCCTAATTGAGTTTATATACTTACGTCAAATATGTGCAATGTACCCTAGGTCGTGTGTAACGGACTTAGACAATTGTTAAACCCTAGAGCATAGCATACCGAGCAAACCAAGGTGAGTTCACACCCTTACTAAGGCATGGGATTCCCAAGGGCTTGGGAATGGGATTAAAGGGATGAGATTGACTAGATACACTGTTACTAGACTACCATATCACTGTCCTCGGTTGTGCAGGACACATACTTATGCTATTCACTGTCCTCGGTTGTGCAGGACACATACTTACAACCTACGTAGACTTATACTTACTACTATCCTCGGTTGTGAAGGATACTTATACTTGTTACTATCCTCGGATGTGAAGGATACTCATGCTTATTACTATCCTCGGTTGTGAAGGATACTTATGGTTACGCGTAGTCTAGTGGTTATACAACGTGGGAAGCCCCCACCAATAAAACGTACTAACGGCCCAGTAGAGCCACCTGATACAAACGAACTTACTATTACGCATTTACTTTCTGTGAACTCGCTCAACTAGTTGTTGATCCTCTGTTACATGCCTTGCAGGTCGTTAGGTATACGGAGCTTGCACATGGAGGAGCGGGTCGTTGTGGGCTTGGATCGTGATTATCTTATTAAACACTTATGACACTTCGTACTTAATTATGTTGGGTTTTGATTATACGCTTCCGCTAAACAATGATAATTTACTTATGTTTTGGAAACACCTTTCATATGGATTTGGTTTGGATTATATTGCAATTACTTTTACTTTATACAATGTTCTATATGATTGGTGGCTTGATCCTGGTCAGTCACGCTCCCAAGCGGTGATACTCCGCAGGTGGATTTTGGGGGTGTGACATGGAGGGTTTTATATACCCTCGAAAGGATCATTGAGAAGGAAGGGATTGACTTAAGAATGGCGGAGCTGGCTGAGATGTATGATCTCACAACGTTTGGATCCCATCGATATCTGTTTAAGCGGAAAACTGGAGAGGATCACCCTTTTCTCAAGGTCACCAAGAATGATACAAACTGGAAGCGTCGGTTCTTTTTTGTTAGGAGGGATACCATCCCTGATGGGAAGGATCTGCCCAAGGAGTGGGCTACTCATGGTAGGATAGAGGATCCTGGAAGGATCACCACAAGATTTGTTCCTTAGGATGAGGATCACTAATATTTTCTTTGTTTTTTGTGCAGCCATATCCGTTGCTCATCTCAAGTTGACTCCTGCTGCAAAAGAGAGAGTCTTAGCCTTCAAGAAGCTTGATCCTGAGATTAGAAGTTTTCAAGTTGCCATCCAAGATTCTCAAGAAGTATCCTCCGCATCTGCCACAATGTCAAGTAAGTATCCTCATTGAAAAGTAGTTCTATGTAGGATTTCAAAATTAGTTAGGATACTTATCTTATTTTGGTTGTGTAGGTGCTGGAAAATCTGCTAAGTCTGTTTCAAAATTTGGCGTTGAATATCTGTCCAACGTTAAACCTTCAAGGAGGAAGAATCCTGCCAGCCCGAGTACCTCTGTCCCCAAGGCACCTGTGAGAGGGAAAGGAGGAAAACCTCTGATGCTGAGGGTCTCCAAGGATTTCCCTTGCTCCGCCAACAGTTTCTTGATTACGTCAACGAGGTAATGATCACTGCCCCTGCTTGTATATCCTGCTTGAATATCCTGCTTGCTTGAGGATCAACTGGTCCTGAACTTACCCTTTTCCCTTTTTTGCAGAAACTTGCTGAAATAGAAACTTATATTGGCCACGTTGAGGATCAAGACCGCCAAATCGCCGACCTCCAACAGATGGGTGTGCTGAAGGATCTCAAGATTGCTGATCTTGAGAAGGAGCTTCGGGCTACCAAGGATGAAGCTGCCAAAATGGTGATCAACTTCGATTATGAGAAGCATGATATCACCCAGGATGTGAAGGTCTCTGCTGCGATAACCATTTACAAGATCCAGTTGCAGATGGCTGCGGAGGCTCAGGATCCTGCCTTCGATAAAAGCACATGGGACGTGGAGGGTTGGAAGGCAAGGCTGGCAGAGTTGGAGGATGATAATGAGGCTGAGGAGATCCCTATGCTTGAAGGTGGTGATGCTGGCAAGGATCAGGGTGGAGAGGCAAGCGGAGCTGGTGGAGCTGGTGGTGCAGCGAAGGCTTGAGCTGCAGGATTGGGCGATGATGGAAATTTCGAGACTTAGCCGGAGCCCAATTTTTTAAATTTGGTAGTGGTTTTCTGTGGTTGTGATGTTTTCAAACAATGATGGTCTGTAACTTAAACAATAGTTTTAGGATTAAGGATCCTAGATCCTTTGGACAATAGGTAGGATTGCAAATGGTGGAGGGATCCTCTGTTTGGGGGATGAAGCCTTTGTGATCCTGCCGCTTTTTATTTTCCTGCATGCTATGACCGCACAAACAATGGACACCCTTTGCCAACCCATGTGGACGGGCCACGTTTTGTTGGTAGAAACGTGGGTTGATAATTTTGACAACTTTGAAGGGTTTAAAATCCTTTGTTAATAAAATAACTCTAATCGTTTTGGCTTATCTCGTGTTGTTATCCTTTCTTTATCCTCTTATTTTCCAATTGTTTAAAAACATATTCATTTGAGTAAGAAAAGTTAAGCAAATCATGTTCAAGAATTTTAGGATATGATCCTGGATCAAATATCCTATAATCGAAAATTTTTAAAGTAGTTTGTTTCAAGTATCATAGGCTCAGTTGTCAGAGTGCAAGGGTTATTCAAAATGATAAGTGTAATCAAAACAGTCAAGGATCATACCTGAAAATCCAAGTTAGGATCCTAACCTTCAATCAAGATAACCGTAAATGAAATTTCCATGGATAATAAGGATTAAGGATCCTTAATTTTTAACTTCACAAACCTGAAAAATACAACATAACTTGGGACTAAGCCAATATAGAAGATAAGTTAGTAACTGGGGACATGCCCAAAGGATAACTGGGGACGAGCCCAAAGGATCACTGGGGACAAGCCCAAAGGATCACTGGGGACAAGCCCATAGGATAACTGGGGACAAGCCCAAGGATCGTATGTAAACTGGAGTATGGCGCTTACTGGCGACTATCCAAACTTAGTGACATGAAAATGCCAAAACCTTAGCTAACGTGAAAACGTTAGAAACCTTAGGAACGGATGTATGGTACGTCTACCATTATACGTAGGATCCTAGGTATAGCCAGTACGATGAGGTTATCAGCCCCTGGAGTGGGTACTAGTCCCAAAGACATGAACTATACCAGGATCATCGTGCGCTACAGGAGAAAACTGGGGACAAGCCCAAGGATAACTGGGGTTGAACCCAAGGATCTGAGATGCTTTTGAAGACTATCAATAATATGCTGAGGATACCTGGACTATCAGAACTCAAATTCTCGTGAGAGGAGGATGAAGGATACATGATCCTTATCCTTAGGTAAAAATAAGAAAATGGAATAGTTTTAAGATAAGGACTTTACCAGAGTGAGGATCATTGACATCGCTGGGATCCTTCGAGGATGCTTTCAATGTAAGGATCATATGTATCAGGAGGATCCTGCTTACATGAAATGTTTCTTTAAGTGAACAGCATTCCAGGCTCTTGGTAACAAATTTCCTTCCATGGTTAGCAATCTGTATGCCCCCTTTCCTGCTTCGGCTTCAATCAAGTAAGGGCCTTCCCATTTTGGTGCCAATTTCCAATCAGCAGGATTGATGATATTCTGGAATGCTTTTCTCAACACCATATCCCCGACTTGGAACTTCCTTATCCTGACATTTTTGTTGTAAGCACCAGCCATTCTTTGTTGGTAGCTTGCCATCCTTATCCTAGCCAGATCCCTGATTTCCTCAATAGTATCCAAGTCTTGAGCTAAGTTTGCAGCATTCTCTTCAGGATCACGAGTACTTGTTCTAGCAGTTGGAATCACCATTTCTGTTGGGATCACTGCTTCTGCCCCAAATACTAAAGAGAAGGGTGTTTGACCAGTAGCATTCTTGGGAGTTGTCCTATCAGCCCATAGCACATAAAGCAATTCCTCTGCACATTTCCCCTTCTTGGATCCAAGTTTCTTCTTCAGATTGTTAATGATGATCTTGTTGGATGATTCTGCTTGACCATTGGCTTGTGGATGGACTGGTGTTGATGTTATCATCTTAATTCCCCAACTGTCACAAAAGTTAGTGGTTCTGCTCCCAATAAATTGGGAACCATTATCACATACAATTTCAGAGGGAATGCCAAATCTGGTTATAATGTTTCTCTTAATAAAGGATATAACTTCCTTTTCTCTGACTTGAGCAAAAGCTTCAGCTTCTATCCACTTGGAGAAGTAGTCAGTCATGGCAAGCATGAATACTTTTCCACCAGGTGCTTTAGGGAGCTTGCCAACTATATCCATCCCCCATCTCATGAATGGCCAAGAGGATGGTATAGGATGCAGAAATTCTGCCGGCTGATGAAGGATATTGTTGTGTCTTTGACAAGGATCACACTTCTTAGCATACTCCACAGCATCCTTTTTCATAGTTGGCCAGTAGTATCCTGTCCTTAGTATCCTTGAGAACAATGCCCTGCCCCCAGTGTGGTTTCCACAATCTCCTTCATGGAAGTCTATAAATAGTGGGTATACCAGATCGAATAGGACAACACAGCTACACTCACTACACTTACACACTTGTTCTCTCGCAATTTGTACTCACACACAAAGCATTGTAACACTTAGCGATCTGGTCAATATCCTGCACTGTATATCCTGATATTTGAAGCAATAGAAGAATTAGGCAGCTGCGATTGTCAGCTCCCGAGGTTTTATGCCGGCGATCTAGATTGATCAAGGGCTTTCCTCGTACATCTCGTGTCAACCCCTTTACTTTTTGCTCATTGTTTGATCGTAGATACAGCTCAATATCCTGAGCCGTATCCTAAACACTGTTTTTCCAAACAACATAACCAGCATATTTTCAACACACTTTTTAGCACACTACCTCACTTGACTAATTTGATCACTTAATTGCTTCGGTAATTTTTGACCAAAACAATTTGGCGCCCACCGTGGGGCCTTTGGTGCTCTCTTTACTAAAAATTTTTCTGAAATCGCTAATCGGTTTTCTATTTTCAAAACTTTTCGCCACTTTGTCCATAATGGCCTCAAGATCAAACATGACTTCCTCTACTGTGTCTGCTATGACTTCTGCTACTACTGGTTCGGTGCTTCCACCACCTCCTCCAAGGACGTTAGCCTCTTCACGACCTCAGGATGTTATCCCTACCCACAGTGTTCAGGAATCTGCTCCCGTTCTAGCTTCTAATGATGAAATTCTTACTTTATTTGGAAGTGTGCAGGAACAAATGAGGCAGCAACAGGAAACAAACCAAATGCTTTTAAGGGAAATACAACTCCTGAAGTCTAGCTCGAGCAGATCTGCTGAGGATAATGTCACTCCAATACACCCCAGAATGTTGAACTTTAGTTCAGCCGTGTATTCTGAGGATAACAGGGGGAATATTGTGCCCAGTCTTCCTCAGAATCATACTCCTGAAATACCCTCCTCAGTTAGGATGTCAACCATGAGGAGCTCAGGATATGCTTCAGGATATGGGCAAAATCCCCTAACGGGTAACGTATCAAATAATAATAATGCTATTACCACTAACAGTGTTGGATCTTTGCAGGATACAACTGTAACGTCAGAATTATCCAGGGAGCTTCATAAATTAAAGGATATGATATCCAGTGTACCTGGGGTGGTGCAGCCAATTCCTGAAATATCCCAGGATAGCCACAGGATATCGGTTCGTGCATCCTATATGTGATGCTAAAATCCCAAAAAGATTTCAGACTCCGAACATGAAGCTTTACGAAGGAACCACGGATCCTGAAGAGCATATTGCCCAGTATAGGGAAAGGATGGAGATCAACCCTATCCCTCCGGATCTCAAGGAAGCTTGCCTGTGCAAGGGTTTCGGTTCTACTTTAACAGGATCAGCCTTAAAATGGCTGTTAAATGTTCCTCCACATTCGATTACATCATTTGCCCACTTAGTGAATTTATTTAATAGTCAATTTTCTTGCAGTCGAAGTTTTGAAAGACTAACCAGTGATCTTTACAGGATAACTCAAGGACCTCAGGAATCCTTGAGGGATTATGTGAACAAATTCAGTCGAGAATCCTTGGATATCCCACATCTTGATGTTGCAACAGCAGTGCAAGCCTTTAAGATGGGGTTGCAAAAGGACTCTCAGTTTTATCAGGATCTTGTAATGAATCCCTGCAGGAATCTTGACGAAGCTCGTAACAGGGCTCTGAGATATATTCGATTGGAGGATGACAAGAAAATGCAAGAAAGGATGAATGCATCCTCAACATACGAATCGACTAATAGGAAATCGGAATCCTTGTATAAGCCATATTGCTCCAAACCATATGGCAGAAATGATAATAAGAGAGTGAATGCTGTTGAAGACGAGGATCCTGAAGAATATCCTGAATTATCTGAATATTGTTTTTCTGTTAATATACCTGAACTAATGTATGCTATGCAGGGTTTGGGAGGATCATCGTGCAAGGGATAAATCCTGAACTAGGTGGCCTCGGAAGAATCAACAAAAAGCTGATTGGAAGGATAAATCCAACTGGTGTGCCTTCCATGAGGATTTCGGACATATTACGGAAGACTGCATTGCTTTGAGGAAGGAAATAAGCTATCTTCTGAGCAAGGGATATCTAAAAGATCTCTTGGGCAGAAAAAAGAACAAAGGATAGGATACTGAAAAGGATCCTGAGCGAGCGGCCTCACCTCCCCCGGATGCCAAGATAATCAACTTTATCTCGGGAGGATCCGATATTTGTGGGACTTCGTATTCAGCGGCAAAGAGACATGCGAAAGAAGCTAAGGCTGAGAGGAGAGTCAAACCTGTCAAGATGACTACCCTCACAACCGACAAAATGATCACATTCGACGCTGATGATAGGGATACAGTCCAGGATCCTCACCATGATGCTCTGGTAATAACGTTATATGTGGCTAACCATTTTGTACGCAGGATACTGGTTGATAATGGCAGTTCCGTCAACATAATACAACTGGAGACTCTGAAGAGAATGAATGTGTCTCCGATGGATATCACTTCGAAGTCTACTGTGCTCGTTGGTTTCAGTGGAGAAGCTAGGAACACAGTGGGAGATATAAAGCTGCCGTATATGTTGAAGGAGTCAACAAGATGCAACGTTTCTGTGTGATGGATTCTCTATCCTGCTATAACATCATCCTAGGAAGACCATGGATCCACGATATGAAGGCCGTACCATCGACATATCACCAATGCATCAAGATCCCTACCCCTTGGGGGGTTGTCAAGATCGATAGTGATCAGCAAGAGGCGAAAGAATGTTATTCATCCTCAATGAAATCCTCGACCAAACCAAGTGCAGCATAGCAATTAAAGATGCGGGCCCAGGATATCGTGGAGAATCCGGAGCAGGATGTGAAGAAAGTTATCCTGGATCAGGATAATCCTGATATCTCGGTGCTCGTAGGGACCAATATCCCTCAGGATATTGAAGAGCAATTAACTAACTTTCTGAAATGCAGGATGTCAACATTCGCATGGAAGCATGAGGACATGACAGGTATATCTAAAGACATTATTACTCAAAAGCTTGGAATTGACAGGTCATTTAAGCCTATACAACAAAAAAGAAGGAAATTCGCCCCTGAGCGGAATGCAATTATCCAAGAGGAAGTTGAAAGATTATTGAAGTCCAGGATGATTAGGGAAGTCAAATTCCCTAGATGGCTAGCAAATGTGGTAGTGGTTCAAAAGAAGAATGGGAAGTGGAGAGTCTGTGTAGACTACATAGACCTGAACAAAGCTTGTCCAAAAGACCCATTCCCTCTGCCTCATATAGACTCGATGGTGGATGCCACTGCCGGTCATGAAATGTTGATCTTCATGGATGCATCCTCAGGATTCCAGCAGATTCAAATGGAACCTTCGGACCAGGAGGATACTGCTTTCATGACACCAACAGGTATTTACTGTTATACTGCTATGCCTTTCGGTTTAAAAAATGCAGGTGCAACGTACCAGAGATTGGTGAACATGATGTTTAAAGACAAACTGGGGGACACCATGGAGGTGTACATTGACGATATGGTGGTCAAATCAAAGAAAGTTGAGGATCACCTTTAGGATATTAAAGGAGCATTCGATATCCTGGACCAGTATAATATGAAACTTAATCCTGCAAAGTGCCATTTTGGAGTGGGGGCAGGAAAGTTTTTAGGATACATGGTGACAAAAAGAGGGATAGAGGCAAGCCCGGAGCAGATCAAAGCTATCCTGAATATAAAGTCACCCTCGAATATGAAGGATGTTCAACGACTAACAGGACGAGTGGCAGCCTTGAATAGGTTTATTTCAAGATCCTCGGAAAAGTGTAAAGAATTCTATGATATCCTGAAAAAGAATAAGAAATTTGAATGGGGCGAGAAGCATGAAGCAGCCCTGCAGGATTTGAAGCAGTATCTCTCAATCGCGCCTCTATTGATGAAGCCTGAGGATGGTGAACCATTATCCCTGTATCTGGCAGTATCAGGGAATGCAGTAAGTGCAGTACTCGTAAAGGATCACGAAGGTCAGCAGTATCCTGTTTATTATGTTAGCAAAAGTTTGTTAAATGCTGAAACTAGATAGTCTCACCTAGAAAAACTAATACTGGCTCTAGTAATGGCATCAACAAAGCTTAGACATTATTTTGAAACACATAGGATTCATGTTAAAACTAATGATCCTGTTAAGAATGTGCTTAGGAAACCGGAGATGTCGGGCAGAATGGCTAAGTGGTCGGTAAAATTAAGTGCCTATGATTTAATATATGAACCTAGAAATGCAATAAAGTCTCAGGCTCTAGCAGACTTTGTGGCTGATTTCAGTAGTGATATTCAAAATGAAGTAGACCTAGAAGTGCAACAACTAGGAGAAAACTTAGAATCCTGGATATTGTATACTGATGGTGCATCTAATGTAAGGGGTGTAGGTTTAGGTATACTACTAAAATCGCCACAGGGGACATAATAACCCAGGCTGTTAGATGTGAATTCCCTGCTACTAACAATGAGGCAGAATATGAAGCTTTAATTGCAGGATTAGAGTTGGCTAAGAATATGAATATCAAGAATTTGCAAGTATATGTTGATTCTTTGTTAATTACTAATCATTTTAATGGATCCTATACAGTCAAGGGTGAGAAACTAATTGAATACCTCGGTATTCTTAAAAAATTAGCAGGATATTTTGATATTTTTACACTTGAACATGTACCAAGAGAGGATAACGCCGAAGCAGACGCATTGGCAAACTTGGGATCATCAATCAGGATACCAGAAGGGACCCCAATACCAATATTACATATCCTGTATCCTGCAACGAATCCTCAAGATAAAGAAGTAGCAGGTATTCAGGATCCTGGAGTAGTATATCCTGAAGAGGATCCTAAATCCTGGACGTCCCCAATCATGAGATATCTCAAGGAAGGACATATCCCCGGAGATGAAAATCCTAAAGCATTTAGGATGAAGGTATCACGATTCACTATTATAAATAATATTTTATATAAGAAATCTCTTGCAGGACCATACTTGAGATGCTTGGAGGATCCTGAAGCCAAAGAAGTACTTTAGGATATACATGAAGGGGA
The DNA here is from genome assembly GCF_002127325.2 of Helianthus annuus. Lineage (NCBI taxonomy): Eukaryota > Viridiplantae > Streptophyta > Magnoliopsida > Asterales > Asteraceae > Helianthus > Helianthus annuus. The sequence goes on along the minus strand of NC_035441.2, from coordinate 19,915,391 downwards.
TTGTGGTAACCATACTGGGGGCAGGTCGTTATTCTCAAAAGTATTAAGGACGGGATATTATTGGCCAACAATGAGGAAAGATGCCGCAGAATATGTTCAAAGATGTGACGCATGTCAGAGACATAGTAACATACTGCATCAACCTGCTGAACCATTGTATCCTATTGTTTCCCCTTGGCCATTTATGAAGTGGGGTATGGATATAGTGGGAAAGCTACCAAAAGCCCCAGGAGGAAAAGTTTTTATGCTAGCAATGACGGACTACTTCTCTAAGTGGGTCGAAGCGGAAGCATTTGTTCAAGTTAGAGATCAAGAAGTAGTATCCTTCATAAAGAGGAATATCCTGACCAGATTCGGGATACCAGCCGAAATAATATGTAACAATGGTTCTCAGTTTATAAGCAAGAGAACTACGGACTTTCGCAAGAGTTGGGGAATCAAAATGGTAACATCTACTCCAGTACATCCTCAAGCGAATGGACAAGCAGAATCCTCAAACAAGATAATTGTCAATAACTTAAAGAAAAGGCTTGGAGCCAAAAAAGGAAGATGGGCAGAAGAATTACCCTTTGTTTTATGGGCTAATAGGACAACGGTAAAGAATGCAACAGGCCAAACCCCTTTTTCCTTGGTATTTGGAGCAGAAGCAATGATTCCGACAGAGATGACGATACCCACTGCAAGATCTACCCTAAGTGATCCTGAGCATAATCCTGAAGCTTTGAGTCAGGATTTAGATACTATAGATGAGAAGAGAGATGCGGCAAGGCTAGCAATGGCAGCATATCAACAGAGAATATCCAGGGCATATAACAAGAACATTAGGACCAGAAGATTTAAGGTTGGAGATTGGGTGTTAAGAAAGGCTTTTCAGAATACTACTAATCCTGCCGATGGCAAGTTAGCTCCAAAATGGGAAGGTCCATACGAAGTTGAATCAGAAGCAGGGAAAGGAGCATACAGACTCAAGAATATGGAAGGGGATACGCTACCGAGGTCTTGGAATGCTATACACCTAAAGCTCTATTTCAAGTGAGTTTAGAATTTAATTTCTAACTCAGGATGGTATGAATTCTACCTTTTTTAAATATGTTTGGTTTAATTTGTTCTTTGTAACCCAATACTGACTTAAGCATCGGAGGGGTGTTAGCCAAGCTAACACCCACCTTAGTTTACAATTGTTTTGCAAGATATGTTTCCGGATACAGCTCCAGGATATGTACTCAGGATAACTCGGAAGATTAGAGGAATGGCCCCCTCTCTCACGGTTAAGGGATACTGATCCCTTCACAGGTTTAAAGGTATTCACCTTTCTCCCGAATTGGGTTTAAACACCCCGCTTGGAGCGCAAGTTATTCAGGGATAGTTCAAGGTGGCGGGACCAGTCCATGTAAAAGTGGCTGACAATTTCGTTACTGTTGGCTATATCCTGAATCCTAAAGGTATATGAGAATTGATCACCCTCTCTCACGAAAGGGTATTTTCATACTCTCTAAGGTTTAAAGGTTTTCACCTTTCTAAGTCTTGGAGTTTATACACTCCCGCCTGTAGCGCATGAAACTCAGGGTTTATCCCCAGGATATTAAGGGTTTGCCCAAGTATGTTGAGGATTCATTTCAGGATAACAAGGTTTTTGCCTCGAGGCGTTTAGAATTTATTCAAGCCAGAATATGAGTACATTTGCATTTCTGTGTCACATGCAGGGGACATATATTCAAAGGATGGATCCAAGATTATAACTGTGCACTGGGGACATTCCTAAGGTGGAAGGTTAGATTTGACTCTCCAAGAGTCTTTGGTATGATCTTTCCTTTTCTCAAAATACTTAAGTTTTCTAAGTTATATGGTGATATCCTGACCAGGATATCTATTAAGATACTTATCAGGATATTCTTAGACGATGTTCCCATAATGTTTCCAAGAGTTCTCGAATAAAACAATTTTCATAAGTAAAATCCGTGTAATGGAAGGAATAAAGCCAAAAAAGGGTTATATTATTAACATAGCAAATGATTGTGCTTTCGGCTTCGTCTCAAACCGAGACCCATCCGCCAAAAGCATGATTAGTTTTCCAACGTATTTACTTAACAAATGAAGGCTTCATCTTGGAACCCAAGATACCTCCACCTTCAATTGTTAAAAGTGTTCAAAATAAATCATACTAACTGATGACCAAGGGCTTCGTCCTGAAACTCAGGATCCCTCCACCTTTGGCCATTATATTGTCTACGTGCAGGAAATTAAAATTGTTCGACAAACAAGAAAAGTAAATTGTTCAAAACATCAACCATTGAATCTAAAAAGGTGGGCTCCGGCCTAAGCATCAATATCCATCATCGCCCACTCAGATGCCCTCGCACAGCGGCATCCTCTCCAGCCTTCTCCGACTTCTCAGCACCAGCATCCTGCCCAGCATCCTCACCAGCATCCGCTCCAGCATCCTTCTTGTCTCCAGCCTGATCCACCACCTCTGCTGACTTAGAGGACTCACCAGCTTCTGCAGGGAGTGGCACAGCTTTTCCTCCAAGCTCCTTCAGCTTGGCCACCCAAGAGTCAACCGGCCAAGCTGGGCACACGAGGCCTGTCTCCTTGGCCTCGTAGGCCATCTTGATGCGGGCTTGTAGCAAGGAGACAATGGCAGAGGCCTTGATCCCTTCCCGGAAAGAAACCATGGCCTGCTCGTGATCCATTTCTGCGGTGGCAAGTTTGAGCTCAGCCTCTTGAGTGACCTTCTTCATCAAGCTCTCGTAGTGCCAGGACTTTGCTTCAGCAATGGCACCTTGGTCAGCAACAGTGCTTTCAAGCTGCTTGATTCTGGCTTCGTGGAGTGCAATAGTACCGCAGGCATCATTGTACAGGTGGAGCAGATGCTGAAGACCCTGCACATTAAATTCAGGTATGGGTTAGAATATATTAATCAGGATATCCTATCAGGATATATGTGCAGGATATGTAGCAGGATATTACCTTGTTGAGGAAGGATGTCATTGGCCTAAGGAGTCAGAAAAGCTGAGTTCATCATAGGAGAACCCCTCGGAGCCTGGGGCACTGATTTCAGAGCCCTTCCTCTTCTTTGCTGTGGAAGCGCGGGTCCTAGGGTTAGCCTTGGGGGCCGGCAGTGGCTTGGAGCTGGTTGCAGCAGGTGTCTCTTTCTTGACCATGACAGGAGTAGGATAACTATCAAGCTCGTCAAGGTCAAGGAGGATCGGAACTTTGCTGGAGTCTGCACAACAGGGAGTAAAAATTCTTTCCTAAGATATTTCAAATAAGAACATGTATGCAGGATATTAAGCAGGATCCTTACCAGACATGTTAGCACTGGAAAGAGGGCTTGGAGTTGGTGAAAACGGGTTAAAACTTCTTTCAGCTTCAGGAAGGAGTCTGATAGCGTCAATACTTTTCTGTGAATCTGCAAGAGGAGGTTCTAGCTTCCTAAAATCGGCTGCAAACAAGACAGTAAAAAGAAAGTTGATCAGTTCAGGATATGAAACAAGATACAAAACAGGATCATCCTAAAGCCCTAAATCCTACCCTTTCTCAACCACTGCACTGGATATTCCGTTCCACCAGGGATTGAGTCTCTTTTTACAAAGAAAAACTTGGACTTCCATTCCTCCTCATTCCTGGTGGCACGAAGTACCAGTGGGTCGCTGGAGGTAGAGTAGAACAAAAAACGGCAGGAACCATGGCATCTAAGCCGATATGCTAAGGGGAGGTCATGAACGGAAAGGTCAGGAATATGGTTGTTCTTGATTTGATCAAGAACGAGCAGGACTCACCATAGCATTGGCATTGTTTGACTGAAACAGATTTTTGTAGTATCGAAGAACTCGGTGATGAAATCGGGAAATGGAAACTGTAACCCCAAGGTAAAAGGAAAAGCGTTGAAGCATATCCATTCGTCGGAAACCATGTCTGATCGGATTTCCCGATCAAATGGCCGGAACACCGTCCCTTTCGGGAAGATGCCGGAGGTTTTAAGGGCCGACAGGTGTGCGCTGTCAAAGGTGCATATTTCCTTCTCCGGATCCTGGAGAATATTTTGATGAATAAATGAAGGAGCGGAGTCGCCGGAGCTTGACCTTGTCTGTCTCGCCATATCTTTACCGGAATAGTATAGAGGAAAAAAGTAAGGAGAGAGAGAGAAGGGTTTTACCTTTTTCTTCTTGATAAAGATTAAATGGGGTGAACGAGAGAAGATATAGGGGAGTAATGAGTAGAAATAGGCTGAACGGTTACAAGCGGTCACATCAAGTCCTATCTCTTAATTGCCTCGGTTATTGTGAAAAATGTAACCGTTAGGACTCAGGATCCTTAACGGCAACATTTTTGGGGACAATTGTTATGGGTAAAATTCTGAGCTCCTCATATCCTGGGAAATATCTTGGGTTATATCTTGAATAAATGATATCTGCTTATATCTGAGATGCTCATTCAGGATGTTTATAATATCCTGAATAGTATCCTCAGGATTACTAACGTGTTGAGTGCAGGAGTACGCGTGCAGGTGTACAACGTTCACAAAGACTCTTTCTCCAAGAGACTCGGTCCAAGTCGTTCAAATAAAGACGTTGAAGCCGCATTACCCGGACTACAACGTTAACAATGGAATATTCGGAAGCATCCCATATTTGTAGGAATTTCAGTTTGTATTCGATTACTATAAATAGTGGGTATACCAGATCGAATAGGACAACACAGCTACACTCACTACACTTACACATTTGTTCTCTCGCAATTTGTACTTACACACAAAGCATTGTAACACTTAGCGATCTGGTCAATATCCTGCACTGTATCCTGATATTTGAAGCAATAGAAGAACTAGGCAGCTGCGATTGTCAGCTCCCGAGGTTTTATGCCGGCGATCTAGATTGATCAAGGGCTTTCCTCGTACATCTCGTGTCAACCCCTTTACTTTTTGCTCATTGTTTGATCGTAGATACAGCTCAATATCCTGAGCCGTATCCTGAACACTGTTTTTCTAAACAACATAACCAGCATATTTTCAATACACTTTTTAGCACACTACCTCACTTGACTAATTTGATCACTTAATTGCTTCGGTAATTTTTGACCAAAACAGTTTCACTGATCCTCAGATCGATAGGATCCGCTATTGCTTTCCTGCGGATTCCGTATTTAAATCCTTTGATCCCACTGCCCTGAGCGATCACATTTCTGAAACATGGGTTGCCTTCCCTGTTACTCCGTTCACCATAGGATACACCTATCCTTTCCCGGCCTTTACCCAGTCCTTCTTCTCTCTTACTGGCATCTCTTATATCCAAGTCATGCCAATGATCTGGAGGGTTTTATATACCCTTGAAAGGATCATTGAGCAGGAGGGGATTGACCTAGGAATGTCAGAGCTGGGCGAGTTGTATGATCTCACTACCTTTGGATCCCATCGATACTTGTTTAAACGTAAGCCTGGTGAAGAACACCCAATCTTTAAAGCCACCAAGAACGACACCAACTGGAAACGGCGTTTCTTCTTTGTCAGAAGAGATACTATCTGTTTTGGTCAAAAATCACACAAGGATAATGCAACCAAACTCCTAGTTACGAGGAATGATGCTTGAAATGAAGAACAATAATAAGGATCACTTTGATGTAAATTGCACAAATGACACAAGGATTTATACGATGAAAAAGCCCTTGATCAATGAATGATCTCCGACATAAAAAACCTCGGGTGATGGAAACTACCGATCACCAAGCTCAAATAAATCAATAAAAGTTTACAACTTCGGATAGTGACGAGCTAAGTACAAGGATCACTATGGTTAATCGTGTAAAAGTGTGAGAATTGTTAAGTGTTTGTTGAGAGCTTTGAGACTGCAATTGCACGAGAGTGTGTGTGTGTAACTGAAAATGGCTAAGTGTTCTAAATTTAGCTCGTCACCCCTTTAAAAATGAAAGCTAACTAAGCTAACTAACTGTCCGACTTTTGTGCCATGCTCCCACGTTCTCCACAACGTCCATTTCTATTCAAATGTGTGCGAAATACCCGTGGAATATTCCATAGTGACGTTGCCAAGACCAAGTCAAGCTCAATACTCCTGCAAAACAATACGAAACACAAACAACCAATTGTTAGTATGAGGATCCTTAGGGTGATCCATGATCCTGATCCTGAAGCTCTTCTGAGGATCACTATCTGTCACAGAAGTAAGGATCACTTATTAGGATAGCAAATAAGGATCACTAATTGTTAGAAAATCCTCCCCTAACAATTGCCCCCAAAATATAAGGAGTAAAATGTAAAATTAACGAGTTATGTTTTCTTGATCTTATCTGCAACAAACTCAACGGATATATAGCCGTTAAGATATAACTATCCGTTGCGTTATGACGTCACAAAAGTGACAACCCTGCACAATCATGATTATAAATAGGAGATAGAGATAGGATCGTATGCATTTAAATTCCAGAGTTACTCCCTTTATAACCGCATTCAGAAGATCAAACAGGTATTCTCCCTTCATCTTCTCTCTTTGCTTGCTCTCTTTTTCTTTTCCTATCATTATTCTGTCAAAATGTTGCTCCGGAACTCCCCATCTAAGGATCACACGAAGAACAGCCCGCTAAAGAGCCAGGGAATCATCGAAGATTCCATAAAAGAACGATGTTGCTTTTCCGATCCGCAAATTGATAGGATCCGCTACTGCTTCCCGGCGAACACAGTGTTTAAATCCTTTGATCCAAACACTCTCAGTGATCATATTTCTGATAACTGGGTTGCGTTTCTTGTCACCCCGTTCACTATAGGCTACACATATCCCTTTCCAGCTTTCACCCAATCTTTCTTCTCTCTAACCGGCATATCTTACATCCAAGCCATGCTGGTGATTTTGAGGGTTTTGCACACCCTTGAAAGGATCATCGAGCAGGAGGGGATAGACTTAGGCATGGCAGAACTGGGAGAATTGCATGATCTCACTACTTTTGGTTCCCATCGTTATCTGTTCAAACGTAAACCCGGTGAGGAACACCCAATCTTCAAAGCAACCAAAAATGATACCAACTGGAAGCGGCGTTTCTTTTTTGTCAAGAGAGATTCTATCCCATATGGGAAGGATCTACCCAAGAAGTGGGCTACCCATGGTAGGATGGAGGATCCTGAGAAGGATCACCAGAGAACTTTTCCCTTACTATAAGAATTACTGACATCCTTTTGCTTTCTTGTTGTGCAGTTATCTCTGTTTCACATCTCAGATTGACTCCTGCTACTAAAGAGAGACTCTCTGCCTTCAAGAGACTTGACCCTGAAACAAGAACTTTTAAGACTACCACCCAAGATTCTCAGGAAGTATCCTCTGGTTCTGTCACGATGTCAAGTAAGTATCCTTGCTTAATAATTCAAATAAATAATGAAATGCAAGTGAAATTAAGATACTTATCTCGTTTTGGTTGTGTAGGTGCCGGAAAGTCCACCGAGTCTGCTTCAAAATTCAGCGTCACCGATCTCACCACCGTTAGATTCTCCAAGAGAAAAGCTCCTACCAGCCCGTCAACTTCGATCCCCAAGGCACCCCTCAAAGGAAAGGGAGGCAGGAAGAGAAAGGCCTCCGAAGTTGAGGATCTGCAAGGCCTCCCCTTGATCCGCCAACAATTCCTGGACTACTTCAATGAGGTAAGGATCACCATCCCTGCTCCTATATCCTGCTGATATGAGGATCATTTGGTTCTGACAGTATCCTTTGTCTTCTTTGCAGAAATTTGCTGAGATTGAGACCTATGTTGGCCACGTTGAGGATCAGGATAGCAAGATTGCTGATCTTCAACAGGTTGCAGTGCTAAAGGACCTCAAGATAGCTGATCTTCAGAAGGATCTCCAGAACGCCAGAAACGAGACGGCCAAGGTGTTGATCAACTTTGACTACGAGAGGCACGAGAACACCGAGGATGCCAAGGTCTCCGCCGCCATAGCAATGTACAAGACCAAGCTGCAAATGGCCCTGGAAGCTCAGGATCCTGCTTTTGACAAGAGCACCTGGGATGTGGAGGGCTGGAAGGCAAGGCTGGCTGAACTGGAGGATGAAGAAGAGGCTGAAGAGATCCTGACCATTGAGACTGGAGGCAAGGGTGAAGGTGGTGAAGCAAGTGGAGCCGGAGGTGGTGATGCAGCAAAGGTTTAGGCTGCAGGATTGGGCGATGAAGGAAACTTCTAGACATAGCCGGAGCCCATTTTTTTTTAATGGTGGTTTGTTTTGTTGAACAATTTGATGGTTTGTATTTCGAACAATAGTTTTAGGTTTAAGGATCTAGGATCCTTTGTAGGATTGCAGATGGTGGAGGGATCCTCTGTTTGGGGGATGAGACCATTTTGATCCTGCCGCCTTTATATTCCTGCACAACTTCAAACCTATTATCATGGACACCCTTTACCTACCCCAGCGGACGGGCCACGTATTGCTGGTAGATGCTCGGGGTAGGTAATTTTGACAACCTTTGAAGGGTTAGTCTTTTTGTTAATAAATAAAATCTTAACCTTTTGTCGCTTATCCTGTGTTATTGTCCTTTTAGTTCCTTTAATTTTCAATTGTTTTGATGTGCATTTATTAAATAAGCAATTTTGAATAAGTCAGACTGAAAACATTTAGGATATGATCCATGATCAAATATCCTATAGTTGTAAAATCCCAAAAAGTAGTATATGTTTTAAGGATCATAAGTTCAGTTGTCATAGTATAAGGGTTATTCAAATAAACAATGAATAAGATAAAAATAGTTAAGGATCATACCTGAGGATCCAAATTAGGATCCTAACCATAATCAGGATAACTATAAGATAAACCTTAGAGAGAAATAAGGATCAAGGATCCTTAGTTGTTTAACTTCAAGGACCTGAAATAGAGCATAACTTGGGACTAAGCCAATATAAGATAAGAGTTAGCAACTGGGGACAAGCCAAGGATCGTGTGTAAACTGGAGTATGGCCCTAACTGGCGACTATCCAAACTTAGTGACATGAAAATGCCAAAACCTTAGCTAACGTGAAAATGTTAGAAACCTTAGGAACAGATGTACGGTACGTCTACCATTATACGTAGGATCCTAGGTATAGCCAGTACAATGGAATTATCATCCCCTAAAGAGAGTACTGGACCCACTACCTTGAACTATACCAGGATCATCATGCGCTACAGGCGGAACTAGGGTCAAGCCCAAATAACTGGGGTTAAACCCAAGGAACTGGATTGCTTCTGTAGATAGTAATTGCTTTGCTAAGAATTCCTGAATTTTCAAAACTCAAAATCATGTGAGAGAAGGATAAAGGACACATGATCCTTATCCTTATATGAGAAAATAAGGAAATGAAATGGTTCAAGATTAGCACATTACCAGAGTAAGGATCATTGACGCTTTGAGGATCCTTCAAGGATACCCCTGATATGAGGATCATCTATGCCATGAGGATCCTGCTCACATGAAATATTTCTTCAGATGAACAGCATTCCAAGCTCTTGGTAGCAAATCTCCTTCCATGGTCAGCAATCTATATGCCCCCTTTCCTATTCAGCTTCAATTAAATAAGGGCCTTCCCACTTTGGTGCCAATTTTCCATCAGCAGGATTGGTGGTATTCTGAAATGCTTTCCTTAACACCATATCACCAATTTGAAACTTCCTGATCCTGACATTTTTGTTGTAAGCACCAGCCATTCTTTGTTGATAACTGGCCATCCTTATCCTAGCCAGATCCCTGATTTCCTCAATAGTATCCAAATCTTCAGCCAAATTCTCATCATTTTCCTCAGGATCACGGATACTTGTTCTAGCAGTTGGAACCACCATTTCTGTTGGGATCACTGATTCTGCCCCAAATACCAAAGAGAATGGTGTTTGACCAGTAGCATTCTTAGGGGTTGTCCTATCGGCCCAAAGCACATAAGGCAGTTCTTCTGCCCATTTCCCTTTCTTGGATCCAAGCTTCTTCTTCAAATTGTTGATATTGATCTTGTTGGATGATTCTGCTTGACCATTAGCTTGTGGGTGGACTGGTGTTGATGTTATCATCTTAATCCCCCAGCTGTCACAAAAGTTAGTAGTTTTGCCCCTAATAAATTGGGAACCATTATCACATATAATTTCAGAAGGAATACCAAATCTAGTTATAATATTTCTTTTAATGAAGGATATAACTTCCTTTTCTCTGACTTGGGCAAAAGCTTCAGTCTCTATCCACTTGGAGAAGTAATCAGTCATAGCTAGCATGAACACTTTCCCACCAGGTGCCTTAGGGAGCTTACCAACTATATACATCCCCCATCTCATAAATGGCCAAGAGGAGGATATAGGATGCAAAAATTCAGCTGGTTGGTGAAGGATATTGCTGTGTCTCTGACAAGGATCACACTTCTTAGCATATTCCACAGCATCTCTTTTCATAGTTGGCCAGTAGTATCCTGTCCTTAAGATCCTTGAGAACAATGCCCTGCCCCCAGTGTGGTTTCCACAATCTCCTTCATGGAAGTCTTTTAAAACTTCTTGGACTTCAGGATCCTCAATGCATCTTAAATATGGTCCTGCAAGAGATCGCTTATACAACATATTATTTAAGATTGTGAATTGAGATACCTTAAATTTTGAAAGCCCTAGGATTTTCTTCTGTGGGAATCTCTCCATGTTGTAAGTATCTCATGATTGGTGAGATCCATGATCCTGATCCTGAATGGGGTTGAGTATCCTCACTAGGGATAATTGCAGAATCCTCCCCTATTTCCATGGCCACATGATCCTCAATGGCGGGAGCCAAGACATGGATAATGGGGATACTTATATCCTCCGGGATCTTCAAAGATGATCCTAAGTTAGCCAATGCATCAGCTTCTGAATTTTCTTCCCTTGGTACCTGTGTCAAACTAAAGGAAAGAAAAGAGAGTGCCAACTCTTTGACTATTTCTAAATATTTGGTTAGTTTTTCACCTTTAACAGTATAGGATCCATTAAAATGATTTGTAGTTAATAATGAATCTACATGTACCTCAAGATACCTGATCCCCATATGCTTAGCAATTTGCAAACCAGCAATTAAGGCTTCATACTCAGCCTCATTATTAGTCGTTTGGAACTCACACGCTATTGAGTGGAGTATTATGTCCCCCTGTGGCGATTTTAGTAGTATACCAAGCCCTGTGCCTTTAACGTTTGAGGATCCATCAGTATAGAGTATCCAAGGATCCTTGGTCTCTTCTAGCTGCTGGACTTCTAACTCAGCTTCTTTTTGTAAATCACTACTGAAATCAGCCACAAAGTCGGCCAATGCTTGTGATTTGATGGCTGTCCTGGGCTCATATCTTATATCATAGGCACTAAGCTTCACTGCCCACTTAGCCATCCTTCCTGACATCTCTGGTTTCCTGAGGACATTCTTAATTGGAAAATTAGTTTTAACAACGATGACATGAGTTTCAAAATAATGTCTCAACTTAGTAGATGCCATGATTAATGCAAGAATAAGCTTTTCAAGGTGTGAATACCTGGATTCGTGTAACACATGTCAATAAAACCCGTAATTAGGATAATAATTATCCAATAAGAAAACCCTAATTAAGGCACCCAAGTAATTTGACATAAACCCTGAAATTTCCGGAATAATCGGAATCAGGATCAGGGCCCCTAAAACTCGAGGGGGGCAAACCCTAATTGATAATTATCCTAATTAATTCGTTGCTAAATGCTGATTGGTTGAAAGTGTTGATTCACATAGGCTACAACCGAACTCAGCTAGGCTAGGAAGTAGGCTGAAACCTTTACGGACCGTAAGGGGTTAGCCTTACGGACCGTAAGCATACCGGTCAGCCTTACGGACCGTAAGGGGTAAGGCATACGGTCCGTAAGGGAATCGAATTTCTGGCTATAAATAGCCGACCTTGGCATGCAAACTGTGGTGTTAAAACGACGTTCAGAGCTTCTGTATACGTCGAGATCAGGCTATTATACTACAATTACACACACACGATCACGAAACGCTGCCGCAATCAGGGTAATAACTCGATCGCTATTTCGATTCAACGTCCGATCGATTATAACTATCCAACGATAGTCCAGGTGCTGCTCAATTGAGCTTGTACTTTGATTATTCGTCATGATTTCAACTTGAATATTAGAGTGCTGTCGAATTCGGACTATGCTCTGTTATTCGTTGTGAATCCGACTGAATTATCGAGTATTGCACTGATTAATCATTGTGAGGGTTTAATCTCGTGAATTGACGTAACTGCTGTATTAGTTACTAACCTGCCTGTGTGTGCATTGTGTTAAACTAGGTGTAATCAAGGCTAATCAGTAGGCTTATCTATTTGCTCGTTAATCTGCAATGTGAGTCATTCTTCTTTTTAGACTCTTTTCTCACAGTTTGTGAGTAAGTATTACAATACCTCAAATTATTTTCAAGGTTATAATTACAGGGATTAAGTCTTTGTAATCACCAAATTACAGCTGGTATGTGGGGTATTGTGCACATTACTATTTTTATCACTGTAGGTGAGTGAGCCTGATACTCGTCACTGTTGGGGCGACGGGACCCAATAGTGGTATGACCACAGTCACAGATCCGGTCGAGTGACAAATACCTATTCTTGATAATTGGTTGATAAAAACATTGTAATTCCCCTTGATACTGTAATTTATAACTAACGGGTCGTTTTAGAAAACTGAATGATTCACTCAGTATTTCCCCGCTGACAAAACCTTTTCAAACATGTTTCAGGTGATCTGTGTGATCCAGGAAAAGTGCAGTAAAGCACTACAAGCTCAGAGAAGTGGCTCAGTGTTAATAAATTAATAAAACATGTTTTGGAAAATAAAGATTTCTGTGTGAAATCAACTTATTGTAAATTATGGGAGTTATCCCTTAAACTTTGCATAATATATTAAACAAGTATTTTCCGGTGAAAAGATCCTGTAATAAAAGACTTCCGCTGTCGCATAAATTAAATACCACGGGTATCACTGAAATCTGCCCGCGGCCCCCGACTCCGTCCAGGGTAGGGTCGAGAGCCGTGACAGAGAAGGTGGTATCAGAGCTAAGAATTAATAACTATTGAGCCACTGATCGAGCCACTGATTAAGCCTAATACTAAATTAAGTATTTGACAAAATACTTAATTTTACTAGTTGTTAATCTGTAATTATATGTGTTATTAACTGATTATTTGTTAGGTACAGTATGGGTAAACAAAAGCTGTCTGCTATCTACCACAAACTAGATGTTGCATCTTCTTCTAAAAACCCAGTAAACCTAGAAGAAGGAATCTTTGTCCCCAAGGCAAACTATGAGAATCCTCTTTCCCCAGAGAAAAGGGATTCGATAATTAAAAAGAGTCAGGAGAACAAGAAACCCCGAACCAAGAAAGTTAGGTTTAACCCAGAAGTCCAAGAATTGGGTAATAGTGCACCTTGGGAAGATAAACTAGACAGGAAATGGGCAAATATTTATATGCTAGCTACTGTAGCAGAAAATGCAAATCTCTAAATATCTGATAAGTTGGGGCTAGTAAGAAAAAAATCACTATCCAGTAAATAAATAAAATCCCAGTGTGTTTATTTCCGTTGTTTTATGTATAAATTGGTATGCAATAAAACTTCAGTGTTGTTTGTTAAACTTTGTTCCAAAGTTTTAACATTGCATTATTTTGCATATATACTATGCAGCATGAGTGAGATATCGGAAGCATTTCAGAATCTCAACTTATATCCAGTGCCTATCGAAGTCTCTTACGACTTTACTGGTTATGTTGCTGACATAGAAGAACCTGTGGAATTCCAAGCTCCACCGCTGGAAAAAGCCAAACCTAAAAAGAAGAGAAGATACGTAGGGTGGAGGAAAGTACGCCGTAGGAAACCAGCCACTAGGAGACTCCCTAAAATAGAAAATCCTGTGATCGTGAGCAAGGGAAAGGAAATAGAAACTGGAGAAAGTTCGAAACCACCAGAAAAGGAAATAGGAATAGATCTTAAGAAAAAGGGAATAGAGATTGGCGAAAGCTCTAAACAACCAGAAGAAATCACATTCCAAGACGAAATAGACCGTTTATTAGGAAACTGTGAAGTTATAAGCCCAATCCGCACTAATTTATACCCTTACTCGGCTACAGTCCAATTTCCTTTAAACGTAGCACCAGCTATTACTGAACCTTTAATCCACACCCGACCACTAGGCGAACTAGAGGAATGGTGGACAAACGACTGGCAATTCCAAAACATAGTTAACAGTCCTTATAGTTTCCTTCCACAATTTGACCCAGAACCAATCCCGAATTCTCCCATGAGTAATGAAAACCTAGCTGAACTCCGTCAGTTCGGTGAAGAACTGATAAGTACAAGCAATAGGATCAGGGAAGTGGGGGAGCAACTATCTTGGAAATACGATGAGAGGGAGCATCGTTACTAGAACTGTCAGTTAAACCACAAGAAGCCGTATTGTATAATAGTGTAAATAGTAACTTAAAACTCTGTAAAATGGGCAATAAAACTCTGTAAGATACAGTGTGTACGGATGCATATACAATATACAATAACAAAATGAAAGTCGAGAAATCGACAATTTTGGTTATGCTTGTATGTTGTAATAATTTATGTGTTCATCTGTGCTAATTTTGTTATTTATAAGTTAGACACTAATAATTCCTACCAATTAGCAGATGGAAAACGCTAACAATGAACCTATTAATGAAATAAATCAATCTGAGCAAGAACAAGAAGATCAATATATAACTCGACAAGATATCGAGCACTTTATCGCCCAAGGGATAGCCCATGCTATTCCAGCAATTGTGGCTGCTGTTCAAAAACCTGCCGAACCACAACAGTTAAATCCTAGTAAACGTACTCTGGAAGATAACGGCAGTAACGGCATAAATGGAGGCGGCAATCATAACGATCATGATCCGCGACAAGTCCCACTTCTAAAAAGAATAAAAGCTGCAACGCCTGGTTGCACTTACAAAGAGTTTCTTGCTTGCAAACCCACTGAATTTGCAGGTAATGAAGGGGCAACTGCAACACTGCGTTGGTTAGAGAAAACCGAAGCAGTAATTGCAATAAGCAAATGTGTTGAAGAGGATCAAGTGATGTATGCATCAAATCTGTTCAAAGAAGGAGCGCTAGAATGGTGGAATACGGTCCTCCAGGAAAAAGGAAGAAGGATAGCCTATGCCATGAGTTGGGAAGAATTTAAGAATCTTGTAGAAAGAAAATTATGTCCCGAATATGAAAAAGACCAAATGGCAAACAAATTCCTAAGTCACCGTATGACAGGGGTAGATTGCCGGGGCTATACTTCGACATTCTTTGAATACGCAAGGGTAGTGCCAACACTGGCTTCGCCAGAACCGGTACTTATTTCTCGTTACATCTGGGGGTTAATTAGTGAAATCCGAAACATCGTTAAAGCTGCGAGACCTCGTACTATTGACGATGCTGTAGAATTAGCTAATACCCTAACGGATGAATTGGTACGCACAAGAGAGGAAGATCGCAAGAAGGAATTAGCTCAAAAGATTACCCAAGGATTTCGTGTGGGTAATACCAAGAAAAGAGGAACGGGGCAATCCTCATCATCTCCCTTCTGCAAAATTTGCAAAAAGAAGCATTATGGACAATGCAACATGGTTTGCACTTTTTGCAAGACAAAAGGTCACCGGGAAGAAGACTGCATGAAGAAAACAAGAATTTGTTATAACTGCAGAGAAAGAGGTCATTTCCAATTTGAATGTCCTAAATTAGCTAAACCTATAGCCAACCAAGCCAAACCAGCTGAAGGAGCAACCAAGAGAAATGCACGTGCATTCCAGCTAACCACTCAAGAGGCTGAACTCATTCCAGATGTGATAGCTGGTACGTTCCTAGTACATGACGTATTTGCAAAAGTATTATCTGACTCTGGTGCGAACCAAAGTTTTATAAATACTTCATTTTGTCAAGCTCTTAAGTTACCTTTAACCACTCTTAGGCAAATCTTCACAGTAGAAACCGCAGAAGGAAATTCTGTGAAAATAGATAAAGTCTGGCAAGAAGGAAAAATAGAACTATTAGGCCATAAGTTTTCTGCAAATTTGTTACCAATGAATTTAGCCGGATTCGATGTAGTGTTAGGAATGGATTGGTTAATAGCCAACCATGCACGAATCCTATGTGATAAAAATGCTGTAGAAATTCAAACCCCTTCCGGAGAAGTAATTTTAATTACCGGAGAAGTAATTTTAATTACCGGAGATAAACCCCGAAAGCCACTGAAATTCATTTCAGTAATGAAATTGGCTAGTTATTCGAGAAAGCAGGAAATGGTGTACATGATTTCAGTAATCATCAACACTAAAGATAAGGAACTTCAGGACATCCCGGTAGTGTCAGAATACCCAGACGTTTTTCCAGAAGAATTACCTGGATTCCCACCTGATAGAGAAGTAGAGTTTAGAATCCATTTAATTCCAGGTACTGCACCAATAGCTAAAGCACCATATAGATTAGCACCTACCGAAATGCTAGAATTGAAAAAGCAATTAGAAGAATTATTAAGCAAAGGATTCATACAACCTAGTTCATCCCCTTGGGGTGCACCAGTGTTGTTTGTGAAAAAGAAAGATGGATCGATGAGAATGTGTATCGATTATAGGGAATTGAATAAAGTTACGATTAAGAATCGATACCCATTACCTAGGATTGATGATCTTTTTGATCAATTACAAGGAGCTAGGTACTTCTCAAAGATAGATTTAAGATCCGGATACCATCAGTTAAAAGTGCAAAAAGAAGACATACCTAAAACTGCTTTCAGAACTAGGTATGGTCATTATGAGTTTACAGTCATGCCCTTTGGGTTAACGAATGCCCCAGCAGCATTCATGGACATGATGAATCGAATTTGTAAACCATACTTGGATAAATTTGTAATCGTTTTCATCGACGATATACTTATTTACTCCAAAAGCCAAAAAGAACATTGTGAGCATTTACACGTTCTCTTAACTTTGTTAAGAAAAGAAAGGCTTTATGCCAAATTCTCGAAATGTGAATTTTGGCTGCAAGAATTACAATTCTTAGGACATGTGGTAAATCACAAAGGTATCCATGTAGATCCTACTAAGATAGAAGCAATTACTAAATGGAAAGTTCCACAAACAGCAATGGAGATAAGAAGTTTTCTAGGCTTAGCTGGATACTATAGACGATTTATCAAAGATTTTTCTAAGATAGCCGTACCTTTAACCAAGTTAACCTGTAAAGCCGCTAAGTTTGAATGGGGACCTAGACAAGAAGAAGCTTTTAAGATTTTAAAGCATAGGTTGACAAATGCACCAATCTTAGCTTTACCCGAAGGAACAGAAGACTTTGAAGTATATTGTGATGCTTCAAAATTAGGCTATGGATGTGTGTTGATACAACGCAAGAAGGTAATTGCGTATGCTTCTAGACAATTGAAAAAGCACGAAGAAAATTATACGACTCATGATCTAGAATTAGGAGCCATAATTTTTGCCCTTAAGATCTGGAGACATTATCTGTACGGAAGTAAGTTTACAATCTATACAGATCATAAAAGTTTAAAATATATATTTGGGCAAAAAGAATTAAACATGAGGCAAAGAAGATGGATGGAGATGCTGAGCGATTACGACTGTGATATTCAATATCACGAAGGAAAGGCAAATGTAGTTGCTGATGCCTTAAGTCGTAAGTACCATGAGAAGCAGAAATGAGTCCGTGCTCTGCGGTTAAGTCTACAAGTAGATTTAATGGCACAAATCAAAGAAGTTCAGAAAACAGCAATCAAAGATGATGCTGAAGGAATGAAAGGTTACCTAAAAGAACTAGAACAAGGAAATGATGGAATTTGGAAATTCCATAAGAAACGAATTTGGGTACCTAAGCAAGGAGAGTTAAGAAATAAGATCTTAGAAGAAGCTCATAAATCTAGGTACACCATGCACCCAGGAAACAATAAAATGTACCAAGATTTAAGAAATAATTTCTGGTGGATAAGAATGAAAAAGGATATAGCCGAATATGTATCCAAGTGTTTAACTTGTTCACAAGTTAAGGCTGAACACCAGAAACCTTCAGGATTACTTCAACAGTTAGAAATGCCTGTATGGAAATGGGAACTCATAACAATGGATTTTATTACTAAGTTACCCAAAACCAAAAGAGGTAATGATGCAATTTGGGTAATTGTAGACCGATTAACCAAATCAGCTCATTTCTTACCAATGAAAGAAACCTTTAGCATGGAAAGGTTAGCACAACTGTACGTGGACGAAGTAGTATCCCTACATGGAGTCCCACTCTCCATCGTATCGGATAGAGATAGTCGATTTACTTCTCATTTCTGGAAAAGTTTTCAGAAAGCAATGGGAACTCGACTAAATCTAAGTACTACATATCATCCACAAACAGACGGACAAAGTGAAAAGACAATACAAACGTTAGAAGACATGCTCCGAGCATGTGTAATTGACTTTGGTGGTAATTGGGATAGCCATTTGCCATTAATAGAATTCTCCTATAACAATAGTTATCATTCAAGCATCGAAGCTGCACCATTCGAAGCACTGTATGGACGCAAATGCAGAACTCCAGTATGCTGGGCAGAAATCGGAGAAAGTCAATTATCAGGTCCTGAAATTGTGCAAGAAACTACTGACAAGATAACCCAGATCAAGGAAAGACTGAAAACAGCTCGAGATCGTCAGAAGAGCTATGCAGATAATCGTCGAAAACCTTTAGAATTTCAAGCCGGAGATAAAGTACTTTTAAAAGTTTCTCCTTGGAAAGGTATAGTACGATTCGGTAAGAAAGGAAAGCTAAGTCCGAGATACGTTGGACCATTCCTTGTGATTCAACAAATAGGACCAGTAGCTTATCGGTTACAACTACCAGAAGAATTGGCTGGAGTACATGATGTATTTCATGTGTCCAATCTCAAGAAATGTTTAGCAGATGAATCCCTGGTAGTACCTCTTCAAGATATAGAGGTAAACGAAAAGTTGAAATTCGTAGAGAAACCATTAGCGATTGAAGATCGAAAAGTCAAATTCCTCAAGCATAAAAGACTGGTATTGGTCAAAGTCAAGTGGAATTCAAAGAGAGGACCAGAATACACTTGGGAGCTGGAATCAGAAATGAAGCGAAAATATCCTCATCTATTCCAGTAAATCTCGAGGACGAGATTTTTCTTAAGGTGGGGAGGATGTAACAACTGTCAATAAAACCCGTAATTAGGATAATAATTATCCAATAAGAAAACCCTAATTAAGACACCCAAGTAATTTGACATAAACCCTGAAATTTCCGGAATAATCGGAATCAGGATCAGGGTCGAGGGGGGCAAACCCTAATTGATAATTATCCTAATTAATTCGTTGCTAAATGCTGATTGGTTGAAAATGTTGATTCACATAGGCTACAACCGAACTCAGCTAGGCTAGGAAGTAGGCTGAAACCTTTACGGACCGTAAGGGTTTAGCCTTACGGACCGTAAGCATACCGGTCAGCCTTACGGACCGTAAGGGGTAAGGCATACGGTCCGTAAGGGAATCGAATTTCTGGCTATAAATAGCCGACCTTGGCATGCAAACTGTGGTGTTAAAACGACGTTCAGAGCTTCTGTATACGTCGAGATCAGGCTATTATACTACAATTACACACACACGATCACGAAACGCTGCCGCAATCAGGGTAATAACTCGATCGCTATTACGATTCAACGTCCGATCGATTATAACTATCCAACGATAGTCCAGGTGCTGCTCAATTGAGCTTGTACTTTGATTATTCGTCGTGATTTCAACTTGAATATTAGAGTGCTGTTCGAATTCGGACTATGCTCTGTTATTCGTTGTGAATCCGACTGAATTATCGAGTATTGCACTGATTAATCGTTGTGAGGGTTTAATCTCGTGAATTGACGTAACTGCTGTATTAGTTACTAACCTGCCTGTGTGTGCATTGTGTTAAACTAGGTGTAATCAAGGCTAATCAGTAGGCTTATCTATTTGCTCGTTAATCTGCAATGTGAGTCATTCTTCTTTTTAAGCTGTTTTCTCACACTTTGTGAGTAAGTATTACAATACCTCAAATTATTTTCAAGGTTATAATTACAGGGATTAAGTCTTTGTAATCACCAAATTACAGCTGGTATGTGGGGTATTGTGCACATTACTATTTTTATCACTCTAGGTGAGTGAGCCTGATACTCGTCACTGTTGGGGCGACGGGACCCAATAGTGGTATGACCACAGTCACAGATCCGGTCGAGTGACAAATACCTATTCTTGATAATTGGTTGATAAAAACATTGTAATTCCCCTTGATACTGTAATTTATAACTAACGGGTCGTTTTAGAAAACTGAATGATTCACTCAGTATTTCCCCGCTGACAAAACCTTTTCAAACATGTTTCAGGTGATCTGTGTGATCCAGGAAAAGTGCAGTAAAGCACTACAAGCTCAGAGAAATGGCTCAGTGTTAATAAATCAATAAAACATGTTTTGGAAAATAAAGATTTATGTGTGAAATCAACTTATTGTAAATTATGGGAGTTATCCCTTAAACTTTGCATAACATATTAAACAAGTATTTTCCGGTGAAAAGATCCTGTAATAAAAGACTTCCGCTGTCGCATAAATTAAATACCACGGGTATCACTGAAATCTGCCCGCGACCCCCGACTCCGTCCAGGGTAGGGTCGAGAGCCGTGACAATTCGACATCAAGTAAACTCTTACTTACATAATAGACAGGATGTTGTGTACCTTCATGATCCTTAACAAGGACTGCACTTACTGCTTTTGAGGATACTGCAAGGTACAAGGATAGCACATCGCCTTTTTCTGGTTTCATCAAGGCCGGGGCTGAGGATAGGTAATCTTTGAGAGCTCTTAAGGCATTTTCATGCTTCTCAGTCCACTCAAATTTCTTGTTCTTCCTTAGGATATCATAGAATTCTTTGCACTTTTCGGAGGATTTGGATATAAATCTGTTCAAAGCTGCTATCCTGCCTGTTAATCTTTGGACATCCTTTGCATTGGCAGGAGATTTGATATTCACCAAGGCTTTGATTTGTTCCGGGCTAACTTCAATGCCTCTCTTGGTCACCATATATCCTAAGAATTTACCTGCTTTAACACCAAAGTGACATTTTGAAGGATTAAGTTTCATGTTATATCTGTCAAGGATATCAAATGCTTCCTCTAAGTCTCTTAGGTAATCCTCAGCTTTTATGGACTTTACCACCATATCATCTATGTAAACCTCCATAGTTTGTCCTATCTGATCCTTGAACATCATATTCACCAGCCTTTGATATGTTGCACCTGCATTCCTTAATCCAAATAGCTTAGCAATATAACAATATATACCGGTTGGAGTCATAAAAGCCGTATCCTCTTGATCAGATGGTTCCATCTGAATTTGTTGAAATCCAGATGAAGCATCCATAAAAGTCAACAGTTCATGACCCGCCGTTGCATCCACCATGGAGTCAATGTGGGGTAATGGGAAAGGATCCTTGGGACATGCCTTATTTAAATCTGTGAAATCGACACATACCCTCCACTTTCCATTTTTCTTTTGAACAACAACCACATTGGCCAACCATCTTGGATACTTGACCTCTCTAATCATACCTGCCCGGAGCAATTTCTCTACCTCTTCCTGGATAATGGCATTTCTTTCCGGTGCAAACTTCCTCCTTTTTTGATGGACTGGTTTGAATGACCTGTCAATGCCAAGTTTATGAGTGATAATATCCTTAGATATACCTGTCATATCCTCATGCTTCCATGCAAAAGTAGTCTTTCTTCTTTTGAGGAAGGATACAAGATCTTCTTTCATTTTGCCAAGGATCCCTGTTCCGATATAGATTTTGGATTCAGGATCATCAGGATCCATGAGGATTTCTACCACATCCTGCTCTCTTGCCTCCAAGACATCTCTTGGAGGATACTTTGATTGCTATTGCTCCCTTGATTTCGAGTTTGGTTTCATTGATGAAGTGTAGCAATCCTTAGCCTCCTGCTGATTACTATCAATATTGACTATTCCCCAAGAACTAGGGAGCTTCACACATTGATGGTAGGTATATGGAACTGCCTTCATATCGTGTATCCAGGGCCTGCCAAGGATAACATTACAACAAGATAAACAGTCAATAACACAAAATTTTTGGTAATTATGTAATCCTTCAACATAAATTGGGAGTTTAATGTCCCCCAGGGTGTTCTTGGTTTCGCCACTAAATCCCACCAGCACGGAGGATCTTGGTATGATATCAGATTCAGGGATACCCATTTTCTTTAGAACATCAAACTGGATAATGTTCACTGAGCTTCCTCCGTCAATAAGGATCATACGGACAAAATGGTTAGAAATAAAAAGAGTAATAACTAAACCATCGTGATGAGGATCCTGGATGTCGACACGATCATCCTCATCAAAGGTTATGACTTTTCCTTCAGAGACACTTGATGTTCGAACAGGTCTTTCTCCATTATCCATTTTAGCTTCCTTTGCATGCCTTTTAGCTACTGAGAAGGATGTACCACAGATGTCTGATCCTCCAGAAATAAAGTTTATTACTTGTGCATCTGCTGGAGGGGTCGGGGCTTTTTCAGGGATCCTTTCAGGATCCTGAGTCCTTGACTTTTTTCTACCCAGCAATTCTTTTAGATACCCCTTGCTCAACAAGTATCCAATTTCCTTTCTCAATGCAATGCATTCTTCTGTTAGATGCCCAAAATCTTCATGGTATGCACACCACTTGGATTTATCTTTGGTTGCAGCTGGTCTGTCATTTTTTTCTTGGTCATCTGGCTTTATCACCTAGATTCTGCATCGCAAGTATTAGTTCATTGTTATCTACGGAAAAACAATATTCAGAAATTGGAGGATAATCTTCATCATCCTCTTCTTGATCAACAGCATGCACATTCTGGTTATCAGATCTGTTATAGGATTTGAACTTGTTGTTCTTGAACGAGGATCCTTGCTTCTCTTGTTTTGAGGATCCTGCTAATCTCTCCTGGATCCTTTTGTCATCCTCTAGCCGGATGAACCTGAGTGCCCGAGTTCTTACCTCATCTAGGTTCCTGCATGGTGTCATAACAAGATCATCATAGAACAATGAATCCCTAAGCAATCCCATTTTGAAGGCCTCAACAGCCGTGGCTATATCCAGGTTGGGAATGTCTAAGGATTATTTACCAAATTTGGTTATGTAATCCCTTAATGATTCATTATGACCCTGGGTTATCCTATATAGATCACTAGTTAATCGTTCAAATTTTCTACTACAAGAAAACTTATTATTGAATAAGTTAACTAGATTAGCAAATGAGGTAATAAAGTAAGGGGGAAGACTTAGCAGCCATTTAAGAGCTGATCCAGTAAGAGTGGATCCAAATCCCTTGCATAGGCATGCTTCCTTTAACCTTTCTGGAATTGGATTGATCTCCATCCTCTCTCGGTATTGTGCTATGTGCTCCTCAGGATCCGTCGAACCATCGTACAGCTTCATGGTTGGCACATGGAACCTTTTGGGTATCTCAGCATCACAAATTGGTGGTGCAAAACGAGATATCTTATGGCTTCCATCTGCAATCTCTGGGATAGGTTTGACCACTCCTGGAACACTTGATATCATATCCTTCAATTTTTGCAACTCTCTGGCCATGGCATGGTTGATACCTGTATCCTGCATGAATCCATGGTTAGGTGTAAGAGAATTATTTAAAGTGTTACCTCCCGTCGGGTTCAAATTAGGGACACCAAATGTGAACCCATATTGTTGAGACTCTGGAATGATCGAAGGGCCAGTAGAAGCAATGGTCTGCATCGGAATAAAATCTCCTTGATGGACATCTGAACTTCCTGTTTGCAAACTCCTCAAGGATCCTGGCATTTGGAAGGGTCCCTGGAACTGGGACGATCCTGGAATGAAGGAGGATCCTTGAACCTGGGATGATCCTGGAACAGAGGAGGATCCTTGAACCTGGGATGTTCCTGGAACAAAGGAGGATCCTTGAACCTGGGATGATCCTGGAACAAAGGAGGATCCTTGAACCTGGGATGATCCTGGAACAAAGGAGGATCCTTGAACCTAGGATGATCCTGGAACAAAGGAGGATCCTTGAACCTGGGATGATCCTAGAACAAAGGAGGATCCTTGAACCTGGGATGATCCTGGAACAAAGGCAGATCCTTGAACCTGCTGCGCTCCTAAGTAGGCTCCTGAATTCATGAAGGATCCCATATGCTGAGGACAGGATCCTGCTGGCTGGAAATATGAACCTGATGCCTGAGTCACTATTGCTGATCCGTAGTGCACTCCTTTTGGTCCTCCCACATACTGAACATCTGGAATCACCGATGGCTAAGAAGTAATCACCAGAGTATCAAAATTCAAAGATCTGGGCACCAGTGGGGAATGATCCTCTGCCGCTTTCTTTTGTTTCTTGAGATCTCCGATTTCTTTGAGAATCCTCTCATTGGTCTTATCCTGTTGCTGTATATGATCCCTTATCTGCAAAATCAAGGTAAACATGTCACTAGTAGTGGGAGTAGAAGAAGCAGAAGAAGTTAGAGGTTTAGAGAAAATGGGAGTTGGTTTCTTCTCAGCATTTTTCTGAGATCCAGCAGGTGGTGGAGGCAAAGGTGGAATGCCCTGAGACGAATTGACCGCAGACATTGCAGTAGAGGTATTCTTCAATGATGAAGCCATGTATTCGTATGCAATGAACCGGAATGATCACCAACAGAAAACTTTCTTAGAAATGAAGCACCAATTGCCCCATGGTGGGCGCCAAACTGTTTTGGTCAAAAATCACACAAGGATAATGCAACCAAACTCCTAGTTATGGGGAATGATGCTTGAAATGAAGAACAATAATAAGGATCACTTCGATGTAAATTGCACAAATGACACAATGATTTATACGAGGAAAAAGCCCTTGATCAATGAATGATTTCCGGCATAAAAAACCTCGGGTGATGGAAACTACCGATCACCAAGCTCAAATAAATCAATAAAAGTTTACAACTTGGGATAGTGACGAGCTAAGTACAAGGATCACTATGGTTAATCGTGTAAAAGTGTGAGAATTGTTAAGTGTTTGTTGAGAGCTTTGAGACTGCAATTGCACGAGAGTGTGTGTGTAACCGAAAATGGCTAAGTGTTCTTAATTTAGCTCGTCACCCCTTTAAAAATGAAAGCTAACTAAGCTAACTAACTGTCCGACTTTTGTGCCATGCTCCCACGTTCTCCACAACGTCCATTTCTATTTAAATGTGTGCGAAATACCCGTGCAATATTCCATAGTAACGTTGCCAAGACCAAGTCAAGCTCAATACTCCCACAAAACAATACGAAACACAAACAGCCAATCGTTAGTATGAGGATCCTTAGGGTGATCCATGATCCTGATCCTGAAGCTCTTCTGAGGATCACTATCTGTCACAGAAGTAAGGATCACTTATTAGGATAGCAAATAAGGATCACTAATTGTCAGAAATCCTCCCCTAACACTATCCCCAATGGAAAAGATCTACCAAGAAAATGGGCTACCCATGGTAGAATAGAGGATCCTGAGAAGGATCACCAGACAGTCTCCTTTTGTATGAGGATCACTAACACTCTTTTGTTCTTTGTTATGCAGCTGTTACCGTCTCACACCTCAAACTGTCTCATGCTGCCAAAGAGAGGCTTGCTGCCTTTAGAAGACTCAATCTTGAAATAAGATCATTCAAGACAACCACCCAGGATTCACAAGAGGTATCCTCAGGTTCTGTCACGATGTCAAGTAAGTATCCTGCTTAAAAATTCTAATAAACAGTTAAATATAAGTAGGATAAGGATACTTATCTTGTTTTGTTTGTGCAGGTGCTGGAAAATCCTCAAAGTCTGCCTCCAAATTCAGTGTCACTGATCTCGCCAATGTCAGATCCTCCAAGAAGAAGACTCCTGCTAGCCCAACTGCTTCTGTGACAACTCGAATTTCCAAGATTTCTATT
This sequence comes from Helianthus annuus, assembly GCF_002127325.2. Lineage (NCBI taxonomy): Eukaryota > Viridiplantae > Streptophyta > Magnoliopsida > Asterales > Asteraceae > Helianthus > Helianthus annuus. The sequence continues at coordinate 19,889,373 of NC_035441.2, read as the reverse complement.
TCGCATTTACTGCACGTTTATTGATTGTTTAATTGTTTGCTTGCACAATTAGTTTGCTGTGAAGCTGTAACGTTTTTTATTCAGTTAAGTATATGTGTTGATTATGAAAGATTTGTCAAATGTATGAATGTGGTGGTGAAACTATGAACTATTTTGAGATGGGGTGCTATTGTAAATTATAGTACTTAGGGATGCATAGAGTAATTAGTGAAACTTTAATCATTGTTAACCCTAATCCTTTTTCACTAATCATTTGCACAAAAACCAAAGCACTGTACTCTCTAATCCTCTCTACAACCATCTTCTCATCATTCTTGGATTCACAAGTTCTTTTGCATCAAGTTTGATTACCAATCCATCTAGAATCGAATCAAGGTAATTGTTTAATCATTGTTGTGATTAATTGTTGATTGATTGATGCTTGTAAACCCTAGTTCTTCATATGATGAATCTGAATTTACTGAATTGATTCCTGATTATTGTGCTATGATGAATGATTAGTTGTAAGCCGATAAGATTGTTCACATAATGATTGTTGTAATCATCGATTGCCTGCTTATGATTTTTGCAATATGTAAGATTGATTAGGGTTTTTGATCGCATGAATGTTGTAGAAACGTAACTGTTATGATCTCTCGATTCTGTGCGAAGATTTGGAATTCACGTATTAATGTTAGTCAGAGTTTTGTTATTGATAATAGTCCGACTTTTAAAATGTGCTCGTTGTCTGAGTTTTGTGAATAGCATTCTTGTTGTCCGATGTTTATGTATAGCATGAAGTCCGAGGTTTTTGTATAACATGTTGTCTGAGTTTTTGTAATGTTGATTTGGTTCGAGTTTGTTATAAGGGAAGGGATGTCCGAGCTTTAAAACAAACAAAAGGGGTCCGAGTTTGTGACCACACCCCTTGTCCGAACTTTAAGCAATATAATGGTCCGAATTCTTTGCCTTGTCATTAGAAGGTCCGAGTTTTGGATCCCTCATGTGGTCCGAGTTCTTGAGCTCCACCCCTAGTCCGACTTTGTTAAGGAATAAGGGGAGGGGTCCGACTTTTGAAACCCCCCTACCTATGTCCGAGTTTCATGACACCCACACTTAATGTCCGAGCTTTAATGGCACCCTAAGGGTCCGAGTTTCATGCTAGGGACCTTTGGTCCGAATTTTGAACAGGGGAAACCCCCCCCCCCTCGCACTTGTCTGAGTTTTATAAAGGGCAAGGTTCTGTCTAACTTGGTATGATGTTTAAGTGAAGCTGAAAGTATGTTATTAGTTATTACATGATTGAGCCTGTTAAGTGTTGACTGTGTTATTTTCGTCAGATTGTAAAGCATGCAACTGTGGTTTTGCCTGATGATCCATAAATACTGATATTGATTAACTACGTTAGAATTGACCGATGAACGTGAAATATAACTGTTATGTGTTGCATGATGATGATTGCTTAACGACACTTCGTGATATATGTTGCATGCGACATCCGTGAGAACTTAACTGATTATGTATACATGCATACTATAGGACGTGATTGAGTATTCGTGAGCACGTAGTTTAACATACCGAGCAAACCAAGGTGAGTTCACACCCTTACTAAGGCATGGGATTCCCAAGGTCTTGGGAATGGGATTGAAGGAATGAGATTGACTAGATTCGTACATACACTGTTACTAGACTACCATACCATCGTCCTCGGTTGTACAGGACACATACGTAAAACCTACGTATACTTATGCTACTCGCTATCCTCGGTTGTGAAGGATACTCACGTAAAACCTACGTGAAATTATACTTGCTACTGCCTCGGTTGTGTCAGGCACTTACGTAAAACCTACGTAAACCCCCGCGTACCCCTATCCTCGGTTGTGAAGGATTACTTACGTAAAACCTACGTAAACTTGTACGTATTACTGTTCTCGGGATATGTAGAACACTTATGGTTACGAATAGTCTAGTGGTTATACAACAGGGGAAGCCCCCACCAATAGAACGTACAGTCGGCCCAGTAGAGCCACATGTTACAAACGAACTTACTATTACGCATTTACTTTCTGTGAACTCGCTCAACTAGTTGTTGATCCTCTGTTACATGCCTTGCAGGTCGTTAGATACATGGAGCTTGCACAGGGAGGAGCTGGTCGTTGTGGGCTTGGATCGTGATTGTTTCTTAAACACTTATGACATTACATACTTATTTATGTTGGGTTTTATCTATACACTTATTAACTACTTATGTTTTGGAACACCTTTCATATTGGTGATTGAATGGCAATTTACTTTTACTTATTAATTACATGTTCAATATGATTGGTGGCTTGATCCTGGTCAGTCACGCTCCCACGCGGTGATACTCCGCGGTGGATTTTGGGGGTGTGACAGATTGGTATCAGAGCCATTGGTTATAGAGAACTTGGTTTTAATACGGGAAAACGTTTTTATTAAAACCAGACTATAACCAGAACAGTGCTCTCAACGATCCACAACGACGCTTCGCTCCACGTGGAAGACTCAAGATCCTAGGTAATAAGGTTTATGTTTATTGCCTACATGCTAGAATTGCATAGAACTTTGCTCGTAGTATGCTTAGATTACATTGCTCACTACTTGTTATTGCTTGAACACATTGGTGTGCTTACACTCTTCTGTCATCGCACTACTCGCGAACCATTCTCACTTATTTTACCTTTGCTATGAAGATCATGTCCGGACGTGTGAACATGACTCAAGCCCAGTTGGCGGCTCTCATTCAAGAACAAGTTGTTGCGGCACTTGCAGCTGCAAACGCAGGAGGTATACCCTGTAGTCGTAACTCATTCTAGGATCTTTAGATCCTACGTTCCCAATCAACTCTTATGTTTAACCTCATTCTGTTCTTACACATTAGGTCAACACGTTCAGCAACCTGTGTGTACCTTCAAGAATTTCATGGATTGTCGCCCTAGCACGTTTAGTGGCACTGAAGGAGCGGTTGGACTCCTCCACTGGTTTGAAAAGCTCGAGTCTGTGTTCGAGATGTGTGAATGCCCTGAGGCTCGCAGGGTGAAATATGCCACTGGTACATTGGAAGGAATCGCGTTAACTTGGTGGAACGCGCAAGTGCAGATCTTAGGGTTGGCAGCTGCTAACGCCACCCCTTGGAATGACTTCAAGGAACTGATTAAACGCGAATACTGCACCCGGGAAGATATTCATAAGTTGGAAGACGAGCTGTATCATTTGAAAATGGTTGGGTCAGAGATCGAAGCTTACACTAAACGGTCGAATGAGCTGGCCGTCCTATGCCCAACTATGGTAGACCCTCCAGTGAAGCGTATTGAGTTGTATCTCAAGGGTTTGGCGCCAGAAATTCAGAGCCATGTGACATCGGCTAATTTTGACAACATCCAGGCTATTCAACGCCTCGCTCATCGCATCACAGATGAGGCAGTGGATCAGAACAGACTGCCTAAACGTATCAGCGCTACTGCTACCGCTACCACTGCTACTACACTTGCTACTCCCAGTGACAACAAGAGAAAATGGAATGGGGATTCTAGCAAGGGATCAGTTTCAGTTCAGTCACAGGTTCAGCAGCGAAAGACTGACAGTTATCAGAGTCCCAGTCAGCACTCTTCAGGTAGCCACAGGCAGGGCGGGTATCAACTGCAACAGACACCACAGTGGCCAGTGTAACAAGGGTCGCTGTCAAAGATGCCTCAAGATGGGTCATGAGGCCAAAGATTGTAGAAGCCCTCGGCCTGCGAAACAGAATCAGCAGCAGCCACCAGCACAGCAGAATCAGCAGCAGGGCAACAAAGGATGTTTTCATTGTGGCGCAGAAGGGCACTTCAAAAGGCACTGCCCTCACCTAAACAGGAACCAGAACAACAACAACAATCAGGGAAATGGCAACAACAACAACAATGGTGGGAACAACAACGGCAATGAAGCAAGGGGTCGTGCGTTTGTGTTGGGGCAGGGTGATGCCAGAAATGATCCCAACGTCGTTATGGGTAAGTTTCTTCTCGACGATATTTATGTTACTGTTTTGTTTGATTCGGGTGCGGATACGAGTTATATGTCTTTGAAAATGAGTAAATTGTTAAAACGTACACCAACACCCCTAAACACCAAACATGTCGTAGAACTAGCAAATGGTAAGAGTGTAGAAGCCACGCATGTAGTCAAGGGTTGTAACATCGTTCTAGCGGGTCAGGCCTTCTCGATTGATCTTATTCCGATAGTTTTGGGTAGTTTCGACATCGTCATCGGCATGGATTGGTTATCCAAGCAGCAGGAGGAAATCCTATGCAAGGAGAAGATCATTCGTATTCCTCGTATGGGAAAGGAACCTCTCGAAGTTCAAGGCGACAAGAGTGGTGATGTGGTTGGCATCATCTCTTTCTTGAAGGCTCAGAAATACTTACGAAAGGGTCATACGGCTATCTTGGTGTCACACCCCGGCCGCGTACAACTTGCAACCGCGGCGGAAATGTCGGGGAGTGTCGTGGACAGAATTAATTGTTATACAACCATGGTAATTAAAGTTACATTTTATTCATTAAACAAGGGTGGTACATTGTCTTAAACAGGAAACAAAGAGTTTATAACATAGTTAACTAAGTCTATCTTCAGTTTTTAGTTTCTAAGGCACAGGTCCGCCCTAGAATCATGATCATCGTCCTATGGAATAGCTCCTGAAAACACATGTGAAAGTAGGTACGTCAGCATAAAAATGCCTGTGAGATACATAGGTTTTGTGAAAATGGGATTCATGACTTGAGTTTTAAAGAATGTTTAATAACAGTCAGTCATGAACCTTGTACTTTGTCTTGCTTTGTAAATCATTTGAAAAACGATAACATCAGATGATAAGTATAGATAAGTGCAAGGTTAAACGAGTAACCAAGTAAAATGAGTTGAATATAGTAAGTTTTTTTGTAAGACAATGTTTTATGAAAGTATGTTATTTGTATAAAATGTTATATGTCTAACTGAAATGATTTAGATAACGCTAAGATATGTAATATTATACAAACATTTATATATAGGAAGTACCAGCGGCGTATCCACCATGTTTGCATCATATTACATACTCCACGTTACTCAAACCATTTACCCAAACCAATCCACCATGTAAATTGTTCATGTATAAACCGAATGTTAAGTGTTATTGTGTAAACCATGTCAAATGTTTATGTTCAATGTAAACCACCAAATGTGTATGTCAATGTCAACGTGTTTATGTTCAGTGTAAATCATGTAATGTGAAATCCCAAAATGTATCATGTATGGTAAGCGAAAATGTATCAGCTTAAACCATATGCACAAAACAAGTCGTTGAAGTAAAACGTGGTTTAAATCAACGTTATGTTCTGCGGAAAATGCATGCTCAATTGATATTAACATTTATGCGGTATTGTAAACTATGCATACATCCAAGCCTTGAGACTGCGGCGATAAACCCTTAAACAAATTAAAGGTTTATCTAAGTTATGTATATCGAATTCGGTTATTCCTTCCAGTCCTATCAAACCCAGGACTTCAGGAATGGGAGTTGTCAATTCCTATGGTACCACTACCTACTAACGAACGGCGTAGCTAATGTTAATGAATGTATTGTCCCATGTTAAACAAACCAAATGTAATAACAAAATGAAGGCATGTGATGTAAAAAATTGTACTAAGTATGCTAAGTAAACATACGAAGCAGAAATGTTCATGTAAATCAATGTGTCCATATGCTGAGTAAACATATGCAACAGAAATGTTCATGTAAATCAGTGTGTCCATATGCTGAGTAAACATATGCAACAGAAATGTTCATGTAAATCAATGTGCCCATATGCTGAGTAAACATATGCAGCAAAAATGTTATGTAAATCAATGTACTAAGTACACACACAATGGGCATACATAGCATAAAATGTAATGAAATCATGTACTATAATGTACTAATGAGCATAGCAGATATACGATGTGAAAACATGGAAAGCATGAAAGTAACAGATAGGCACATGTGTTTCACCCCAAAACAGTTTAGAAAACAGTAAAAGATGGGGTTCTATGTACTCACCTGAGATTGCTTTGGAGTTCTTGTGTAATAACCAAATAATGCTAGAGATCACGGAATATCAACGGCACCTAATAGGTAGCTTATGTTAATATACCGGACCAAATCGGAAGGATCGGATAGTACGCGGGTTCGTAAACCAAACGAGTATGGAGACTCGTGTAATATGGTTTAACAATGCCTACGTACTAAAATGAAACCTAACCTAAGTGCTTGCGACCCATCACGACCCGTTTAGATAGCTTATGCTACCCTAACGCGTCGTTCGCGTAGAACGCGTATGGAACGCCTAACATCGTGACCACAAGGTATAACCTCGGAAGGTTATAGCCATGGTCACCTAATATGTTTGGTCGGATCCTAAAGATCGACTAAATGGGTCGGGTTCGAAAGTATAAGCGATGGTTTAGATCGCTTACCTTACGACCCTATATAAGCGCTATACTAAACGTGACGAGCTAAGCATGTTAGAACATGCTTAACTAAGTTTAGAAAACAGGTTTGGCATAAAAACAAACGGCTTTGATGCTCACGAGTAGTTTGGTTACAAAACACGCAAGAAGGCGCATTTTGGCCGAAACTACGACTCGTCACTAAGCCTAGATAACGGGGTAATCAGTAGGTATGGTCACTATGGACCATAACCATCGTGATCACGCTCACGTTATGAAGTTCCAACGAACTTCGCATCGACCATAAGCTGGTCAACGCAGAAAGTCAACTAAACGTCGACTTTCGGACTCGAAAAGCGAATAAAAGAGCGAAAGAAGACTTACGGAGGGTCCCCGAGTGCTAATCTAGATCAAATAGCTCAGGTATGAAACAACGGTTCCAACTTAGAGCTTTAGATCTGATTCTTGTGGGTTTTTACACAAAAGGGGGGGGTATTTATAGGAAAAGTGGAACCGTTAGGATCGTTTTATCGAATATCGTGCCTTGATCTTGTGCGTACATGTGTTACATGGTTAGATTCACTGAATATGGCCCTTGGCCTTTCATTGGGTGAAAAGGCATTTGACCCTTTCGCAATCTGAAGAGCCAATCAGCATTAAATGTTGATTCTGCTGATCTGGGGACCCTTTACGGACCGTATGGGTTTTGGCTTACGGTCCGTAAGGCCCTAGTTTGGCAGAATTGCAGTTTTGGTCCCTGCAGCGCTACAACTTGGTATTTGATGCGTTTTTGGCACGTTTAAGCCCCGTTAACCTCATTTCAAAGCTCTAAAATGATGTTAAAGTATAGGGAACTGAAAATGTGCTCAAAAATATGTCGGATGTCGGTTCGTTTAGCCATACGGTCGCGATGTTCGGTTAATTACGACGGAATGCGCATAAGCGCAAAAGACGATCCAAATTGCGCGACGAACGGATTTTTCTCATGCCATACCCTTGGGCATAATATAAGGATGCTTACATAAATTTTTGGATGTCCGGATGTATTCAGAACGTAAGTTATGCGCAAAAGTGCAAACTTGTGCACTTTTTGACACTTTTAGCCCCTGAATGATCCAAAAGTTTGTTTTAGCATACCAAAACCCCTCAAAGCCTATTTCTAAGCTATGTAAAGGATATTTATGGTATGTTTAACTTATGGACATGTTCCGGAATGTTCGTTACAGTTCAAATTGGCATACTTTCGCAGTTTGTCAAGTTTAGTCCCTGTAAGCGAATTAACTTGTTTTTGCCATACCAAAGCCTTCAAAACTTATTTCTAAGTTATGTAAAGGTTATTTAAGGTATGTTGAGTATATGTTGATGTTCCGGAGTATTTGTCGCATTAAACTGAGTACGTTTACGCACCAGTTTGCGTATAATTCTCTAGAAAGTGATGTAGAGTTTGAAATTGAACAAAAGTCAAAACACGAAAAATGTATAACACAACAAAACAAATATTGGGATCAAATAACATTATTTTATTGAAAACTGAACTGTTCACAATGACTACAGGCACAGATGTTACACTTGGCACTTGTTACTGATGCATCGACGAAGGAGAAAAGAATAGAGGATATTCCAATTGTACGCGAATTTCCTCAAGTGTTTCCTGAAGATTTACCAGGTCTACCGCCTCATCGTCAAGTCGAGTTTCAAGTCGAGCTAGCTCCAGGAGCAGCACCTATAGCTCGCGCACCGTATCGATTAGCTCCAACGGAATTGGAAGAACTGTCTAAGCAACTACAAGAGCTCTTGAATAAGGGCTTCATTCGTCCAAGCTCTTCGCCTTGGGGAGCTCTAGTACTATTCGTGAAAAAGAAGGATGGCACATTCAGGATGTGCATCGATTACCGCGAACTGAACAAAGTCACAGTGAAGAACCGCTATCCTCTTCCTCGTATTGACGACTTATTCGACCAGTTGCAAGGGTCGAGTTACTACTCCAAGATTGATCTAAGGTCTGGTTATCATCAGCTGAGAGTCCGGGATGAGGACGTCTCCAAGACAGCATTCAGAACTCGCTACGGTCACTACGAGTTTCTTGTTATGCCATTTGGGCTTACAAACGCGCCTGCAGTTTTCATGGATCTTATGAACAGGGTGTGCAAACCCTATCTTGACAAGTTCGTCATTGTCTTCATCGACGACATTCTGATATACTCCAAGAGTCAGGAGGAGCACGAGCAGCACTTACGTCTTATCTTGGAACTTCTTCGAAAGGAACAACTGTACGCCAAGTTTTTGAAATGCGACTTCTGGCTTCGTGGAGTCCACTTCTTAGGCCATGTGGTGAACAGGGATGGGATTCATTTCGATCCATCCAAGGTAGATTCGATCAGGAACTGGCCTGCACCGCGTACACCAACGGAAATACGCCAATTCTTGGGTTTGGCGGGGTATTACAGACGATCCATCAAAGGTGTTACCTATCGTTGGGGTAATACACAAGAAACTGCTTTTCAGTACCTGAAGGATAGACTATGCAGCGCACCTATTCTCTCATTGCCAGAGGGCACGGATGATTTTGTGGTCTATTGTGACGCATCGATACAGGGTCTTGGTTGTGTATTGATGCAACGGGATAAAGTTATTGCCTACGCTTCTCGTCAACTCAAAGTTCATGAACGGAACTACACGACGCACGATTTAGAGCTGGGAGCTGTTGTTTTCGCGCTTAAGATATGGCGACACTGCCTGTACGGTACCAAGTGCACTATTTACACCGATCACAGGAGTCTCGAGCATATTTTCAAGCAGAAGGAATTGAACATGCGTCAACGACGATGGGTCGAACTGCTTAATGATTACGAATGCGCCATCAAGTACCATCCAGGCAAAGCCAATGTTGTGGCTGACGCTCTCAGTCGATAAGACACTTTACCTAGGCGTGTACGAGCTTTGCAGCTCACCATTCAGTCTGATCTTCCTGCACAAATACGAGATGCTCAGGTGGAAGCATTGAAACCAGAAAACGTAAAGGCTGAAGCCTTACGCGGCTCAAGACAACGATTAGAACAAAAGGAAGACGGCGCTTACTATGTAACTGGACGTATTTGGGTCCCACTGTATGGCGGTTTACGAGAACTTGTGATGGATGAAGCTCATAAGTCTCGCTATTCGGTACATCCAGGTTCGGATAAAATGTACCACGACATCAGAACTACATATTGGTGGCCTAGCATGAAAGCCCTCATCGCAACGTACGTCGGCAAATGTTTGACTTGTGCGAGAGTCAAGACAGAATACCAGAAACCCTCAGGCCTACTGCAACAGCCCAGGATACCACAGTGGAAATGGGAAGAAATTTCCATGGATTTTGTTACTGGCCTACCTAGATCTCAGCGTGGGAATGATACTATATGGGTGATCGTGGATCGACTCACCAAGTCTGCACACTTCCTGGCTATTAAGGAAACAGATAAGTTCTCCACTCTCGCAGACGTTTATCTTAAAGAAGTTGTTTCGAGGCACGGGGTGCCCACCTCCATCATTTCGGATCGGGATGCACGATTCACCTCAGAACTTTGGCAAGCGATGCACAAAACGTTTGGCTCTCATTTAGACATGAGCACAGCATATCACCCTCAGACGGATGGGCAGTCTGAGCGCACGATTCAAACTCTAGAAGACATGCTTCGGGCGTTGTTTTGGTTAAAAATCACACAAGGATAATGCAACCAAACTCTATGTAAACGAGGAATGATGCTTGGTTTGATGAAAAAGTAAAGGATCACTTTAGTACGAAATATGCAAGTGACACAAGGATTTATACGAGGAAAAAGCCCTTGATCAATGAATGATCTCCGGCATAAAAAACCTCGGGTGATGGCAACTACCGATCACCAAACTTCAATATAACAAATAATGGTTACAACTTCGGATGGTAACGAGCTGAGTACAAGGATCACTATAGTATCGTGTGTCTAAGCGTGTGAGAAATGTGTTGTAGTGTGTTCTAGCGTGTTTTTTCCGAATGTGGAAGAGAGCTATTTATACAAGTGTGAGTGGCCCTATTTTAGGTAAATAGACTAACTATTAGCTCGTTACCCCTTTAGGAAAAGAAATAAATCTAGCCTAAATTATCGCCCTCAAATCATGCTGAGTTTCCATATCGTCCACAACGTTCATCTCTGATTAAGCATATGCCAAAGTTGTAAAGACGAGTCCCTTGTTTACATTGCTAAGAGCGGATCCTGCCAAACATTCCTGCAAGATAACATTAAGTCCAATGAAAACAACTGTTAGTATGAGGATCACTATGATGGTCCGTGATCCTGATCCTGGAACTCTTCTGAGGATCACTATCTGCCAAAGAAATAAGGATCACTGGTTAGGATCACATGTAAGGATCATATGTCATAAAAATCTAGCCCTAACAATTGCCCCCAAAATATAAGGAGTAATATTGTAAATAAACGAGTTGTATTTTGTTTGTTCTTATCCGCAACAAGTTAATCGGATAACTAGCCGTTGCACATCTTACGTCACAGAAGTGACAGCCCTGCAGATCATCATTATAAATAGGAGTTAGAGATAGGATCAATTTGCATTTAAATTCAAGAGAAACTCCCTTTATATTCTCGTCCGAAGATCAATCAGGTATCTCTCTTCCTCTTTCTTCCTTCTCTTACTTTGTTTCTCTGTTTCTCTCCAACATTCTGCAAATATGTTGCTTTGAAACTCCCCTCACAAGGATCCTAAGAAGAATAGCCCCTTGAAGGGTCAAGGGATCATCAAAGATTCTCCCAATGAGAGGTGTTGTTTTACCGATGCTCAGATCGACAGAATTCGATATTGTTTTCCGGCGAACACCATCTTTAAGTCTTTCACTCCCACTGCTTTAAGTGACTTCGTCTCTGATACTTGGGTAGCCTTTCCTGTTACTCCGTTCTTGATAGGATATTCGTATCCTTTCCCTCAATTCACCCAATCCTTCTTTTCCCTCACCGGCATCTCCTACATCCAGGCCATGCCAATGATCTGGAGGGTTTTATATACCCTCGAAAGGATCATTGAGCAAGAAGGGATTGACTTAGGAATGGCGGAGCTGGTTGAGATGTATGATCTCACAACGTTTGGATCCCATCGATATCTGTTTAAGCGAAAAACTAGAGAGGATCACCCTGTTCTCAAGGTCACCAAGAACGATACAAACTGGAAGCGTCGGTTCTTTTTTGTTAGGATGGATACCATCCCTGATGGGAAGGATCTGCCCAAGGAGTGGGCTACTCATGGTAGGATAGAGGATCCTGGAAGGATCACCACAAGATTTGTTCCTTAGGATGAGGATCACTAATATTTTCTTTGTTTTTTGTGCAGCCATATCCGTTGCTCATCTCAAGTTGACTCCTGCTGCAAAAGAGAGAGTCTTAGCCTTCAAGAAGCTTGATCCTGAGATTAGAAGTTTTCAAGTTGCCATCCAAGATTCTCAAGAAGTATCCTCCGCATCTGCCACAATGTCAAGTAAGTATCCTCATTGAAAAGTAGTTCTATGTAGGATTTCTAAATTAGTTAGGATACTTATCTTATTTTGGTTGTGTAGGTGCTGGAAAATCTGCTAAGTCTGCTTCAAAATTTGGCGTTGAAGATCTGTCCAACGTCAAACCTTCAAGGAGGAAGAATCCTGCCAGCCCGAGTACCTCTGTCCCCAAGGCACCTGTGAGAGGGAAAGGAGGAAAGAAGAGGAAAACCTCTGATGCTGAGGGTCTCCAAGGATTTCCCCTGCTCCGCCAACAGTTTCTTGATTACGTCAATGAGGTAATGATCACTGCCCCTGCTTGTATATCCTGCTTGAATATCCTGCTTGCTTGAGGATCACCTGGTCCTGAACTTACCCTTTTCCCTTTTTGCAGAAACTTGCTGAAATAGAAACTTATATTGGCCACATTGAGGATCAAGACCGCCAAATCGCCGACCTCCAACAGATGGGTGTGCTGAAGGATCTCAAGATTGCTGATCTTGAGAAGGAGCTTCGGGCTACCAAGGATGAAGCTGCCAAAATGGTGATCAACTTCGATTATGAGAAGCATGATATCACCCAGGATGCCAAGGTCTCTGCTGCGATAACCATGTACAAGATCCAGTTGCAGATGGCTACGGAGGCTCAAGATCCTGCCTTCGATAAAAGCACATGGGACGTGGAGGGTTGGAAGGCAGAGTTGGAGGATGATGATGAGGCTGAGGAGATCCCTATGCTTGAAGGTGGTGATGCTGGCAAGGATCAGGGTGGAGAGGCAAGCGGAGCTGGTGGGGCAGCGAAGGCTTGAGCTGCAGGATTGGGCGATGATGGAAATTTCGAGACTTAGCCGGAGCCCAATTTTTTAAATTTGGTAGTGGTTTTCTGTGGTTGTGATGTTTTCAAACAATGATGGTCTGTAACTTAAACAATAGTTTATTAAAAATCCTGGATCCTTTGGACAATAGGTAGGATTGCAAATGGTGGAGGGATCCTCTGTTTGGGGGATGAAGCCTTTGTGATCCTGCCGCTTTTTATTTTCCTGCATGCTATGACCGCACAAACAATGGACACCCTTTGCCAACCCATGTGGACGGGCCACGTTTTGCTGGTAGAAACGTGGGTTGATAATTTTGACAACTTTGAAGGGTTTAAAATCCTTTGTTAATAAAATAACTCTAATCTTTTTGGCTTATCTCGTCTTGTTATCCTTTGTTTATCCTCTTATTTTCCAATTGTTTAAAAACATATTCATTTGAGTAAGAAAAGTTAAGCAAATCATGTTCAAGAATTTTAGGATATGATCCTAGATCAAATATCCTATAATCGAAAATTTTTAAAGTAGTTTGTTTCAAGGATCATAGGCTCAGTTGTCAGAGTGCAAGGGTTATTCAAAATGATAAGTGTAATCAAAACAGTCAAGGATCATACCTGAAAATCCAAGTTAGGATCCTAACCTTCAATCAAGATAACCGTAAATGAAATTTCCATGGATAATAAGGATTAAGGATCCTTAATTTTTAACTTCACAAACCTGAAAAATACAACATAACTTGGGACTAAGCCAATATAGAAGATAAGTTAGTAACTGGGGACATGCCCAAAGGATAACTGGGGACGAGCCCAAAGGATCACTGGGGACAAGCCCAAAGGATAACTGGGGACAAGCCCATAGGATAACTGGGGACAAGCCCAAGGATCGTATGTAAACTGGAGTATGGCCCTTACTGGCGACTATCCAAACTTAGTGACATGAAAATGCCAAAACCTTAGCTAACGTGAAAACGTTAGAAACCTTAGGAACGGATGTATGGTACGTCTACCATTATACGTAGGATCCTAGGGATAGCCAGTACGATGAGGTTATCAGCCCATGGAGTGGGTACTGGTCCCAAAGACATGAACTACACCAGGATCATCGTGCGCTACAGGCGAAAACTGGGGACAAGCCCAAGGATAACTGGGGTTGAACCCAAGGATCTGAGATGCTTTTGAAGACTATCAATAATATTCTGAGGATACCTGGACTATCAGAACTCAAATTCTCGTGAGAGGAGGATGAAGGATACATGATCCTTATCCTTAGGTAAAAATAAGAAAATGGAATAGTTTTAAGATAAGGACTTTACCAGAGTGAGGATCATTGACATCGCTGGGATCCTTCGAGGATGCTTTCAATGTAAGGATCATATGTATCAGGAGGATCCTGCTTACATGAAATATTTCATTAAGTGAACAGCATTCCAGGCTCTTGGTAACAAATTTCCTTCCATGGTTAGCAATCTGTATGCCCCCTTTCCTGCTTCGGCTTCAATCAAGTAAGGGCCTTCCCATTTTGGTGCCAATTTCCCATCAGCAGGATTGATGGTATTCTGGAATGCTTTTCTCAACACCATATCCCCGACTTGGAACTTCCTTATCCTGACATTTTTGTTGTAAGCACCAAGCATTCTTTGTTGGTAGCTTGCCATCCTTATCCTAGCCAGATCCCTGATTTCCTCAATAGTATCCAAGTCTTGAGCTAAGTTTGCAGCATTCTCTTCAGGATCACGAGTACTTGTTCTAGCAGTTGGAATCACCATTTCTGTTGGGATCACTGCTTCTGCGCCAAATACTAAAGAGAAGGGTGTTTGACCAGTAGCATTCTTGGGAGTTGTCCTATCAGCCCATAGCACATAAGGCAATTCTTCTGCCCATTTCCCCTTCTTGGATCCAAGTTTCTTCTTCAGATTGTTGATGATGATCTTGTTGGATGATTCTGCTTGACCATTGGCTTGTGGATGGACTGGTGTTGATGTTATCATCTTAATTCCCCAACTTTCACAAAAGTTAGTGGTTCTGCTCCCAATAAATTGGGAACCATTATCACATACAATTTCAGAGGGAATGCCAAATCTGGTTATAATGTTTCTCTTAATAAAGGATATAACTTCCTTTTCTCTGACTTGAGCAAAAGCTTCAGCTTCTATCCACTTGGAGAAGTAGTCAGTCATGGCAAGCATGAATACTTTTCCACCAGGTGCTTTAGGGAGCTTGCCAACTATATCCATCCCCCATCTCATGAATGGCCAAGAGGATGGTATAGGATGCAGAAATTCTGCCGGCTGATGAAGGATATTGCTGTGTCTTTGACAAGGATCACACTTCTTAGCATACTCCACAGCATCCTTTTTCATAGTTGGCCAGTAGTATCCTGTCCTTAGTATCCTTGAGAACAATGCCCTGCCCCCAGTGTGGTTTCCACAATCTCCTTCATGGAAGTCTTTTAAAACTTCTTGGACTTCAGGATCCTGGATACATCTTAAATATGGTCCTGCAAGAGATCGTTTATATAGCACATTATTTAAGATTGCGAATTGGGATACCTTAATCCTGAAAGCTCTAGGATTTTCTCCCATAGGAATCTCCCCATGTTGTAAATATCTCATGATTGGTGAGATCCATGATCCTGAACAAGATTGAGTATCCTCACTAGGGATCATCGCAGAATCCTCTTCTATCTCCATGGTAATTTGCTTTTCAATAGCAGGAGCCAGGATATGGATGATGGGGATACTTATATCCTCTGGGATCTTCAAGGATGATCCTAGATTGGCCAATGCATCAGCTTCTGTATTTTCTTCTCTTGGTACATGTGTCAAACTAAAGGAAACAAAGGAGAGTGCCAATTCTTTGACTATCTTTAAATATTTGGTTAGTTTTTCATTTTTAACAGCATAAGATCCATTAAAGTGATTAGTTATCAGCAATGAATCTACGTATACTTCAAGATACCTGACCCCCATATGCTTAGCAATTTGCAAACCAGCAATTAAGGCTTCATATTCAGCCTCATTGTTAGTTGCTTGGAATTCACAGGCTATGGAGTGGGGTATTATGTCCCCCTGTGGCGATTTTAGTAGTATACCAAGCCCTGTGCCTTTAACATTTGAGGATCCATCAGTGTGCAGTATCCAAGGATCCTTAGTCTCATCCAGCTGCTGGACCTCCAATTCGGCTTCTTTTTGTAGATCACTACTGAAATCAGCCACAAAGTCTGCTAATGCTTGAGATTTGATGGCTGTTCTAGGCTCATATCTTATATCATGGGCACTAAGCTTTACTGCCGACTTAGCCATCCTTCCGGACATCTCTGGTTTCCTGAGGACATTCTTGATTGGAAATTAGTTCTAACAACGATAGCATGGGTTTCAAAATAATGTCTTAGTTTAGTAGATGCCATAATTAATGCAAGAATAAGTTTTTCAAGGTGTGAGTACCTGGATTCAGCATCAAGTAAACTCTTACTTACATAATAGATAGGATATTGTGTACCTTCATGATCCTTAACAAGAACTGCACTTACAGCTGTTGAGGATACCGCCAGGTATAAGGATAACACATCTCCTTTTCCGGGTTTCATCAATGCTGGAGCTGAGGACATATATTCTTTGAGGGCTTGTAAAGCATTCTCATGCTTTTCAGTCCACTCAAATTTCTTGTTCTTTCTTAGGATATCATAGAATTCTTTACACCTTTCCGAGGATTTGGATATGAACCTGTTTGGAGCTGCTATCCTGCCTATTAGCCTTTGCACATCCTTAGCGTTAGCAGGGGATTTGATATTCACTAATGCTTTAATTTGTTCCGGGCTTGCTTCAATGCCCCTCTGAGTTACCATATATCCTAGAAATTTTCCTACTTTAACACCAAAGTGACATTTTGAAGGATTAAGCTTCATGTTATAATTATCAAGGATATCAAATGCTTCCTCCAAGTCCCTTAGGTGATCCTCAGCTTTCTTTGACTTTACTACCATATCATCTATGTACACTTCCATAGTCTGTCCAATTTGATCTTTGAACATCATATTCACCAGCCTTTGATATGTTGCACCTGCATTTCTTAGTCCAAAAGGCATGGCAATATAACAATATAAACCGGTTGGGTTCATAAAAGCCGTATCCTCTTGGTCAGATGGCTCCATCTGAATTTGTTGGAATCCAGATGATGCATCCATAAAGGTTAACAGTTCATGCCCCGCCGTTGCATCCATCATGGAGTCAATGTGGGGTAATGGGAAAGGATCCTTGGGACATGCCTTGTTCAAATCAGTGAAATCGACACATACCCTCCACTTTCCGTTTTTCTTTTGGACAACAACCACATTGGCTAACCATTTTGGATATTTTACCTCTCTGATCATACCTGCTCGAAGTAGTCTTTCTACTTCTTCCTGGATAATGGCATTCCTTTCTGGTGCAAACTTCCTCCTTTTTTGATGGATTGGTTTGATTGTCCTGTCAATGCCAAGTTTATGAGTTATGATATCCTTAGATATACCTGTCATATCTTCATGCTTCCATGCAAAGGTAGATTTTCTTCTTTTGAGGAAGGATATTATGTCTTCTTTCATTTTGCCAAGGATCCCTGATCCTATATAAATTTTTGATTCAGGATCATTAGGATCCAAAAGGATTTTGTCCACATCCTGTTCTCTTGCCTCCAAGACATTCCTTGGAGGATACTGTAATTGCTATTGCTCCCTTGGCTTCGAGGCTGGTTTCATTGATGAGGTATAACAATCCTTAGCCTCCTGCTGATCACTGTCGATCTTGATTATTCCCCATGGGCTAGGGAGCTTTACACATTGATGGTAGGTGGATGGGACAGCTTTCATATCATGTATCCAGGGCCTGCCAAGGATAACATTACAACAAGACAAACAATCAATAACACAAAATTTTTGATAATTATGTAATCCTTCCACGTAGATTGGGAGTTTGATGTCCCCCAGGGTTTTCTTAGTTTCTCCACTGAATCCCACAAGCACGGAGGATCTTGGAGTGATGTCTGATTCTGGGATACCCATCTTCTTCAGAACATCAAGCTGGATAATGTTTATTGAACTCCCTCCGTCGATAAGGATCCTGCGGACAAAATGGTTAGAAATAAAGAGAGTAATAACTAAACTATCATGATGAGGATCCTGGATGTTAATGCGATCATCCTCATCAAAGGTTATCGTTTTTCCTTCCGAGACACTTGATGTTCGAATAGGCCTTTCTCCATTATCCATTTTAGCTTCCTTTGCATGCCTTTTAGCTGCTGAGAAGGATGTACCACAGATGTCTGATCCTCCAGAAATAAAGTTGATCACTTGTGCGTTTGCCGGAGGGGCTGGAGCTTTTTCAGGGATCCTTTCAGGATCCTGAGTCCTTTGCTTTTTTCTTCCCAACAATTCTTTTAAATGTCCCTTGCTTAGCAGATATCCAATTTCCTTTCTTAATGCGATGCATTCTTCAGTTAGATGCCCGAAATCCTCGTGGTATGCACACCACTTTGACTTATCTTTAGTTCCGGCTGGTTTGTCATTCTTTCTGGGCCACCTGGCTTTTTCTCCTAGATTCTGCATTGCAAGGATTAGTTCATGATTGTCAACGGAAAAACAATATTCAGAAATCGGAGGATAATCCTCATCATCTTCTTCTTGGTCAACAGCATGCACGTTCTGGTTGTCATTTCTATGGTAGGATTTGAATTTATTGCTCTTGAAAGAGGATCCTTGCTTTTCTTGCTTTGAGGATCCTACTTGTCTCTCCTGGATCCTCTTGTCATCCTCTAGCCGGATGAACCTGAGTGCCCGAGTTCTTACTTCATCTAGGTTCCTGCATGGTGTCATAACAAGATCATCATAGAACAATGAATCCTTAAGCAGTCCCATTTTGAAGGCCTCAACAGCCGTGGCCATATCCAAGTTGGGAATGTCCAAGGATTCTTTACTGAATTTAGTTATATAATCCCTTAATGATTCATTATGACCTTGAGTTACTCTATATAAATCACTAGTTAATCTTTCAAATTTTCTACTACAAGAGAATTGATAATTGAATAAATTAACTAAATTAGCAAATGAAGTGATAGAGTAAGGGGGAAGACTTAGCAGCCACTTAAGAGCTGATCCAGTAAGAGTGGATCCAAATCCTTTACATAGGCATGCTTCCTTTAACTTTTCTGGGATTGGATTGATCTCCATCCTCTCCCTGTATTGTGCTATGTGCTCCTCAGGATCCGTTGTACCATCATACAGCTTCATAGTAGGGATATGGAACCTTTTGGGTACCTCTGCATCACAAATTGGTGGTGCAAAACGAGATACCTTATGGCTTCCATCTGCAATCTCCGGGATAGGCTTGACTACCCCTGGAACACTTGAGATCATATCCTTCAGCTTCTGCAGTTCTCTGGCCATAGCATGGTTGATACCTGTATCCTGCACGAATCCATGGTTAGTGGTAAGATAATTATTTAAGGCGTTACCTCCCATTGGGTTCAAGTTAGGAACACTGGATGTGAATCCATATTGCTGGGATTCTGGGATGATGGAGGGACCAGTGGAAGCAATGGTCTGCATTGGAATGAAATCTCCTTGATGGACATCTAGACTTCCTGTCTGCAAACTCTTTAGGGATCCTGGCATCTGGAAGGATCCCGGTGTCTGAGATGATCCCGGAACAAAGGAGGATCCTTGAACCTGGGATGATCCTGGAACAAAGAAGGATCCTTGATCCTGGGATGATCCTGGAACAAAGGAGGATCCTTGAACCTGGGATGATCCTGGAACAAAGTAGGATCCTTGAAATTGTTGTGCTCCTGGATAGGCTCCTGAATTCGCGAAGGATCCCATATGCTGAGGATAGGATCCTGCCGGCTGGAAATGTGAGCCTGATGCCTGAGTCATTATCGCCGATCCGAGGTGCAATCCTTTTGGTCCTCCCACAATTTGAACGTCTGGGACTCCTGATGGCTGAGAAGTGATCATCGGAGTATCAAAACTCAAAGATTTGGGCATCAGTGGGGAATGATCCTCTGCCGCTTTCTTTTGTCTTTTGAGATCTCCGATTTCCCTGAGGATCCTGTCATTAGTTTCATCCTGCCACTGCATACGGTCCTTCATCTGCAAAATCAAAGTAAATACATCACTAGTACTGGGAGCAGAAGAATTTAAAGCAGAAGAAGATGGAGGTTTAGAGAATGTAGGAGTTGGTCTCTTCTCAGCATTTTTCTGAGATCCTGCCGGTGGTGGAGGCAAAGGCAGAGTGTTCTGAGACGAGGTGACTGCAGACATCGCTGTGGATGTACTCTTCAATGATGAAGCCATGTGGCACTTCGAAATGATCACCAACAGAAAGTTTTCTTATGAATGAAGCACCAATTGCCCCACGGTGGGCGCCAAACTGTTTTGGTTAAAAATCACACAAGGATAATGCAACCAAACTCTATGTAAACGGGGAATGATGCTTTATTTGATGAAAAAGTAAAGGATCACTTTAGTACGAAATATGCAAGTGACACAAGGATTTATACGAGGAAAAGCCCTTGATCAATGAATGATCTCCGGCATAAAAAACCTCGGGTGATGGCAACTACCGATCACCAAACTTCAATATAACAAATAATGGTTACAACATCGGATGGTAACGAGCTGAGTACAAGGATCACTATAGTATCGTGTGTCTAAGCGTGTGAGAAATGTGTTGTAGTGTGTTCTAGCGTGTTTTTTCCGAATGTGGAAGAGAGCTATTTATACAAGTGTGAGTGGCCCTATTTTAGGTAAATAGACTAACTATTAGCTCGTTACCCCTTTAGGAAAAGAAATAAATCTAGCCTAAATTATCGCCCTCAAATCATGCTGAGTTTCCATATCGTCCACAACGTTCATCTCTGATTAAGCATATGCCAAAGTTGTAAAGACGAGTCCCTTGTTTAGATTGCTAAGAGCGGATCCTGCCAAACATTCCTGCAAGATAACATTAAGTCCAATGAAAACAACTGTTAGTATGAGGATCACTATGATGGTCCGTGATCCTGATCCTGGAACTCTTCTGAGGATCACTATCTGCCAAAGAAATAAGGATCACTGGTTAGGATCACATGTAAGGATCATATGTCATAAAAATCCAGCCCTAACAGGCGTGTGTTATCGATTTCAGCAACAGCTGGGAAAAGCACCTCCCTTTAGTGGAGTTTTCGTACAATAACAGTTATCACACCAGCATACAAGCCGCTCCATTCGAGGCATTGTACAGACGTAAATGCCGGTCACCTCTCTGTTGGGCAGAGGTGGGAGATAGTCACATTACAGGTCCAGAAATGGTAGTTGACGCTACTGAACGAATAGCACAAATACGAAAACGCATGGCGGCGGCTCGTGATCGCCAGAAAAGCTACGCTGATCTACGCAGAAAACCACTCGAGTTCCAAGTTGGGGATCGAGTGCTACTCAAAGTCTCACCCTGGAAGGGTGTGGTTCGATTTGGTAAACGAGGCAAGCTCAATCCGCGGTATGTCGGACCGTTCGAAATCACGGAAAGAATAGGCAAAGTAGCCTACAGACTGAACCTACCAGCCGAACTCGGTGCAGTTCACAATGTATTTCACGTGTCGAATCTGAAGAAGTGCCTGTCAGATGAGACCCTCATAGTTCCTTTTAAGGAACTCACTATCGACGAGCGGTTGCAGTTCGTCGAGGAACCTGTAGAAATCACAGACCGGGATGTTAAGGTCCTCAAAAGCAAGAGAATCCCTCTTGTTCGAGTTCGTTGGAACTGCCGACGTGGCCCAGAGTACACCTGGGAACGCGAAGACCAAATGAAAGAAAAGTACCCCCAGTTATTCGGAACCAATGCATCCACTACTGAGACTGAAGCTACTACTGCGGAATTTCGGGACGAAATTCCAAATCAACGGGGGGATGATGTGACACCCCAGGAAAACCAGTGAACAATACAGCTTACCTAGCTTCCTCAGTGAGTGCGTACCAAATTTCGGGACGAAATTTCTTTTAAGTTGGGGATAATGTGACAACTCAAATTTCCAAGATTTCTATTTCGCATTTACTGCACGTTTATTGATTGTTTAATTGTTTGCTTGCACAATTAGTTTGCTGTGAAACTGTAACGTTTTTTATTCAGTTAAGTATATGTGTTGATTATGAAAGATTTGTCAACTGTATGAATGTGGTGGTGAAACTGTGAACTATTTTGAGATGGGGTGCTATTGTAAATTATAGTACTTAGGGATGCATAGAGTAATTAGTGAAACTCTAATCATTGTTAACCCTAATCCCTTTTCACTAATCATTTGCACAAAAACCAAAGCACTGTACTCTCTAATCCTCTCTACAACCATCTTCTCATCATTCTTGGATTCACAAGTTCTTTTGCATCAAGTTTGATTACCAATCCATCTAGAATCGAATCAAGGTAATTGTTTAATCATTGTTGTGATTAATTGTTGATTGATTGATGCTTGTAAACCCTAGTTCTTCATATGATGAATCTGAATTTACTGAATTGATTCCTGATTATTGTGCTATGATGAATGATTAGTTGTAAGCCGATAAGATTGTTCACATAATGATTGTTGTAATCATCGATTGCCTGCTTATGATTTTTGCAATATGTAAGATTGATTAGGGTTTTTGATCGCATGAATGTTGTAGAAACGTAACTGTTATGATCTCTCGATTCTGTGCGAAGATTTGGGATTCATGTATTAATGTTAGTCAGAGTTTTGTTATTGATAATAGTCCGACTTTTAAAATGTGCTCGTTGTCTGAGTTTTGTGAATAGCATTCTTGTTGTCCGATGTTTATGTATAGCATGAAGTCCGAGGTTTTTGTATAACATGCTGTCTGAGTTTTTGTAATGTTGATTTGGTTCGAGTTTGTTATAAGGGAAGGGATATCC
This sequence comes from Helianthus annuus, assembly GCF_002127325.2. Lineage (NCBI taxonomy): Eukaryota > Viridiplantae > Streptophyta > Magnoliopsida > Asterales > Asteraceae > Helianthus > Helianthus annuus. The sequence continues at coordinate 19,866,708 of NC_035441.2, read as the reverse complement.
GAGCTTTAAAACAAATAAAAGGGGTCCGAGTTTGTGACCACACCCCTTGCCCGAACTTTAAGCAATATAATGGTCCGAATTCTTTGCCTTGTCATTAGAAGGTCCGAGTTTTGGATCCCTCATGTGGTCCGAGTTCTTGAGCTCCACCCCTAGTCCGACTTTGTTAAGGAATAAGGGGAGGGGTCCGACTTTTGAAACCCCCCTACCTATGTCCGAGTTTCATGACACCCACACTTAATGTCTGAGCTTTAATGGCACCCTAAGGGTCCGAGTTTCATGCTAGGGACCTTTGGTCCGAATTTTTAACAGGGGAAACCCCCCCCCCCCACGCACTTGTCTGAGTTTTATAAAGGGCAAGGTTCTGTCTAACTTGGTATGATGTTTAAGTGAAGCTGAAAATATGTTATTAGTTATTACATGATTGAGCCTGTTAAGTGTTGACTGTGTTATTTTCGTCAGATTGTAAAGCATGCAACTGTGGTTTTGCCTGATGATCCATAAATACTGATATTGATTAACTACGTTAGAATTGACCGATGAACGTGAAATATAACTGTTATGGACACTTCGTGATATATGTTGCATGCGACATCCGTGAGAACTTAACTGGTTATGTATACATGCATACTATAGGACGTGATTGAGTATTCGTGAGCACGTAGTTTAACATACCGAGCAAACCAAGGTGAGTTCACACCCTTACTAAGGCATGGGATTCCCAAGGGCTTGGGAATGGGATTGAAGGAATGAGATTGACTAGATTCGTACATACACTGTTACTAGACTACCATACCATCGTCCTCAGTTGTGCAGGACACATACGTAAAACCTACGTATACTTATGCTACTCGCTATCCTCGGTTGTGAAGGATACTCACGTAAAACCTACATGAAATTATACTCGCTACTGCCTCGGTTGTGTCAGGCACTTACGTAAAACCTACGTAAACCCCCGCGTACCCCTATCCTCGGTTGTGAAGGATTACTTACGTAAAACCTACGTAAACTTGTACGTATTACTGTTCTCGGGATATATAGAACACTTATGGTTACGAATAGTCTAGTGGTTATACAACAGGGGAAGCCCCCACCAATAGAACGTACAGTCGGCCCAGTAGAGCCACATGTTACAGACGAACTTACTATTACGCATTTACTTTCTGTGAACTCGCTCAACTAGTTGTTGATCCTCTGTTACATGCCTTGCAGGTCGTTAGATACATGGAGCTTGCACAGGGAGGAGCTGGTCGTTGTGGGCTTGGATCGTGATTGTTTCTTAAACACTTATGACATTACATACTTATTTATGTTGGGTTTTATCTATACGCTTCCGCTAAACAGTGATTAACTACTTATGTTTTGGAACACCTTTCATATTGGTGATTGAATGGCAATTTACTTTTACTTATTAATTACATGTTCAATATGATTGGTGGCTTGATCCTGGTCAGTCACGCTCCCAAGCGGTGATACTCCGCGGTGGATTTTGGGGGTGTGACAGCTTCAATCCCCAAGGCACCTTCCAAGGGAAGGGGAGGCAAGAAAAGAAAAGCCTCTGAAGCTGAGGATCTTCAAGGTCTGCCCTTGATCCGCCAAGGATTCCTTGAGTACTTCAATGAGGTAAGGATCACTGTCTCTATTTGTATATCCTGCTTGTTTGAGGATCACCTGGTCTTGAACTATCCTTTATCTTCTTTGCGGAAATTCGCTGAGATTGAGGATTACGTTGGCCACATTGAGGATCAGGATAGGAAGATTGCTGACCTCCAACAGGTTGCACTGCTAAAGGATCTCAAGATTGCCGACCTCCAGAAGGATCTCCAGAATGCCAAAAACGAGACGGCTAAGGTGTTGATCAATGCTGACTACGAGAAGCACGAGATCACCGAGGATGCCAAAGTCTCTGCCGCCATAGCGATGTATAAGACCAAACTGCAAATGGCCTTGGAAGCTCAGGATCCTAACTTTGACAGGAGCACCTGGGACGTGGAAGGCTGGAAGGCGAGGCTGGCCGAGCTGGATGATGAAGAGGAGGCTGAGGAGATGCTGACGATCGAGGCTGGAAGCAGTGGCAAGGATCATGGGGGTGAAGCAAGTGGAGCTGGAGGTGGTGATGCAGCGAAGGTTTAGGCTGCGTGATTGGGCAATGATGGACACTTCTAGACATAGCCGGAGCCCAATTTTTCTGTTCTTTTTGTGGTTGTTAATGTTTTAAAAACAATTCTGGTCTGTACTTGAACAATAGTTTTAGGGTTAAGGATCCAGGATAATAGGTAGGATTGCAAATGGTGGAGGGATCCTCTGTTTGGGGGATGAAGCCATTGTGATCCTGCCGCCTTTTAATTACCTGCATGCTAAGACCGCACAAACAATGGACACCCGTTGCCAACCCATGTCGACGGGCCACGTTTTGCTGGTAGAAACGTGGGTTGGCAATCTTTGACAACTTTTGGTGGTTTAATCTTTGTTAATAAAATAACTATAACCTTTTCTGGCTTATCTTGTGTTGTTATCCTTGTTTGTCTTTTTAATTTTCAACTGTTTTGATGTATACTTGTCTAAATAAGAAATCTTGGATAAGTCAGATTGAAAATATTTAGGATATGATCCATGATCAAATATCCTATAGTTGAAAAATCCCAAAAAGTAGTATATTTTAAGGATCACAAGTTTAGTTGTCAAATTACAAGGGTTATTCAAATAAACAATGAACAAAATTAAAATAGTTAAGGATCATACCTGAGGATCCAAGTTAGGATCCTAACCCTTAATACCATAACCAGGATAACTATAAGATAAACCTTAGAGAGAAGTAAGGATCAAGGATCCTTAGTTGTTTAACTTTAAAGACCTGAAATAGAGCATAACTTGGGACTAAGCCAATATAAGATAAAAGTTAGCAACTGGGGACAAGCCTAAGGATAACTGGGGACAAGCCCAAGGATAATTGGGGACAAGCCCAAGGATCGTATGTAAACTGGAGTATGGCCCTAACTGGTGACTATCCAAACTTAGTGGCATGAAAATGCTAAAACCATAGCAAACGTGAAAACGTTAGAAACCTTAGGAACGGATGTATGGTACGTCTACTATTATACGTAGGATCCTAGGTATAGCCAGTACAATGGAATTATCAGCCCCTAAAGCGAGTACTGGTCCCACTGCCATGAACTATACCAGGATCATCATGCGCTACAGGCGGAACTGGGGTCAAGCCCGAATAACTGGGGTCAAACCCAAGGAACTGATTGCTTCTGTGGATAACCAACATTTTGCTAAGGATACCTGAAGTTTCAAAACTCATAATCACGTGAGAGGTGGATAAAGGACACATGATCCTTATCCTTGTATGAGAAAATAAGGAAACGAGATAGTTTGAGATTAGGATATTGCCAAAGTAAGGATCATTTGTGCTTTAAGGATCCTTCAAGGATACCCATAATGTAAGGATCATCTGTTTTATGAGGATCCTGTTCACATGAAATATTTCTTCAAGTGGACAGCATTCCAGGCTCTTGGTAGCAAATCACCTTCCATTGTCAGCAATCGATATGCCCATTTTCCTGCCTCAGCTTCAATCAAATAAGGGCCTTCCCATATTGGTGCCAATTTTCCATCAGCAGGATTGGTGGTATTCTGAAATGCTTTCCTTAACACCATATCACCAATTTGAAACTTCCTGATCCTAACATTTTTGTTGTAAGCACCAGCCATTCTTTGTTGATAACTGGCCATCCTTATCCTAGCCAGATCCCTGATTTCTTCAATAGTATCCAGGTCTTGAACCAAGTTCTCATCATTTTCCTCAGGATCACGGATACTTGTTCTAGCAGTTGGAACCACCATTTCTGTAGGGATCACTGATTCTGCCCCAAATACCAAAGAGAATGGAGTCTGGCCTGTAGCATTCTTGGGGGTTGTCCTATCAGCCCAAAGCACATAAGGTAATTCTTCTGCCCATTTCCCTTTTTTAGATCCAAGCTTCTTCTTCAAATTGTTGATGATGATCTTGTTGGATGATTCTGCCTGACCATTAGCTTGTGGGTGGACTGGTGTTGATGTTATCATCTTAATCCCCCAGTTGTCACAAAAGTTAGTAGTTCTGCCCCCAATAAATTGGGAACCATTGTCACATATAATTTCAGAAGGAATACCAAATCTAGTTATAATATTTTTTTTAATGAAGGATATAACTTCCTTTTCTCTGACTTGGGCAAAAGCTTCAGCCTCTATCCACTTGGAGAAGTAATCAGTCATAGCAAGCATGAACACTTTTCCACCAGGTGCCTTAGGGAGCTTACCAACTATATCCATACCCCATCTCATAAATGGCCAAGAGGAGGATATGGGATGCAAAAATTCGGCCAGCTGATGAAGGATATTGCTGTGTCTCTGACAAGGATCACACTTCTTAGCATATTCCACTGCATCTCTTTTCATAGTTGGCCAGTAGTATCCTGTCCTCAGGATCCTTGAGAATAGTGCCCTGTCCCCAGTGTGGTTTCCACAATCTCCTTCATGGAAGTCTTTTAAAACTTCTTGGACTTCAGGATCCTCAAGGCATCTTAATATGGTCCTGCAAGAGATCGCTTATACAACATATTATTTAAGATTGTGAACTGAGATACCTTAACTTTGAAAGCCCTAGGATTTTCTCCTGTTGGAATCTCTCCATGTTGTAAGTATCTCATGATTGGGAGGATCCATGATTCTGAACGAGATTGAGTATCCTCACTAGGGATAATTGCAGAATCCTCTCCTATTTCCATAGCCATATGATCCTCGATGGCGGGAGCCAGGATATGGATAATGGGGATACTTATATCCTCCGGGATCTTCAAAGATGATCCTAAATTAGCCAATGCATCAGCTTTTGTATTTTCTTCCCTTGGTACTTGTGTCAAACTAAAGGAAACAAAAGAGAGTGCCAATTCTTTGACTATCTCTAAATATTTGGTTAGCTTTTCACCTTTAACAGCATAGGATCCATTAAAGTGGTTAGTGATTAACAATGAATCTACATGTACCTCAAGATACCTGATCCCCATATGCTTAGCAATTTGCAAACCAGTTATCAAGGCTTCATACTCAGCCTCATTGTTAGTGGTTTGGAACTCATAAGCTATAGAATGGGGTATTATGTCCCCCTGTGGCGATTTTAGTAGTATTCCAAGCCCTGTGCCTTTGACATTTGAGGATCCATCAGTATAGAGTATCCAAGGATCCTTGGTCTCCTCTAGGTGCTGGACTTCCAATTCTGCTTCCTTTTGCAACTGAAATATGCCACAAAGTCAGCTAATGCTTGGGATTTAATGGATGTCCTAGGCTCATATCTTATATCATATGCACTAAGCTTCACTGCCCACTTAGCCATCCTTCCTGACATTTCAGGTTTCCTGAGGACATTCTTAATTGGAAAATTAGTTTTAACAATAATAATAGAGTTTCAAAATAATGTCTCAATTTAGTAGATGCCATAATAAATGCAAGGATAAGTTTTTCTAAGTGTGAATACCTGGATTCAGCATCAAGTAAACTCTTACTTACACAATAGACAGGATGTTGTGTACCTTCGTGATCCTTAACAAGGACTGCACTTACTGCTTTTGAGGATACTGCAAGAGATAAGGATAGCACATCTCCTTTTTCTGGTTTCATCAAGGTCGGGGCTGAGGATTGGTAATCCTTGAGAGCTCTTAAGGCATTTTCATGCTTCTCAGTCCACTCAAATTTCTTGTTCTTCCTTAGGATATCATAGAATTCCTTGCACTTCTCTGAGGATTCGGATATAAATCTGTTCAAAGCTGATATCCTGCCTGTTAGTCTCGGGACATCCTTAGCATTGGCAGGAGATTTGATATTCACCAAAGCTTTGATTTGTTCTGGGCTAGCCTCGATGCCTCTCTTGGTCACCATGTACCCTAAGAATTTACCTGCTTTAACACCAAAGTGACATTTAGAAGGATTAAGTTTCATGTTATATTTGTCAAGGATATCGAATGCTTCCTCCAAGTCCCTTAGGTGATCCTCAGCCTTTCTGGATTTTACCACCATATCATCTATGTAAACCTCCATAGTTTGTCGAATCTGATCCTTGAACATCATATTCACCAGCCTTTGATAAGTTGCACCTGCATTCCTTAGTCCAAATGGCATAGCAATATAACAATATATACCGGTTGGGGTCATAAAGGTCGTATCCTCTTGATCAGATGGTTCCATCTGAATTTGCTGAAATCCAGATGAAGCATCCATAAAAGTTAACAGTTCATGACCCGTTGTTGCATCCACCATGGAGTCAATGTGGGGTAATGGGAAAGGATCCTTGGGACATGCCTTATTTAAATCTGTGAAATCGACACATACCTTCCACTTTCCATTTTTCTTTTGAACAACAACCACATTGGCCAACCATCTTGGATACTTGACCTCTCTAATCATACCTGCTCGGAGCAATTTCTCTACCTCTTCTTGGATAATGGCATTTCTTTCCGGTGCAAATTTCCTCCTTTTTTGATGGATTGGTTTGAATGACCTGTCAATGCCAAGTTTATGAGTGATAACATCTTTAGATATACCTGTCATATCCTCATGTTTCCATGCAAAGGTAGTTTTCCTCCTTTTGAGGAAGGATATGAGGTCTTCTTTCATTTTGCCAAGGATCCCTGATCCGATATAGATTTTGGATTCAGGATCACCAGGATCCATGAGGATTTCTACTACATCCTACTCTCTTGCCTCCAAGACATCCCTTGGAGGACACTTTGATTGCTATTGTTCCCTTGACTTCGAGGCTGGTTTCATCGGTGAAGTGTAACAGTTCTTAGCTTCCTGTTGATCACTATCAATCTTCACTATTCCCCAAGGACTAGGGAGCTTCACACATTGATGGTAGGTGGATGGGACTGCCTTCATATCGTGTATCCAAGGCCTGCCAAGGATAACATTACAACAAGATAAACAGTCAATAACACAAAATTTTTGGTAAGAATGTAGGCCTTCGATGTATATTGGGAGTTTAATGTCCCCTAGGGTATTCTTAGTCTCGCCGCTGAATCCCACGAGCACAGAGGATCTCGGTATGATATCTGATTCGGGAATACCCGTCTTCTTTAGAACATCAGGCTGGTTAATGTTCACAGAGCTTCCTCCGTCTATAAGGATCCTGCGAATAAAATGGTTAGAAATAAAGAGAGTAATAACCAAACCATCGTGATGAGGATCCTGGATATCAACACGATCATCCTCATCAAAGGTTATGACTTTCCCTTCGGAGACACTGGATGTTTGAATGGGTCTATCTCCACTATCCATCTTTGTTTCCTTTGCATGCCTTTTAGCTGCTGAGAAGGATGTGCCACAAATGTCTGATCCTCCAGAAATAAAGTTTATTACTTGTGCATCTGCTGGAGGGGCCGGAGCTTTCTCAGGGATCCTTTCAGGATCCTGAGTCCTTGAATTTTTTCTCCCCGGTAATTCCTTCAAATGCCCCTTGCTCAACAAGTATCCAATTTCTTTTCTCGGTGCAATGCATTCTTCTATGAGATGCCCAAAATCTTCATGATATGCACACCACTTTGATTTATCTTTAGTTGCAGCTGGTCTGTCATTTTTCTTGGGCCATCTAGCTTTATCACCTAAATTCTGCATTGCAAGGATTAGTTCATTGTTATCAACAGAAAAACAATATTCAGAAATTGGAGGATAATTCTCGTCATCCTCTTCTTGATCAACAGCATGCACATTCTGGTTATCAGATTTGTTATAGGATCTGAACTTGTTGTTCTTGAACGAGGATCCTTGCTTTTCTTGTTTTGAGGATCCTGCTAATCTCTCCTGGATCCTCTTATCATCCTCTAGCCGGATGAACCTGAGTGCCCGGGTTCTTACCTCATCTAGGTTCCTACATGGTGTCATAACAAGATCATCATAGAACAATGAATCCCTAAGTAATCCCATTTTAAAGGCCTCAACAGCCGTGGCTATATCCAGGTTGGGAATATCTAAGGATTCTTTACTAAATTTGTGATATAATCCCCTAATGATTCGTTATGACCCTGGGTTATCCTATATAGATCACTAGTTAAACGTTCAAATTTTCTACTATAAGAAAACTGATTATTCAATAGGTTAACTAGATTAGCAAATGAGGTAATAGAGTAGGGGGAAGACTTAGCAGCCATTTAAGAGCTGATCCAGTAAGAGTGGATCCAAATCCCTTGCATAGACATGCTTCCTTTAACCTTTCTGGGATTGGATTGATCTCCATCCTCTCCCTGTATTGTGCTATGTGTTCTTCAGGATCGGTTGAACCATCATACAGCTTCATGGTTGGCACATGGAACCTTTTAGGTATCTCAGCATCACAGATTGGTGGTGCAAAACGGGATATCTTGTGGCTCCCATCTGCAATCTCCGGGATCGGTTTTACCACTCCTGGGACACTTGATATCATATCCTTTAACTTTTGCAATTCTCTGGCCATGGCATGATTGATACCTGTATCCTGCATGAATCCATGATTAGTAGTAAGAGAATTATTAAAAGTGTTACCTCCCACCGGGTTCAAATTAGGAACACCGGATGTGAATCCATATTGTTGGGACTCTGGAATGACCGAAGGACCAGTAGAAGCAATGGTCTGCATTGGAATAAAATCTCCCTGATGGATATCTGAACTTCCTGATTGCAAACTCCTTAAGGATCCCGGCATCTGGGAGGATCCTTGAAACTGGGACGATCCTGGAACAAAGGAGGATCCTTGAACCTGGGATGATCCTGGAACAAAGGAGGATCCTTGAACCTGGGATGATCCTGGAACAAAGGAGGATCCTTGAACCTGGGATGATCCTGGAACAAAGGAGGATCCTTGAACTTGGGATGATCCTGGAACAAAGGAGGATCCTTGAACCTGGGATGATCCTGGAACAAAGGAGGATCCTTGAACCTGGGATGATCCTGGAAACGGCCACAACCCTTGAATCTGCTGCGCTTCTGGGTATCCTCCGGAACTCGTGAAGGATCCTATATGCTGAGGATGGGATCCTGTTGGCTGGAAGTATGAACCTGATGCCTGACTCACTGTTGTTGATCCGTAGTGCACTCCTTTTGGTCCTCCCACATATTGAACGTCTGGGATCATTGAAGGCTGAGAAGTTATCACCGGAGTATCAAAATTCAAAGATCTGGGCAGCAATGGGGAATGATCCTCTGTCGATCTCTTTTGTTTCTTGGTGTCTCCAATTTCTTTAAGAATCCTCTCATTGGTCTTATCCGGCTGCTGAATATGATCTTTCATCTGCAAAATCAGAGTAAACAAGTCACTAGTAGTAGGAGTATAAGAAGCAGAAGAAGTTGGAGGTTTTGAGAAAATGGGAGTTAGTTTCTTCTCAGCATTTTTCTGAGATCCAGCAGGTGGTGGAGGCAAAGGTGGAATGCCCTGAGATGAACTGACCGCAGACATTGCAGTAGAAGTATTCTTTGATGATGAAGCCATGTACTTGGATGCAATGAACCGGAATGATCACAATCAGAAAAACTTCTTAGGAATGAAGCACCAATTGCCCCACGATGGGCGCCAAACTGTTTTGGTCAAAAATCAAATGAGGATAATGCGACCAAACTCTTTGTTACGGGGTATGATGCTTGAAATGAGGGACAACGATAAGGATCACTTAAATGTAAATTGCACAAGTGACACAAAGATCTACACGAGGAAAAAGCCCTTGATCAAATAAATGATCTCCGGCATAAAAAACCTCGGGTGATGGAAACTACCGATCACCAACTTTCAATTAACCAATGAATGTTTACAACTTCGGATAATAGCGAGCTAGGTACAAGGATCACTACAGTGTATCGTGCAAAAATGTGTAAAAATGCTAAGTGTTTTGCTGTGTGTTCAAGAGTGTTGTTGTACGAGTGTGTGTAGCTGAAATTAGCCAAGTGTTTCTAAAGCTAGCTCGCTACCCCTTTTTAAAAATAGAAGTTAACTATGCTAACTAACTATCCGCAATTCGTGCCATACTCCCACGTTCCCCACAACGTCCATTTCCAGTCAAACATGTGCGAAATAACCGTGGAATATTCCTTAGTAACGTTGCCAAGACCAAGTCCAACTTGTTACTCCTGCAAAACAATACGAAATTCAAAGTAAACAATCGTTAGTATAAGGATCCTTAGGGTGATCCATGATCCTGATCCTGAAGCACTTCTGAGGATCACTATCTGTCACAGAAGTAAGGATCACTAATAGGATAACACATGAGGATCATAGGTCATAAAAATCCTGCCCTAACACTTGGTACCTGTGTCAAACTAAAAGATATAAAAGAGAGTGCCAATTCTTTGACTATCTCTAAGTATTTGATTAGCTTTTCACCTTTAACAGCATATGATCCATTAAAGTGATTAGTGATTAATAATGAATCTACATGTACCTCAAGATACCTGATCTTCATATGCTTGGCAATTTGCAAACTAGCTATCAAAGCTTCATATTCAGCCTCATTGTTAGTAGTTTGGAACTCACAAGCTATAGAGTGGGGTATTATGTCCCCCTGTGGCGATTTTAGTAGTATTCCAAGCCCAGTTCCTTTAACATTAGAGGCTCCATCAGTGAAGAGTATCCAAGGATCCTTAGTTTCCTCTAGCTGTTGGACTTCTAATTCAGCTTCCCTTTGCAAGTCACTACTGAAATCTGCCACAAAGTCAGCTAAGGCTTCGGATTTAATGGCAGTTCTAGGCTCATATCTTATATCATAAGCACTGAGCTTCACTGCCCACTTAGCCATCCTTCCTGACATTTCAGGTTTCCTGAGAACATTCTTAATTGGGAAATTAGTCTTAACGATAATGGCATGAGTTTCAAAATAATGTCTTAATTTAGTAGATGTCATAATTAAAGCAAGAATAAGTTTTTCTAAATGTGAATACCTGGATTCAGCATCAAGCAAACTCTTACTTACATAATAAACAGGATGTTGTGTACCTTCGTGATCCCTTACAAGGACGACACTTACTGCTTTAGAGGATACTACGAGGTATAAGGATAACACATCTCCTTTTTCTGGTTTCATCAAGGCGGGAGCTGAGGATAGGTAATCCTTAAGAGCTTTAAGAGCATTTTCGTGCTTTTCAGTCCAATCAAATTTTTTGTTCTTCCTCATAATGTCGTAGAATTCCTTGCATTTTTCTGAGGATTTGGATATGAACCTGTTCAAGGCTGCGATCCTGTCTGTTAATCTTTGCACATCCTTAGCGTTGGCGGGAGATTTGATGTTCACAATGGCGTTAATTTGCTCTGGACTTGCTTCAATGCCTCTTTTTGTCACCATATACCCTAGGAATTTACCTGCTTTAACCCCAAAATGGCACTTGGAAGGATTTAGTTTCATATTATATTTGTCAAGGATATTGAACGCTTCCTCCAAGTCTCTAAGATGATCCTCAGCTCTTTTAGACTTAACCACCATGTCATCTATATAGACTTCCATAGTGTTTCCAATTTGATCCTTGAACATCATAAGTTGCACCTGCATTTCTTAGTCCAAGTGGCATAGCAATATAACAATATATACCAGTTGGGGTCATAAAGGCTGTATCCTCTTGATCAGATGGTTCCATCTGAATTTGTTGAAATCCAAATGAAGCATCCATAAAAGTTAACAGTTCATGACCCGCGGTAGCATCCACCATGGAGTCAATGTGGGGCAATGGGAAAGGATCCTTGGGACATGCCTTATTTAAATCAGTAAAGTCGACACATACCCTCCACTTTCCGTTTTTCTTTTGAACAACAACCACATTGGCCAACCATCTTGGATACTTGATCTCTCTAATCATACCTGCTCGGAGTAATTTTTCTACCTCCTCCTAGATAATGGCATTTCTCTCTGGTGCAAACTTCCTCCTCTTTTGATGGATTGGTTTAAATAACCTGTCAATGCCAAGTTTGTGAGTAATTATATCCTTAGATATACCTGTCATATCTTCGTGCTTCCATGCGAAGGTAGTTTTTCTCCTCTTGAGGAAGGATACCAAATCCTCTTCTATTTTACCAAGGATCCTTGATCCTTTGTAAATCTTGGATTCAGGATCATGAGGATCCATAAGGATTTCTTTTACATCCTGCTCTCTTGCCTCCAAGACATCCCTTGGAGGATGCTTTAATTGCTATTGCTCCCTTGGCCTTGAGGCTTGTTTCATTGAAGATGTGTAGCTATTCTTGGCCTCTTTCTGATCACTCTCAATTTTCACCACCCCCAATGGACTAGGAAGCTTCACACATTGATGATAAGTGGATGGGACTGCCTTCATGTCATGTATCCAAGGCCTGCCAAGGATTACATTACAACAAGATAAGCAATCTATAACACAAAATTTTTTATAAGAATGGAGTCCTTCGATATAGATTGGGAGTTTGATGTCCCCCAGAGTGTTCTTGGTCTCTCCACTGAATCCCACAAGTACTGAGGATCTTGGTACAATATCGGATTCAGGAATATTCATCTTCTTCAGGACATCAAGCTGGATGATGTTCACAGAGCTTCCTCCATCTATAAGGATCCTGCGAACAAAATGGTTAGAAATAAAAAGAGTGATAACAAGACCATCATGATGAGGATCCTGAATGTCAACACGATCATCCTCATCAAAAGTTATGACTTTATCTTTGGTAACACTGGATGTTCGGATGGGTCTGTCTCCATTGTCCATCTTGGTTTCCTTGGCATGTCTTTTGGCTGCTGAAAAGGAAGTACCACAAATGTCTGATCCACCGGATATGAAGTTTATAACTTGTGCATCTGCTGGAGGAGCAGGAGCTTTTTCTGGGATCCTTTCAGGATCCTGGTTTCTTGACTTCTTTCGTCCCAAAACTTCCTTTAAGTGCCCCTTGCTTAACAAGTAACCAATTTCTTTCCTTAGTGCAATGCACTCTTCGGTGAGATGCCCAAAATCCTCGTGATATGCACACCATTTTGATTTGTCTTTTGTAGCAGCCGGTTTATCACTTTTTCTTGGCCACCTAGCTTTCTCACCTAAATTTTGCATTGCAAGAATTAGTTCATTGTTATCAACGGAAAAACAGTATTCGGAAATTGGAGGATAATCCTCATCATCCTCTTCTTGTTCGACTGCACGCACATTCTGGTTATCAGACTTGTTGTAGGATTTGAACTTGTTATTCTTGAAATAGGATCCTTGCTTTTCCTGTTTCGAGGATCCTGCTAGTCTCTCCTGGATCCTTTTGTCATCCTCTAATCGGATGAACCTAAGGGCCCTGGTTCTTACTTCGTCAAGGTTCCTGCATGGGGTCATAACAAGATCATCATAGAATAATGAATCCCTAAGTAAACCCATTTTAAAGGCTTCTACAGCTGTGGCTATATCCAAGTTAGGAATATCTAAGGATTCTTTACTAAACTTAGTGATATAATCTCTAAGTGACTCATTTTGACCTTGAGTTACTCTATATAAATCACTAGTTAAACGTTCAAATTTTCTACTACAAGAGAATTGATTATTGAACAGGTTAACTAGATTAGCAAATGAAATAATAGAGTAGGGGGAAGACTTAGCAGCCATTTAAGAGCTAATCCTATGAGTGTGGATCCAAAACCCTTGAGTAGACATGCTTCTTTTAACCTCTCTGGGATGGGGTTAATCTCCATCCTTTCTCTATACTGAGCCACGTGCTCTTCACGATCTGTTGAGCCATCATATAACTTCATAGATGGTATCTGGAACCTTTTGGGTATCTCAGCATCACAAATAGGTGGTGCAAAACGAGATATCTTATGGCTCCCATCTGCAATCTCAGGAATGGGTTTAACTACCCTTGGAACGCTGGATATCATATCCTTAAGCTTTTGTAATTCCCTAGCCATAGCTTGATTGATACCTGTATCCTGCATAAGTCCATGGTTAGTGGTATAAGAGTTATTAAAAGTGTTACCTCCCGGAGGATTCAAGTTTGGAATCCCATATGTAAATCCATATTGTCGGGATTCTGGTATAATTGAAGGACTAGAAGAAGCAATGGTCTGCATTGGGATGAAGTCTCCTTGATGGATATCTGAACTTCCAAGCCGCAAGCTTCTTAAGGATCCTTGATCCTGATGGGCATTAGATCCTTAATACGCTGTGAACGGGGGTCTTGGAGGATAATCCATGGATCCGGGAACCTGAGAGGATCCTTGAGGCTGAAAGGAGGATCCTTGAACCTGAGAGGATCCTTGAAACTGCTGCGTCCCCATGTATCCTCCTGAGCTAGTGAAGAATCCTTGATGCAGAGAGAAGGATCCTGCTGGTTGAAAATAGGATCCTAGGGCCTGAGACATTGTTGAGGATCCGTAGTGCATTCCTCTTGTTCCACCCAAGTATTGGACATCCGGAGCTCCAGAATGCTGGGAGGTTATAACTGGAGTGTCGAAATTTAGAGACCTAGGCATCAATGGGGAATGATCCTCTGTTGATCTCTTCTGTTTCTTGATATCTCCAACTTCTTTGAGAATTTTTTCGTTAGTCTTATCCTGCTGCTGGATGTGATCCTTCATCTGCAAAATCAAAGTAAAGAGGTCACTAGTAGTAGGATTATAAGAAACAGAAGAAGTTAGAAGTTTTGAGAAAATAGGAGTCGGTCTCTTTGCAAGGTTTTCAGCATTCTTCTGGGATCCAGAAGGTGGTGGAGGCAAAGGTGGAACGCCCTGGGATGAATTGACTGCCGACATTGCACTCGAAGTGGTTTTTCCTTGAGAAGCCATGTGGTTGAAGGTGATGAACCAGAATGACCGAAATGAACAGAATTTTTCAGAAATGAAGCACCAATTGCCCCACGGTGGGCGCCAAACTGTTTTGGTCAAAAATCAAGCAAAGATAATGCAACCAAATCTTTTGTTGTGAGGTGTGATGCTTGAATCAATGAACAATGCTAAGGATAACAATCAAATGTAATGAAGAAATGACACAAGGATTTATACGAGGAAAAAGCCCTTGATCAAGAGTTGATCTCGAGCATAAAAAACCTCGGGTGACGGAAACTACCGATCACCAACTAAGATTAAACAATAAAAGATTACAACTCGAGATGATAACAAGCTTGTTACAAGGATCACTAGTGTGTAATGTGCAAAAATATGTGTGAACTCGCCAAGAAATGTTCGAGAGCCAACTGAGAGCAGTTACGAGTGTGTGTGTATGCCGAATATAGCAAAAAGTGTTCTAATCAAGCTTGTTATCCCCATTTTAAATTAGAAATAACTACATTAACAAACAATCCGACAATTATGCGAGCTCCCCACGATCTCCATAACATTCATAAGAGTTTAGCACGTGTGGAATATTAAGGGAATATGCTCCAGGAACTTCGGTAAGACTTGGTCCATGCTTTAGCTCCTGCAAAACAACTTCATATTCGAAATAGACAACCGTAGTGTGAGGATGACAATAATGATCCTAAATCCTGATCCTGCAATGCTCCCTGAGGATCACTAATTCAAACGGAATTAAGGATCCTTAGTCCCGGTAACACTTGAGGATCCCGATCCTTAGGATTATAAAATCCTCCCCTAACAAATATGACGAACTACTATTGTGTTTACACACGTTCTTTTGTTGATGAAAAGTTACGAAGTTTAATCACTAAGCGAGGAAATACTCAAGTATGTCATGCACTGATGCAATATCCTGCACAGACATGGGACATCCATGCCGGGGACATTGCAAAGGATTCAAAGGTTGAGGTTAGAAATTATTGCCTAAGTGTTTCTGGTATGATTTATTATTTTTCAAATCTTGAAAACCTTATCTAAATGATCTAAGTTTTCTAAAAACTCATATTCAACCAAGTTTTGTCTGAAATTTTAATATCAAAAGTATTGAACATTTCATCAGTATCCTGACCAGGATATTTGATCTGGATATTCAAAACATACCTTTCAAAATAAAAACATAACAACAACAAACAAGGCTAAAAGGTTAGTTTATTACAAAAGATTGTATTCTTGGTTACATTTCAAAAAGAGACCCATCCACCAAGAACACAATTAAGTTTTTAAAGCATATTTACATAACCAGTTGAAGGCTTCGTCCTGAAAACACAGAATCCCTCCACCTCCAAGTGTTGAATTGTTCTAAAGCATGCAGGAAATTAAAATTGTTCTGAGTACAGGACGACCAGATGATTCAGACCCTACAAAGAAAAATACAGGTATCATTAAATACAAACTAACCAAGATACATGTTCAGTATATGTGTACGGGATACAGGATCTGGATATTTACCTTATCAAGAAAGGAGGTCATAGGCTCGATGGATTCCACGAAGCCAAGGTCATCACAAGAGAAACCTTCAGCAGCAGCAGCAGACGGCTTAGAGCTGATGGCAACAGATGGCTCCTTTTTCACCAAGGCAGGCTTAGAAAAGCTATCAAGCTCCTCTAGATCGAAAGTAGCAGGGTCCTTGGTGGAATCTGCGTAAAAGGGAGTAATTCTAATTTCATTACATGATACTATTCAGAAGTAACCAAACTAATGCAGGAATATTTAAAACAGATATCCTTACCGGGAATGTTGGAATGACTAAAAAATATATCCGTTGGAATCAGGATATCCAACAGTTATATTTTGGGGGACAATTGTTATGGGTGAAATTCTGAGCCCAAATCCTGACACTATATCTTGATTTTATGATAGCTGATTGCGATCAGTATACCGGACCAGGATATTGGTAACATCCTGAGGCAGTATCCTGACTGTTACTAACAATTTGCGTGTAAACGTTGGTTACAAGGGACTAACGTTCATGAGGACCAAGTCATCCTGAAGACCCGCTCAAATTGGTTAGGATAAGGACGTTGATGGCGGAAAAATAGCTCTTGTAACGGTCAGCATTGAAGAAAGGCATATTTTATGGGAGTTATGGATGTTGGTCAAAACTATCAATGTTGTAACGGTTATGGAAGCTTAAATCCCGGATTTATAGTTAATATTCACGTGGAGAACGAGTTGAAACTATTAGGATCTGAGGCTGTATGTGATTGTGTTTGTTTGCTTAAAACGAATAAGTGCAGCGGAAATGAGTAGCAAACTTTGTAAACACAAACAAAGGAAAGTGTAGATTGATAAACAATTGCTTTTCATTGAGTCAAAAGATTTACATAAAAGCAAAAGATTACAGTGCAAGCTTACAATCTAAACTCCCCCTCAGCCTGATATACCAGAGTTGGTTGCACAAGATGAAAGGATGAATTGAGGAGAAAAACTCACTCAAAACGATCAAGTGTAACAGTACAGAGTACTGTCATACTTATAGGCAAACCAAACTACTGAAATGCTTCAGCTGACGTCACCATGATAGTGACATCTAACGACCTAACAAACTATAAATACTGTTCTATACAAACTACTGTTATGTAACATCTGATAATCACTAAAGTACAAAACATAAGGAAACTACTGCTTTACGTTCCACTGTTGTAGCCTTAGCACAGATGTTGAGTCATCAGTGCTTTCTTCAAAGGTGATCAGTCTTTGAGAGGGCAGTGCTTGAGTCTTCAGCAGTACTTAGGATACAGCAGTAGATAGAGCAACAGAGTTTGTCTTCAGCAGTTGTTAGAATATCATCAGAGTTTGGTTTATCAGTTGTTGTATTTGAGCAGCACTTAACATCCATCAGCTGTTAGATAACCACTGTCAAGGGGAGAGATTAGAGTAAACTGCTGCTTATTAAGTGTCCGCTGATGGGATCCGGTTTTGGCTTTACATTATCTGTTCCTCTGTTAGGGTTCAATCCCAACAATCTCCCCCTGGAACAGATAATGCCAAAACCCTTCCTTATTCAGGACCTTTATTACTCATCAAGAGTGCCTTAGCTTGTTCTTTGAATTCAGCTTCAAATTCTTTGGCACTCTGGTCATCTTCATCCCTGCACAGTGAGAGCTCAAGGAGATCCTGCAAATCTTTAACACTAAGGCCTAGTGCTTCTTTCCTCGATATATGCTTCACCTCACCATTGGCTCTGACCAGGGTTAATACGTGGGTCTTTTGATCAGACATCCACTTTAGTATTTTAAAGCCTAATGGGTTTCTTGGGAGAGATTTATCTTCTGATGAGTTGAGGGATAATGGCCTTGAAAACACATGCAAACTCTCAGACATTCTTTTGAAAGCTTCTTCTATGACTTTGTTTGCTGCAGCTATGTCTTCTGCAGTTTCTTGTCCAGTAAGCTCTTGTTTTTCATTGTCTATCATGCCTGTTGCAGTGTTTGAGGATGCAGGGCTGTTTAATAATTTCACAAAAAGGCTTTGAAGCTTTGATGAGCTATCTTCTTTCAGACCCATTTTCATGATGGTGTCTTTGAAGAACTCTGCTTCTTTTTCCTTGACCTCTTCTTCAGTTAGTTGTTTGCCTTCATCTTGTTTTGACCCAAGTGTAGGACTGTCTGCTGATTTCAGCATTGTCTTGAGGTTTTCAATTTGTTGTTCCATCCTCATCATTTGTTCTTTCTTCTTCCTTTTCTTCAGCCTCTCATAGGCATCGTCAGTTTGCTGCCTAGACCATTTTGATATGGCTTCAGCAGTGTCTACTTTAGCATCCACTAACTCCTTCTTCTTTCCTTTATATTCAGCAGTGAGATCAGCAATCAGTCTTTTGTACTTACTCCAGTTTGGAGCAGTTTTCTTCTTTGAAGGATCATTTTTTATTCTTTGGATCCTTTCAGCCTCATGCTTCAAAGCTACCAAAGGCCATTCTTTAAACTGGGATTCTTCAGCAGGATAGAACTTTTCTTTCATGATGAAGGCTAGAAGCTGTTCTCTCAATTTCTTCTTTTGATCTGCCTTTTCTTTGTCTAGCTCTTGTGCAAATTCTTCCATCTGCTTAACCTTTGCAAGGTAGAACTCCAGTCTATTAGCGATGCCTACTTCGCTTAGTCTTTCCTTTTCACTGTCAACCTTAGCTTTAACTTTAGCTTGCCTAGCCTTTAACTTGAGATAATCAGTTATATCTTCTGGAGCTATGTAGCGAATGAGTGAGGAGAATTTTCTTTTTGAAGGATCTGTTTCGGTATAAAACTGCCTCATCTCATTTTTGATGGCATCAAGCTCTAGTGGATATTTTTCAGCATTTGGATCATGTATCCCTTCATCGGCAGTAATAGGTTTTCTTTTTCTGCTAAAGAGCCTCGGTTGAGATATAGGAAAAGATAGAGCAGTGGTGGATGGTTGACTAACAACTGTTGAAACAACTGGTGTCTCAACTGCTGCTGTCATTACAACTGCTGATGTATCAGCAGATGTCTTCTGCTTTTGAGCAGGAAATGAAGGATGTGATGGTGGTGATGGTGGTGGTGACTCATCATCAGGAATGAAAACCCTTCTCTTGTTTAATGGAGGGGAGACTGATGATGTTTTGGGTGGATCAGTGGTTTGTGACTGTGACTGACTGACAGTAGTTGAAACAACTGGTGTTTCAACCACTGTTGTCATTACAACAGATGTTATAACATCTGCTGTCTTCTGCTTTATGGCAGGAGGCAGTGGTGATGATGTGATTGTAGATGATGATAGTGGTGGTTTTTGTGTTATAGACACAGATGGTGATGGAGGTGGAGCAGTAGTTGTGGTGGTGTGTGTTGAAACAGTAGTTGTGTGTGTTGGAGGTGTGTGTGTGTTGATGAGATGGCAGCTGTTTGGCTACTGACAGCAGTTTTTGTAACTACTGTTGTATCAGCTGTTGAAGTTTTTGTGGTTTTGGGTTTTTCTGGTTCAAAGTATATCCCATCTTCTATACCTTTCTTTTTCAGCTTGGTTTTCTCCCCCTTTTTGGCATTATCTGCCAGGGGTGTATCCATGAAGAAAATGGTAGATGGAGCTTTTTCACTCTAAGCAGTCTTTTGGATACTAGCCTTTATAGCTTTGATATCTGCTTGAGTGTCTTTGAACCTTGATTCCACCATGTTGGTCAGCATTTTTACTTGAAGAGCATGCTTTTTATCAGCCATTTGTTGATGTTGTTCAAGCATGGGTTGGAAGACATTCCAAAGCTCATTTGCAGCAAATGCTTGTGGAGCAGGTGCTTGAGCAGGAGGAGCAGAAGATTAGGCTATTTGAGCTTCTAACAGCTGCTGCACCATATCTTTTATTTCGGCAACAGAAGATTCTAGATTTTCAACTCTGGCCGTCAATTCATTGTATTTTGAATCATCACCTGAATTAACAGGATCATCTGAATCCCCACCAGCAGTGGTTGTATCAATGTGTGACTTAGGAGCTGTAGCCCAAAAGTCATCCATTGATGCCCCTTTTTCTTGGTACTGGGGACTTCTTTCTTCGGCACTCGATAATCCTTTGATGTTACCAGCAGTTAAAGATAACTCACTGGTGGTTACCGATGTTGCCATGGAAGAAATTGCCTTCAAGGGAGTCTTAGTTATGTAACAACTGTCCAACTGAAGATCTGTTGATCCATCAGTTGTAGTTGTTGCTCCACTTGAACTACCACCAAGAGTTACTTGTAACTCAGGGAGTGTAACCTCCTCAACTGTTGCTTGGATAACAGAAGTATTAACATCAGACCCAGTCACTTGTGGAGGTATGCTCTCAGTAATGGGTGATTGAGAGGAACTGGTTTTTGTCTGTGCAATATCAACTGCATGCAACAGGGGTATTATTGATTGTGGCAATATGATTGGTGAGGGTATGGGTGTAGAAAGAGACATGTCCTTGGGATCAGGACTGTGGAAGATAGATCCGAGTGGACCTAGAGCTTCATATTGTGGTGTCCCTATGCTTACAACTTGATCCTTTTGTGAGGATGCAAGAGGAGTTTTAGGCTGGGGTTGAGATCTTTCTACCAACTGCTGTGAGGAAGAAGCAGCAGTGGTTTCTGGTGACTTTTGTGTTGTCACTGGCAGTTGCTCTGGGATCTCATCTTCCAGACTTGCCTTTGTTTTGGGTTTGGTGGGTTTTCTGGATGGTTTTCTTTTGGTCTTTTTGGTGGTGGCAGGTGTGGGTTTCAGAGCAGTGGGTGTGCTACTCAGATCACCTGGAGCAGTGGGCTCAGCAGTGGTTTCTTGAGGGTCAGTGGCAGTTTTTAAAATCTGCTCTGCCTTTTTTGTTTTTAATTTTATTGGTGCCATCATTCTTGAAAAAGTTTCTATTGTTAAACAGATTATTTTGAATGAGACACCTTGTTTGGGCACTTCTGCCTCTTTCCCGACAATTTTTTGTTCAAAATAGTAACTGAGAAACCTAGGAAAGAGCAGAAATGCCTTATTATCAACGTTCTTTACCAAATCATCAAATATTTCCTGGGAGTAGTTATAGTTTTCATTGTTCAAAATTGCATACCCCAGGCATTGGATTTTTGTTGGTATCTCATTGAAGGACGTTGTTTTATTTGAAACACACATGAGCAGTGTGTGGAATAAAAATATGGGTGCAGAAGGGAAGTAACCCTTTTGTAGGGTGTCCCTGTTTGGTTGTTCTGCATAGCCCCTTTTCATGAAATCCTTTACCAACTCGTCTTTCGTAAAAGAGGTTTTTCCATTTAAGTCATCGAGTTTAAAGGTTTCAGAGATGGATTTTGGTGAGATTTTTACCTTCTTACCCTGTATCGAGGAGTTGATAGCGGCGATGATGTCTCCTT
This sequence comes from Helianthus annuus, assembly GCF_002127325.2. Taxonomy (NCBI): domain Eukaryota; kingdom Viridiplantae; phylum Streptophyta; class Magnoliopsida; order Asterales; family Asteraceae; genus Helianthus; species Helianthus annuus. Next base: position 19,845,060 of record NC_035441.2, on the reverse strand, counting down.
GTTTTTCAAGGGTGGCATTTTTCCAGAACTCTCTCTGGGTATCAAGGTAAATAGGAGCGACTGCTGTTATCAAAGTTTTGTACTTTGATGCAGAAAGGATGTCAAGGATGGAATCGAAAGTGTGGTTATCGGTAGGTTTTGTGAGTATACCTACATAGTTGTGTGGAGATTTGTAGTGAATCTCCGTTGTTTCAGCAGCCATTTGAGTGGCATCTGCTGTTGTGGAGGAAGAAGATGGTTTTGATTTTGATTTCGATTTTGGTTTCGGCATTTTGGATGAAGAAGATCGAAGAGATATTGGAGTTATGAGAGGGAAACTGCTACGAGAAGAGAACTTTTGGAATTCAATTCGACAGTAAAGCCCTGTTTGGATTTAATCAGGGTTTTATTTAGGGAAAAAGTGATTGCTGATGTGGGTTATTTTTTATCTGAAAGCTAAAAACAGACCACGTGTCAAACATCTAATGGAATGGTAAATAATGGAGGACAGTTGTTTTGACAACTACTGATGGAGCAAGTATCAGTAGTTACAACGGTAATAAAATGAAACAGTGGATGTATCCGTGGATGAAACAATTATTTTAAACATCAGTGTTTTGAAGTGCAGAGGTTGACACTTTAGCAGTGGACAGACTTTAGAGAGCAGATGTTATGGCACAACAGCATTTTAGGAACAACAGTGGATAAAAACCAATGAGGATCATATGTTTAACAATTGTTTGTGCGGCAGTGTTTTGACTTTTGACAAATTCTTTTAGCACCTGTTTGTTCAGATGTAGAAAATGATTTGTTCTTGTAAAAGTACAATCTCTTGTCTATCATCTGTTGAGTACCAGAAATGCTATTCTTAACAATACACATTTTAGATGCATAATATCAAGATTAAATTGTCAGCAGTGATTCTCAGAAATTTTGTTCAAGGTTTTGCCAACTGTCTATTTTTCAGACAGTGTTTTAGCATCCCAGATGATGAAGACATTTCTACTTGAGCTGCTCATTTTGTGTCTAATTACTGGAACTAGAACATGAGTATCTCAGTAGTCTAAGTCAATTTGCAATCAATTTATGATCAGTGAAAACCTAACTTGAGCTTAATATGATCTCGATATGTGTGCCATTTCCTTTTGATTAAATTTAAGGATAGTAATTACACACAAAAATAAGGTAATTACATCCAGACCAGAGATGAACTTTTACTATGAAAAAATGAGTAAAAAGATCATAATATATTTTAAAATAAATAAAATACATCTGGTTTTTATTATAGAAGAAAACACCTTAACAAAAATCAAAGGAAGTTTTGAAAAAAAATCAAAAGGATCCGACAATTTTCCAGTAAATTCATGATCATATTATTCTCAAGTTATTTTGACCATCGTTTGGGTCATTTTCTTGTCAATTGATTGTAAATCCATTTTAAGCACAATCACTTGAGATGCCATTGTTACCAGAACAATTTCTGTATTGATAAATGCACACAGTTGCATGATGACCACTGATGACCTAACTTTAACCTCAAAAGTGTTTTCTGCTTATGCTCTTTTCTTTTGATTTCAAAAGTTTTGAGATAGCTACACTTTGAGATTTGTTCATTTTCCCTTTTTACCCGATTTATTTACATGTTCAGAAATACTCACTAGGAGATTATATTTTGAACATGCTTTGTCCATAATCACTTTGAAGCAATGTTTTGAGAGATCTGACCATATTTAATCATGTTTCATTTCAGATCTCACATTACCTATGATTAGGACTGTTTTAACACCTTATTTTCTCAATGTGTTTAGACAAAGTCGATTTGGTCCTTTTGAAGGTACTCAACTTGCCTTTGAGCACATGAGAGATTTTGACCAAAGTTTTATTCCCACTTTTCCTTTTCAGCAGTATTCTAGTGTTTTAGATGAACACAAGTTTTGCTGAACTGAGGTACATACTTTAGTTGTTTATTGAAAACATCACAAATATCAAAACAACAATTGAAATCAATTTTGAAAGCATCGAACGATCCCATAATTTATCAGATATTTTACAGATCTGAAAACTATGAGTGACATATGCATGAAAACACTTGTTGTGTGAGATTTGTGTGTTATATGACATCTTGGTTGATTTACAGAGTTTTTTGAATAACCATTTTGACCATGATTCACTCGTTACTCTGTTTTTTCAACTGGATACAACCAACCCTTTAGTATCAATAACTTTTGAGCTGAACTGTTATGTCAAATTGATTGTAAGATCGAATTTGACTGTCCAAGCTCTGATACCAATTGTTAGGATCTGAGGCTGTCTGTGATTGTGTTTGTTTGCATAAAACGAATAAGTGCAGCGGAAATGAGTAGCAAACTTTGTAAACACAAACAAAGGAAAGTGTAGATTGATAAACAATTGCTTTTCATTGAGTCAAAAGATTTACATAAAAGCAAAAGATTATAGTGCAAGCTTACAATCTAAACTCCCCCTCAGCCTGATATACCAGAGTTGGTTGCACAAGATGAAAGGATGAATTGAGGAGAAGAACTCACTCAAAACGATCAAGTGTAACAGTACAGAGTACTGTCATACTTATAGGCAAACCAAACTACTGAAATGCTTCAGCTGACGTCACCATGATAGTGACATCTAACGACCTAACAAACTATAAATACTGTTCTATACAAACTACTGTTTTGTAACATCTGATAATCACTAAAGTACAAAACATAAGGAAACTACTGCTTCACATTCCACTGTTGTAGCCTTAGCACAGATGTTGAGTCTTCAGTGCTTTCTTCAAAGGTGATCAGTCTTTGAGAGGGCAGTGCTTGCGTCTTCAGCAGTACTTAGGATACAGCAGTAGATAGAGCAACAGAGTTTGTCTTCAGCAGTTGTTAGAAAATCATCAGAGTTTGGTTTATCAGTTGTTGTAGTTGAGCAGCACTTAACATCCATCAGCTGTTAGATAACCACTGTCAAGGGGAGAGATTAGAGTAAACTGCTGCTTATTAAGTGTCCACTGATGGGATCCGGTTTTGGCTTTACATTATTTGTTCCTCTGTTAGGGTTCAATCCCAACAGAAACAGCCCCCCAATGTTCAGAAGGGCATATTCCAAGTATCCCGGATTTTTAGCATAATATCCCGGATTTTTAGCATAGTTAGTTATTTCCTTTTACTATATAAAGGAATGTACGAATCATAGGAAGACACAACTTTCACACACAATTTCTCAAACACTCTTGCTCTCTACTAGCTGCAATCACTCACAAACACTCACATTTGTACCGAAATCACATTGTAACACTTAGTTGATCCGCATCATATCCTGCACTGTATCCTGGTTATTCAAGCAATAAGAAGAACAAGGCAGCCGACGATTGTCAGCTCCTGAGGTTTTATGTCGGAGTTCTAGATTGATCAAGGGCTTTCCTCGTATATCTCGTGTCAACCTTTACATTTTTGCTCATTGTTTGATCGTAGATACAGCTCGATATCCTGAGCCGTATCCTGAAAACTGTTTTTGCAAACGACTTAATTATCATATTTTCAACACACATTCTTAACACACTACCTCACTAAACTGTTTTGATCACTTAATCCGATCGGACGGCAATCTGATCGGGTGGCCGGTCGATCGAGTGACAATCCGCTCGGACGGTCATTCGATCGGGTGACCTTTCGAGTGGATTGTTACTTCGTTTGGGAAGATGTGTTTGTGTATGATGGCTTGTCTTTTGAAGTTTCGTTGTAGCATTTTGAAAACAAAGAAGTATCTCTATCTTTCAGGTCGATCGATCGAACGACCGTTTGATCGGGCGACACTCCGATTGGTTGGACACTTTAGTGAAAACAAGTTCACAACAGTTTGTCACTCGATCGGATTGTAGTCCGATCGCGTGACATTCCGTACGGAACATGTTAAAAATTGTTTAAGTATTGAAGTTCCAATACATCACATAATCGGATGGTCGGTCGATCGGGTGGCAACCCGGTCGGGCGGCAATCCGTTCGATGTTCAAAACTCTTGAAATTTGAAATAAAGTTTAAGTGTGGGACCCAAGGTGCAAGCCGATCGGGTGGCAACCCAGTCGGGTGGAAATCCGATCGGACGGCAGTCCGTCCTGGTCAACCTGATCGTCTTCTTCACTTGGTTGTTTTGGTAGTTTTGTAGTTTTATCGACACGGTGTGACAACGTGCTAATCAACAGAACCCCATTTTGACCCAAGTGACCCGATCGAACAGGAATCACCCTAGTTCCACTGGTTAACCTGTTCAAGACGGTTGTTCATGCTTAGCCCGAAATCGGTGGTCTCGTGGACAGAATTTAGATCTTGATCTAACACAACACTAAGAACGAGTAGAGGTCAGAACGAGATCCGATTCCATCGGTTTTAAGTGCATTGAGTGTAAAAGAGTTGAAAGAAAGTTAGAAACCATCTTTCAATCCCTTTTCACCATGAATATGTTCAGATCTATGCAAGATCTTTGTTTATTCGTGTGGAAATCATTCAGATCTAAGTTGTTCTTGGTGGATTGAAGCCAAAACATGAAGTTCGTAAGAACACCATGATGACATCATCCTAGAACGCCTCAAATCTAGTGATTTCGCGGTTAAAAGTTAAGATTCAAAAGATAGAAAAGTGTAGGAGTGCGTGTAGATCAAGAAAGTACAAGATTTAGGTTGGAAACATACAAGAATCGCGAGAAGTCTGAAGAAAAGTGGGCAAGAAGCGTTGGTCGGATGAGAGAGTGCAAAGGTGAAGTTGTGATGTTGACAGGAGGTATTTATGGTGTTTCCATAAAAGTACTCCACATAATACAACTAACGTAAGCAGTTAAATAAACTAACTATAAGTCAAAGAAGTCAAAAAAGGATTAGAGCAAGGAGTGCCAGATCGCAATTAACAATCTTTTCTTTGACTTCAATATTGACTTTGACTTTGACTTTCGAAACACGGGGTGTTACAGCCTCCCCCAGTTAAGGGAATTTCGTCCCGAAATTAGGTTTCAGTTGTAACAAACAACTGAGGGTACTTCGCCTTCATGTCGCTTTCGAGTTCCCAAGTGAACTCTACGCCTCGCTTGCCTGCCCAGCGAACCTTCACAATGGGAATGCGTGAGCGCCTGAGCTGCTTGGTTTGTCGGTCCAAGATCTTGACAGGCTTCTCCACGAACTGTAGTGTTTCGTTTATTTGAAGATCCTCAAGAGGAACTTGGATATCATGCTCAGCAAGGCATTTTTGAGATTAGACACATGGAAAGTCGGGTGAACGTTGCTAAGTTCCTCCGGTAGTTCGAGTCTGTAGGCCACTTTTCCGATCCTTTACAGAATCTTAAAGGGTCCAACAAATTGAGGCGCGAGCTTTCCTTTCTTGCCGAATCTGACCACACCCTTCCAAGGTGATACCTTTAGGAGTACATGGTCGCCAACGTCAAATTCAAGGGGCTTGCGCCATCTATCGGCGTAACTTTTCTGACGACTTCGAGCTTTCAGCAAATTGTCTCTTATTTCGAGGATTTTGTCAGTTGTTTCTTGCAATAGCTCGGGAACGATTAATTGCGAGTGACCGATCTCATGCCATACAATTGGCGTTCGACATCTTCTTCCATATAAAGCCTCAAATGGTGCCATTTGAATGCTGGCATGATAACTGATATTATACGAGAATTCGACGAGGGGTAGGTATGCGTCCCAATTACCACTGAAGTCTATGACACAGGAGCGAAGCATGTCTTCCAAAGTACGGATCGTCCTTTCAGTCTGACCGTCGGTTTGTGGATGGAATGCGGTACTTAGATTAAGCTCAGTACCAAGTGCAGCTTGAAATGTTTCCCACGGACGCGAGGTAAACCGTCCATCGACAGATAACTTCGTTTTGCATACCGTGTCGACAGATAACTTCGTTTATGTAGATTCGGGCTAATCTTTCTACCTTGTAGTCTTCTCGTATTGGCGTGAAATGAGCAGATTTGGTCAAACGGTCGACGATACCCCAGATGCTATCGTGACCTGCGGTTGTACGTGGGAGTTTCGTTATGAAGTCCATGGCTATGCTTTCCCATTTCCACATCAGGATCACGGGTCGCTCAAGCAAGCTAGAGGTTCTTTGATGCTCGGCCTTAACTTTCGAGCAAGTCAGGCACTTTCCAACATAGAGGGCGATATCCCTCTTCATGCCCGGCCACCAGTACTTGTAGCGAAGGTCCTGGTACATCTTATCGGCACCGGGATGAATAGAATATCGGGACTTATGGGCTTCGTCCATCAAAATCTGTCGCACATCGTTCTGCTTAGGGATCCAAATTCGGTCCAGATAATGGAATATCCCATTCGATTTATTCACTAGCTGGGCTCCATCATGGTGAATCCTTTCCTTCTTCAAAGTACGCTCGGTAAAACATGCATGCTGGGCTTCGCAAATGAGAGACTCGAGATGATGCTGGGCTGGAATGTTACGAGCGCTATGCAAATAGCTTCGTCTGCTGAGGGCGTCGGCAACGAAATGCTTTGCCAGGATGATAACGAATCTCACAGTCATAATCGTTGAGAAGTTCTACCCATCGGCGTTGACGCATATTCAGTTCTTTCTGGTTGAAGATGTGTTGTAGGCTCCTATGGTCGGTGAAGATCGTACACTTTGTACCATAAAGGTAGTGTCGCCAAATTTTCAACGCAAAGACAACTGCGCCTAGCTTGAGGTCATGGGTTGTATAGTTCTTCTCGTGGATCTTGAGCTGATGAGACGCGTAAGCGATAACCTTGTCCCGTTGCATAAGAACACAACCAAGACCAAGGTTCGAGGCATCGCAATAGACAATGAAGTCATCGTTTCCATCAGGTAAAGCAAGAACAGGAGCATTGCAAACCATGTGCTTGAGAGTTCGAAAGGCAGTCTCTTGTTCAGTTCCCCAAACAAAAGGCTTTTCTTTATGCGTGAGAGAGGTAAGCGGCACGACGATCTTAGAGAATCCTTTGATAAATCGACGATAATAGCCCGCTAGTCCGAGAAAAGAACAGACTTCAGACGGGTTCTTAGGCGTAACCCAACTCTTAACTGCTTCAATATTCGGGGGATCGACATAAATACCTTGACTAGTGACAATGTGACCGAGGAATTGAACCTCCTCTAGCCAGAATTCACACTTGGATAACTTGGCGTAGAGTCGATTTCCTTGGAGTAGCTCGAGAACCAAACGTAGATGTTGCGCGTGTTCGGTTTTCGACTTGGAATAGATCAGGATATCATGGATGAACACAATGATGAAGCGATCAAGAAATGGTTTACACACGCGATTCATCAGATCCTTGAAAACCGCGGGTGCGTTGGTTAAACCAAAAGGCATAAGAACGAACTCATAATGGCCGTAACGGGTGCGAAAAGCGGTTTTGGGTATATCCTCCTCTTGGATGCGAAGTTGGTGATAGCCTGAGCGTAGATCGATCTTCGAGAAACATGAGGCACCTTGCAATTGATCAAATAAATCATCGATTCGAGGCAGGGGATAGTGATTCTTGATTGTTAGCTTATTCAATTCCTTGTAGTCGATGCACATCCTGAACGACCCATCCTTCTTCTTGACGAAAAGGACTGGCGCGCCCGACGGAGAGGTGCTAGGGCGAATGAAGCCTTTATCAAGTAATTCCTGGAGCTGACTTGAGAGTTCACGCATTTCAGAAGGAGCGAGCCGATAAGGCGCTTTAGCAAAAGGATTTGCTCTAGGAAAGAGGTCGATACGAAATTCGATATCATGACTCGGAGGAAGACCAGGAAGATCATCAGGGAATATATTCGGAAATTCACACAACGGGGACATCCTTAACTCCCGGATTACCTTTCTTTTCCTTCTCCGCTACTACAATGTTGGCAAAGAAAGCTCTGTATTCCTTGCGGAGATACTTGCTAGCTTGGACACGCGACATGAGCTTAAGACCTTTCGACGCAGTTTCACCATAAACACACAATAAATCACCATTAGCGAGCGAGAAGCGAATCATCTTATCGAAACACACAACTTCAGCACAATTTTCACGAAGAAAGTCCATGCCTACTATGATATCAAAACTTCCGAGTTGCATCGGAATAAGATCGGTTGGGAAGATGTGATTGTTGAGCTCGAGAGTACAATCACGGAGAACAGAATTGACGGCGACGGTTCTTCCGGTGGCGACTTCGACATCGAACGACGAGGGTAGGTAGGCGCGCTTACGATTAAGGAGCTTTTCGAATTCCAACGATACAAAACAGTTATCGACTCCAGTATCAAATAAACACGATGCATAAATACCATTCACAAGGAACGTACCATTGACCACATTGTTGTCAACTTGAGCTTGGCGGACATTGATGTTGAAGGTGCGTCCGCGTGGTGCTTGCCGTTGTTGTTGCTGTTGTTGCTGAGGCTGTTGTTGCTGCTGCTACTGCTCCTGCTTAACCACCCTGTTTGGGCACATGTTGGCGAAATGGTTAGGATCGCCACATGCGAAGCAGACTCGAGCATGGACCGCGGGTGTCGGAGCTTGCTGTTGATCCTGAGGGGTCGTAAGAAGAGCTTGTTGAGCAGTGGCAGGAGCTGCTGCGTTGCAGGGACCGGTTCGACAATTGGCGGTGAAATGGCCATACATGTTGCAGTGCACGCAATATCTGCAGGCAATACCCACCGGGTGATGATAAGTGCAGGTCCTGCAGGCAGGGTGAGGACCAGTATACGCGCGCTTTGCGGGCGGCGCATAGGTTACAGGTGCAGCTTGGCGGTGTTGTTGTTGGTGTTGCGGCGGTTGCTGAGTTGGGATCGCTTGGAGTGGAGCGGCGGTGGTGACAACACAGTTCTTGTTGGCATTCTTCCTCTTACGACGAGAGGACTTTGATGACTGAGGAGCAGTGGTGGCGGTTTCAACAGTGGTGGCAGTGGTAGCTTGGTGCAGAGATTTCGAGACTTTGTCCCAGACACAAGCCTTAACACGCTTGTCATTGATTTCAACGGCAAGCAGATAGGTCTCCTCGATTGTTGTCGGCTTTGCAGCTTGCAAAAAATCTGCAACACAATCTGGCAGAGCTCGGATATACTTATTGATTGTCATGTCTAGGGTCTTGACTTGAACAGGACAGATGATACTAGGCTGCTTGAAACGAGCAGTCAGAGATGCGTTCTCTCTGTCCTTCTGCTTGATATGCCAGAATTCGTCCTCCAGCTTTTGGCGTTCATGGGGAAGGCAGAATTCGTCCATCATAATGGCTTTCAACTCTTCCCACGTCAGCTCATAGGCTGCGTCATTTCCGCGTTTGTTCCTCTCGGCCGTCCACCAGTCTAATGCGCGGGACTGGAAGACGCCGGTAGCGTTCAGAGTACGGAGATTCTCAGGACATCCACTCTGGCGCAGAGTGACTTCAATAGAGTCAAACCGTTGGAACATAGCCGTAGGGCCATCTTCTCCAGTAAACTCTTTTGGGTCACAAGCCTTGAACTGCTTGAAGCTAAAAGCAGTCTTCGGTGCATCTGTTCGAGATTCTACAGACGATTTGCTGCCATTTTCGTTTAGCTTACTGACGATCTGGGGTATCATTTTAACGATTTGAGAGGCGACGAGAGAGGTGAGTCGCTTGTCAGCTAGCTTTCGTTTCATGGCGTGAGAGTGAAGGGATCCAGTAGACGACATTGTCTGCAACAAACATCGTCACAGGACTCAGACACAATAAAATCGAATCACACCTCACACGCCTAGTAGTACTAAAGCTCAGGAACACGATCACATAACACATAATCACGTAAGCACAGAAGCACATAAGCACATAACACGAAAGGCACATAGGGCACGTAGAACACATATAAGCACATAGAGGCAGTCAGAATACACAAACCTATCATTCAAAGTCGCGCGCATTCGAGAATAGCGATTGCGATTACATAGCGAGTCGTATAGCGAAAGCGAGCAGCGTGTCGAGATAGATGTGTATGCGGTTTGTGTGTGTCGATCGAAGCGAGAGGTGAAAAGCGAATGAAATACAAAAAATTGAAACATATAAGTAATAAAAAACGTAAAACACACATAAAATCGGCAAATATCAGAGTGAGCAGTTGCGGACTCAGAATCGAAATACGTAAAAATCGGCGAAAATGCGAGATCGAAATCGATTATAGATTGTCTAAGGCTAGATAGACGTCGACTGTCCAAAGCGATTTGACTATTCACAAGGTCTTTTGGTACATACTTTGTCTTTCGGGACTATGCTCTCGCCTCGAATTTGGGCGAATGGCACACATCCCTTTGAATATAGATAACGTATGTAACATCCAAAAGTGCGAAAGCAAAAAGGGTTCGAGTATACTCACAGCGATGATGGATTGAAGGGAGCACTAGAGTGAGATTAGCCTGATCAGAACGGTAGCATAACGATAAGCGATACGTAAATGGTGAGAGGTGTCAATGGATCGGGTGGCCGGTCGATTGAGTGACAATCCGCTCGGACGGTCATCCGATCGGGTGACCTTTCGAGTGGATTGTTACTTCATTTAGGAAGATGTGTTTGTGTATGATGGCTTGTCTTTTGAAGTTTTCGTTGTAGCATTTTGAAAACATAAAAGTATCTCTACCTTTCAGGTCGATCGATTAAACGACAGTTCGATCGGGCGACACTCCGATTGGTTGGACACTTTAGTGAGAACAAGTTCACAACAGTTTGTCACTCGATCGGATTGTAGTCCGATCGGGTGACCTTCCATACGGAACATGTTGAAAACTGTTTAAGTATTGAAGTTCCGAAACATCATATAATCGGATGGTCAGTCAATCGGGTGGCAACCCGGTCGGGCGGCAATCCGTTCGATGTTCAAAACTCTTGAAATTTGAAATAAAGTTTAAGTGTGGGACCCAAGGTGCAAGCCGATCGGGTGGCAACCCGGTCGGGTGGCAATCCGATCGGACGACAGTCCGATCGAACGGCAGTCCGTCCTGGTCAACCTGATAATCTTCTTCACTTGGTTGTTTTGGTAGTTTTGTAGTTTTATCGAGACGATGTGACAACATGCTAATAAACAAAACCCCATTTTGACCCAAGTGACCCGATCGAACAGGAATCACCCTAGTTCCACCGGTTAACCTGTTCAAGATGGTTTTCATGCTTAGCCCGAAATCGGTGGTCTCGTGGATAGAATTTAGATCTTGAGCTAACACAACACTAAGAACGAGTAGCGGTCAGAACGAGATCCGATTCCATCGGTTTTGAGTAAATTGAGTGTAAAAGAGTTGAAAGAAAGTTAGAAACCATCTTTCAATCCCTTTTCACCATGAATATGTTCAAATCTATGCAAGATCTTTGTTTATTCATGTGGAAATTGTTCAGATCTAAGTTGTTCTTGGTGGATTGAAGCCAAAACATGAAGTTCATAAGAACACCATGATGACATCATCCTAGAACACCTCAAATCTAGTGATTTCATGGTTAAAAGTTAAGATTCAAAAGATAGAAAAGTGTAGGAGTGCGTGTAGATCAAGAAAGTACAAGATTTAGGTTGGAAACTTACAAGAATCGCGAGAAATCTGAAGAAAAGTGGGCAAGAAGCGCTGATCAGACGAGAGAGTGCAAAAGGTGAAGTTGTGATGTTGACAGGAGGTATTTATAGTGTTTCCATAAAAGGAAAGTGAGAGACGGGGCTGGTCGATCGGGTGGCAGCCGCCCGATCGGCTGACCACTCGGGTGGAATGTTCGGCGCGACGAGTTTTGCAATTTCGATTCGCGTGTTGAGCGTTGCGATGCGATGGGATTTCCTATTCAAATTACTTTCAATCCCGACTATTATATCAACATGCAATCATCCTAACTTTACTTACGTTTAGCGTTTGCGATTCGATTGCGATAGCGTTTCGTTTGCGTTTTGATTAATCACCACATTATAAACATAAATAAACATGCACAAGTAACACATATAGAACGCACACACGTAAAACAATATCCGGAACACATAATTCGAGTTGCGAGTGCGATTGCGATAAGCGAATAAGTGATAAAACCGGCGATCAACATGCGATACATAGCGATAAAACCTCGATTATTAACAAGTACTCCACATAATACAACTAACGTAAGCAGTTAAATAGACTAACTATAAGTCAAAGAAGTCAAAACAGGATTAGAGCAAGGAGTGACAGATCGGAATTAGCAATCTTTTCTTCCTTTGACTTCAATCTTGACTTTGACTTTGACTTTCGAAACACGGGGTGTTACAAAAACCACTAATAAGCCAGAACAGCAGGCCCTCTCTCTGAAAACAGTGTTCACATCCTCTGACTTATCCACCCATGTCTTAGTTCAAAGAAAAATACAGAAGCAGATGGATGAGGAAGATGCAAAGAGAGAAGCTGATATCATGAAAGAGTCTATCAAGAACCTATTCATGTATGGCTTGGATGATGCCTCATTAAAGCTTCAAGCTCAACTTGTTGTAACAGTTCAAAGGCTGACAAGCAGGCCTCCTTCGCCAAACTCATCACAAATAAAGTATCTCCCCAGAAACCCATTGGACTCAAAAATACTAAAGTGGAAGTCTGATAGAAAGACCCATGTATTGACTTTGCTCAAGTCCAATGGTAGATTTGAACACATTTCAAAGGAGGATGCATTAGGCCAGGATGCAGTTGATCTCCTATATCTTTTAGAACTTCAACTTCACAGGGATGAGGATGATGAAGACTCCATGAACTTTGAATTACAATTCAGAGGGAAAATCAACGAGAGATTGTTGAGAGAATAAAGATCATGAATAAGGAAGTGTTTTGACATCATTTGTTCTAGGGGGTTTGTTGGCCCATGTAATCAAACCTAGAAGAACAGATGATACTGAAAGCCAAAATTGGATCTCAATAGTTGATCATCAATACGCAATGTATGTCCTAAGTTCCCTTCAATGGCAGTGCTTCTATCAGTTGATGACTCTAAGTACTGATCTCCTCAACAACTGCTTAACAACAACTGCTGATCATAAAGACTGAAGACCTAACAACTGCTGATTGTCAAAGGCCTGATCAACTATTAAAGAAAGCACTGATATGCAACATCAGTGCTTAGGCAACAACAGTGGAAAGCAACATCAGTGTTTATGTATCAGTTGTTTAATGTAACAGTGCTTTGTATAGATCAGTGTTTAGAGGTTGTTAGTCTATTAGATATCACTGTCTAGGTGACGTCAGCATTCGATGCTCAATGGTTAGGATTGTACTATAAATAGAATAGTACCTGTACTGTTTTATTAGCTCTTTTGCACACACTCATCTTGTACGAACTAACTGTGAGCTCAGGCTGAGGGGGAGTTTAGTATTGCATGCATGCATGCATCGTTATGAAGTCCATGGCTATGCTTTCCCATTTCCACATCAGGATCACGGGTTGCTCAAGCAAGCTAGAGGGTCTTTGATGCTCGGCCTTAACTTTCGAACAAGTCAAGCACTTTCCAACATAGAGGGCGATATCCCTCTTCATGCCCGGCCACCAGTACTTGTAGCGAAGGTCCTGGTACATCTTATCGGCACCGGGATGAATAGAATATCGGGACTTATGGGCTTCGTCCATCAAAATCTGTCGCACATCGTTCTGCTTAGGGATCCAAATTCGGTCCAGATAATGGAATATCCCATTCGATTTATTCACTAGCTGGGCTCCATCATGGTGAATCCTTTCCTTCCTCAAAGTACGCTCGGTAAAACATGCATGCTGGGCTTCGCAAATGAGAGACTCGAGATGATGCTGGGCTGAAATGTTACGAGCACTATGCAAATAGCTTCGTCTGCTGAGGGCGTCACCAACGACATGCTTTGCCAGGATGATAACGAATCTCACAGTCATAATCGTTGACAAGTTCCACCCATCGGCGTTGACGCATATTCAGTTCTTTCTGGTTGAAGATGTGTTGTAGGCTCTTATGGTCGGTGAAGATCGTACACTTTGTACCATAAAGGTAGTGTCGCCAAATTTTCAACGCAAAGACAACTGCGCCTAGCTTGAGGTCATGGGTTGTATAGTTCTTCTCGTGGATCTTGAGCTGATGAGACGCGTAAGCGATAACCTTGTCCCGTTGCATAAGAACACAACCAAGACCAAGGTTCGAGGCATCGCAATAGACAATGAAGTCATCGTTTCCATCGGGTAAAGCAAGAAAAGGAGCATTGCAAAGCATGTGCTTGAGAGTTCGAAAGGCAGTCTCTTGTTCAGTTCCCCAAACAAAAGGCCTGTCTTTATGCGTGAGAGAGGTAAGCGGCACGGCGATCTTAGAGAATCCTTCGATAAATCGACGATAATAGCCCACTAGTCCGAGAAAAGAACAGACTTCAGACGGGTTCATAGGCGTAACCCAACTCTTAACTGCTTCAATATTCGGGGGATCGATATAAATACTATGACTAGTGACAATGTGACCGAGGAATTGAACCTCCTCTAGCCAGAATTCACACTTGGATAACTTGGCGTAGAGTCGATTTCCTTGGAGTAGCTCGAGAACCAAACGTAGATGTTGCGCGTGTTCGGTTTTCGACTTGGAATAGATCAGGATATCATCGATGAACACAATGATGAAGCGATCAAGAAATGGTTTACACACGCGATTCATCAGATCCATGAAAACCGCGGGTGCGTTGGTTAAACCAAAAGGCATAAGAACGAACTCATAATGGCCGTAACGGGTGCGAAAAGCGGTTTTGGGTATATCCTCCTCTTAGATGCGAAGTTGGTGATAGCCTGAGCGTAGATCGATCTTCGAGAAACATGAGGCACCTTGCAATTGATCAAATAAATCATCGATTCGAGGCAGGGGATAGTGATTCTTGATTGTTAGCTTATTCAATTCCTTGTAGTCGATGCACATCCTGAACGACCCATCGTTCTTCTTGACGAAAAGGACTGGCGCGCCCGACGGAGAGGTGCTAGGGCGAATGAAGCCTTTATCAAGTAATTCCTGAAGCTGAATTGAGAGTTCACGCATTTCAGAAGGAGCGAGCCGATAAGGCGCTTTAGCAAAAGGATTTGCTCTAGGAAAGAGGTCGATACGAAATTCGATATCATGACTCGGAGGAAGACCAGGAAGATCATCAGGGAATATATTCGGAAATTCACACAACGGGGACATCCTTAACTCCCGGATTACCTTTCTTTTCCTTCTCCGCTACTACAATGTTGGCAAAGAAAGCTCTGTATTCCTTGCGAAGATACTTGCTAGCTTGGCACGCGACATGAGCTTAAGACCTTTCGACGCAGTTTCACCATAAACACATAATAAATCACCATTAGCGAGCGAGAAGCGAATCATCTTATCGAAACACACAACTTCAGCACAATTTTCACGAAGAAAGTCCATGCCTACTATGATATCAAAACTTCCGAGTTGCATCGAAATAAGATCGGTTGGGAAGATGTGATTGTTGAGCTCGAGAGTACAATCACGGAGAACAGAATTGACGGCGACGGTTCTTCCGGTGGTGACTTCGACATCGAACGACGAGGGTAGGTAGGCGCGCTTACGATTAAGGAGCTTTTCGAATTCCAACGATACAAAACAGTTATCGACTCCAGTATCAAATAAACACGATGCATAAATACCATTCACAAGGAACGTACCATTGACCACATTGTTGTCAACTTGAGCTTGGCGGACATTGATGTTGAAGGTGCGTCCGCGTGGTGCTTGCCGTTGTTGTTGCTGTTGTTGCTGAGGCTGTTGTTGCTGCTGCTACTGCTCCTGCTTAACCACCCTGTTTGGGCACATGTTGGCGAAATGGTTAGGATCGCCACATGCGAAGCAGACTCGAGCATGGACCGTGGGTGTCGGAGCTTGCTGTTGATCCTCAGGGGTCGTAAGAAGAGCTTGTTGAGCAGTGGCAGGAGCTGCTGCGTTGCAGGGACCGGTTCGAAAATTGGCGGTGAAATGGCAATACATGTTGAAGTGCACGCAATATCTGCAGGCAATACCCACCGGGTGATGATAAGTGCAGGTCCTGCAGGCAGGGTGAGGACCAGTATACGCGCGCTTTGCGGGCGGCGCGTAGGTTACAGGTGCAGCTTGGCGGTGTTGTTGCTGGTGTTGCGGCGGTTGCTGAGTTGGGATCGCTTGGAGTGGAGCGGCGGTGGTGACAACACAGTTCTTGTTGGCATTCTTCCTCTTACGACGAGAGGACTTTGATGACTGAGGAGCAGTGGTGGCGGTTTCAGCAGTGGTGGCAGTGGTAGCTTGGTGCAGAGATTTCGAGACTTTGTCCCAGACACAAGCCTTAACACGCTTGTCATTGATTTCAACGGCAAGCAGATAGGTCTCCTCGATTGTTGTCGGCTTTGCAGCTTGCACAAAATCTACAACACAATCTGGCAGAGCTCGGATATACTTATTGATTGTCATGTCTAGGGTTTTGACTTGATCAGGACAGATGATACTGGGCTGCTTGAAACGAGCAGTCAGAGATGCGTTCTCTCTGTCCTTCTGCTTGATATGCCAGAATTCGTCCTCCAGCTTTTGGCGTTCATGGGGAAGGCAGAATTCGTCCATCATAATGGCTTTCAACTCTTCCCACGTCAGCTCATAGGCTGCGTCATTTCCGCGTTTGTTCCTCTCGGCCGTCCACCAGTCTAATGCGCGGGACTGGAAGACGGCGGTAGCGTTCAGAGTACGGAGATTCTCAGGACATCCACTCTGGCGCAGAGTGACTTCAATAGAGTCAAACCGTTGGAACATAGCTGTAGGGCCATCTTCTCCAGTAAACTCTTTTGGGTCACAAGCCTTGAACTGCTTGAAGCTAAAAGCAGTCTTCGGTGCATCTGTTCGAGATTCTACAGACGATTTGCTGCCATTTTCGTTTAGCTTACTGACGATCTGGGGTATCATTTTAACGATTTGAGAGGCGACGAGAGAGGTGAGTCGCTTGTCAGCTAGCTTTCGTTTCATGGCGTGAGAGTGAAGGGATCCAGTAGACGACATTGTCTGCAACAAACATCGTCACAGGACTCAGACACAATAAAATCGAATCTCACCTCACACGCCTAGTAGTACTAAAGCTCAGGAACACGATCACATAACACATAATCACGTAAGCACAGAAGCACATAAGCACATAACACGAAAGGCACATAGGGCACGTAGAACACATATAAGCACATAGAGGCAGTCAGAATACACAAACCTATCATTCAAAGTCGCGCGCATTCGAGAATAGCGATTGCGATTACATAGCGAGTCGTATAGCAAAAGCGAGCAGCGTGTCGAGATAGATGTGTATGCGGTTTGTGTGTGTCGATCGAAGCGAGAGGTGAAAAGCGAATGAAATACAAAAAATTGAAACATATAAGTAATAAAAAACGTAAAACACACATAAAATCGGCAAATATCAGAGTGAGCAATTGCGGACTCAGAATCGAAATACGTAAAAATCGGCGAAAATGCGAGATCGAAATCGATTATAGATTGTCTAAGGCTAGATAGACGTCGACTGTCCAAAGCGATTTGACTATTCACAAGGTCTTTTGGTACATACTTTGTCTTTCGGGACTATGCTCTCGCCTCGAATTTGGGCGAATGGCACACATCCCTCGAGTTACAGTGGTACTTCGAGTCGTTGGAGTCCACCGAAACTTTGGTGAGAGTTTTGTAAAACCATAATAGAGGCGGAACAAGTCGTCAAGGTTCGGGTTTCAACCCTGACTTAACAACTTAATTCCTGTTTTGATAAAATAGAGAAGAAAACTCGCGTTTGAAGTACGGATTTCACTCCTGATTCAACGCAATTCTCATGCTTTATAGCTAAAATGAGGGTCGAACAAGCGATTTAGTCGAGAGTTTGCGGTTCTCACACCTAATCTCAACCCAAATCACTTGTTCATAATAGTGCAGTGCGACTGCCTTAGGAAAGACAGTTGTGATAGTGTAGCGTGAAAGGCGAGCGAGAAATAGCAGGTAAGCTCATGCAGAACCCCTCCAGGGTTTGCACAAGTTGGTCTGTTGGTACTTAAACTATAGACTAGGTCATTTCTAAGACATTGACCCGGAATAGGTCGAGTCTGTCCTAATTCCCTATAGTTATGGCTCTGATACCAATCTTTCACACCCCAACCAATGGCGGAATCATCGGGGTGCGACACTGAGCGAAACAGATTGTTCAAAGAAATTCCATAACGACTAAATTACCGAATAGTTTAAAATATCATGTCCCATACCATGACCCATAAGATAATCAAGTTATTACAGACAGAGATATTCTTCAAACAATAAAACATGTTTCGACAACTCAGATTTAAACAATTAAAAATAAATTGTCTTTGTTTCTACACTCTTTCCTAGCCTCGATTTCACAGCAATCCAAGGAAATAAACATCTTAAGCACCTGCCACATACGTTAAAGTAAAAGTCAATACACATGGTGTAAAGGTGAGCATACAAGTTTGATATAGCATAATAGAGTTTGAAATCGTTTACGCGTAACCATCACGTACACAGTGTGAAATGAAGCATGTAAGTTATCGACATGATCCTATCAATACCAATGACTGCGGGTTGACTGCCCAAGGCAGTTCGTAATGCATGATCACCACTGTGACTAATGTGATTAATTGTCCTTAACAACCCCTGAGTGAACGGGTGTTGAGTCCAAATTATAGTACTATCGTTGCTAAGGCAGGTAGACAACAATCCATGTGTAAACATAACAAACAAGCATTCATTGAGTCACATATAACATGTAGTAACGGTTAGCATGTAAATAGTGTTTGCGTTGTGTGATTGATGTGATTTGAATATAGATAACGTATGTAACATCCAAAAGTGCGAAAGCAAAAAGGGTTCGAGTATACTCACAGCGATGATGGATTGAAGGGAGCACTAGAGTGAGATTAGCCTGATCAGAACGGTAGCATAACGATAAGCGATACGTAAATGGTGAGAGGTGTCAATGGATCGGGTGGCCGGTCGATTGAGTGACAATCCGCTCGGACGGTCATCCGATCGGGTGACCTTTCGAGTGGATTGTTACTTCATTTAGGAAGATGTGTTTGTGTATGATGGCTTGTCTTTTGAAGTTTTCGTTGTAGCATTTTGAAAACATAAAAGTATCTCTACCTTTCAGGTCGATCGATTAAACGACCGTTCGATCGGGCGACACTCCGATTGGTTGGACACTTTAGTGAGAACAAGTTCACAACAGTTTGTCACTCGATCGGATTGTAGTCCGATCGGGTGACCTTCCATACGGAACATGTTGAAAACTGTTTAAGTATTGAAGTTCCGAAACATCATATAATCGGATGGTCAGTCAATCGGGTGGCAACCCGGTCGGGCGGCAATCCGTTCGATGTTCAAAACTCTTGAAATTTGAAATAAAGTTTAAGTGTGGGACCCAAGGTGCAAGCCGATCGGGTGGCAACCCGGTCGGGTGGCAATCCGATCGGACGACAGTCCGATCGAACGGCAGTCCGTCCTGGTCAACCTGATAATCTTCTTCACTTGGTTGTTTTGGTAGTTTTGTAGTTTTATCGAGACGATGTGACAACATGCTAATAAACAAAACCCCATTTTGACCCAAGTGACCCGATCGAACAGGAATCACCCTAGTTCCACCGGTTAACCTGTTCAAGATGGTTTTCATGCTTAGCCCGAAATCGGTGGTCTCGTGGATAGAATTTAGATCTTGAGCTAACACAACACTAAGAACGAGTAGCGGTCAGAACGAGATCCGATTCTATCGGTTTTGAGTAAATTGAGTGTAAAAGAGTTGAAAGAAAGTTAGAAACCATCTTTCAATCCCTTTTCACCATGAATATGTTCAAATCTATGCAAGATCTTTGTTTATTCATGTGGAAATTGTTCAGATCTAAGTTGTTCTTGGTGGATTGAAGCCAAAACATGAAGTTCATAAGAACACCATGATGACATCATCCTAGAACACCTCAAATCTAGTGATTTCACGGTTAAAAGTTAAGATTCAAAAGATAGAAAAGTGTAGGAGTGCGTGTAGATCAAGAAAGTACAAGATTTAGGTTGGAAACTTACAAGAATCGCGAGAAATCTGAAGAAAAGTGGGCAAGAAGCGCTGATCAGACGAGAGAGTGCAAAAGGTGAAGTTGTGATGTTGACAGGAGGTATTTATAGTGTTTCCATAAAAGGAAAGTGAGAGACGGGGCTGGTCGATCGGGTGGCAGCCGCCCGATCGGCTGACCACTCGTGTGGAATGTTCGGCGCGACGAGTTTTGCAATTTCAATTCGCGTGTTGAGCGTTGCGATGCGATGGGATTTCCTATTCAAATTACTTTCAATCCCGACTATTATATCAACATGCAATCATCCTAACTTTACTTACGTTTAGCGTTTGCGATTCGATTGCGATAGCGTTTCGTTTGCGTTTTGATTAATCACCACATTATAAACATAAATAAACATGCACAAGTAACACATATAGAACGCACACACGTAAAACAATATCCGGAACACATAATTCGAGTTGCGAGTGCGATTGCGATAAGCGAATAAGTGATAAAACCGGCGATCAACATGCGATACATAGCGATAAAACCTCGATTATTAACAAGTACTCCACATAATACAACTAACGTAAGCAGTTAAATAGACTAACTATAAGTCAAAGAAGTCAAAACAGGATTAGAGCAAGGAGTGACAGATCGGAATTAGCAATCTTTTCTTCCTTTGACTTCAATCTTGACTTTGACTTTGACTTTCGAAACACGGGGTGTTACAAAAACCACTAATAAGCCAGAACAGCAGGCCCTCTCTCTGAAAACACTGTTCACATCCTCTGACTTATCCACCCATGTCTTAGATCAAAGAAAAATACAGAAGCAGATGGATGAGGAAGATGCAAAGAGAGAAGCTGATATCATGAAAGAGTCTATCAAGAACCTATTCATGTATGGCTTGGATGATGCCTCATTAAAGCTTCAAGCTCAACTTGCTGTAACAGTTCAAAGGCTGACAAGCAGGCCTCCTTCGCCAAACTCATCACAAATAAAGTATCTCCCCAGAAACCCATTGGACTCAAAAATACTAAAGTGGAAGTCTGATAGAAAGACCCATGTATTGACTTTGCTCAAGTCCAATGGTAGAGTTGAACACATTTCTAGGGAGGATGCATTAGGCCAGGATGCAGTTGATCTCCTATATCTTTTAGAACTTCAACTTCACAGGGATGAGGATGATGAAGACTCCATGAACTTTGAATTACAATTCAGAGGGAAAATCAACGAGAGATTGTTGAGAGAATAAAGATCATGAATAAGGAAGTGTTTTGACATCATTTGTTCTAGGGGGTTTGTTGGCCCATGTAATCAAACCTAGAAGAACAGATGATACTGAAAGCCAAAATTGGATCTCAATAGTTGATCATCAATACGCAATGTATGTCCTAAGTTCCCTTCAATGGCAGTGCTTCTATCAGTTGATGACTCTAAGTACTGATCTCCTCAACAACTGCTTAACAACAACTGCTGATCATAAAGACTGAAGACCTAACAACTGCTGATTGTCAAAGGCCTGATCAACTATTAAAGAAAGCACTGATATGCAACATCAGTGCTTAGGCAACAACAGTGGAAAACAACATCAGTGTTTATGTATCAGTTGTTTAATGTAACAGTGCTTTGTATAGATCAGTGTTTAGAGGTTGTTAGTCTATTAGATATCACTGTCTAGGTGACGTCAGCATTCGATGCTCAATGGTTAGGATTGTACTATAAATAGAATAGTACCTGTACTGTTTTATTAGCTCTTTTGCACACACTCATCTTGTACAAACTAACTGTGAGCTCAGGCTGAGGGGGAGTTTAGTATTGCATGCATGCATGCATCGTTATGAAGTCCATGGCTATGCTTTCCCATTTCCACATCAGGATCACGGGTTGCTCAAGCAAGCTAGAGGGTCTTTGATGCTCGGCCTTAACTTTCGAGCAAGTCAAGCACTTTCCAACATAGAGGGCGATATCCCTCTTCATGCCCGGCCACCAGTACTTGTAGCGAAGGTCCTGGTACATCTTATCGGCACCGGGATGAATAGAATATCGGGACTTATGGGCTTCGTCCAACAAAATCTGTCGCACATCGTTCTGCTTAGGGATCCAAATTCGGTCCAGATAATGGAATATCCCATTCGATTTATTCACTAGCTGGGCTCCATCATGGTGAATCCTTTCCTTCTTCAAAGTACGCTCGGTAAAACATGCATGCTGGGCTTCGCAAATGAGAGACTCGAGATGATGCTGGGCTGAAATGTTACGAGCGCTATGCAAATAGCTTCGTCTGCTGAGGGCGTCGGCAACGACATGCTTTGCCAGGATGATAACGAATCTCACAGTCATAATCGTTGACAAGTTCCACCCATCGGCGTTGACGCATATTCAGTTCTTTCTGGTTGAAGATGTGTTGTAGGCTCTTATGGTCGGTGAAGATCGTACACTTTGTACCATAAAGGTAGTGTCGCCAAATTTTCAACGCAAAGACAACTGCGCCTAGCTTGAGGTCAAAGGTTGTATAGTTCTTCTCGTGGATCTTGAGCTGATGAGACGCGTAAGCGATAACCTTGTCCCGTTGCATAAGAACACAACCAAGACCAAGGTTCGAGGCATCGCAATAGACAATGAAGTCATCGTTTCCATCGGGTAAAGAAAGAACAGGAGCATTGCAAAGCATGTGCTTGAGAGTTTGAAAGGCAGTCTCTTGTTCAGTTCCCCAAACAAAAGGCCTGTCTTTATGCGTGAGAGAGGTAAGCGGCACGGCGATCTTAGAGAATCCTTCGATAAATCGACGATAATAGCCCGCTAGTCCAAGAAAAGAACAGACTTCAGACGGGTTCATAGGCGTAACCCAACTCTTAACTGCTTCAATCTTCGGGGGGATCGACATAAATACCTTGACTAGTGACAATGTGACCGAGGAATTGAACCTCCTCTAGCCAGAATTCACACTTGGATAACTTGGCGTAGAGTCGATTTCCTTGGAGTAGCTCGAGAACCAAACATAGATGTTGCGCGTGTTCGGTTTTCGACTTGGAATAGATCAGGATATCATCGATGAACACAATGATGAAGCGATCAAGAAATGGTTTACACACGCGATTCATCAGATCCATGAAAACCGCGGGTGCGTTGGTTAAACCAAAAGGCATAAGAACGAACTCACAATGGCCGTAACGGGTGCGAAAAGCGGTTTTGGGTATATCCTCCTCTTGGATGCGAAGTTGGTGATAGCCTGAGCGTAGATCGATCTTCGAGAAACATGAGGCACCTTGCAATTGATCAAATAAATCATCGATTCGAGGCAGGGGATAGTGATTCTTGATTGTTAGCTTATTCAATTCCTTGTAGTCGATGCACATCCTGAACGACCCATCCTTCTTTTTGACGAAAAGGACTGGCGCGCCCGACAGAGACGTGCTAGGGCGAATGAAGCCTTTATCAAGTAATTCCTGGAGCTGACTTGAGAGTTCACGCATTTCAGAAGGAGCAAGCCGATAAGGCGCTTTAGCAACAGGATTTGCTCCAGGAATGAGGTCGATACGAAAGTCGATATCACAACTCGGAGGAAGACCAGGAAGATCATCAGGGAATATATTCGGAAATTCACACAACGGGGACATCCTTAATTCCCGGATTACCTTTATTTTCCTTCTCCGCTACTACAATGTTGGCAAAGAAAGCTCTGTATTCCTTGCGGAGATACTTGCTAGCTTGGACACGCGACATGAGCTTAAGAGCTTTCGACGCAGTTTCACCATAAACACACAATAAATCACCATTAGCGAGCGAGAAGCGAATCATCTTATCGAAACACACAACTTCAGCACAATTTTCACGAAGAAAGTCCATGCCTACTATGATATCAAAACTTCCGAGTTGCATCGGAATAAGATCGGTTGGGAAGATGTGATTGTTGAGCTCGAGAGTACAATCACGGAGAACAAAATTGACGGCGACGGTTCTTCCGGTGGCGACTTCGACATCGAACGACGAGGGTAGGTAGGCGCGCTTACGATTAAGGAGCTTTTCGAATTCCAACGATATAAAACAGTTATCGACTCCAGTATCAAATAAACACGATGCATTAATACCATTCACAAGGAACGTACCATTGACCACATTGTTGTCAACTTGAGCTTGGCGGACATTGATGTTGAAGGTGCGTCCGCGTGGTGCTTGTTGTTGTTGTTGCTGTTGTTGCTGAGGCTGCTGTTGCTGCTGCTACTGCTCCTGCTTAACCACCCTGTTTGGGCACATGTTGGCGAAATGGTTAGGATCGCCACATGCGAAGCAGACTCGAGCATAGACCGCGGGTGTCGGAGCTTGCTGTTGATCCTGAGGGGTCGTAAGAAGAGCTTGTTGAGCAGTGGCAGGAGCTGCTGCGTTGCAGGGACCGGTTCGACAATTGGCGGTGAAATGGCCATACATGTTGAAGTGCACGCAATATCTGCAGGCAATACCCACCGGGTGATGATAAGTGCAGGTCCTGCAGGCAAGGTGAGGACCAGTATACGCGCGCTTTGCGGGCGGCGCATAGGTTACAGGTGCAGCTTGGCGGTGTTGTTGCTGGTGTTGCGGCGGTTGCTGAGTTGGGATCGCTTGGAGTGGAGCGGCGGTGGTGACAACACAGTTCTTGTTGGCATTCTTCCTCTTACGACGAGAGGACTTTGATGACTGAGGAGCAGTGGTGGCGGTTTCAGCAGTGGTGGCAGTGGTAGCTTGGTGCAGAGATTTCGAGACTTTGTCCCAGACACAAGCCTTAAAACGCTTGTCATTGATTTCAACGGCAAGCAGATAGGTCTCCTCGATTGTTGTCGGCTTTGCAGCTTGCACAAAATCTGCAACACAATCTGGCAGAGCTCGGATATACTTATTGATTGTCATGTCTAAGGTCTTGACTTGATCAGGACAGATGATACTGGGCTGCTTGAAACGAGCAGTCAGAGATGCGTTCTCTCTGTCCTTCTGCTTGATATGCCAGAATTCGTCCTCCAGCTTTTGGCGTTCATGGGGAAGGCAGAATTCGTCCATCATAATGGCTTTCAACTCTTCCCACGTCAGCTCATAGGCAATTTCAGAAATGATTAAAGTGTTGACCCACTATGAACGGGTCAAACTAATTTATGTTTTGTAAGGATGTACAAAAAGTATAATATGTAAATAAGATAATTAGATGATTATCATGTTTGATTGAAGTTAGTATATTATGTTTCATGGATTTGATAAATAATCTTCTCGTTGTGATTTAGATAAATCTTTACTTTAGGTGTACTCGCGAGCTTGGAACGAACACACACACGCTCTTCGCCCTCAATGCGCTTCTGGACTAAGTTATGCGAACGACTCAAAACTTTTGGTTGTAAATTTAGTTAAAAGTTGTGTTTTCCTTATTGTAAGTATGTTAGACTAGTGTTTTAAATTGTAAGTAATATTAGCTAGTCGAGACAACTATGTTTTAGACTTCGGTTTGCCAGCTTGGAAAACTTTCATGATTTTAAGTACGGTATAAAAATGAAAAATTATTAGTTGGTTTTCAAGTTGTTGTGTTTAAAATAATCATTTTTGCATTAGTATGAGTGGGGCGTTTCAAGTTGGTATCAGAGCCTAGGTTTGAGGGATTCAAGCACTAGTAGAAGTGCTTGGACTCAAACCAAAAGCTCGCGCAAAGGGTGTGTTCACTCCAAGATGCAAAAGAGGTAAAGATTTGATAAATTCAGTAATTATAAGTTGATGGGTAATGTTGCGGGGAAAGTGTTGGAAGTGGAGTAATATGGAAAATACGAATGGAAATATTTCAGGAAATTACGAGGCATGTTTTGGTCGAAACGGGGCTCGAAAACAGGTCGAAAAGGCTGAAATAAGCAAAGGAAGGGCCAGACAAGGCGTCGCCGACGCGAAAGTAGGTCGTCGCCGACGCTATGCCTCGGCCGACGCCTTATGTCAGTGCCTACGTGACAGTAACAGCGACGCAGGATTGCAGGTCGCGTCGCCGACACGGCTTAAGGCCGTCGCCGACGAGATGTTGGGGGAAGTTGGGACAACCACTTGCCATTGGTGGAATTTTCGTACAACAATAGCTATCACAATAGCATTCAAATGGCTCCTTACGAGATGTTGTACGGAAGAAAATGCAGGACTCCCGTATGTTAGGGGAGGTGGGACAAAGGGAGATTGCACCTAAGGATGTAGTGGTCAAGACTAACGAGAACATTGATCTCGTACGGGCCTGACTAAAAGCGGCTCAAGACCTACAAAAGCTTATGCAGATAGAAGAAGACGTTCCATCAAGTTTCAAGTAGGAGACCACGTGTTGTTGAAGGTCTCCCCATAGAAAGGTATAATTTGATTCCGTAAACGATGAAAGTTGGGTCCTCGGTACATTGGGCCATTCAAGATTTTAGCCCGAATTGGGAAACCCGCGTACGGTGGAATTGCCACCTGCATTGGATGGGATTCACGATACTTTCCACGTACCACAAGTACGAAAGTGTCTTGCGGATGAAGTGGCATACGTGCCTCTTGAATACATCGAAGTGAAAACGGCTTTAGGTCATCGTTGATGCCACCTGCAATACCAGAATTGTTGTTTTGTTTTCTTTTTTCGTATCTCGAGCCTCGTACCTCCTAGAACCTGTTCCATAGCCCCGATATACTTCCGAAAGGTAGTATAACCTGTTAGAAGTCATAAGAATCTAATCGTGATACACTAGGATGTATCGGAAACAAAGTTGTTCAAGTCGAAAATTATGAATGCGGGTGGATAATGAGTCCTCCAACTTTATAATAGAAACATGCGTGTGTCGCAACCCATAAGGGTCCCAATATGATGAGAATGATAATTATGAAGCATGAAATAGTATGTTGGGATAAGATGTGATGAAATGAAAATGCAATTATCTAATATAAACATGATTGTGTAGATGGTTGAGGAAAGAAAGTAAACGATAATGATCTAGCAAGGTGAGAAGAAATGAATGAGATAATTGAGGAGCCAACCTTCCTCAACTAGCCCAAGAACTGGAAAGTCACGTGTTAGAAGCAATAGAGACTATGATGGCAAGTAAGATAGAGGAATTAAAGGAATTGATTGGTGAAGTGCAAGGAAAGAAGGGGATTCGTAGGTGCACGTATAGGGACTTCATGGCATGTAACCCCCCATCATATGGGGAGATTGATTTGATAGTGTGTCAAAGATAGATCTCCAATATGGAGGAGGTGTTTGTACGAAGCCGATGTGAAAAAAAGGACCAAGTTATGTTTGCAACGGGCCAACTCCAACTCCAAGCTAAGGATTAATGGGACGGCCATTGCAAAGAGTTGGGTAAAGATAAACTTTAGACATTGACTCTAACACACCAAAAATTATATGTATGTATATGTGTTAAAAATAAATAAATAAGTATAATAGTTTGTTTATTTTATGAAAATGGTAACTAGGAATACAAACCTAGTTAGAATGTGTTATCCTTTCAAAGGTCTTTGTAAACGTGGAAAACCAACTTCGAGGTGCATGCCTTAAGGCGTAAAGAGACTTATTGAGTCAATAAACAACATTCACCTCTTACTGGTGAAGACTTGACGGTGGCGTCATATAGACACCTATTATGCAAGTCACCATAAAGAAATGCTTTTTGAATTTCGAGTTAATGTGCAACCTAATTTCTTGCAACAATGAGGCCCAGGAGGTAGCGACAGGTTGTGAGATTCTCTATAGGACAACTTGTTTCTTTTTATTAAATGCATTCCATGTGGGTTTAAATCATTGTCAACGAAACAAGTTTTCTATGCTTGGACGACCATCCCAGCTATATTTTATCTTGTAAATTCAATGACAACCAGTAAGTTTATGACATAAATGAAGTAAGAATAAGTCCAAGTGTTATTATGTGTTAATAATTGTAATTCTACAACCATTGATAACTGCCAATGGAGATGGGAAACAACCTTTTCATAAGAGAGAGGTTGTGTTTTGGCTAAGAAGGCACAATGAGTAGGTCACAAGAGAAACAAGACAATGAAAATTACATAAAAAGATAATGACACCTCATTGCAAGAACCCACGCACGAGGCTGAGTAATTAGCTTAGGAAGTCATGAAGTAGGTATTGTGCCAATAAGGATGGTGTTAATCATGATTAGAATGGAGTAGAGAAGTTAGTTCAAGACTGTCATATGTTATGTTATAACAGTTGTATCTAGAAGAAAGGGACATGGGAAGTAATTGAGTTAGAAGAGATATGTGACGATGAAGAGACTATATAAAAGGTTTTGTGATGAAGCAAGAAGGTCGGAGGTGGAAGTGCCGAATGATTGAGAAGATAAGGTAGAAACACAAAGGCAAGTTGGTAAGAAAGCGAAAATTGTTATACTTAACTAATATATAAGCTTATAGATACATGATTAACCAACGTTAACATTAGGAACATATGCACCACTAGTATATCAAGGGATACTAATTTTAGTATCTTGTCCTTAGCAAATGACAAAATCTAAGTATTAAGAGATACTACTTTTAGCATCTTGTCCTTAACAAAAGACAAAATCTGAGAGCATTCATATCCAGTTCCCGATATATAGACCGTTCTTGTAATTTGAGGAAAACTTTTAAGGCATTCCTAAAATATTTATTACATTTCCTCGTATTAATAGATTCACTACTGATTTCCTGTATTCATTCCTTATAGATTCACTAATGATTGTTTTTCTCATGAGATAGAGATAATGTTTATCTACATCTCACTCCACCCTACAACTTAGATATTACTAAGTAACTTTGTTTATAATTTTGTGCGTGTTTGCAATTGTAAGAAAGATATGAAGTATGTAATGCACGAGATAAAAATAAGATTCATAACTTTTTTAATAGATAAAAAAAATTTAGATAAAGATGACAAAGGCCTTGAAATCCAATATCAATGCTTTAACATATCAAAATATACCATATATTTTAACTTTCATAGTAATAATTTAGAATTATAAGACAAAAGTTTTTTTTTCTATTTAGAGTAAACTGTCAAAATGGTTACTAAGGTTTGATCATTTTTGCCACATTAGTCCAAAACTCAAACCCTTTGAATCTGAGTCAATGTAGTTTCAAATTTGTTGCCATTTTCATCCAAAATTAAAACTTGATCAGATTTTTCAGTTAACATCTAGCTTTTATGTCTTTTTTCTCCCTTTTATTGAAGGGCAAAATGGTCTTTTAACTTTCTATTATAACAAATTAAAAAATATGATTATTTTGCCCTTCATTAAAGGGAGAAAAAAATTGGATGTTAACTGAAAAATCTGACTAAATTTTGCTTTTGGATGAAAATAGCAACAAAACTGAAGCCATAAAGATCTTGATTCAAAAGATTTGAGTTTTGAATTAAAGTGACAAAAGTTACCAAATCTATGACTATTTTAGCAGTTTAGGGGCTGTTTGGTAGCCTCTGAATCTTCTTAATGGAACCATTAAGAATTTTACCAATGAGAAGATAGAAGAATGTGATATGTGATGATTTACCATTCAGAGGTTACCTCTTAACCATTCAGACTTGAGGTTACCTCCTATTCATTCAGAGATTTTAAACCATTAAGAGGTAGTATCAGAAAATTATTGTAAGTTATTGTGAGGACGGTTATACATTAAATGAAAACCCTAGGGGCCTCAATAAACATTTATCACGCACTTTTCTCTAGAAGGAAGAACATAACCGAAACTTCTTCATATATTCAAGCAGCCTCTAGGTTGTCCTCACAAGGACCGGAGCCTTTCAACGCACTGATTCCTCATAACAATCTCCGGTTTCTTGCTCTGCAAGTCATCGATTCAAGCACACAAGTATCGTTAGATTCTTCATTTCTAATACTCTCACTGTTCATCATTTTACTCTTCGATTTACACCTTTTTCTGGTTTATTTCTGGTTTATAAACGTAATAATGCTAATGTTAGGGTTTACTGTTCCTATAACATCACTTGTTATTGCGTTGTTTCAGCGGTTTCTTAATCTGCAAGTCATTAATTGAAGTAATGTTTACTGTTGTTCTTGCTTTTGCTCTTTGATTTACGATTTTTCTGGTGTATGAACGTGAATGCTAATGTTAGGGTTTATTGTTCTTATGATATCACTTGTTATTGTTGTGTTTCAATGATTTCTTGCTCTGCAAGTCATCAATTGAAGGATTATTGTTGATTTTTTCAGATGTTTACTGTTGTTCGTGCTTTTGCTCTTTGATTTACGGTTTTTTCTGGTTTATTACTGGTGTATGAATGTTAATGATAGTTATAGGGTTTATTGTTCTTCGAATATCACCTGTTATTGTTGTGCTTCAATGGTTTCTTGCTCTGCAAGTCATTGATTGAAGGATTCAAGGTATTGTTTGAGTGCTCACTTCTCGAATGTTCAGTGTCGTCCGTGCTTTAGCTCGTTGATTTACGGTTTTTGTGGTGTATGAACGTGAATGCTAATGTTAGGGTTTGTTGTTGTTCTGATATCACCTGTTATTGTTGTGTTTCAACGGTTCCTTGCTCTGGAAGTCATCAATTGAAGGATTATTGTTGATTTTTTCAATTTTTACTGTTGTTCGTGCTTTTGCTCTTTGATTTACGGTTTTTCTGGTTTATTATTGGTGTATGAACGTGAATGCTGATGTTAGGGTTTGTTGTTGTTCTGATATCACTTGTTATTGTTGTGTTTCAATGGTTCCTTGCTTTGCAAGTCATTGTTTGAAGGATTCAAGGTATTGTTTGAGTTTTCATTTCTCAAATGTTTACTGTTGTTTGGGTTTTTTGCTCTTTGATTTACGCTTTATCTGGTTTATTACTGGTTTTTGAACGTGAATGATAATGTTAGGGTTTATTGTTCTGCAAGTCATCGATTGAAGGAGTCAAGGTATTGTTTGGGTGTTCATTTCTCGAATGTTTAGTGGTTCATTTCTCGAATGTTTAGTGTTCTTCATGCTTTTTTCTATCCGATTTACGGTTTTTCTGGTTCATTTCTCGAATGTTTAATGTTAGGGCTTATTGTTGTTCTTCTGATATCACTAGTTATTGTTGTGTTTTAATGGTTTCTGGTACATGAATTCGATGTTTCTACCAAGTCTTAGCGTGTCTGTTGTGTACTGATTCTATGTATGGATCTAGGTTTTGATTTGTGTATATGTGTTCGTTTTCGTGTTTTGTTTTACTTGTTTAAAGCTTTTAATACAATGCGCTCTTCGAGAATGTGATTTTGTAGAAATCTAGAACGAGGAAGTTATAATGTAGAAATTGAATTTACCTGTTTCATTTTTATTATTTATCCTTTGGATGGCTAAATCTAAATCGATGTGATTAGCTAACAAGAAACATAATTAAAACATATAGACATTTACATTATGATGTTTGTTTTTGCTAGTATCATTGCTTTGCATCTTAAAGTGTCTACACTGTGAATAATTTATTCTTTGGATGGCCAAATAATCTTAATCGACGTGATTAGCTATCGATAAACATGATTAAAACATGACTAGTCATTTACATTGTGCCATTGTGATGTCAAGTTTTGCTATTATCATTGCATCTTAAAGCGTGCACTTTCTATCACTGTTTATTTCATCGCTTATATATATGAAAATTCTCTTCTGCAGGCTTTGAAATTGGTCACGGAACAGAGAACTTGAAGCTTGTACAACAAAATGACTTGGTTTAGAGCTGGATCCAGTGTAGCAAAACATGCGATAAGGAGAACACTATCGCAAGGCGTCTCAAACGCAGCAAGAACACGTGCTCTTCCTTCAGGAAACCGACACTTTCACACAACAATTTCAAAGTCAAAAGCACAATCTGCACCCGTCCCGCGTGCGGTCCCACTTTCACGTTTAACCGACAGTTTCCTAGACGGGACCAGTAGTGTCTACTTAGAAGAGCTTCAAAGAGCATGGGAAGCTGACCCAAACAGTGTTGACGAGTCATGGGACAATTTCTTTAGAAACTTCGTGGGCCAGGCTGCCACGACACCTGGCATATCAGGCCAAACGATACAAGAAAGCATGCGGTTGCTATTGCTTGTGAGAGCCTACCAAGTTTATGGTCACTTGAAAGCAAACTTGGATCCTTTAGGTCTAGAACCGAGGGAGATTCCCGATGATTTAGATCCCGCGTTGTATGGTTTCACTGAAGCTGACTTAGATCGCGAATTTTTCCTCGGGGTATGGAGAATGTCCGGTTTTCTATCCGAAAACCGCCCCGTGCAAACGCTAAGAGCAATTTTAACCAGACTTGAACAGGCATATTGTGGAAGCATTGGGTTCGAATATATGCACATTGCTGACCGTGAACAATGTAATTGGTTACGGGATCGAATCGAGACCCCGATTCCAATGGCGTATAACCGTCAAAGAAAAGAGGTCATTCTCGATAGACTCATTTGGAGTACTCAGTTTGAGAACTTCTTAGCGACGAAGTGGACCGCTGCAAAACGGTTTGGGCTCGAAGGCGGTGAGACGTTAATCCCGGGAATGAAAGAGATGTTTGACCGGTCAGCTGACCTCGGGGTCGAAAGCATTGTGATCGGAATGTCTCACAGAGGAAGATTAAATGTTTTAGGTAATGTCGTTCGGAAACCGCTACGACAAATTTTTAACGAATTTAGCGGCGGCATTAAGCCGGCGGAAGGGCTTTATACTGGAACCGGTGATGTAAAATATCATCTCGGGACTTCTTATGACCGGCCGACACGTGGCGGAAAGAGAATTCATTTGTCGTTAGTTGCAAACCCGAGTCATTTAGAAGCCGTGGACTCTGTTGTGGTCGGTAAAACTAGGGCTAAACAATATTATTCAAACGATGTTGATAGAACAAAAAACATGGGTATTTTAATTCATGGGGACGGAAGCTTTGCGGGTCAAGGTGTCGTATACGAGACGTTGCATCTTAGCGCGCTTCCGAATTACACAACGGGCGGGACCATTCATATCGTTGTGAATAACCAAGTTGCTTTTACTACCGATCCGAAATCCGGAAGATCTTCACAGTATTGTACTGACGTCGCTAAAGCTTTGAATGCTCCTATTTTTCATGTTAATGGTGATGACGTGGAAGCAGTTGTTCATGCGTGTGAGCTGGCTGCTGAGTGGCGCCAGACGTTCCATACAGACGTTGTGGTCGATATTGTCTGTTATCGTCGATTTGGGCATAATGAAATCGATGAACCATCCTTTACACAACCTAAAATGTATAAGGTAGCTCTCTTGTTTGATGATTCATGGGTGTTTGGATTCGTGTTTTGGTACTAACTTTGAAATCTGTTTAACAACCTATTCTAGTTTTGATTATTCATTATCACATTCACTTTTAAAACACACATCTAGGGGTCTGAAACTCTGAATTTCTAACACTACCCGAAAACACGGAACAAACCTAACATGAAATTCGCGGTTTTGGGTTTAGTCTAAACAGGTTTGGGTCAGTTTCAGGTTGAACCCGTGAACCCGTTAACCTAAATGGGTCGGGTTCGGGTCAGCCTAGTCGGGTTGACCCGTTTAACCCATTTATATTATAGTATATTTTTTACAATATGTTTTATGTCATAATATAAATTGGATGTGTATTTTATGCCGTAATTATAACTTAAAAAGAGAAGTTGACATAAGATTTTATAATTTAAATGTAATTGTAGTATATACATTTGTGTTTTTTCACTTTTTGTAGCAAATTTGAATTTTAGTATATTAATTTGCAAAAAATAAAAAAAATTCGGGTTGAACGGGTCATGTTTGGGTTCATATGTATGCCACGATTTTCAGGTTCGGGTTGTGTTGTTCGGGTTCTTCTAAAATTTTCGGCTTCTGGTCGGGCTGACCCGCAAGCACAACCCGTTTAGCACCCCTACACACATCCAAACAACACTATAGTTTCTAATGCTTATGAGTGGTACTTTTTTCT
Organism: Helianthus annuus; assembly: GCF_002127325.2. Lineage (NCBI taxonomy): Eukaryota > Viridiplantae > Streptophyta > Magnoliopsida > Asterales > Asteraceae > Helianthus > Helianthus annuus. Next base: position 19,811,190 of record NC_035441.2, on the reverse strand, counting down.
ATAGGTTATACGAAACCACCCTTCAGCGCTCGAAATTTACCAAAAGAAACTTCTAGAAACCGGTCAAGTGACGAAAGAAGATATTGATAAGATTCATAATAAGGTTACGTTGATCTTGAATGAAGAGTTTCTTGCCAGCAAGGATTATGTCCCTCAAAAAGGGGACTGGCTTTCTGCTTTCTGGTCTGGATTCAAATCCCCTGAACAGCTTTCACGGATTCGCAACACTGGGTAAGTTTAAGTTTTGAATATGCCGTTTACAGTGACCCTACCATTGTTTTGACGATAGGTCAAAACTGGACGGGCTACGTTAGGTTGATCCAAACACACTTTAGTGTGTTAATTATGACTGGCACAGCAAAAACATACAATACTAATATCATTTTTGGCACAAAGCGATTTAGAAGGTTGTATTCTGGGCGACTATCAACCCGTTCTGTTTTCTTTCAACTTGTTTTTTCTTTTTCTTTTTTTTTTATTTGGCCAATTTTACCTGTTTGAGATAAAACATAACCAAAATCGACAAGTACAAAATAAATCGGTTGCATTTGCGATGACTACCAAGAAGTTTAAGCTGTTTTGCAGGTTGGGTAACGGGTCAAAAAGGGTCAGTCTGCGTCTGATTCAATATTAAACACTTTTTGTCCAATTTTTATCACAAATAGTGGATTAAGTACAGTTGCTAAACCAATGTTTTCACGATCGGACCAGAAGTCGAACCGGTTTCATTACTGGTCCACCGGTGGGGCCGGTTGAACCGGATTTAAGAACCAGACAATGTCATAAATATTATAGATATAAATGTAAAATATAGAAAAATGCAACCAGTATTTTTATTTTTCTTCTTTTAGATCACCAACACGCACTCTATTTAAATTGAACAAATTAATTATTCAAATTGCTAGATTCCCTAATATTTACGTTGTCATCAGTTTAATATTTTTAACAAAAAAACTATGGTGCTGCAACATTAATATTATTTTTAACAAAAAAACTACACGGCGAATTTTGACACATTTAGTTCAAGTTTAACTGTTTTTTTTTGTTCTGGTTTTTACCCGTTTGAGATAAGAACATACACATATCAACCATACATAAAGAAATGGGTCGAAATTGCTACTCCTGAGCTTACTCTTTTTGCAGTGTCAAACCTGAGATATTGAAGAACGTTGGGAAAGCAATTGCAACCCTTCCGGAAAACTTTAAGCCTCACAGAGCAGTTAAAAAGATATTTGCAGATAGGTTAAAAATGATCGAAACTGGGGAGGGTGTTGACTGGGCTGTTGGTGAAGCTCTTGCGTTTGCAACATTATTGGTGGAAGGCAATCATGTGAGGTTAAGTGGACAAGATGTTGAAAGAGGTACTTTCAGTCATCGGCATTCTGTAGTCCATGATCAAGAAACGGGAGAGCGCTATTGCCCGTTGGGCCATGTTGTTATGAACCAGAATGAAGAAATGTTCACCGTAAGCAACAGGTTAGTTGCTATGATGGCTTTAATTTAGGTTTGTTATGTAAAAAGTCATTTTGTTTTCACTATACTCTTTAACCTGATCGTGTTTATCTACAATTTCCTAGAAGGTCAAAGGTGGCAAGATGGGCAGGTTGGATAGCGGGTTAAGAAGGGTTGGGTGAAAATATGTCATAATTACTACAGGTCGAAACGGGCCTGGTGAGCTATGCAGTTAATATCGGTGATATATCGGTTATCGGATCTGATGGGAATCTGCTATGAGAGGGAATTATAGGTATTCTTAAGGGGCTAAAGTGTAATATGGGGGTAGTATAAGTAATAGAGAATAAGGCGTGTTAGGGATAGGATTGAGTTTGTTCGTTCGTTCATTAGGACTCCTGCTTGTGCAGTGAGAGAGGGCTAGGCCCTGGATTATCTCTGTAATTGTTCCTTTACGTATTCAGCAATACAATCGGTTCTGTCCTTGGTTTCTATAATCTTCTCTATATTCAATTTATCACAATTATTTCATATCCGATCTCTATCATTGGTCCGACCTGCCTGTGACCTGCCGCTTTCTTCTGTTTATCATGGAAACCCTAGTTCATAATTTTCGATTAGATGCTCAGGAACAACGGATTAAACAACTTCAAGGTGATGTTGCTGAAATCAAAACCACTTTGAAGGCATTAGAAGAGCATCGCGCTGAATCCCGTGAGTTTAGAAAGGTGTTTCTCGCTTGGATTCAACATCAGGAGACGAGGTCTGATGATAGTTTGTGAGGATCTGGATCTCCGTCGTTTTTTCCAAATCCGTCTTCAGATCTGCAACTTGACTGTGTGGTGGATCGTCACTCTGATTCTCTTCCTAATCCTCCACCTTCTTCTCTCTTAGAGCAATTGGAGTCTATCATCGCCAGATCTGAAGAACGCCTGGGGAAATCGCGGCTGCACAATGGATGTGGCTCCAAATCTAGGCCAGATAGTGTTAATTGGGCCTTATCAGCTGCTGAAAACGCGTTTGTACATGACCAATTTGAAGAAGTTTCAGACAATCATGGCAATCCGCTGATGAATATTCATTCGGTTTCAACTTTTTCCGGCGGTTCTGCAGATCCTTTGATCCAATCCATAGTTATCGATAGCGAATAGCGACAAATAGCGACAAGTCACCTATATGCTACGTAGCGATAGCAATAGAATAGCATAGCGCCCGCTATTCTGTAAATAGCGATAAGGTAGTAGAAAATTTCAAAAATATTTCATATCAAGCATTAAAATATTGTAGCAACTATAATCCAAAAAAAAACCTTCCCATAGTACCAAAATAGCTAATAATACTATGACTAATAAGCTAAATCATCTAAATCTTCATATTCCGGCTCATCATCATCGTTAACAACGGCATCCAATGTCGGCACAAATTGTTTATAAGGCGCAACATCATTTTCTTCGACTTCCACATCATATTCATCTTCATCTATTAAAGTTCTTCTCTTAGGCTTAGGCCTTGAGCTTGACGTCGATGTTGACGTTCCCTCACCCCTTTTACTAGTATTTGCACTTCTTCTAGTATAATGCAATGGCTCTCTCGCCCCGACAGCCGTTGCAACATCACCGTATGTCAAATCTTCACCCTCATGAACAAGTGCATTTTCTTCATCCTCTTCTAACCCCTCTAAAGCTCCCTTCAACCACTCATTTGGATCTTGTACATTTCCATCATCTAAGATAATCGGGTCAATCGTATCACGCATATCATATCTTCTTCGTAAAGCCCGATTATACTTAATGTACACAAGATCATTAAGCTTGCTTTGCTCAAGTCGGTTTCTCTTTTTGGAATGAAGCTACATAAATTAAATTTAATAAGTAAATAACTATTACGAAATGTTAAATACTAAACAAATAGCTTCTTACATGTTCAAATACGCTCCAATTGCGTTCACACCCCGACGAGCTACACGTCAAACTAAGCACCTTGATTGCAAACTTTTTTAGAGCCGGTGCCGTTGCTCCATATTGCATCCACCACTCCGCTAATTTAATAGCAAAATAAACAAAAAGTAAGTTAAACTTTCGTTTAAGTTATATTTTATAAAAGATATACCTGGCGCAAGCTTTGCTCGCATTTTCTTTGCCATTGGATATCCGAAAATCCCATCAGCACGTCGATATAGCGGGAGCTCAGTGTTAATCTGTATCTGCTCATCTTCGTTTAATATCAACTTCATAATGCATGCTTGTAACCCACTTATCACCTCAGTATCATCCTCCACCTCTGGATTGTTGTAATACAAACCAGGATTCAAATAATATCCCGCTGCATGCAAAGGTTGATGTAACTGACAATCCCACATTTTATCAATTATTTTGAAAATGTCTCTATACTTTGCTTCTTTATTTTTGAAAGAGGCAGCAATCAACTCCTTTGCCTTTTTCATAGCATTATAAATATAACCCATAGGAGGCTTTTTCTCTCCATCAACTAAACGAAGCACTCCTAACAACGGATACCCAATTTTCACCGCAAAGTTTACGTGGTTCCAAAAGGTTGGCAACAATATAATATTCGCTATACGTGCACCTCCAGTCTCCATTGCGAACTTGCTTGTGCTCCACTTTTCGGAGGTGAACATTTCTTTTAGGTTTTGTTTGTTTACCTTGAAACAATTTAGAGTGATAAAAGCGGTCGCAAATCTGGTCTTCGCGGGCCTAACCATATCTTTCTGCCCGGTGAACTCTCTCATCATGTTGAGTAGCAATGTGCGGTTACATATGTATGTGTTCACCGCAATTGCCCTTTCAAGACAACCCTTTAAGTCGGGTAACTTGAAGATGTCTTCAAACATCAAATCAATGCAATGGGCCGCACATGGAGTCCAATATATGTGCGGGTATTTTTCTTCCACAAGTTTACCCGCAGCTACATTGTTACTTGCGCTATCAGTCACAAGTTGAATAATATCCTTTGGCCCAACCTCCTGAATTAATCGGTCAAACAACTTGAACATGTTGTTACCGGTGTGAGAATAGCTAGAAGCATCGACTGATTCAACGAACATACTCCCTCGAGGAGTGTTCACTAGGAAGTTGATTAACGCCCTTCCTTTCCGATCCCTCCAACCATCAGCCATCAACGAACACCCATAGGTTGACTTTTCAACCTCATTATCACGCAAAAGTTTTTTGGTGTGTTCCATCTCTAACTTCAGCATAGGAACACGTACCTCGTGATAGGTAGGGGGTTTCATACCGCACCCATATCTACCAATCGCTTCAATTGCGGGCCCCAAACCATCGTACGTCACCGCATTGAAAGAAAGCCCCGCATCATACATCCAACGAGAAAACTTTTGAACTGCATCAAGTCTTAGTTTCTTTTGTGTTTCATTGTGCTCTACGCTTCCTACCAAGTTTCCCCCTTTCTTCCCCGATGTAAGCGATGGCTTAAACATTGCATACAAAGGGCCTTTTGCTTTTTTATTAGCATCACTAGCACCGGCTGATGAAGCCACTCTCTTTCCCTTTGATTGAGATTGAGCCGCTTCTTCATCTTCATCATTTTCTTCTAACTCGACCACTTCATCAAAATGTGGTATGCTGTTTGCCGTCTCTTTTACACGTTTCTTCTACTCAAAAAGTTCTATGAATAGCTTTTTCACGTCATCGGGAACCTTGGGACATCTCGCCACATCGGGGGAATCCCAAGCAAGGTGATGTTTATGCCTTGTTATCCCGCCAGTTGAGACAAAACCACAAAATTGCACTTTACTGAGGTCTTGCTTCCTTCTACCAGCGTCCCTTAAGTCCAACCAGGATCAGCTGACCTTTTACTACCCATTCTGTTGTGCAGATTGGATATATATACATCAGAGTATCAGACTAACAGATTCAATAATTGATATATACACATCATATTAACAAACTAAACAGTGAATGCAGATTCAATATATATACAATATATATTAGACTAACATATTCAATAATCGATATATACACATCAGATTAACATCAGAATTCATATATATACAATATATATATTGGACTAACAGATTCAATATATATTAACCTGATAAGTGATTTGATACAATTATACATCAGAATTCATATATATACAATATACTTATATGTTATATACATCAGAATTCAGATCAGATATCAGAAGTCCTCAAGCAAGTAATACATCACAATAAATAAGTGTAATAAATAACATTCAATATTGTGGACTTGTGGTTTAAAAAATTCATGCATGATATTTATACTATACTGCTGATAGTAAATTACTATTACTGATCATTGAAAATTTTAAAGAAATAACTAAGAAGCTTGCTGAAGAAAGAAGAAAGAATCAACAATCAAAGGAAAATCGAGATTAAAGATCATACCTTTAAAGCTGAAACTTAATTGAGACTTGAAAGAAAGAATCGGCAGCAGATCAGCAGTTGAAGAGAAGAGACGGTGTTTGTATTACGTGAATAGTTGAATGGCGATTGGCGAATATAAATATACAATTAAACCTAATACGTATATAAGGTAACAAATAAAAAAAAAATCCTATACCTATGTTGTCAAAAGCGCAAAAAGCGCGCGCCTAGGCGCTCGGGCGCAGCGAGGCGCACCAATAGCGCCTGGTGGTAGGCTAGGCGCAAAACTGGGCTTTTTTCAAAAAAACGGCATCCAGGCGCGCGCTTGGTGTTAGGCGCAGGCTACTCCAGGCGCTCTTCTGGCAAAATTTTGGCCAAAAAAAGTTTTCGGCTACCTTCCAGCCAAATTCCGGCCAAAAGTAAGCCTGAACTCGCCGGAATTGTTTCAGATACATGAAGAGAGAAGAAGGGTAGAAAAGAGATGAGGTTAAAAGAAAGATGCTTGCTTTTGTATTTAATTGAGATGAAACGTGATTTAGCACTCTTTATAAACAGTGAACAGTGAAACATGACCTTGACTTGACTGAAGAGAGTTACTGACAATGTAGAGTTTGACCCTAAAAGTGGACCAAGAAGTCTAGAAGTGCAGAATCCATCTAACATCTTACCTAAAAGTATAAAAAGTTAAGTAATATTTAGTTTTTAAAATTGTTTATGGTTAGATTATGAGGTGTTTATTATTAAAACTTATATTATTAATTTTTTTTACGTCTATTATATATATATATTTTTTATTTTTTCTATTTATGCGTCTTGCTTATCTTAGCCCCTAGCTACATGATCTTAAATGACATATATAATAGTTTTTTTTTTTTTTATTTTATATGTGGAATCTTATTTATTTTCAAAGCATAACATATTTTTTATATTTTTTTCTCTATGTGCGCTTTTTTTCAAAAAACCCACGCTTTTTTTGCGCCTTGCGCCTAGGCTCCGGGCGAGGCCGATGCGCCTCGCCTGCGCCTTGCGTCTTTGACAACATAGTCCTATACTGTCGCTATTTTCCATCTTGACAGCCGCTACAGCAACTTAGCGATAAGCATCCTATACGCATCGCTATTCGCAATTGCGGGCGCTATGAGCGCAATTGATAACTATGATCCAATCTCCGTCATCTCTCTCTAATTCTCCGTCAATATTAGCTCCAGGTAAGGCTATGCTTTCTAGATCTGAAGAAAACTCAATTGGCCTTGGTTGTTTGTTGTCGCATAGCTCTAATGGGGTCATGACGAGTGACTTAGAAGGGATATTGGGCTCCGGCACAGTGGTGGGCCATGGTGAGGAGCAGAAACTTATTGTGGGCCCGGACTCTCCAGATTTGGGCCTGTTATGTGAGAAAACTCCTCCAGCCAGATTTGGCTCCAATATGGCTGGGTTGCAATGGAATTCAAAATCACTTGTGGGCGGGCCCACCCAATCTGCTGGTCGACTCGGGAGTTCTGAGGATTTCCTACTCACTGTACTTCTGTTTCAGCGACCTCCACCATTGGAAAAACAGCTTCTGATGGCAATGGTGGTGTCTACGTTCAAAATTGGCGATAAACGCCTTGGTTGGAAAGGCGGTACAATACGTTTGTTTTTTTGTCCATATGTCACACTTCACAATTCCGTTATTGAGTTACTTGTTGACTCCTATCATTTCTGGGTGGTGCATGGGCAGGGTCGGCCACCAGACGTCGTAGCCGATCACAGTCTTGAGGACAAGACTGTTTTGAAGGGGGGAGTAATGATGGGAATCTGCTATGAGAGGGAATTATAGGTATTCTTAAGGGGCTAAAGTGTAATATGGGGGTAGTATAAGTAATAGAGAATAAGGCGTGTTAGGGATAGGACTGAGTTTGTTCGTTCGTTCATTAGGGCTCCTGCTTGTGCAGTGAGAGAGGGCTAGGCCCTGGATTATCTCTGTAATTGTTCCTTTACGTATTCAGCAATACAATCGGTTCTGTCCTTGGTTTCTATAATCTTCTCTATATTCAATTTATCACAATTATTTCATATCCGATCTCTATCAGGATCCCATGTAAAATATCGGTCAGAATATTGGTACCGATATTATCAGCGATATCGACTGATATTTCACTGATTTTCCTGATATTAGCACCTTTCTTCTTAGTTCTACCATTCGTCTATCTTCTTATTGCTGCTATTAGTGTTTTAAGTCTTAATTGTTGGTTGTTAGTGTTAAATGTTGGTGTTTTAACTCTTTAATAAGTTCCTACTTGCTACAAATTGTTAGTGTTTTGCTAGTTGTAGAAGGTTAATTTGTTAATGGTTAGAGATTATACTGAATTGTTGGTGTTAAGTTGCTATATATATAAATTCTGCATTATTTTAAAATTACCGATATACCACCGCGATAACGTATATCTCAAACATCAGTCCTTGACTGATATCCGATATTTCACGGTATCAACTGCATAGTTGAATTCTGACATCTGTTGATGCTCAATACAGTTCTCTTTCAGAGTTTGCCGTTCTTGGATTTGAGTTGGGTTATTCAATGGAAAACCCGAATTCACTAGTGATATGGGAAGCCCAATTTGGTGATTTTGCTAATGGAGCTCAGGTGATATTTGATCAGTTTTTGAGCAGTGGGGAGTCCAAATGGTTACGTCAAATAGGGTTAGTTGTGTTGTTACCTCATGGTTATGATGGTCAGGGACCCGAACATTCTAGTGCACGACTCGAACGCTTCCTTCAGGTATATATTACTCCTTTTCAAAGTTTATTATCTTGTTAGTGAGACTTTAAGTCATTTTGATCATTTAAACAAACTACGTAACTCTATATAAGAATCTAATCGCCCCTTTAAACAAACTTTATATACGAATGTCCGTTTTAGTCATTTTATCTAGAGTAAACTACATGGATGGTCCCTGTGGTTTAGCAAAATTTTGGATTTGGTCCCTAGCTTTCCAAAAGTACACAAATGGTCCTTGTGGTATGCACTTTGTAACGCATCTAGTCCCCAACTTTTTCCCAAACTACATGGATGGTCCCTGTGGTTTGCACTTTGTAGCGCATTTAGTCTCTAACTTGGACATGCTAAAACCTTTAGATTTGTTGGCTGGGACTCAATGTGTTACAAAGTGCAAACCACATGGACCATCAATGTACTCTTAGAAAGCTAGGGACCAAATCCAAAAATTTGGTAAACCACAGGGACAACCCATGTACTTTATTTACTCTTCTATCTACAAGTTCACCGAATAATCTGATTTTGTTGAACACTGTGATTATTGGAATTTCAAACAACAAAAGCACATCCAAACACCATCTTCTACACCGCATTTTGATTACGGCTTGATTATCTAATTGTAATTAGTTAATATCACATAATCAACATACTCCGATAACTCGAGTTCTTGCAACGTAAGTAAACGTTGTGTTGAATATTATTGCAGATGAGTGATGACAATCCATTTGTTATACCCGAAATGGAACCAACGCTACGCGATCAGATTCAAAAATGCAATTGGCAGGTTGTCAACGTTACAACTCCAGCAAACTATTTCCATGTTCTTCGTAGGCAGGTGAGTTGTTATTGTTATTATTATTGTTGTTGTTGTTGTTGTTATTATTATTATTACTAGTTTAAAACCCCGTGTATTACACGGGTTGCATAAATATAATTTTATATAATAAATAATAAAAAGATATATTTAAAAAAAAACTCATATATTGCACGTGGTGAATAAAATATAATGTCATACGTTAATACAAACAATCATCAAGATTATCTTTTAAAAATGAACATTAATGTACTATTTACTTATTATAACATTTTACTTTGTTTTTTTTTTAATTTTGCATAAACGTAATTTTATATAGTAGATGATAAAAAAATATATCTTTAAAAAAACTCGTATATTGCACGTGTTTAATAAAATATAATATCATATGTTAACACGTACAGTCGTCAAGATTTATCTTTTAAATAAGGAACTTTAATGTACTATTTACTTATTATAACATTTTAGTTTGTTAAAAAAGTATTCTTACTTAATTTTTTGTTTAAAATGATTATTGTTATTTATATGATCATAATAAAAATAAACGTTTATATTCTTATCTAATTTATTATTATTATTATTATTATTATTATTATTATTATTATTTAATATGATCATAATAAAGACAAGTATATATCCTTGTATAAATATTTATTCTTATCTAATATTTTTTTAAAATTATTATTATTATTATTATTATTTAATATGAGAGATAAATAGGAAATTAAGGTGAGAAAGCACCAGAGAATGACACGTGTCCAAAAAAGATTTTCATTTATTAGTATAGGAAGATTATTATCTGTGTAGGTTCATCAAAAGTAAGAGAGAGCAGTTTTTAACTGTGGTTCATACATCACTTCTGTCTTTAACATGTTTTATTGTCATATTACAGATTCATAGGGAATTCCGTAAGCCACTTATTGTAATGGCTCCGAAGAACTTGCTTCGTCACAAAGACTGCAAGTCAAATCTATCCGAGTTCGATGACGTACAAGGTCACCCTGGTTTTGATAAACAAGGGACCAGATTCAAACGCCTGATCAAGGACCAGAGTGGACACTCGGATCTCGAAGAGGGCATTAGACGTCTAGTTCTATGCTCTGGAAAGGTTTGTAATACAAGCAACTGAAAAACAAAATATCTAATAGTTTGTAATAAAAAAAAAGTTATATAGGATACTCAATACTGTATTTGCAGGTTTATTATGAACTTGATGAAAAGAGGAAGTCAACCGAAAGCAAGGACGTAGCAATCTGTCGTGTGGAGCAGCTTTGCCCATTCCCTTACGACCTCATCCAGCGTGAACTAAAGCGTTATCCAAGTAAGAATTAAGTATTAAGATATTAATAAACATATATAATCTACAGTTTGCAATTTTGCATACTATTTGTTGTATCATTATATTATAATTTAAAACCAAACACTAAAACGGGCAAAACAAGTGGGTCCAGCGGGCTGGTTCACAAACACGTTATATTGAATTTTTAACAAGTAAATAGAAACTCATTGAAAAGGCTGTACGGGATTTTCGTAACTTACCTTTTAATATATCCGGTAAGGTAATCTGAAACTGAAAAGGGTGCTGACGTGGCACCGGTTTACCCATGCGGATTTAATAAAATTAGTTTTTGTATTTTATGGTTGTTAGTAATCAATTATCAATTATACCTAAACGCATCCGTTTGTGGTAAGACGGTGGGATCTTACATTTAACTTATATGAAAAAATTGACGTGGCACGTGGCTCAGATTTAGTGACCCGTCAGCATGTCTGCCACATCAGCACAAGAATTCATGTTTTATAACTTTATGATTCAAGTTATCCTCCATATGTTGATGCCATGTTACTTTTTCAGATGCTGAGATTGTTTGGTGTCAAGAAGAGCCGATGAACATGGGGGCATACAATTACATCGCTCCTCGCCTTGCAACCGCCATGAAAGCACTGGACAGGGGTAATTTAGACAATATCAAATACGTAGGTCGCGGTCCATCTGCTGCCACTGCAACCGGTTTCTACACGGTTCACGTGAAAGAACAGGCAGCACTCGTTGAGAAAGCCATAACCTCTGATTCCATCACCAATCCGACACTCGCCTGAAACAGAACAGTAAGGTATTTTTTTCATGATACTGGTCAAGTGTACACATATTGTGGGCTCGTTTATGAATTGTCAACCTTTAACTGAGACGGTTTTGTACCCCCACCCCCTCGGCTTGTTAAGGGGGGTGTAATAATCACATCTAACGAGTGCCCGCTTTTGAGGCTCCTATAGAGAATTGATCTTAGCCACACCACATGCGCGTTAAAGGTGCATTTTGTTCTCTATGCTTATGCGTTGAATTGTTGGTGTTAACATTAGTCTTTATTTTAGGGATTGTTTGGATGTGAGTTTTAAAACGACGCTTTAGTATATATCAAATTTAAGAAGTAACATTTAAAACCCCCTAGTTAAATAATTGCAAGTTTCTGCACTGAATAAAAGCATTGATCCCCAATTTGCGTGAGTTTATTTTAGCGGGTGTTTGGACATATTATAATATATAATATGATTATTTAGATTTTTTTTTCCAAATAGGTGTGTTGTGGAAAAAAAAAATAACCAAAATGGATGTTTTGGAAAGTATTTAACTATTTACTAAGGCTATAAAGTGGTGATAGTCCTAATCACAAGCACTTCACGTTATCGCCGCATCATTCCATCCTCCACCAACCTAGTGTTGTGATGGTCCATCACCAATCACGTCTCAAAATCATCAAAGGAGGCCTGTGGAGAATGTGGGGGAATTCACGATGGCCGTGCATGGGGTTGAAGGGGGCGGTGTTCCACGGGCACCATGTCCATCGTGACAGGGCCATTGTGACACCCGTGAAAACGCTTTTGATGCACGCTAAAATTCTGGGACGAAATTTCTGTCAACTTGGGGATGATGGTGACAATCCGCAAGTTCCGTTTGGCACCGATCCTATATTCGATGTAATTTCGTAAATTAATGAGTGTTATATAAAGATATAAATATTATTTGAGTATTGCATATTACCAACGACTCGCACACCAACCGTTTAGTCGCACGCTAGCTAGAACTCGTACACTTCCCAAATAGAACCATGAGGCCACACTTCACCTTCAAATTGAACCTCTCCACCTAACACACCCCTGATTTCCCTTTCGGCCCAATGCAAACCCATTTGTTACCCTAAAACTTGTTGCACAGTAGGGATGGTAGGATGGTATAAAAGAATCACAGCCGTCACCTGAAATCATTCTAATCATTTTCATGATACATCAATCCCTAGAATAACTCCTCCCACACACTCTCTCCCTCTCTCTCACTAACCTCTCTCTCTAGAGCCTGCAAATCCCCTTACATTCCTGCAACTTCTCTCCTACCATATCGAAGATTCATCATCGGCGGCCAGTCGAAGGCTCCAAACAACCCGACCCATCCTTCTTCTTCATCGTGCACTCCTCGCTGAAACTCCACTAACAGGTTAGTATACACACACGATTTACGTCTTGTGCTTCCTCTCAGATGTGTGAACGTACAAAAGGTTCTTGATGTGTAAATCCCACTGTTCGATGTATGTATGTCACGAGAACATGGTCGCATGATTCTTTTTGATAAATAGCGATTCTTGTGCAAAATCTAGGACTCAAACAAAATGGTTTTGTTTTAAAAGTTGCTGACTGATCGTATATTGTAGAACACGATATTGTCAATCATGCACTAACCTCCTCATTAGATCATACACACTGCTTCTTGTTTGTGGGCCTCACCTTGGATGGACTACACAAGCCCATTTGAGTGGGCTGCACATTGAGAACCCATGCCATTGTGGGGCTAGTACAAATAGTTGGACCATGTTTTTTTTTGATTTCCTTTCAACCGCACACTTAATAACTGGCCCCCCACCACTAGTGTTGGTTGCACAATGGATTATAATCGCACACTTGAATTAGAGAAGATGGTTTATTCTGTTTGAACACCACAGATTGGGCTACATAAACCCCAATTGGGCCGCGCAATTTTAAAAGTCCACATTCTTAGAAACTGGCCGCTCATTAAATGAAACATGTTCCTACTTTAGTCGCACACTTAGTTGTCGGGCCATACAGTTCATAAGAACCGCATCATGCGACTTATATTATTTGGAAATCCTACTTGTTTGAACTGCATGATAACTTGATTTAATGCGTGTATAAATACGTGATTATTCATATACAATTCTAATAAATGATAACCTTAATAGGGCAAGGTTAAACGATACTCTATCTAACCGAGCAAACCTAAGGTGAGTTCACACTACATCATCCAACAGTGAACTGGTCGCATACTTCACACGCTGACCAGCACTACAGTCTACAGTTACCAGTAACCATCACAGCTTCCATTCTCTCAATCCAGCGCACTACCCTAAGTGGACCTTCTGTTCCCACGAATGATCGTGGTTGACAAGCTTGAAAAGTCTTGTAGGAACAACCTTAGTTTTGTTTTCCTAATTTCGAAATTGTGTAAATTGATCAGGTTAACAAATCGACAAATTTCAAGATCAGTAGATCGGAATAATATGGTAACCTAACTTCACTAGCACTGTAAGAGATATATTACCGTGAGTCCCGTGAGTCTGGTCAACAACATTAATACCGAGAGATCAACACAGCTAGATCCTTAGAAGTGGTGGGGAGAGCGTTACTACTACTACTACCCTCAACGGTGCGTGATTTGGGAGGCATAGTTTTCTTTCTAAGACAAAAATCACAATTAGATGAGATAATTTGCGCAATATTAATGTCAACCAAGTATGTATGAATAGTAAATTAAACATGACCATCAACACAATTTATCAATCACAAAAGCATCACAGCCACACATGATAAATAAAACATAAACCATAATATTAAATTGGGAGTAATATCACTTGTTACATTGTTTCAAAAATAAAATACCAAAATGGGTGAAACTAAAAGTTTTTACCATTACATGTGTTCCCAAACAAAATATTGATCTAGTTCCAATACATGATGAAGCTAACGTGTGAATCTGGTGAGGGCTCCCATCTGCACGGTCATAGAGGCAAGTAGGATGCATATGACAGCTAGAGCAACAGTGGACTCGATGCGCTGTTCGAGCGCGTCCACTCGTTGTAATGCAACTACCTCCCTATCTATTGAGCCATGAATCATCTCGTAGGCCATATCCATCTGCTGGCTCATCACTTGAGCTCTAAGATCAGAATCTTCCATGCGTTTCTTCATGTCAGCCATCTCTGCCTTCAGCTCTGTAATCTGGGACTGCATAGCCTCTCCAACTTCTTCCTCAGTCGTTCGTCTCTTCTTGACTGCATCCACCCGATCATCCAAAAAATCGAACCTGCGACCAACTACTCTGACTCGACCCTGCAAAGAGTTAAGACATGTCTCGTGACGGGCACAACGTGCCGCTAGTAATGGTACTGTTCGCTCCACGGTCTGCCCCGTGAGAGGCAAGACTCGTGAGGCCGTGGACGAGTCGCCATCCTCGAAGGCTGGACGTACTCCCTCCTCGTCAGTCCATCTCTGAACCTATCCGCTAACCAACCCCATCGACTAGCTACATGACTTCGAGTACCTTTGGCAGGCTGCTCGACTAGCTTCCCAACGACCTTTGGTGGAGGACTCGAACCTCTTGCGGCCAACTTTCTTTTCCTTGGAGGTCCAACTGTCTTGCGTCATGTAAATATCACATGGGCTCTTCCAAAATGTGGGTATGTGGGTCGGAATGAGGGGCGGGGCTAGACCTCCACTCGCTCCTCGTCACTGGATGGCTCAACCATCGGCTCCTTCCCAGCGTGTCTCTCAACGTCAGAGGTCTCTTTGACGGGAGTCTCGACAGTAGGGGTATCTATGACAAGAGTCTCTACAACAGGAATCTCAACAACCCACTCAGTCTCACTAGGGTCCTCATCTTCAGATTCCTCTATCCATCCAGCGCCTTCCACGGGAGTATAAACTTTTGCGAATCCAGAATGCAAAGGTGGTGGTGGAGAGGTGAGTGAGGCGGAGGCGAACTCCAACTCATCATCTTAGGGAATAGTGACATCGTGCGACTCGGACGACATCTGTAACATCATTTTATCCGTACTATGTAAATAATTTGTGTAAAAGTAAACACGTATGCATATAAAGTGGACATCTCATAAGACTCTCATAAATCAAACATGACATACTCATTTGTTTACTAAGGGCTTCGTGAGTTTGAAAGTGTTTTAACTTTCTTGAGTTATAGTCTAGATTTTTCATGTTCCCTTTTTATAAAATTATTTTGAAAACCTCTAGTTCACTATAACCATTGGCTCTGATACCTTCTGTGACACCCTTATAATTATTGGTTGCCAATCTCTGCACCACCATGCTTGTCTTCCACTGCGATTTTCGGGGTGTGACAGTAGTTGGTATCAGAGCCAATGGTTATAGCGAACTAGAGGTTTTTCAAATACTTTTATAAAAAGGGAATATGAAAAATCTAGACTATAACCCAAGAAAATTAGAACACTTTCAAACTCACGAAGCCCTTAGTAAATAAATGAGTATGCCATGTTTGATTTATGAGAATCTTATGAAATGTCCACTTTATATGCATACATGTTTACTTTTATGCAAGCTATTTATATAGTACGGATAATATGATGTTACAGATGTCCTCCGAGTCGCACGGTATCATTATTTCCTCAGATGATGTGTTGGAGTTCGCCTCCGCCTCACTCACTTCTCCACCACCACTTTCACATTCTGGACCCGCAAGAGTTTGTACTCCCGTGGAAGGCGCTAGATGGCTAGAGGAATCTGAAGATGAGGACCCTAGTGAGACTGAGCCGGTTGCTGAGATTCCCGTTATAGAGACTCTTGTCATAGAGACTCCTGCTGTCGAGACTCCCGTCAAAGTGACCTCTGACGTAAAGAGACACACTGGGAAGAAGCCAATGGTTGAGCCATCCAGTGACGAGGAGCGAGTGGAGGTCGAGCCCCGCCTCTCATTCCGACCCACATTTTGAAGGAACACATGTGATCTTTACGCGACGCAAGACAGTTGGACCTCCCAGGAAGAGGAAGTTGGCCGCAAGAGATTCGAGTCCTCCACCAAGGGTCATTGGGAAGCTAGTCGAGCAGCCTGCCAAAGGTACTCGAAGCTATGTAGCTAGTCGATGGGGTTGGTTAGCGGATCAGGTTCAGATGGACTGACGAGGAGGGATTACGTCCAGCCTTCGAGGATGGCGAGTCGTCCACCGCCTCACGAGCCTTGCCTCTCACGGGGCAGACCATGGAGCGAACAGTACCATTACTAGCGGCACATTGTGCCCGTCACGAGACATGTCTTAACTCTTTACAGGGTCGAGTCAGAGTAGTTGGTCACAGGTTTGATTTTTTGGATGATCGTGTGGATGCAGTCGAGAAGAGACGAGCGACCGAGGAAGAAGCTGGAGAGGCTATGCAGTCCCAGATTACAGGATTGAAGGCAGAGATGGCTGACATGAAGAAACGCATGGAATATGCTGATCTTAGAGCTGAAGTGATGAGCTAGCAGATGGATATGGCCTAGGAGATGATTCATGGCTCGATAGATAGGGAGGTAGTTGCATTACAACGAGTGGACGCGCTCGAACAGTGCATTGAGTCCACTGTTGCTCTAGCTGTCATATGCATTCTACTTGCCTCTACGGCCTTGCAGATGGAGCCCTCACTATATTCACACGTTAGCTTCATCTTGTATTGGAACTAGATCAATGTTTTGTTTGGGAACACATGTATTGGTGAAAACTTTTAGTTTCACCCATTTTGGTATTTTATTTTTGAAAGAATGTAATAAGTGATATTACTCTCAATTTAATATTATGTTTTATTTATCATGTGTGTCTGTGATGCTTTTGTGATTGATAAATTGTGTTGATGGTCATGTTTAATTTACTATTCATACATACTTGGTTGACATTAATATTGCGCAAATTATCTCATCTAATTGTGATGTTTGTCTTAAAAAGAAAACTATGCCTCCCAAATCACGTACCGTTGAGGTTAGTAGTAATGCTCTCCCCGCTACTTCTAAGGAACTACCTGTGTTGATCTCTCAGCATGTGAATGCCTCCTTAGCCCAATGTGAAGCTATTAATGTTGTTAACTAGACTCATGGTAATATATCACTTACAGTGCTAGTGAGGTTAAGTTACCATATTATTCTGATCTACTGATCTTGAAATTTGTCGATTGTTAACTTGATCAATTTACACAATTTCAAAATTAGAAAATCAAGACCAAAGTTGTTCATACAAGACTTTTCAAGCTTGTTAACCACGATCATTCGTGGGAACTGAAGGTCCACTTGGGGTAGTGCGCTGGATTGAGAGAATGGAAGATGTGATGGTTACTAGTAACTGTAGTGCTGATCAGCGTGTGAAGTATGCGACCCGTTCATTGTTGGATGATGCTCTGACATGGTGGAACACTCAAGTCCAGGCATTAGGAGAAGATGCTGCTTATGGTCTTTCCTGTAATGATTTCAAGGATATGTTGATGAGAGAGTACTGTTCGCGAAGCTAACTGCAAAAGGTAGAAGTTGATTTCTGGAATTTGAAAATAGAAGGTGCTGAAGTTCGCGAGTATAATTCCACTTTCAAGGACATGGCCAAACTGGTACCTTACTTGGTCACGCTAGAGTACAAGTGCATTGAACGGTATATTTGGGGCCTAGCACCCGAAATTCATGGTATGGTCACCTTAGCGAACCCCACAACCATCAATGAGGCCATGCGATTAGCCTGTTCGTTAACTGATGATACAGTGCGTAAGGGTGATCTGTCTAAGAAAGGAAGCAGTGAAAGGAAGTGTGTGGTGGCAGATAAGAAATTGGTTGAGACTGAGCAAAAACCAGCCGAATCAAAGAAAGATGGTCTAGAAGTTCTGGAAGTCGTTCGGGCAACAAGAGAGGCAGAGATCAAGGCTCAAGTCGAATGTATGCTGCTAATGCAAGTAACCCAAAGAAGAGTTCGAGTTCATCCTTGAAATGCATCACTTGTGAGAATGCTCATTCTGGAGAATGTAAGAAGTGTGGAAAGTGCAACAAATTCGGGCACCTGGCCTAAGATTGTCGTGCCCAGGTCCCAGGCAATGATGGAAACGGCAATTGTGATTGTTATGAATGTGGTGATGAAGAACATTTCAAAAAGAATTGCCCCAAGTTGAAGAATGCAAAAGGTAGGGCATTTGAGATGAACGCAGGAAAAGACCGCAAGGACCCCTCTGTATTCACGGGTACGTTTCTCGTATACAACCATTTTGTCTTGGTACTATTTGATACTGGAGCCGATTTAAGTTTTGTTTCTAAAATCTTTGAACCTTTTCTTGGCTTGAAGTCAAGCAAACTTGATAGTCAGTATTCGATAGAATTAGCTAATGGTAAAGTTATAGAAACCAAAGAGGTTATTTGAGGGTGCACACTTCAGTTGAAGGAACACAAATTCAACATTGACCTTCTACCTGCCGAGTTAGGTAGTTTCGATATCGTTGTAGGAATGGACTGGTTGTCCAAGAATCACACCAAGATTTTCTGCCCTGAAAAACTCGTGCGTCTACAACTCCCTAATGGAGAAATCTTAGAAGTTCAAGGCAATAAGAAAGAACTGGATCTTAGGATCATCAAGGTCATGAAGACGCATAAGTATCTGTGTAAAGGATACCCAACCTTTTTGGTGAATGTAGTAGATTCCAAGTGTTTTGGTCAAAAATTACCGAAGCAATTAAGTGATCAAATTTAGTTTGTGAGGTAGTGTGCTATAGAGATTTGCAAAAATGTATCAAGTTGATTATGAATGAAAACAGTTTCAGGATATAGTTCCGAGATATCAAACTATATGAATTAACAAGTATTAAACAGTAAAAGTAAAGATTGACACAAGATGTACGAGGAAAGCCCAAGATCAATCTAGATCGCCGTCACAAAACCTCGGGAGCTGATAACTGCCAGCTGCCTTTGTTCTTCTTATTGATTGAAATATCAGGATACAGCTTCAAGATAGTGCACGGATCAGCTCTAAGTGTTACAATGATTTGTGAAGTGTGAGTGAATGAGTGAATGATTGCGAAAATAGCAAGTAATAAATGTGAGTACGAGATTGTGTTTGTTTTCTAGTGATCTGGCACCCCTTTATATAGTTTTTACAATATAACTAACTATCCTATAAATCCGTGATACGGAGAATATCCCCTTGTGAACATTGTTGTAACACCCTAACACGTAATAACTTAAAAACGACGCAGCGGAAAAAGAGCCTTAAAAATTTCTTTCACAATTAGACACATTACTTACATAAAAGCTCAATTACGAAATGTCAAGCATTATCTAAAGGAAATATAAAACATTTTCTTCCAATTAACACTTTAATACGTTGCATAAATAAAGCTAAGTGATCGTTTTTTCCGTACAATCCTGGCTCTCGACTCGATCTATGCTTGCTTCTCTTCGTTAGTGGTAGAAGAAATCCGTGTAATACCTGTGGACATCATATACAACATAACCATTAGTCATTAACAATATCATACGGCATGATTCTCATATAGTCTAATAATGAATGACATTTAACAATAGGAACTTTGATTCATTCAACTATCCTCTCGTATTTTCTTGTTCCGAGTTCGACTTTGATACCTCATGAACCCGGTGTTCTTATACCTGCATTACATTTCAACCATAAAGCACACCATTAGCAATCGTTAATGCCCAAACATAAGTAAACCATTCCTTCATACATTTATGACATCTCGCATTCACAAACGTACCCAAACATAAGGAAACCATTCCTTCATACATTTATGACATCTCGCATTCACAAACGTATACATTCCTAATTCCTACGTGCATTCATAGCAACCCACCTTCGTACATACATACGTTACAACATACGACCATACAATCTTATTTACCTATATGAGTGCATATACGGTTGCAGGCTCCTACTTACTGCTTTTTCACAGATACTCTTACGTTATCATGTCAAAATTTTAACTTTACTTAATATAGGCATTGTACATATCGACACACACCCTCACTTGTTTCTAGATACATTTACTTATAAATTTTCCTTCACTTACACGAGGGTAATTCCATACTTTTACTATCCGGAGAACAATAACATTCATTTATAACAAAACCACTATTTAAGGTATTCATTTGCAATCATATACGCGTTTACAATCGAGTCCAGGTGCTGAAACGAACTAGAAAAACAAGTTTTGCCAGCTTACTGGCACTCGCGGAGCGCGATAGATACAACCCCGGGCGGTCGCGGGACGCGAGAGTGGTCACGTTGCGCGATGGTAAAGCTGGTTTGATGTCGCGTAGCGCGACAGCCCCTTTTCGACATAACCATTCCTTTTGGTGCTGCACGTTTTGCCTAGATATGCATTCTAACCAATTCTGAACTTAAAACTTACATAACTTATGACCTAGACGTCCGTTTGAGTAATTCTTGTTTCTACGCGTCCGTA
This sequence comes from Helianthus annuus, assembly GCF_002127325.2. NCBI lineage: Eukaryota > Viridiplantae > Streptophyta > Magnoliopsida > Asterales > Asteraceae > Helianthus > Helianthus annuus. The sequence continues at coordinate 19,790,286 of NC_035441.2, read as the reverse complement.
ATTTAGTTACGGATCTGTTTACCATCCTAACTGACATCAAAAGCTGAATTATAAGAAAAAGACTTATAGATCCTTCATGCCATTATTCGACCCGTTTAATTTCATCATTTTAGTTCCGACGTAACTAACTACTTTCAACCCCATTAATCTTTCCTACCTTGGTAATTCCAATCATTACTTAATCAAACAAGATTTCCTCGCATTCATAATTATTAAATAATCCCCTACACATACTAATAAGTGAGTCGAAAGTCACTTACCTCGTGCGTCCAAGTTTGTGCATAGCTTCATTATTTACCCTTGACCCATTGCCCTTCCATGCTCGTATCCATGTTGACATGGCTCCTACACTTTCATGTTATCATCAACACTTTCTAGTTAGCACACATACCATTTGTACTTGATTATGAGCATACCATTTGCATAATTCACATTTGACTTGCATTAATCAATCCTAACAAGTATACGACATGTACCCGATTTCACACCCTTTTAAACCCATATAATCCATCGTGTCATTCCATTATTACATATATATATATATATATATATATATATATATATATATATATATATATATATATATATACCATGTACCATCCGATTATCTATAATCTTATAATCACAACGACAAGTCTAGCCATATTCCTTGTGCGTAGTTGACTTTCAAAAGTCAGCGATTTATCATTTTAACTTTCGGCTTAATCTCATATACTCATGACATCATAATAGGCTGTTTTGGGGCGTCCGTTTACTGTACTTACAAGCTTATAAAAATTACAATCTTTTTATGTGACGTGCCCCTCGGGGGGGGGGGGGGGGTTATCCTTGTGTTAAATTTTTAGAGTCTAACTCTCTACCAAAAATTTATAAAAATTCATTTACTAAGCTGCAATCAGATTCGTCACTTCTGACTGCAGCTTACGGATAAATTCATTTAAAATTCCTTGTTTATCCGATTGACGAAATTCCAGTTGGAGATTTTTGGAATCACCTGAAGCTACCTACAGTAAAAATTTGAGATCATAACTCAATTCCTAAATTGAGTTATGACATTCGTAATGGGCTACAAATTCTGCCAGAAAACGCAGCCTAAACCTTCGATACGGAAAAATTCATAAAACGTTCATTTTTTGTTGAAAAAATGCAATTCCGGTTGAAGATTTTTGGAATCACCTGAAGCTACCTACAGTAAAATTTGAGATCATAACTCAATTCCTAAATTGAGTTATGACATTCGTAATGGGCTGCAAATTCTGCCAGAAATCGCCGCCTGAACCTTCGATACGGAAAAAAAAATCATAAAACGTTCATTTTTCGTTGAAAAAATACAATTCCAGTTGGGTTTAAAGGGTTTTTCCTGGGAGTTCATCACAAACTCAATAAACATCAGTTTTTGACAAGATTTGACCCAGTTACAGCCGATTACATTCGGTTGTAACTTTCTGGACAAATTTAGTTTTCATCAAATCTTCTCTAAATATCTCTCATTCAACTTCACCTAGTCATTTCATCATACATCTTGTGTCCATACCACCAATAAAGCACATGATACAAGTATTTTATGCATAATATTACTAGTTCATATCAAGATCATTAAATTCCACTAGAATCATGTAATTTTCATACTATACCCAAATTAACTAACAATTACTCATTACATACAACATCATACATCAATTTTACACAACTATTGAACATGTATGAATGTCCATATCATCATCTTCACTACTACAAGTGGGTTTCATCCAAAATCATCAAATTACTTAGAATCTTGCATAGTTCATGTTCTACGTGGTGATTCTAACACATATACATGATCAATTTCATACAAATTCATGGATTGATCATAACCCACTTCATAGCAAGACCATCAAATCATAAATTGCAACTTACCCCATGTTTGCTAGGGCTAGATCATCAAGAAAACGAGTTCATGCATCGGATTTGAGCCTAATTTCCTTGTCAATTTAAAGCTTTCTTGTGAACTAGGGTTTACACCCTTTCCCTCTTCCTCCTGATCGATCTCACGCACACACACACCTAGTGTGTGTGAGATTTTTGTTTTAGTTAAATCCAGATTCAAATTTGGCAATCTTAGTCCCTCATGTTCTTTCTTATTCATTTGACCCCCCATAGATTTCCACTCTTAATTAATAGCCAATTTTATCTAACCAAGTTAGATAACTTGGTTATTAGTGAAATATCCCACTTAGCCAATAAATCATAATCTTATTCCAACCTAATAAAATGTCCAAATAAAATATTTAGAGCCGAGTTTTGGGGCGTTACAGTTGTAGACCTCTTCTTCCGGCATCAACATTCTCTTTTCAACCACTTTGAGCGATTCTTCAGGAAGACTTGGTCCTTGTGAACGTTGGTCCCTTGTAGCTGAAGTATACAAACAAACTGTTAGTAACGAACAAGATACTTCCGCAGGATGTTACCAATATCCTTGTTCGGTATCCTGGTCACAGATTAGAAACATAAAGTCAAGATATATCATCAGGATTTGGGTTCAAAATTTCACCCATAACACTAAGGCCAAAGAACGAAAGCTCGAAGATATTCCGATTGTACGTGATTTCCTGTAAGTTTTCCCTGAAGACTTACCTGGTCTACCACCCTCCCCTCGAGGAAGATAGAATTCAGAATTGACCTTGTGCCCGAAGCAGTGCCAATAACACGATCTTCGTATCGTCTAGCTCCGTCGGAAATGCAAGAGTTATCCCAACAACTTCAAGGGTTGTTAGATAAGGGATTTATAAGACCAAGTTTCTCGCCCTGGGGAGCGCCAATTCTGTTCGTAAAGAAGAAAGACGGATCATTCAAGATGTGTATTGATTACCGGGAACTAAACAAACTAACTATCAAAAATCGGTACCCATTACCAAGGATTGATGATTTGTTTGATCAGTTGCAAGGATCTAGCTTTTATTCGAAGATTGATCTTCGTTCCGGTTACCATCAACTAAGGATAGCTGAAGAAGACGTTCCCAAATCTTGAACAATGCACCTCTGTATCCAGCAATTCAACTCCCAAATCTTAAACAAAGTCCTTTAACCAGATTGACTCTTTTACCCCTTCTGTCAAAGCTACGAATTCTGCTTCTGTAGTGGACAATGCAACCACACGCTGCAGCTGAGACTTCCAACTAACTGCTTTCCGTAACACCATGAACACATAACCAGTAATGGATCTTCCATTATCTTTATCTTTTGCAAAATCTACATCCACATATCCTGTGACCATTTTGACCTTGCATCCCTCAACTGCTTTATACACCAATACAACATCCTGAGTGCCTTTTGTGACAACTCGAGTTTCTGACTTTTGCTTTCGCATTAAATGCGCGTTGACTTTGACTGTTTAGTAGTTGACTTGTTGGACTTGTTATTGTACGCGTTGTGTTTTAATGAAACGTGTTGTCATTGTGCATACATGTAACTACTTGTGGTTGTAAAAGATAATATTAGAATTATTATTTAATACACTTAGTCTAGATCGAAGCATATCCTTCGATTCGAAGGATCAACTTTCGGTTCGAAGGATCTCGAAACATATCCTTCGACCAAGGACTTTATCCTTCGACATCCTTCGGCCACGAAACATATCCTTCGACTGGAATTCAGATCCTTCGGCCCAGTCTTTCAGATGGGCTTGGCCCATTTCTGTAATATGTATATATACGGGAAAGCACGTAATCGGCTGTCATTTTTCAACCCTAGAGCTATTTCACTGTGACGGCAAACTAGATACCACCGGAAACTTTTGCGTGACCAAACCCTCATCTCGGTTAGTTACTTCTAGCACTTACTTGTCTATGAATCGCTTAGGAATACCGTGATAATCTGCGATTTACACAACTTGTATGATTAGGGTTATCAATTTATGATTAATGTTATGATCTTACTGACTTGCTTGATGTGTTATCGGAATGGTTGTTATTGTCAAATCGATTAGGGTGTTATTGGTGAGATCTGAATGTTCATGGCATGTTAATAGGGTTCGATAATGTGACATACTATGTTAATCGGCTTGGTGTACACATAAACTAGGGATCACAATGGGTATTAGTATTATGATGATTTCATGATGATTAGATGATGATCCTATGATTACTGCATGATTGTTGTTTGATCGATAATGTTGATTGACGGCTGTTAGCATGCTTAGGGTTTCTGGAATTGTAACTGTTGTTAACGTAACTGATTGTATCGAACGATACTTGTCTACTCGAAACATAGTTATTGTCGAAAGATACTTATTGTCGAAACATAGATGTGACCGAAAGATGCTTGACCTTCGAACCATAGTAGTGTTGACCGAAGGATAGCATTGACCGAAACATAATTACCGAAAGATGCCTTTAGGTCGAAAGATGGCATGTGTCTCGAAACATAACATTCGGTCCGAAAGATAACTGTGATAACTGATATGTCGAAAGATAACTAATAGGTCGAAAGATAAGGGTGGATTCGAAAGATATGTGGTTATAAACATACTTTGAATGATTTAATGTGAAGTAATACGTGTTGTGCCGATATGCAAACTGACTGTTATGTGAACATTAAATAGCATGCGTATCATTGTGAACATGAACTGATTTGTTATACGTGCATACAATAGGACTTGACTAATTACTTGTGAGTGCATAACCTAGCATACCGAGCAAACCAAGGTGAGTTCACACTCTTACCAAGGCATGGGATTCCCGGGGTGTTGGGAATGGGATTGAAAGGATAAGGTTGATTAGATACATTATTGACACTATGACTAGACTACCACATTACTATCCTCGGTTGTGAAGGATACTTATACTGATCACTATCCTCGGTTGTGAAGGATACTTATACTGATCACTATCCTCGGTTGTGAAGGATACCTATACTGATCACTATCCTCGGTTGTGAAGGATACCTATAGTTGCGAGTAGTCTAGTGGTTATACAACGTGGAACACCACCACCAGTAACGTGGAACACCACCACCAGTAACGTGGAACACCACCACCATTAGAACATACAATCGGCCCAGTAGAGCCACTTGTTACAAACGAACTTACTATTACGCATTTACTTTCTGTGAACTCGCTCAACTAGTTTGTTGATCATTCTGTTACATGCCTTGCAGATCGTTAGGTACTTGGAGCTTGCACACGGAGGAGCTGGTCGTTGTGGGGCTTGGATCGTGATCACCTTGTTAAACACTTTTGATGTTTAATACTTATTTGCTATGGGTTTTACAATAATACGCTTCCGCTAAACAATGTTATCTTACTTATTGTTTTGGTAACACCTTTCATATGGAAATGGTTTGGATTATAATGTGTTTACTTTTACTTTATACAATGTTCTGTATGATTGGTGGCTTGATCCTGGTCAGTCACGCTCCCAAGCGGTGATACTCCGCAGGTGGAATTTGGGGGTGTGACAGATTGGTATCAGAGCCATTGGTTATAGAGAACTTGGTTTTAATATGGAAAAACGTTTTTATTAAAACCAGACTATAACCAGAACAGTGCTCTCAACGATCCACAACGACGCTTCGCTCCACGTGCAAGACTCAACTTCCTAGGTAATAAGGTTTATGTTTATTGCCTACATGCTAGAATTTGCATAGAACTTTGCTCGTAGTATGCTTACATTACCTTGCTCACAATTTGTCATTGCATGAGAATACTTATGTGCTTACACTCTTCTGTCATCGCACTATTCGCGAACCTTTCTCACTTATGTTGCCTTTGATGTGAAGATCAATGGCCGCACGAATTACCATGACTCAAGCCCAGCTAGAGGCTCTCGTTGCTGCGGCAGTTGCAGCCGCCCAAGCAGGTAGTATACCCTGCAGTATAGACACTAGGATCTTTAGATCCTACATTAATTCTCGTACTTAACTTTGCCCTATTCGTACACAATAGGTCAACCCGCTCAGCAACAGCCTGGGTGCACCTTCAAGAATTTCATGGAATGTCGTCCTAGTTCGTTCAGTGGCACGGAGGGAGCAGTTGGACTCCTCCACTGGTTTGAGAAGCTCGAGTCGGTTTTCGAAATGTGTGAATGCCCTGAGGCTCGCAGGGTGAAGTTCGCCACTGGCACACTGGAAGGGATTGCGCTCACTTGGTGGAACGCACAAGTGCAGATCTTAGGGTTGGCAGCTGCAAACGCCACACCCTGGAATGATTTCAAAGAATTGATCAAGAGGGAATACTGCACTAGAGAAGACATTCACAAGTTGGAGGATGAGTTGTATAACTTGAAAATGGTTGGTTCGGAAATCGAAGCTTACACCAAGAGATCGAATGAGTTGGCTGTGTTATGTCCAACTATGGTGGACCCTCCATACAAGCGTATTGAGTTGTATCTCAAAGGGTTGGCACCAGAAATACAGAGCCACGTTACCTCGGCTAACCTCAACAACATCCAGGAAATCCAGCGTCTCGCTCACCGCATCACCGATCAGGCAGTGGATCAGAATAAACTGCCTAAGCGTATCAGTGCTACCGCTACCACTACTGTTTCCACTACACTTGCTACTCCCAGTGAAAGTAAGAGAAAATGGGATGGGGATTCTAGCAAGGGATCAGCTTCAGTGCAGTCACAAGCTCAACAGCGAAAGACAGACAGTTACCAGAGTCCAAGTCAGCACTCCTCAGGCAGCCACAGACAGGGAAGGTATCGAGGAAATCTTCCAAAGTGTAACACCTGCAACAAGCATCATCGTGGCCAGTGTAACCAGGTTCGTTGTCAAAGATGCCTCAAGGCGGGTCATGAGGCCAAAGATTGTAGAAGCCCTCAACCTGCAAACCAGAATCAGCAGCAACCGCAAGCACAGCAGAATCAGCAGCAGGGTAACAAAGGGTGTTTTCATTGCGGTGCAGAGGGTCACTTCAAAAGGCATTGCCCTCAGCTGAACAGAAACCAGAACAACAACCATAACAACAATCAGGGTAATGGTAACAACAACAACGGGGGAAACAACAACAACAACGGCAATGAAGCTCGTGGTCGTGCTTTTGTGTTGGGTCGAGGAGATGCAGTAAATGATCCCAATGTGGTTATGGGTAAGTTTCTTCTCGACGATATTTATGTTACTGTCTTGTTTGATTCGGGTGCTGATACAAGTTATATGTCCTTGAAAATGGGTAAATTATTAAAACGTACACCAACACCTCTAGACACCAAACACGTTGTAGAACTAGCCAATGGTAAAAGTGTAGAAGCCACACAGGTAGTCAAGGGTTGTAGTATTGTCCTAGCGGGTCAGGCCTTCTCGATTGATCTCATACCCATAGTTTTGGGTAGTTTCGACGTCGTCATCGGTATGGATTGGTTATCCCAACATCACGCGGAGATCTTATGCAAGGAAAAAGTTATTCGTATTCCTCGCTCCAGTCAGAAACCTCTCGAAGTACAAGGTGACAAGAGTGGTGCTGTGGTTGGCATCATCTCTTACTTAAAGGCGCAGAAATGTTTACGAAAGGGACATACTGCCATTTTGGCACTTGTCACTGACGCATCAACAAAGGAAAAGAAGCTGGAGGATATATCAGTTGTGCGTGACTTTCCTCAAGTGTTTCCTGAAGATTTACCTGGTTTACCTCCTCATCGTCAAGTTGAGTTTCAGATTGAGTTAGCTCCTGGAGCAGCACCAATAGCCCGCGCACCGTATCGTTTAGCTCCAACCGAACTGGAAGAACTGTCAAAGCAGCTACAAGAGCTCTTGGAAAAGGGCTTTATTCGTCCAAGCTCTTCGCCTTGGGGAGCTCCAGTGTTATTTGTGAAGAAGAAAGACGGTACGTTCAGGATGTGCATCGACTACCGTGAACTCAACAAGGTGACGGTGAAGAACCGTTATCCTCTTCCGCGCATAGATGACCTATTCGACCAGTTGCAAGGGTCGTGTTACTATTCCAAGATTGATTTAAGGTCAGGGTATCATCAGCTGAGAGTCCGGGATGAGGACGTCTCCAAAACCGCTTTCAGAACTCGCTACGGTCATTACGAGTTTCTTGTCATGCCATTCGGGCTTACAAACGCGCCTGCAGTATTTATGGATCTTATGAACAGGGTGTGCAAACCCTATCTCGACAAGTTCGTCATTGTTTTCATCGACGACATCCTGATTTACTCCAAGAGTCAGGAGGAGCACGAGCAGCACTTACGTCTCATCTTGGAACTTCTTCGAAAAGAGCAATTGTATGCAAAGTTTTCAAAATGCGACTTCTGGCTTCGTGAAGTCCACTTCTTAGGCCATGTGGTGAACAAGGATGGGATTCATGTTGATCCATCCAAGGTTGATTCGATCAGAAACTGGCCAGCACCACGTACACCAACAGAAATACGCCAATTCTTGGGTTTGGCGGGTTACTACAGGCGATTTATTAAAGACTTCTCAAAGATCGCGCAGCCGCTCACTATGTTAACACAGAAAGGTGTCGTTTACAGATGGGGTAATACGCAAGAGACCGCTTTTCAGTACTTAAAGGATAGGCTTTGCAGCGCACCTATTCTCTCATTGCCAGAGGGCACAGATGATTTCGTGGTTTATTGTGACGCATCGATACAGGGGCTTGGCTGCGTATTGATGCAGCGGGATAAAGTTATTGCATACGCCTCTCGGCAACTCAAGGTTCATGAACGGAATTATACGACGCACGATTTAGAGCTGGGAGCTGTTGTTTTCGCGCTTAAGATATGGCGACACTACCTGTACGGTACCAGGTGCACGATTTACACCGATCACAGGAGTCTCGAGCATATTCTTAAGCAAAAGGATTTGAATATGCGTCAACGGAGATGGGTTGAACTTCTGAACGACTACGAATGCGCCATCAAGTATCATCCAGGCAAGGCCAATGTTGTGGCTGATGCCCTCAGTCGGAAAGACACTCTACCTAAGCGCGTGCGAGCGCTACAGCTTACTATTCAGTCCAGTCTTCCTGCACAGATACGAGCTGCTCAGTTAGAAGCACTGAAACCCGAAAACGTCAAAGCTGAAGCCTTACGCGGCTCAAGGCAACGCATGGAACAAAAGGAAGACGGCGCCTACTATGTAACGGGGCGTATTTGGGTCCCACTTTATGGCGGTTTACGCGAGCTTGTAATGGATGAAGCTCACAAGTCTCGCTATTCGGTACATCCAGGGTCGGATAAAATGTACCACGACATCAGTACTACTTATTGGTGGCCTAGTATGAAGGCCCACATCGCCACCTATGTTGGCAAATGCTTAACCTGTGCGAGAGTCAAGGTTGAATATCAGAAACCAGCTGGTCTACTTCAGCAGCCCAAGATACCGCAGTGGAAATGGGAAGAAATTTCCATGGATTTCGTTACGGGCTTACCTAGATCCCAGCGTGGGAATGACACTATTTGGGTGATCGTTGATCGACTCACAAAGTCTGCTCACTTCTTGGCTATCAAAGAAACGGATAAGTTTTCTACTTTAGCAGACATTTACTTGAAAGAAGTTGTTTCGAGGCACGGGGTGCCCATCTCTATTATTTCGGATCGCGATGCACGATTCACGTCAGAGCTTTGGCAAGCGATGCACAAATCTTTCGGCTCACGATTAGACATGAGCACAGCATATCACCCTCAGACGGATGGGCAGTCTGAGCGCACAATTCAAACTCTAGAAGACATGCTTCGAGCGTGTGTTATCGATTTCGGCAACGGCTGGGAAAAGCACCTCCCTTTAGTGGAGTTTTCATACAATAACAGTTATCATACCAGCATTCAAGCCGCTCCATTCGAGGCATTGTACGGACGTAAATGCCGGTCACCTCTCTGTTGGGCAGAGGTGGGGGATAGTCAAATTACGGGTCCAGACATTGTAGTGGACGCCACAGAAAAGATTGCACAGATACGACAACGCATGGCGGCAGCACGCGACCGTCAGAAAGCCTACGCGGACAAGCGTAGAAAGCCTTTGGAATTTGAGGTCGGGGACCGGGTTTTATTGAAAGTTTCACCCTGGAAGGGTGTGGTTCGATTTGGTAAACGAGGCAAACTGAATCCGCGGTACGTCGGACCATTCGAAATCTTAGCAAAGATTGGCAAAGTAGCCTACAGATTAAAACTACCAGCTGAACTCGGTGCAGTTCACAATGTATTTCACGTGTCGAATCTGAAGAAATGCCTATCAGACGAGACCCTTATAGTTCCTTTTAAGGAACTCACTATCGACGAGCGGTTGCAGTTCGTCGAGGAACCTGTTGAAATCACGGACCGGGATGTTAAGGTCCTCAAACACAAGAGAATCCCTCTTGTTCGAGTTCGTTGGAACTCCCAGCGTGGTCCAGAGTATACCTGGGAACGCGAAGACCAGATGAAAGAAAAGTACCCCCAGCTATTCGAAACCAATGCATCCACTTCTGAGGCTGAAGCTACTACTACTGAATTTCGGGACGAAATTCCAAATCAACGGGGGGATGATGTGACACCCCAGGAAAACCAGTGAACGATGTAACTTACCTAGCTTCCTCAGTGAGTGCGTACCAAATTTCGGGACGAAATTTCTTTTAAGTTGGGGATAATGTGACAACTCGAGTTTCTGACTTTTGCTTTCGCATTAAATGCGCGTTGACTTTGACTGTTTAGTAGTTGACTTGTTGGACTTGTTATTGTACGCGTTGTGTTTTAATGAAACGTGTTGTCATTGTGCATACATGTAACTACTTGTGGTTGTAAAAGATAATATTAGAATTATTATTTAATACACTTAGTCTAGATCGAAGCATATCCTTCGATTCGAAGGATCAACTTTCGGTTCGAAGGATCTCGAAACATATCCTTCGACCAAGGACTTTATCCTTCGACATCCTTCGGCCACGAAACATATCCTTCGACTGGAATTCAGATCCTTCGGCCCAGTCTTTCAGATGGGCTTGGCCCATTTCTGTAATATGTATATATACGGGAAAGCACGTAATCGGCTGTCATTTTTCAACCCTAGAGCTATTTCACTGTGACGGCAAACTAGATACCACCGGAAACTTTTGCGTGACCAAACCCTCATCTCGGTTAGTTACTTCTAGCACTTACTTGTCTATGAATCGCTTAGGAATACCGTGATAATCTGCGATTTACACAACTTGTATGATTAGGGTTATCAATTTATGATTAATGTTATGATCTTACTGACTTGCTTGATGTGTTATCGGAATGGTTGTTATTGTCAAATCGATTAGGGTGTTATTGGTGAGATCTGAATGTTCATGGCATGTTAATAGGGTTCGATAATGTGACATACTATGTTAATCGGCTTGGTGTACACATAAACTAGGGATCACAATGGGTATTAGTATTATGATGATTTCATGATGATTAGATGATGATCCTATGATTACTGCATGATTGTTGTTTGATCGATAATGTTGATTGACGGCTGTTAGCATGCTTAGGGTTTCTGGAATTGTAACTGTTGTTAACGTAACTGATTGTATCGAACGATACTTGTCTACTCGAAACATAGTTATTGTCGAAAGATACTTATTGTCGAAACATAGATGTGACCGAAAGATGCTTGACCTTCGAACCATAGTAGTGTTGACCGAAGGATAGCATTGACCGAAACATAATTACCGAAAGATGCCTTTAGGTCGAAAGATGGCATGTGTCTCGAAACATAACATTCGGTCCGAAAGATAACTGTGATAACTGATATGTCGAAAGATAACTAATAGGTCGAAAGATAAGGGTGGATTCGAAAGATATGTGGTTATAAACATACTTTGAATGATTTAATGTGAAGTAATACGTGTTGTGCCGATATGCAAACTGACTGTTATGTGAACATTAAATAGCATGCGTATCATTGTGAACATGAACTGATTTGTTATACGTGCATACAATAGGACTTGACTAATTACTTGTGAGTGCATAACCTAGCATACCGAGCAAACCAAGGTGAGTTCACACTCTTACCAAGGCATGGGATTCCCGGGGTGTTGGGAATGGGATTGAAAGGATAAGGTTGATTAGATACATTATTGACACTATGACTAGACTACCACATTACTATCCTCGGTTGTGAAGGATACTTATACTGATCACTATCCTCGGTTGTGAAGGATACTTATACTGATCACTATCCTCGGTTGTGAAGGATACCTATACTGATCACTATCCTCGGTTGTGAAGGATACCTATAGTTACGAGTAGTCTAGTGGTTATACAACGTGGAACACCACCACCAGTAACGTGGAACACCACCACCAGTAACGTGGAACACCACCACCATTAGAACATACAATCGGCCCAGTAGAGCCACTTGTTACAAACGAACTTACTATTACGCATTTACTTTCTGTGAACTCGCTCAACTAGTTTGTTGATCATTCTGTTACATGCCTTGCAGATCGTTAGGTACTTGGAGCTTGCACACGGAGGAGCTGGTCGTTGTGGGGCTTGGATCGTGATCACCTTGTTAAACACTTTTGATGTTTAATACTTATTTGCTATGGGTTTTACAATAATACGCTTCCGCTAAACAATGTTATCTTACTTATTGTTTTGGTAACACCTTTCATATGGAAATGGTTTGGATTATAATGTGTTTACTTTTACTTTATACAATGTTCTGTATGATTGGTGGCTTGATCCTGGTCAGTCACGCTCCCAAGCGGTGATACTCCGCAGGTGGAATTTGGGGGTGTGACACCTTTTAAGTACCTTAAAATCTACTTCACAGCTTCCCAATGATTTCTCCCAGGCTGAGATATATATCTACTCACCATACTCATAGCATACCTATGATCAGGTCTTGTATAAACCATCAAATACATAAGACTATCAGTGGCATATTTCACCTTACGAGCCTCGGGTCATTCACACACTCGAAGACCGATTCGAGTTCCTCGAACTAATGGAGGAGTCCAACAGCTCCTTCAGTCTGACTTTCCCTATTGGCTTTGACTGCGGTAAGTAATTCACTCAAACCGATTCCAAGTCTTGTATGTGCGTACAGGTGGCTGAGCGTGTTGACTTGTCGTGTGCGTAAGAGAAATCAAAATTAAGCACAAGTGTTGAGTTACGAGAGTAGGATCTAAAGATCCTAGAGTAAGTGGTGATGGCAGGTTACACCTCCTACCTGGGCAGCTGCGAGTGCTGCAGTAACTTGTTCAGTGATCGAAGCCGCCAACTGGGCTTGAGTTAGGTTAACGCGTCCACTCATGATCTTGACATCAAGGAGAACATGTGGGTGAGAGGTTCGCGAATAGTGCGAAGAGAGTGAGCACACAAGCATTCTCAAACAGTAACATATAGTAGGTTCTGTAATCTAAGTATCATGAATAGTAGTACCTATGATGTTGAGCCTTGCACGTGGAGCGAAGCGTCGTTGTGGATCGTTGAGCACTGTTCTGGTTATAGTCTGGTTTTAACAAAATCGTTTTCCCCTTATTAAAACCGAGTTCTCTATAACCAATGGCTCTGATACCAATCTGTCACACCCCCAAAATCCACACGCGGAGTACCACCGCTTGGAGGCGTGACATGACCAGGATCAAGCCACCAATCATATCGAATATAGCATTTAATAATAAAAATAGATAATGTAATTCATCACGACATGATTGATGTTCAAAACCAAACTCTGTTTAAGTAGCGGAAGCATGTAAATAAACCCAACATAGTTAACAGTTTAAAATGTCATAAGTGTTTAGCAAGCATTCACTAATCCTTGTCCACAACGACCTGCTCCTTCCTTGTGCAAGCTCCGTATGTACCTAAGGTCCTGCAAGGTATGCAGCAGAGAGTCAACAACTAGTTGAGCGAGTTCACAGATAATAGTTCAGTAATAGTATAGTGTGAGTAGTAAGTTCGTTCGTTATAGCATATATCGTAATTCCATCGCGGCCTCCCAGGCAGGAATGCGAAGATGTTAGGGGATGTTCATCCCAAGTATACTAGACTAGGTTTGTTTGTATCGCGGCCTACCAGGCAGGTGTGCGAAGATTAGTAAGTTTAGTTCGCGGCCTTCCTAAGGCAGGTGTGCGAAGACAGTCATAATATCGCGGCCAACCCTTCGCAGGTGTGCGAAGATCAGTTCAGTAAGTGTTACTAGTCTAGTCGTGTCATATCGTTCGGTTCTATCAGCTGAGTATGTACAATAATTCAACCAATCCCATTCCCACCCGGGAACCCCATGCCTTGGCTGTGTGAACTCACCTTGGTTTGCTCGGTATGCTAGCTTATGTGCTCGCAAATAAGTCAATCACGTCCTAGAGTATGCACGTATATAAAATCAGTTTGTGTTCAAGTTGTTCACGTATAAGCAGGTAACACGTAATCATAATCATACTAGTCATGTTTGACATTTAACAGCAGTTAGGTATTCCAGTTATCACTTAACAGAATTAACCCAAGTTACTGTGCTGATTACACCTTTGGCGAACATACATTCGGCGAAACACATACTTTGGCGAAACACAATAGTTGGCGAAACAAAACTCTATTTCGTCGACAGTCCTTGGCGAAACACATTCTATTTCGCCGAGTATTCTGTTTCTTGGACTAGTCAGTTACGTCAACATCAGTTACGTCAAAGACGTACAACAGTTACAATTTCATCACAGAAAACCCTAATCATTACTAACAGCCGTCAAGAATACCATCAAGAATAATCATCATACTATCATCATCAGTCATCGATTAACATCAGCTAGTAGATATAGATCATCAAATATTCGACATATGTTTTAACACCAATAATTACATGATCTAACAGCAGTAACCGCGATTACAACTATCCAGCAACATCACGTGATTGTATCATATTATAATTACATACAATAATATTAGTGACATGCATATATATTATATTAACAAACAATAATGACTTCTCATGTGCATGGGGTGACATACTAGATTCATTCATATATAAGTCTGACACTTTCACATGCCATTCATCAAAATTGGTGGATTGTAATTATGAAAGATGAGCTAACACCCTTTTTCTTTTCTTGACTTCACAAACACATGCACAAAGAATCGGTGGCAGGCAACTATATTCAAATATTAACTTCATACATCATGATCATCATCATAACAAAATCATCAATATTAATTGAGCATAGACAATAGGCATCACATGGCCGACCTTGTGTCAGATTGTAAGGATTCCTAGCATGCAATTAAATTCAATCATGATAGCAGTCAATACAGAAAGCCAACAAACAATTAACCATAAATTAGACACTAACCGAGATGGATAGATAGATGAGTTGGTTGCTAAGGGATTCGATGAAACGCACACAGTTGCCGTCACGCTTGGGATAGGATTTTAGGGTTTTCAGATTGCTAAGCGTGTGAAACTGAACCCGTTTCACGTTTAAATGTGTATTAACGGCTTTGGGCCCATACTGGGCTTCGGCGAGTCAATGGGCCGGTGAAACAAGTTCTGTTTTGTCGAGTTCGTGTTGGCGAAACAGGCTTTGTTTCACCGAGTATATGCTCATGGCGAATCACAACTCTGTTTCGTCGAGTTGTTTGATGGTGAAACACTCTAAGTGTTTTATAATAATCCATGTTATATTTTTACAACAATAAATCACATATGTGCACAATCATAACACGTTTCATTAAAACATAACATGTATGGTTACAAGTTAAACAGTCAAACAACTACACAGTCAAAGTCAACGTGCATTTAATGCGAAAGTGAAAGTCGGAAACTCGAGTTGTCACATTATCCCCAACTTGAAAGAAATTTCGTCCCGAAATTTAGCATGCAGTTACTGAGGAAGCTGGTGGTGTGACGTTGTTTACCTGTATCGTATCGCGGCTCCCCGAGCAGGTTTGCGAAGATTACTGGTTTTCTTGGGGTGTCACATTATCCCCCCGTTGATTTGGAATTTCGTCCCGAAATTCTGTATTGGTAGCTTCATCCTCAGTAGTAGTTGCACTGGTTCTGAATAACTGGGGATATTTGAGTTCCATCTGATCTTCACGCTCCCAGGTGAACTCTGGGCCGCGGCGGGAGTTCCAACGAACTCGTACAAGAGGGATTCTCGTGTTCTTGAGGACCTTAACATCCCGGTCCGTTATTTCAACAGGTTCCTCGACGAAGTGCAACCGCTCGTCGATAGTGAGTTCCTTCAAGGGAACTATGTGGGTCTCATCTGACATACACTTCTTCAGATTCGACACGTGAAAGACGTTGTGAACTGCACTGAGTTCAGCTGGTAAGTTCAATCTGTAGGCTACCCTGCCTATCTTCTCAGTAACTTCGAAAGGTCCGACGTATCGTGGATTGAGTTTGCCGCGTTTGCCAAAACGAACCACACCCTTCCAGGGCGAAACTTTGAGTAGCGCTCGATCCCCAACTTGGAATTCGAGTAGTTTTCTATCTTTATCGGCGTATGCTTTCTGACGGTCACGAGCTGCCGCCATGCGTTGTCGTATTTGAGCAATCTTTTCAGTAGTATCAACTACCATTTCTGGACCTGTGATTTGACTATCTCCCACCTCTGCCCAACAGAGAGGTGACCGGCATTTACGCCCGTACAATGCCTCGAATGGTGCAGCCTTAATGCTGGTGTGGTAGCTGTTGTTGTACGAAAATTCCACAAGTGGCAGATGGTTTTTCCCAACCATTTCCAAAGTCAATTACGCACGCCCTAAGCATGTCTTCTAGAGTTTGAATGGTGCACTCGGACTGCCCATCCGTCTGAGGGTGATAAGCTGTGCTCATGTCTAAACGAGAGCCAAACGATTTGTGCATTGCTTGCCACAGTTCTGAAGTAAAACGTGCGTCACGATCGGAGATAATAGAGGTTGGCACCCCGTGCCTTGAGACCACTACTTTCAAGTAGATGTCTGCTAATGTAGAAAACTTGTCTGTTTCTTTGATAGTCAAGAAGTGAGCAGACTTTGTGAGTCGATCCACGATCACCCAAATAGTATCGTTTCCGCGCTGAGATCTAGGTAAGCCAGTAACAAAATCCATGGAAATTTGTTCCCATTTCCATTGCGGTATCTCAGGTTGTTGAAGTGGACCTGACGGTTTCTGATATTCTGCCTTGACTCTCGCACAAGTCAAGCATTTTCTAACGTATGTGGCTATGTGGGCCTTCATGCTAGGCCACCAGTATGTAGTTTTGATATCGTGGTACATTTTATCCGAACCTGGATGTACCGAGACTTATGAGCTTCATCCATTACCAGCTCGCGTAAGTTACCATAGTGTGGGACCCAGATGCGTCCTGTGACGTAGTAAGCACCATCTTCCTTCTGTTCTAAGCGTTGCCTTGAGCCGCGTAGGGCTTCAGCCCTGACGTTGTCTGGTTTCGATGCTTCTACCTGAGCATTTCGTATCTGGGAAGGAAGACTAGACTGTATAGTGAGTTGTAAAGCTCGCACGCGCTTAGGCGCGGTGTCCTTTCGACTGAGGGCGTCAGCCACAACATTGGCTTTACCTGGGTGGTACCTGATTGAGCATTCATAGTCATTCAACAGTTCGACCCATCGTCGCTGTCGCATATTCAGTTCCTTCTGTTTGAATATATGTTCGAGGCTTCTGTGGTCAGTGTAGATAGCACATTTGGTACCGTACAAGTAGTGTCTCCATATCTTAAGTGCAAAAACAACCGCTCCCAGCTCTAGGTCGTGAGTAGTGTAATTCCGTTCGTGAATCTTAAGTTGGCGCGAAGCATAAGCAATAACTTTATCCCGTTGCATCAACACACATCCAAGACCCTGGATAGATGCATCGCAGTAGACTACAAAATCGTCCGTGCCTTCAGGCAATGAGAGGATAGGTGCCCTACAGAGTCTATCCTTTAAGTGCTGAAACGCTGATTCCTGTGTATCACCCCAACGGTATACAACACCTTTCTGTGTCAGTAGTGTAAGCGGCTGTGCGATCTTCGAGAAGTCTTTAATAAACCTTCTGTAGTATCCCGCCAAACCCAAGAATTGGCGTATTTCGGTCGGTGTGCGAGGTGCAGGCCAGTTCTTGATCGAATCCACCTTGGATGGATCAACATGGATCCCATCCTTGTTTACCACGTGGCCTAGAAAGTGGACTTCACGAAGCCAGAAGTCGCATTTTGAAAACTTCGCGTATAGCTGTTCCGTTCGAAGAAGTTCCAAAATAATTCGTAAGTGCTGCTCGTGTTCCTCCTGACTCTTCGAATAGATCAGGATGTCGTCGATGAAAACAATGACGAACTTGTCAAGATAAGGTTTGCACACCCTGTTCATAAGATCCATAAAACCGCAGGCGCGTTCGTTAACCCGAAAGGCATGACCAGAAACTCGTAGTGGCCGTAGTGTGTTCTGAACGCTGTTTTGGAGACGTCCTCATCCCGGACTCTCAGTTGATGGTAGCCTGATCTCAGATCGATCTTGGAGTAGTAGCTCGACCCTTGCAGTTGGTCGAATAATTCATCAATGCGTGGAAGAGGTTAGCGATTCTTTACTGTCACCTTGTTCAGTTCGCGGTAATCTATGCACATACGAAAGGTACCGTCTTTCTTCTTCACAAACAAGACTGAAGCTCCCCAGGGCGAAGAGCTAGGATGAATAAAACCCTTATCCAAGAGTTCTTGTAACTGCGTAGATAGTTCTTCCAGTTCGGTTGGAGCTAAGCGATAAGGTGCTCGAGCTATAGGTGCTGCTCCTGGAGCGAGCTCGATCTGAAATTCAACCTGACGATGAGGCGGTAACCCAGGCAACTCTTCAGGAAACACTTGAGGAAAATCGCGTACCACCGGGATATCCTCAATCTTTTTCTCTTTCTTCGACGTATCAGTAACGAGTGCTAAAACAGCTGTGTGGCCCTTTCGTAAACACTTCTGAGCCTTCAAGAAAGAAATGATGCCACTCACGACACCACTCTTGTCTCCTTGAACTTCGAGAGGTTCTTTACCAGAACGAGGAATACGAATGGTCTTCTCCTTGCATAGGATCTCTGCTTGTTGTTGGGATAACCAGTCCATACTAATGACGATGTCGAAACTATCGCAACGCTGGGGTCATTCCTAGTATCACCCTGACCAATCACGAACACTCGACCCCTGGCACCATTGACGTCGTTATTACCCCCGTTGTTGTCTTCGCTAGTTCCCGTTTCCTTGGTTGTGGTTCTGATTCTGGTTCTGGTTCAACCGTGGGCAGTGTCTTTTGAAGTGACCTTCAGCACCACACTGACAACATCCCTTGTTACCCTGCTGTTGCTGCTGATTCTATAGATCTTGTGTCTGTTGTTGTTGGTTCTGGCTTGCAGGACGTGAGTTTCTACCATCTTTGGCTCCATGACCAAGCTTGTCGCATCATTGACAATGATTTCGGTTGCACTGCCCGCTGTGGTGCAAGTTACATCGTTTGCACTTAGGGCGGTTTCCCCTGTATCCACCCTGCCCTTGACTACTAAAGGTTGCTGACCAGGACTTTGGTTGTCATCGATCTTCCACTGCTGTGCCTGGGACAGAATCGTAGTCGAACCCTTGCTAGAGGTTCCATCCCACTTTCATTTGTTGTCACTGGGAATAGCAGAAGTAGTAGTGGTAGTACCAATACGTCTAGGCAGCTTGTTCTGTTCCACTGCCTGGTCTGTGAGACGATGAGCAAGATGAGTAACATCTTGAATAGTAGTAAGATTAGCAGTCATCACATGGCTTTGAATTTCTGGTACTAAGTCCTTGAGGTACAGCTCGATGCTCTTGATGGGAGGATCCACCATAGTTGGACACAAAATTGCCAGTTTGTTGGATTGCTTCGTGTACGCTTCTATCTCTGACCCCGTCATCTTCATGTTAAAGGACTCGACTTCCAACTTGTGGATGGCATCATAACTACTGTATTCACGTTTGATCAGTTCCTTAAAATCATTCCATGGGGTGGCATTAGCAGCCGCCAGCCCCAGCATCTGAACTTGCGCGTTCCACCAAGTTAATGCAGTGCCTTCGAGAGTATCAGTGGCATATTTCACCTTACGAGCCTCGGGTCATTCACACACTCGAAGACCGATTCGAGTTCCTCGAACTAATGGAGGAGTCCAACAGCTCCTTCAGTGTCGCTGAAAGTAGTAGGACGACAGTCCATAAAAGTCTTGTATGTGCGTACAGGTGGCTGAGCGTGTTGACTTGTCGTGTGCGTAAGAGAAATCAAAATTAAGCACAAGTGTTGAGTTACGAGAGTAGGATCTAAAGATCCTAGAGTAAGTGGTGATGGCAGGTTACACCTCCTACCTGGGCAGCTGCGAGTGCTGCAGTAACTTGTTCAGTGATCGAAGCCGCCAACTGGGCTTGAGTTAGGTTAACGCGTCCACTCATGATCTTGACATCAAGGAGAACATGTGGGTGAGAGGTTCGCGAATAGTGTGAAGAGAGTGAGCACACAAGCATTCTCAAACAGTAACATATAGTAGGTTCTGTAATCTAAGTATCATGAATAGTAGTACCTATGATGTTGAGCCTTGCACGTGGAGCGAAGCGTCGTTGTGGATCGTTGAGCACTGTTCTGGTTATAGTCTGGTTTTAACAAAATCGTTTTCCCCTTATTAAAACCGAGTTCTCTATAACCAATGGCTCTGATACCAATCTGTCACACCCCCAAAATCCACACGCGGAGTACCACCGCTTGGAGGCGTGACATGACCAGGATCAAGCCACCAATCATATCGAACATAGCATTTAATAATAAAAATAGATAATGTAATTCATCACGACATGATTGATGTTCAAAACCAAACTCTGTTTAAGTAGCGGAAGCATGTAAATAAACCCAACATAGTTAACAGTTTAAAATGTCATAAATGTTTAGCAAGCATTCACTAATCCTTGTCCACAACGACCTGCTCCTTCCTTGTGCAAGCTCCGTATGTACCTAAGGTCCTGCAAGGCATGCAGCAGAGAGTCAACAACTAGTTGAGCGAGTTCACAGATAATAGTTCAGTAATAGTATAGTGTGAGTAGTAAGTTCGTTCGTTATAGCATATATCGTAATTCCATCGCGGCCTCCCAGGCAGGAATGCGAAGATGTTAGGGGATGTTCATCCCAAGTATACTAGACTAGGTTTGTTTGTATCGCGGCCTACCAGGCAGGTGTGCGAAGATTAGCAAGTTTAGTTCGCGGCCTTCCTAAGGCAGGTGTGCGAAGACAGTCATAATATCGTGGCCAACCCTTGGCAGGTGTGCGAAGATCAGTTCAGTAAGTGTTACTAGTCTAGTCGTGTCATATCGTTCGGTTCTATCAGCTGAGTATGTACAATAATTCAACCAATCCCATTCCCACCCGGGAACCCCATGCCTTGGCTGTGTGAACTCACCTTGGTTTGCTCGGTATGCTAGGTTATGTGCTCGCAAATAAGTCAATCACGTCCTAGAGTATGCACGTATATAAAATCAGTTTGTGTTCAAGTTGTTCACGTATAAGCAGGTAACACGTAATCATAATCATACTAGTCATGTTTGACATTTAACAGCAGTTAGGTATTCCAGTTATCACTTAACAGAATTAACCCAAGTTACTGTGCTGATTACACCTTTGGCGAACATACATTCGGCGAAACACATACTTTGGCGAAACACAATAGTTGGCGAAACAAAACTCTATTTCGTCGACAGTCCTTGGCGAAACACATTCTGTTTCGCCGAGTATTCTGTTTCGTGGACTAGTCAGTTACGTCAACATCAGTTACGTCAAAGACGTACAACAGTTACAATTTCATCACAGAAAACCCTAATCATTACTAACAGCCGTCAAGAACACCATCAAGAATAATCATCATACTATCATCATCAGTCATCGATTAACATCAGCTAGTAGATATAGATCATCAAATATTCGACATATGTTTTAACACCAATAATTACATGATCTAACAGCAGTAACCGCGATTACAACTATCCAGCAACATCACGTGATTGTATCATATTATAATTACATACAATAATATTAGTGATATGCATATATATTATATTAACAAACAATAATGACTTCTCATGTGCATGGGGTGACATACTAGATTCATTCATATATAAGTCTGACACTTTCACATGCCATTCATCAAAATTGGTGGATTGTAATTATGAAAGATGAGCTAACACCCTTTTTCTTTTCTTGACTTCACAAACACATGCACAAAGAATCGGTGGCAGGCAACTATATTCAAATATTAACTTCATACATCATGATCATCATCATAATAAAATCATCAATATTAATTGAGCATAGACAATAGGCATCACATGGCCGACCTTGTGTCAGATTGTAAGGATTCCTAGCATGCAATTAAATTCAATCATGATAGCAGTCAATACAGAAAGCCAACAAACAATCAACCATAAATTAGACACTAACCGAGATGGATAGATAGATGAGTTGGTTGCTAAGGGATTCGATGAAACGCACACAGTTGCCGTCACGCTTGGGATAGGATTTTAGGGTTTTCAGATTGCTAAGCGTGTGAAACTGAACCCGTTTCACGTTTAAATGTGTATTAACGGTTTTGGGCCCATACTGGGCTTCGGCGAGTCAACGGGCCGGTGAAACAAGTTCTGTTTTGTCGAGTTCGTGTTGGCGAAACAGGCTTTGTTTCACCGAGTATATGCTCATGGCGAATCACAACTCTGTTTCGTCGAGTTGTTTGATGGTGAAACACTCTAAGTGTTTTATAATAATCCATGTTATATTTTTACAATAATAAATCACATATGTGCACAATCATAACACGTTTCATTAAAACATAACATGTATGGTTACAAGTTAAACAGTCAAACAACTACACAGTCAAAGTCAACGTGCATTTAATGCGAAAGTGAAAGTCGGAAACTCGAGTTGTCACATCTACCAACTCCCATGTTCCATTCTTGTAAAGAGAATCCATTTCTTCATCCATTACTTGAATCCATCTTTGTTTTTCTTTTGAATTAACAACCTTTTCAAACGTCAGTGGTTCATAAATGCTCTCCATCTCTGCAACAGTAAAGGCAACTGCAGAGATGTCTTCAGTTTCTCTAAACTCTAGTGGTTTAACAATTCTTCTCTTTCATCTATCTCTTACCAATATATAATCTTGTAAGTTTGGTTCTGTCTCACTTTGACTTGTATCACTTTGACTGGTTTCACTGACTTGTATTTAGATCTTTATGGACTTCTGTTTATCTGCAATTTTCTAGCCTCCAAAGTCTATATCATTTCACACCTTCAGTGTATCCTAACAAAACACACTTTTGTGACCTTGGATCTAACTTGTCATCACTTAAATATATGGGAATATACTAAAGAACCAAATACTTTCAAATCTTCATATTCGGGTTTAACACCAGTCCACATCTCCATAGGTGTCTTCATCTGAATTGCTGATGAAAGACATCTATTAATCAAATAAGCTGTTGTTGACACAACTTCACCCAAAACTTCTTAGGCATTCCTGAAGTCACCAACATACACCTCACCCTTTCCAATATGGTTCTATTCATTCTTTCAACCAAACCATTCTGCTAAGGTGTATTAGGAATTGTGAAGTGTTTGGCTATAGCATTAGCTTTATAAAACTGATTGAACTCATTGTTACAGAATTCTAAGCCATTATCTGTTCTGAGTTTTTTCAGTTTTCTTTCTGTCTGATTCTCCACTAATACTTTCCACTCTTTAAACTTCTTGAAAGTATCACTCTTATGTCTAAGAACATAAACCCATAGCCTTCTAGAGTAATCATTTATGATTGGCAAGAAATATCAACCACCCCCTAAAGTTTCTGTTCTGGCAGGCCCCACATATCCGAGTGCACATAATCAAAGACACCCTTAGAAATATGTTTCCCTTTACTGAACTTTACTCTCTTTTGTTTGCCTAACACACAGCTTTCACAAAACCTAATATCACAGTTCTTTAACTCACCAAGAACTTGTTGTTTAGACAACTCAATTAGACCTTGTTGACTTATATGACTAAGTCTTTTGTGCCATTTCAGGGCTTCGTCATTTTCTTCTTCACTTGCTACAAATGCTACTCCATCAACAACTTCACAATCTAACATATAAATGTTATTCTTGACTCGAGTACCACTGAGCATCACCATAGACCCTTTTGTTATTCTGGCTTTACCATCTCTAAGACTAACATGATATTCCATTTTCTCTAATATACCAAGAGATAATAAACTTCTTTTAAGATTAGGGATATACCTCACATCTTTGAGATCATATGTTATTCCAGATTCTCTCTTCATTGTGACTGTTCCATACCCTTGAATCTGAAATGGCCTGTCATCACCAAGTTTCACATTCCCCATATCAACCATCAGTGGCGGATCCAGGATTTTTTTCCAGTGGGTTCATTGTTTTTAGATGCTCTAATTTCATATAACCGGACGTAAAAAATTCGGGTCGGTTCGACGGTTCGGGTCGGGTAAATTTCATATAACCGGACGTAAAAATTTCGGGTCGGTGTAACTTTGTGGTGGTTCTTAAATCGTGGGGTTATCCTGAAGTATGTTTAGGAGAATCAAGTTCTGAGCTTTCTTGAATTTTCTTAATCATGAATGGCTTTAACCATCATCATGAATAGATACAATCTTCTTGAATAAAACAACAATTTCCTCTGTTTGTACCACTATGTGTTTTAATTGTACATGATCTTTGGGTTGAGATAACTGAATAAGAATTCTGTGGCAACTTGAAAGAACAAAGCTTACACTACTAACAATCCATTTGCCATTAAGTTCATAAGATACGGACCTAATTCGAAAAGCAAAAATCCAAAAAAAAAAAAAAAGAGATGTCTAAGTTATGTAAAAGTTGGAACTCATTACTTGGTTTCAGATGGGTGTGGGGATAATTAAAAAAACCAATAAAAAAAGCTACAAACCAAATTCGAACTTGTTATCTCAACTCTAGAAGGGGACAACTTAACCATTGCGCCATTCATCAATTTTCCTAATGGGTTCATCCCCAAATGTTATTTATGGGTTCATCCCTTATTATTTAATAGCATTTCTATTAACAATTTAAAATCGAGTGGGTTCATGTGAACCCGTTGAACCCAGCCTAGATCCGCCCCTGTCAACCATCTTCAATTCTTTAAAGGCTTCTTTCAAAGGTATCATATGGAATGAACACCCTGAATCCATTACCCACTTCTATTTGTTACACTCACTTGTAACAACAAGAACATCAACACTGTCATAACCACCTTCTTACTGATCATCAAAATCTACATGACTATTCTCCCCTTTTGATGAGTAATTACTGTTTTGCCCTCTTGAATTATTCCCTTCTCCTTTCCTTTTCTTGAATTCTAGACAATCTCTCTTGAAATGCTTCTCTGAATTACACACGAAACATCTTCTTTTGAACTTTGATTTGGATCTTGATCTTGAATTCTTGCTGCTACTACTGAAATTTCTATGATCTGACCTTCCTCACACAAACAACCCATCTCCACCATCTTCTTTTGAATTTGATCTTTTCTTTAGTTCTTTTGAATTCAAGGCAGACAATACATCTTCCATGGATAAAGTCTCTCTACCATACATCAAAGTGTCCACAAAATGTTCATATGATGATGATAGAGATGTGAGAAATATAATGGCTTGATCTTCATCATCCAGTTCCACTTCAATATTTTCAAGATCCAAAATCAACTTGTTAAACTCGTCTGTATGATCTTCAAGACTATTTCCTGATGACATATGAAATGTATATAGTCTTAACTTCAGATATAGGCGATTGGCCAAAGATTTCGTCAACTTTGTCAAAGTCCCTGTTGCTGATGTTTCTTTTGATACTTCTTGAAGAACTCGATCGCCAAGACTCAAGATGATTGCACTGTAAGCCTTCTCAAGCATATCCATCTTCTCTTTATCACTAAGATCAGCCGGGAGTTTCTCCTCTCCTTTCAGCGCATTGACTACACCGTTATGCACCAAAAGAGCCTTCATCTTTACACATCAGAGACTGAAATCATTCCTTCCATCAAATTTCTCCAACTCGAACTTCGTCGACACCATTATTATTCTTTGATTGCGGAAGTGATAATCAATTTCTTAGAATCAAGCCCGTGATGGCTCTGATACCAATTGTTAAAGATTATTGTAAGAAATTGAACAAAAGAAACAAGAACCAACGATTCTCAAGGTTTATTATTGATGAATGATAAGAAGAAAGGAAAGAATTACAATGAAAACGATTAAAACTACCGATTGAACCTAATGGCTCCTTTTATAAGCACTAACCCCCAATCTAGTCTGTTAACAACTATTAACAACCCAATTTTGGAAACTACACAAACAATCCCTCGAGGTCTAGCCTATTATCAAAAACTACTTGAACATTATACACTTATCTAATATGAGAGAAACAACTCCCCAATTTAACCCTTCACAAATTAACGTTGACTTTGAGGATCGACTTTTCTTTTTTGACTTTATTCTTTACATTAACCTTCTTAAAACAAGTTTAGGAGGATATGGATATGCATTCACAAATGATATAAATTATTGTTTAATATGTTTGTTCAGCATAGATCTTTTTCAAGTTACTACCTGCTACCTAATTGTGATGAGGTTGGTTCATGATAATTGACTCAAGTGATGTGATTAACGACAATTGGTTCAAATCTTACAAAATATAAACATAGGATTTGTTAGTCTGGCGTTAAAAAAAGAGATATTTCTCCCATCAGCCTGTTAATGATCAAATCACTTGGGTCATTTAAAGTAGAGTAAATTACTGTATTGGACCCTGTGGTTTAACCAATTTAACCTTTTCCGCCTAAAAAGAAATCTTTTAACATATCCGACCTCGAGATTGCATATTATAAAGGTTTTGGCCACTGACACTAATTTTGTTACTTTTCTTCAGTTAAGTGTAAGGCTAATTAGGTAATTATATACCTTAGGGGCTGTTTTTGATATTTACCAAGTTCTTTTAATATTTAAAGGAATATTAATGCAATTACTCAAAAAAAATTATTTTGTTATTTTCACGATTATTATTTAACAAAATATGTTTTATATATGCAAATAAATATGTATTTTCATTAAGCATTTGTATTTTTATAAATGTCATTTTAAAATAATTTCTTTTTAACCTTTTTTTAAACCGTCTATCGTTTTTAAAAAAATACATTTTTAAACCGCTTGTTTATTAAAATCATTCTTTTTAAAATTGTTTGTCTTTTAAAGTTGAGTAAATTAGAAAAATCATCATTTATGTAAGTCACTTATTGCAAATTGTGTCATTTGTCTTCAATAATTAAAAAAAACGTACTCGATGTTTGCAAACCCTTGCAAGTTATGTCCTTTAGCCCTAACTCAGGTAATTTTTTTGTGGTTAAATCTGACTAAATGGACCCCACATGAGGGTATTTTGGTCATTTGACTCTCATGTGTGGTCCATTTGGTCAGATTTAACCACAAAAATACCCTCATGTGGGGTCCATTTGGTCAGATTTAACCATAAAAATTAACTGACTTAGGGCTAAAGGACATAACTTGCAAGGGTTTGCAAACATCGAGTACGTTTTCTGTAATTATTGAAGACAAAGGACATAGTTTCCAATAAGTGACATACATAAAGGACGATTTTTGTAATTTACTTTTGTTAAAATGATTCATAATATGCCGTTCTTTTTAAAATCCTTTTTTTTAATTTTTTAAACAACTCGTTTTTTAAGTCGTTAATTTTTAAAAGCGTTTCATTCTAAACCATTCCTTTTAGAACCGTTTTTGAAATCGTTCATTTTTTAAACTTTGAATTCAGTTGACTTATAGTCGTTAGGGAAAAAGAACTTAAGAAAATGTACGATTTAAAAAATCAAAGGAATTTAAAAACGATCAATTTTAAACGAATGATTGGTTTAAAAAAGGACGTTTATAAAAAAACAAAACCTTAAAAAAATAAGTCTGAATTCAGTTGACTTATAGTCGTTAGGGAAAAAGAACTTAAGAGAATGAACGATTTAAAAAATCAAAGGAATTTAAAAACGATCAATTTTAAACGAACGATTGGTTTAAAAAAGGACGTTTATAAAAAAAACAAAACCTTAAAAAAATAAGTCAACAAGTGTAAGGTACTAAAAATGCACGAATTTATAAACGAAAGGTTAAAAAAATAACGAATTTTGAATAAACAAACGGTCCAAAGAAATGGAATATTTGAAAAAGAAATAAACCAATCTATTTTTTTTTTAAATGAACGATCTATTGCAAACTTTTTCTTAGAGTATTTCTTTTTTTTCAAATCTTACATTTCTTTTGTTTTTTATACACGTCGTTTTATAAAATTTAAAAAAATGAATGACTTAAAAATGTGAGTTGTTTAAAAAATTTTAAAAAATAAATGATTTTAAAAATAATGGTATGAAATGAAGTGTTTAAAAAGACTTTAAAAGACAAACAACTTTAAAAAGAACGATTTTAAAAACCAATGGTTTAAAAAGCAACAATTTTAAAAACGATAGATGGTTTAAACAAAATGTAAAAAAAATTATTTTTTAAAATGACTTTTATAAAAACAAACAGTTAATGAAAATACATATTCATCTGTATATTTAAAACTTATTTTGTTAAATAATAATTGTGAAAATAACGAAATAATAAAAAAAACTTGAGTAATTACATTAATAGTCTCTTAAATATTAAAAGAACTTTGTAATTATCAAAAACAGCCCCAAAGGTATATAATGACATAATTACTCTTACACTTAATTGCAAATAAATTAGTAACAAAGTTAGTTTCAGGGGCCAAAACCGTTATAAAATGCAACCTCAGGGTCGTCTGATATGTTAAAAGATTTATTTTTAGGCTGAAATGGTTAAACTAGCTAAACCAGGGGCCAAACAGTAATTTACTCTTTAAAGTAACTAAAGGCATAAAAAAAGTTTAGTAATTTTTTGCAAATAACATATTACTATATTAGTATAGCTTATTTTCCCTTATAAATTTAAACAAAAGATTGCAAATAATTTATTTGATCTAAAAATATAAATCGATTATTTAACTTACACTCACCTAACCGAACTATGTTTTCCACTCATTAAATTAACTAAACAGTTTGCCATGTTGTTATAGCCTAGTGACATTTTGGGTGTGAGATAAGGTTTAACCATTAGGTCCTGGGTTTGATTTCTACAAGGGGGTTTGATTTCATTTATTGTGTTCCCTCCTGAATTGATGTATAAATATTATTGCCTAGTGGTGATGAATATGATTGGATGACTCCGCTGATGGCACAATAATAATCAAGTGGTCCTTCAGTAAAAACCGGTTTGTTGTGAATATCTTAAACCGAACCGTTGGTTATAGGTTTTGTTTTATCCTATAATTGAATCCAATAGACCTTGTTTAAACCTTTAAACAAAATGTTATATTCATTATAAGATAACAGCTATCAGTAATTTGTCTCATATAATATCTTGTGGGACACTTGTACGACAGGAATATTAAGGGTGTAAGGGGTGCTCACCTAATAGGTGAGTCCCCCTCTTACACGTAACCAACCAGAATAAGCCACGTCAACTCCCCTCTAACACTCCCCTAATACCCCTTTTTGATGGCGGCACTCCCCTATTAGGGGAGTTGGTTTCGAAAGTTGTGCCATCTCCGAAAGATGGTTTCCACAGTTGTGCCATCTTCGAAAGATGGTTTCGAAAGATGGTCTCCCTCGAAAGTTGTGCCATCTTCAGCGGTGAACCCACACCCAAAACCCACCCCGATTCGGGACCCCGCGGGGATGGCGGCGGTGTTCCCGATCGGGGAAAGGGGTCACCGAAACCCCTTACCGAGTACGCCCCGGACACCCTAAGAAATCTTGTTGGTTTTAGGGTGTAAGGGGTGCTCACCTAATAGGTGAGTCCCCCCTCTTACACGTAACCAACCAGAATAAGCCACGTCAACTCCCCTCTAACACTCCCCTAATACCCCTTTTTGATGGCGGCACTCCCCTATTAGGGGAGTTGGTTTCGAAAGTTGTGCCATCTCCGAAAGATGGTTTCCACAGTTGTGCCATCTTCGAAAGATGGTTTCGAAAGATGGTCTCCCTCGAAAGTTGTGCCATCTTCAGCGGTGAACCCACACCCAAAACCCACCCCGATTCGGGACCCCGCGGGGATGGCGGCGGTGTTCCCGATCGGGGAAAGGGGTCACCGAAACCCCTTACCGAGTACGCCCCGGACACCCTTACTCTTGTTGGAGTGTTTGACCGAAACTTTGTCATAAACTATGCAAGCAAATAGAGAGATGATGATGATGATGATGATTTGTGGAGTTAGGTGTGTTTTAAATGTGTACATCATTATTATTATATATGTCGCTTTTAGAACTAAAACAATGTACAACTTCTAGTGCATATATCACACACTCCTAAACCATTATCATGTGAATATGTGGAACATTATTTTGAAAATAAAGTTACCAAATTTTGTTGTTGATATTCACAAAAAACAAATTCAGTACCTCGCCCTTCGAAAGATTGCGACTCTTAATCAGTTGTCTTCGTATGGTTGGTTGAGAACTATGTATACCGATCACTTTGTCGAGTAACTTATGGTCCCCGGTGATGGGAAGACCAGTAGAATGAATAGAACTTAATCGAATGATATTACGTGTAGGAACAATCCAGTATGTTTGCTAAACGCGGTGCAGTTTTTATAAAGTTTGTCATTTTGATTGTTATAATGATTATTAGTGTTACGTTGATGTCATTATATAAAGGGGTGGACCTGGCTAAGAACCAGGTGTAGCACGGACTATGACTCAACTCTTTACTGGTAGTGTAAAAAAAAATCGATTTTTATACAAAGGACACCTCTAAACAACTACAAGGACACCCTAAAAATTGTTTACAAACCAATAAGACTATCCCTATTCACAACCCAACCCAACTTTCAATAAAAAAGTAATTTCTCTCTCTTCCACCTACACAACCCAACCCAACCCAATCCAACCTTTCACACTCATTAACAACCCAACCTAACCATTTTTTATTAAATAAATATGACTTAGGTTAATAATTTATTCTATAAAATTTATCATAAATGATAAAAATGTTTATTATTTAAACTTTAATATTTAAAATAAAAAAAGTTATTAAAAATTAAAAAAAGAAATATTACATAACAATTAATGTAAAATTACAAGGACATAAAATAGAAATTACATGATCATTCCTCATTGGAAAATTTTTGCCATATATGTTCAATCAAATCGTTTTTTAGAGCGATATGAGTTTCTCTGTTGTGAAGTTGTGCCCAATAGAATATTGACATGTGGCAAATAAGATAATGTTAGATAAAAAAATAATTAAAAAAATATATCATTTTTTATAAAATTTATATCTGCATGTTTACAAAAAAATAAACAAGACTGTTATTTTAGATTTTTAAAAATAGTAAAATTTTATAAGTTATTAAATATAATCTAATTATACTTATAATTAATTATGTTAAAAGAAAAAAGAAAATTAAAATAACTATATCATCCATTGAATGTTGACATGTGGCATGGCAATTGTGAGAATCAATGTCACAACCTGGGTCGTGGGTTAGACCAGGTTGTTGATATTAAATGAATTTTTCTTTTTCTTTTTATTATTTTCACAACCTAGGTTGATGGAATGTCACCAATGGGGATAGCCTAATAAGCCCAAATAAGATTGTTTACAAACTAAATAATAAGCCCAAATGAGATTCTTTACAAACTAAATAATAAGCCCAATTACATACTAAATAATAAGCGCAAATTGTTTACAAACTAAATAACAGCCCAAGCCTTTGAAGTTTGAATGGGCGGCACATTAGCAGGATACCAAACGTTGTGTCACACCGTGGCTTTTGCGGAAGCGTGGGTTTATTTGGTGTGACTTCTTAATACCATAGCAATCAATCATAACAATACTATATGATAAAACAAGAGATGTTCATCCATTAATAAGGTTTAGAAATACAATACAACATCGTTTTTAAAATGTCGACACATAAAACAAGATACGACCATAACATGAATTAAAACGTGTTCACATGACACAATAAAAGACTTGATTAAAAACATGGTTTAAGGACATGTAACCCGTCCAGGTAAGGGTTACACCTCCTGAACCTACTACCCTGGATGACGTCTTTATTTAGTACGCAGCTTGACACAAATACAGACACTTGCCAGATCCCTTAGTTTTCCTGAAATACATGTAAGTTGAAAAATCAACAAAAGTTGAGCGAGTTCATGTGTAAGTGAGTATATATAAACCTTTGTAATGTGTATGTATGTATGAAAATCCCTGGTATGTAGCAATTAAGGAAAAAGAGATCACCATTGGGTTGCAAAGCCAATGATATGTGTGAAGTGATGCAGGAAGACTCAAACCTAGCGGATTTGTGCGTCGGGCACTAAGTCACCACATGGTCCACTCGGCGGACTCAGGAGTGGGGCTCGCTACACCCAAATAGATCTATCACTAATGTCTCTCGGTCCTACAACGAGGATTAATGGCCTTAAGTTCTACCTACCCACTCACATGATCTGAACGTCCCAACCCTCCTTAAGCTAACCATACCATGTAAGTATTGTCTGTAATAATTGTAACATGTATTTCACCCCCGAAGTATAAAACTGAAAACAGTAAAGAGAAAGGGGGGACATGAACTCACAATATTGCGTCTTCAGTATGTGTAACACAAGTCTCCCCAGCCAACACGACTACCTACAATGGTCTAATGTCTATTAGACGAACGGGTCGTGCCTTGTCTTAGTATTTATGTTTTTGAGTTATGTTTCCGATATTATTCCAAGTTATAATGATTATATTTGGTTTTGGAATAATTGTTTATACAGTATTTCTGAATTAATACTTTTCAAGTATTCGTATTCGTACTCGTATTTCCTTCCCAAGGATGGGGGTATCTTATACATGTATTTTCGTATTTGTATTTGTATATCTTGCCAAGTGACGGCGTCGTATTTCGGTATATTGTTCTAAATAAAATATGTTAATATATTCCCAATATATTTTTCCCCAAAACCATGTATTTCAAGTCTCACTTAAATATATTTAAATCATTTGTCTAAAATATCTTAATTCTCAAAAATATATATATTTTTCACCCAAATATTATATTTTACTTCATAGATTTTCCAAAATAATATTCTACCAATAATATACGTATAAGAGTATTCTTCCGAAAAACTACGTAAGTTACGTTTTAGTGTTTCGTATTATAACAATACTTGTGTAACTTATATTATTTATTTTGCGAAAGCTTCGGTATTATTTTGGAGTCGTAATCTCGTGATACCATAAGTTATATTATTTTTACCCTAAAAATAACATAAGCTAGTTTACAAAACAAGCAAATATTTACACAAGAGTTTTAGTATAAAATATATATTCTAAATATATATTTATTAAGTTTTATTTACGAAAATCAACCTCCGAGACTTTGTGTTTCTGTAATAAAAGATGGCGAAGTTTATTTCGAACATAAAGTTAAAAATATTTTTGTATGCACTTGTTAGGAGAATATTTCTAAGTGTTGAAATTTTAGAAAAATTTCGCCAGAGTTTCCTTTGTAAATGGAGGTGTCCATGCTTTTTAGCATATTATTTTCTTTTGTAAAATCATGTTAGCTCGTTCTCAAATAACCAACCCGACATTTAGACATGCAAAATACTACTTATATCGTTACAGTTTTAATATACAAAACTGGGATGTTTTCGGGTATTTTAATAAAATAGTTATCTTATTCCAAAAATTCCCAAATTTTTACAGGTTGTCTTATACGATCCAAATATTATTGTGTAAAAATATCGGGGTCCAGTTCATTACCAATATTTATAAAAATTTATTTACCGGACTGCAATCAGATTTGTCGCTTTCTGACTGCAGTCTACGAAATAATTCATCTAAAATCTATCGTAACTCCGATTGACGAAATTCCAGTGGGAGAATTACTACGACACCAGTGTTCGTCTACAGTATAATTTTCGTGAGCTGGTTCAACATGGATTTCAAGTTATGACTAAAAACATGTCACCTATTTTCAGCAGTAAAAATGCAGCTTTAGTTGCTGTTAGAAAACGACCCTTTAAAAATAGCAAACGAAGTCCAAAAATTATGATTCTGGTGCCATTAGAACCGAATTCATAATGACACGTTGTAGACTCAAGAAAATCAGTTTTTCGTTAAGTTATGTTCTGGTTATAGCCAGTTGAAGGTGGCTGAAAATGCAAATTAGCAAACTGTTTATAGGTTAAATGTTACTAAAATGTACACCTACGATTACCATTCCTTCTAATAACGATTTATATCATGATGTGAGTCTTTTACAGCAGGTTATCACTTATATATCTCAGATTTATCATGTATTATTATCTTTCATCTTATGACCTTTAGGTAAAGCTTTTATGTTCATGCTTTAAGTTATGATCTTTAGAGTTCTTAAGTTTCACATGATGAATCATACTTTAACCACCTTCATAGGATGTAAAATGAATGGATCTAAGAGACTTACCACTAGCTCAAGGCTAGGGGAGTTCAAGAGTAGAAATCGAGTGGATAAAAGGAAACTAGAGCGGTCCTTGAGCTTCCGAGTGCACCAAGCTTAGTTGTAGGACTCCTTGCACCTTTGTATGTATGTGGATGGCTTGGATGGAAGCTTGATGGTGGTGATATGGTGGTGATGGGTGGCGGCCGAAGGTGGGGAAGGAGAAGGGAGAGAAGCTTGTTGGTTTATGTTTGATGAAATGAAATGGTTAGACCAAAAGGTTTATTTATAAACCAACTTCAACATTAACCACCATGTAATGTGTCTTATTAACCAACAACAACTATAAATAAAATAACAAAAAGAATGTGGGGATGTCCCCACACCTTGTAACCGGTTTCGTGAGGGGGGGGGGGTGTATAGGGTTGGGTTGTGATGGAGCTAGTTACAATTTAGTTAGGTTCTAAAGGTGTAATTAGTGTATTGTTGTGTGGTATTTAATATAAGGTGTGTTAGGGTGTTCGGGGACCCTAACTAGCTTAGAAAAATAAAAACAATGTGTTTGGCAATATTTTTATGTTCCGGGTAAAGTCCGATTGTTCGGTTGGCTATTGATCCGTTAAAGTGTTAAATAAGGCGTTAAAGTGTGTTTTTATATTGTTTTTAGTAACACATTAAATTCCCAACACTTTGGAAAATATCTAGGACTATTTTACCAAGTTTTTGCACT
This sequence comes from Helianthus annuus, assembly GCF_002127325.2. Lineage (NCBI taxonomy): Eukaryota > Viridiplantae > Streptophyta > Magnoliopsida > Asterales > Asteraceae > Helianthus > Helianthus annuus. The sequence goes on along the minus strand of NC_035441.2, from coordinate 19,755,125 downwards.
TTACTAGCATTGTTAAATGCTGAATTTTGGTATTTAGTGCAGAATTCTGCACTTTAAGTATGTTTTAGGCACTTCCGGTCACTATAACTATCGCCTAGTGACGCAGTTTTCTGATCCTCACCTCCCTACACTCACTACTAGTGTAGTAATAAATTTCTGGCTCATACTGGCCTCAGAAACAATGTCTGTCTAGTGCTGGCAATGTCAGCATGTTTACTGGGTTATCCGTTCACTGTGCTAATTGTGCTTTTGTGCATCAAGTTTGTCACTATTGTTTGTGTATAATAAATTGAGTGACAGTATGAATGTGATGCATGTGTATGTATGTAACAGAAATCAGTAAGCAATAAAATATACAGTTGTAATTAAGCACAGTCATTAAGCATAGATCAATATTAATTAAACGTACGGATGCATGCAAATCTGACAGTTGTCACATTCTCCCCCTGTTATGAAAATTTCGTCCTCGAAATTTGTACTACCTTAACTCCTTATGGTTACGTCACACGTGTGTGTACATGAATAATACCAAGGTAAATATTCACTAAACCGCATTAAACCCTACTCACCTCAGGTGAGTCCAAGAATATATAACAATCCGAATCCTATGGTAAAAATGTATGTACTTTTGACCTTTGGTGTCAAAGGTATAAGACGTAGTGGGCGTATAGTCTAATGTAATCCAGCTAGCAGGGGGTTTCATAAAAGAGGAGTTCTGACTAATACGATTCTCGATCGATCGATCGCGATATGCAACGAGTTTTTCACAAACCATAGCATCCGCTATATGGTTTTAAAATCAACAATTCAAAAGTTAGAGTAAAATGATCTGTCAACACCCGAATAAATGAATGGTAAGGTTTAGTGAGTTGACATTCTTGAATTGCGAAAGTACTCCAAATGAAATACAAGCGAATCTGGTGTATTATTGTCGGGATTCGTAGTTGCATCTGAAATGTTTAAATGACAGGTCAAACGAAGGTATATGCAATTTTGTGTGAAACGGTTGACCATGATTAGCACAAGCTACAAGTTTGTAATGACGCCACGGGGTGTCGTAATGATATAATTCAAGTATAGTGGTGATTGAACAAATTCACTGTGTTGGAAATCAAATGATTATGTACCAAACAAGCCTGAAGGTTTGATTTACAAAATATCAAAGTGTTTTCAGTCGAATATGGAACATCAATGAGCCACTGTTTTTGGTCAAAGGTGGGAAAACAATAAGTACTGCAAGACATTCGACCGATCGAAAGAATCGTTATGAGGTACACTGTGATATGAAATGAATCTCTGTACCTTTGCCTCAACACACAACTGTGTTGAGACCGATTTCATCGTGATAAACAAGACAGATTTGGGGCAAATTATCAAATAATCAATTAAATCCGTGTATGAAGTGAGTGACCAAATAAGCGCAAGCTTCAATTTTGTGAGAGTATCCCCGCAAGGTGTCGTAACAAACAAATGGTTTAGTGGAGTCGTAGACCAAACAAGTTTACTACGACTCGAAACAAAAGAATCTTGCCAATGATTTGAATATGATGCTCTCAATACATCACATGACGTCTTAAACTGAATATACGAAATGGATAAGTTCAAGCAATTGAACTTGGTTTTAGCGTAACTTGGCAGTAAACGTATGTATCAACAAAGGAAATCTCGGCATGGTCGCAAAGATAAACCATTAATGTAACTTAAAATAATTGAAGTTTCAAGAGGGTGTGTTGACTTGATAGCAAAAGAGTCAATAATCACAATAACGTAGGTCATTCGAATTTGCAAATCGGAAATTAAATTTAGCATTCAAATATTTGAACTCAAATGAAGCATTTGAAACGAAGTGAAGTCGCACGCGTAGCAAATGGTGCATGTGACAAATAAGTTTCCAGGAAAAGGAAAAATGAGTACCTGCTAAAATGAAGAAATGACTAGATATCGAAGCAAATGTGTGTTCGCTCGTTGCGAAGGAAATTATCATGATGCAACTACCATTAAGGGGAGTAGAGATGTAATCGTCTACTCGCTAGAAGTAAAAGAAATTCAAGTACTTTCGGTTTGGTCAATGGAACTGGCATACGTGTCAGGTTAAGGTGTCTGCTTGAGTTAACGGATGTGGTTCCTAAGTAACAGCCTTTGTGAGTTTGGACCTGGATCCCTATGGTCCTAAGTACAAGTTTCCTAGATTTCCAGAGTTTCGTATCCGGTTTAGAATCGTCTTGTGCATTGTGTAGGAAATGCCATTCTTGTGTATGTTTAAACAGGTTATTGTCCCACTCTTTTCTTCCGGTATGCTTTCTTTCTGAATTTGCAGCTACTCGATCATCGTTCAGTCGGGAAACACGGGTTGGATCCTTTCAGTTAGTTCAGTAAGTAGTTCGTCAATCCTTAGCAAGAGTTGCTGACTCTTGTTGGCTAGCTCGTCCGACTCCTGGTAGTTTGATGTTCATTTGAAAGTCATCGTCCTTTCTTTGGACGAGCAGGACTGGGGTAACCCAAAGCGTGAATTTTGGTCTGTTATCTTCCTTCTCTATCCACTACTGAAACTACACTTTCAATCCTTGCATTTCCGAAGGTGCAAGTCGCTAAGGTGCATTAACTGCAAGAGCGACGCCAGGAATCAGACTGATGCGAAATTCGACTAGTTGATGAGGAGATAATTCTGGTAAGTATTCGGAGAAGACTTTGGGATATTTCCTCATCACAGGGGTATCTTCGAGTTTTGGTTCTTCGGCTCCCCTGTTCCCTACATGAGCCAAGAACATAACACATCCTTTACGCAACGTCCTTTATGCCTTTAAGAAATTAGTAATTTGCAGAGGCGTATCCCGCTTCATGAGTCAGGATTGTTCCTTCGTTCGTCATCGTGGTGCGGATATCAATCTCCTATTGATCCTTTGTCAACCAATCCATCCAGCTACCTTGTTGAAGTCTCTCAATTCACTAGCAGTAGATCAAGCGTAAACTCACGCTCTCCGGGTCCTATCTTGCCATGACCCATTTACTTCGTTGGCTTCTACTAGCTTTTCCATTTGCTAGTACTTTCATGTGCGGATTATTTAATCTTACTTACTACTAAACCAAGTATTCTCTCAAACTCTAGAGGTGCGAAGCTAAAATTTGCAACAGTATCTAGCAGCGCAAATGCATAGCGTTGAGTAATATGGGACGTACCGATATCCATGCTTGAATTCCTGGCGTGCTCCCCTAGCTCTGCTACTGAGCTTTTATCCTTGTGCCTGGCTCTTCTTAGGGCAGTATTTTCTGAAATGCTTCTTGCTCCCACAGTTGAGACAACCTTGGGCACGTTTCTGCTTGTCGCTCGCTCTGTTCTGGTAATTCTCATTGTCGTTGTTTCCTTCGAGATTCTTGCTATCATCTTGACCTTTAGTTCCACTTTCAATACCTTGTCTACAAGTCTCCTTAGGATGCCCCCTCTTACCACAGTTATCACATTTTCCATACTTACATCGCCCGACATGATAACGTAGACAATTGCCGCATTTAGGTAGGATACCCATGTAGTCTTTTCCCTTTTTGGCCTTCTTCTTGTTACTCGCCCGAGTGATTATTTTGAAATTTGCGAGCTTTCTCTTGTTATCTCCAGATGACTCTACAGGAGTTTCCTCTTTCTCTTCCATACCGAAGAATTTTCCTTGTCTAATTGCTTCTTCAGTGAGTGCCACGCTTATGCTGATAGCCTCGGTGATCGTCGAAGGTTTAGATGTTGTTACCAGGCTTAGAATCTGAGGTGCCAATCCCCCGATGAAACGTTAGATCTTCCTAGATTCTGGTTCCACCAAACGCGATGCAACTTGTGATAATTCGCCAAATCTCTGCACATATTCGGCTATCTTTGGACCTTCCATTTTTAGGTTCCACAATTCAGTTTCCAACTTCTGGACTTCCGCCCAGAGCAATATCTCTTGCGCATTAGTTCCTTCAGTTCGTCCCATGACAAAGCATATGCAGTAGTTTCGCCCATTGTTTGAACCTGAAGGTTCCACCAAGACAGAGCCCCATCTACAAATAGCCCAGCTACGTACGTGACCTGATGTTCTGGGGCACATTTGCTCAACCGTAAGACAGAATTCGTCTTCTCTACCAAACACACAAAAGCTAAGGCACCCCCAGTGCCGTCGAATTCTCGAGGTTTGTGGTTCAAGAACTGCTCGTAGGTGCAGCCGCTGGGTGGGTTATTTCCTGAGGTATCTCCACCGTGCTCAGAGCGAAGGGCCTCGAGTTGTGCGATGGCTTGCGAGATGCGTCCTTGCAGTCCCGACTTTGCTGTTGTTGGCAGAGAGTTGTTGGTATCGACGTTCCCTTGTATCCACATCTTCTGAGAAGAAGATTGGTTAGGTCAGGTCTTATTCGCTCGGGGAGTGCATATAGTTGTTTAGAGATCGTACACACATACACATATTAGGTTATCATACCAACCAATCACGCAATGGTATAATCATAGTATAACCAAGTAATTTGGTAATTATGTTTAATGAGAGCATAGCAAGTAAGCACGTAGTATTATAACTATAGCACACACATATGGGTTGATAACGCGCTTAATGAAGACATAGCAGCCGAGCTTTTGTTGGTCATTGGTCACAAAGTATCGTCGCATGCTTAATGATGATTGGCTTCTCATTATTTCCTGGCCACAATTGTGTTGTCTTCCGAAATGTATCACATTAACAGGGTCACAGGGTCACCCTACCCTTGTCCATTAAATATGTTGGTGTACCATAATTACGTAGTCAGATGTAGTCTTCAAAAGTGTAACACCCCGAAAACGGGTTTGATAATCAAACTCCGTTAATACTGAAAGACGGGTAAAGTACCGTTAGTGGCAAAATCTACCCGGTAAATATTAGGATTTAAATAATTAATCCTAATATTAAATAAAAAGTGAACAAAAGCTTTTAAGGAAATAAAATGGATAAAAGGCCCGGGTTAACAGGACCTAAAATAAACTTAGTCATAATTTTCCCCGAACCCACTAAGTTAACTAGGAATGTCTAACCTAGTTAATAAATGGGAATATTGATATTAGAAATAAGTAGGTTATGATCTACTTAATAACGAACCAAACACGAGGGGTTAAAGTTGTATAACTTGAAAGGTTATTTATTAATAACTAAACAAAACACACACACACAAGTGTGTGCTCTGGATCGATCTCAGGAGAGCTCCCATGGAGCCAAACCCTAACTTTCAACAAATCCATCAAATTGAAGGATCAAATGAAGCCCAAATTCACAACCGAGCATGAATTAATGATCACCCGAACAAGAGGATCGTAAGGTATGTAAAATCTTGATGATTCGTGAAGTTGTAAAAATTGGATAAACATCCTAATCGTGAATTAGGCATGGATTAGAGAAGCTATGGCTAGATTAGTGATGTATACTTGCTTAGGAACGAAACCCTAAGTGAAAATCATACATAACATGCTATGAATTGAAGGATTTGATGAATTAACACACTTAGACAAGTGGGTTTTAATGTTATGATGATTTTGATGATATAACCATGCTTAGAATCAACATGCATGAAAACAAATAGAAGGTGTTCGATTTAACCATGAATTTGGGTACTTGTTCATATATGGTTGAAGTGGGTTTTGTTAGATATGATGAAATTATGAAGAACTTGAAGTAATATCACTTGTATGTGATTAACAAGTAAACTAGGAAGTAGGTTTGATATAATAGTAAGGATGATGATAAGTTTATGTTTAAAATCATCATATTGGATAATAGAAACAAGGCACTCAAACAAATTTAGTGATTTGGGAACTTGTTTATACATGATTGAAATGGATTTTGAATGTTGTGATGAAATTTGGTAGCCATGTTCATGTAACTAAGTGTATAAGATCATGTTAGCTACTAATTGATAGATAGAGCTTGAATGTGCATTTATATGCTAAGGGGCGTTTGACTTTTAGTAGTCAAACCAACCATTAGTAAGATCGAAGATAAATTTGATAGAAAAATACGTAAGATGGAATAGTTATGATTAACAACGACTAAATTAACCATCTTATGAAATATGATGATAGTTTGACGCCTAACAAGCTAGGTGGAAGCTTGTGGATGAAGCGGGTCAAACGGAGCGCGTACGGAAAGAAAAAGCGTGGCATGGATGCAAGGTAAGTATAGCTTATACTAGTCATATAGTTTAGAATGTCCTTTTGTTGTTTTGATTTCGAACAAGACAAATGGGAAATTGAGATATGGTGTTTCCGGCGTGTAGTCGTACGGAACAAGATAACCAATAAGGGTAAAAATTGAAATTTAGACACTTGTTGACAATAATTATCGGTTTTTGAAAGATACATATTTCGTAAGCCTTAATAGGCCAAAAAGAGTTAAGAGGTGAATTATAGTTAAAACGACCATGCGGTGTAAATTGGAACGAGTCGTGTAGACGAGATGGCAATAAGCTTTATCTCGCCAATATCATCGGTCATTTAGACCAACGGGTCAAAAGGTGAAAATATCACTTTTTGACAATATCGACTAATGGCTTGATGAGTTGTTTGGTTTCAGAAATAAATATCGAGTGGATATTTACATTGCTATTACTTAGTAGATATCGAGGCAAGGTACTTAAATGGGTCAATGTAATGATCCGAGCCAGGTACGCATAATAAGATAACTCTCATTTAAATGTAAGACTAATGAGAGTTAAACGAAGTCTAGAATAAGTTTTTGATTACCCCAATAGGTAAACCAAATGTTACGGACGATGGTCATTATATTTGAAAGGCCTAGTGCCCTTTCAAATAAAATCATAGTTAGAAGATCGGAGTTTGGGTTAAACAAGTAACTAAAAGTCATTCGTCGTAAATGAAGGACTAATGTTGACCAAAACGCCCTTGTAGGCTAAATTGAACAAACAACCCTTAAAGGTTGTTTGGAAACGAGTTTTACAATTAGATAATTACTTAGGATGAGTATAGAAGTTGAAGGATGTAAAACGTTAGTCAAATGGCTCTATTTGAGTCTTTGCCGTAAAATAACGATTTGAAGGGTAAATTTTGATATATATATATATAAGTCACCACATTGAATCCACCACAAATATAGTTGTGGTGGAAGATCCTTTGATAAGAAATGTGGACATATGTATTTGGAAATGAATGAAAGCAATTGGTGCTTAAAATATGCTTAAATACCTCAAACAGGTCAAAATAAGCATATGGGTGAAAATGGGTTAAAGAAGATATATAATTCTATAATTGGAACCTAATATGTTAGACATCATTGAATTTAATAGATTTATGAGAATTAAGGGTCAAACAAACTTGTATGTTTGATAAAGTCACGAACGGGTCAAATTTTGGTAAAAGAGTAATAAGCCGAAGACTTAAAAGTCTTAAATTTTATCAAGCCGGATGTCGGATTTTAACTCCATATGATGGAGAATTAAATTACAATCATGTAGGAAGAAACGGTAGGTCAAACGGATAAGCGGTTTGAAAGATACGAAAGATTTCGTGCTAATTACGGCAAAAAGGATACTGGGCTGCACAGAGGCCACCGTAACTTACGGTGCCACCGTAAGTTACGGTGGAGATGAAAAAGTTATGGTAGATTTCCCCTGTTTTACGGTGGGGGGAATTAACATTCAGAGGCCACCGTAACTTACGGTGCCACCGTAAGTTACGATGGAGGCCAGGTTGAAATTTTTGTTTTTGTTATCAATTGTTTCTCGGACTCGTTTAGACACGTTTTAAGCCCTGCATGACTAAAGCATTTCATGTTTATGAAATGTAGGTACACCTTGGGTGCCGGAAGACGATCAAGCTCAACGAAGAACCGAACACGATACAGTTACATGCTTCCGCACTTTGCCACGTTGTAAATTTTAAACAACGAATTTCGATCACATTATGTAGAATAAATTATAATTTGTAAAAGTTTTAATAAACCCGTATTTTTATAATATGTGTTGTCTTAACTACACATCTAATTGTTGGTAATTACATACAAAATCGTTAATTAGTAACTAGGGTGTTACAAGTTGGTATCAGAGCCTTGGTTTAAGAGATTCGAGTATGGTGGGGAGGAACCATGCTTGGACTTATACCTTATGCTCTTGACAAAGAATAGTGTTCGGTTCGAGGCTTGATCGCAAATCCGGTAAGTGCATGTATGCTAATGGTCTAGCGTATTAAAGTGTTATAGACAACACATAGGGTTACCGTGTAATACACGTTACCCCAATTAAATGATTGATATAGTTGACAAAAATACGCGCGTTGACGTGTATAGTAGAAAAAGCCTTGTATTATAATACAGGCGATTATTGAAGTTGATATTACTAACTTTTGTGAATATCTTGATTGAAGGACACTTGCATTTAAAGATGACAAGAGTTGAACAAATTAAGGATATGATAGAGGAACGGTCCGAAGTATGATGATAGGAGCATGCTCACTAAGGACTAAATCGCGTAACGACCGCGAACAAGGTTAATGGCAAGAAACGCCCGTCGGGGCAAGCATTACCAGGTGCGTGTTTTTAAATATAATCGCACAATTAGCAATATGCAACAAACATGTAGAGAATGATCGTTGCATAGGTAAATTAGAAACTTGGAAAAACCTGAACAGAAATACATATCCAGGATATAATTTCCAAGAGAACTGAATAGAGGCATTACTTACATAGGGCGTGATGTGAAAACTATAAAAAGGTCATGTATGTCATGTGTTAAATCGCTTACTCTGGCTAAGTAAGTAGTGGCATATGATACCACGAGTTTCTTATAGCGGACACATTTACATCCGATGTAGTAAGGGCGGAGTGAATGGGACTAATTAAAAAGTACCCAAATGAATCAGATAAGCAAAATGTTTGATAATAATGTAAACGCACAACCGAGTGACGGAAGCGTATTACATCAGGATAATGAGCCCGAATGAAGGGACAAAGAAGCATGTAAAATGATTTAGACAAGTATTGGGAGGGAGTGTACTTACACTCGAACCCAGAAAACGCAAGCATGAAAAGTGATTTAGACAAGTATTGGGAGGGAGTGTACTTATACTCGAACCTAGAAAACGCAAGCATGTAAAATGATTTAGACAAGTATTGGGAGGGAGTGTACTTACACTCGAACCCAGAAAATGCAAGCATGAAAAGTGATTTAGACAAGTATTGGGAGGGAGTGTACTTACACTCGAACCCAGAAAACGCAAGCATGTAAAATGATTTAGACAAGTATTGGGAGGGAGTGTACTTACACTCGAACCCAGAAAACGCAAGCATGTAAAAGGATTTAGACAAGCATTGGGAGGGAGTGTACTTACACTCGAACCCGGAACATGCAAATATGTCCCTTAACGGGTCGTTTTTGTAAAACGTCAAACTTAAAGACAAAGTCGGAATATAAAAATGAAGCGAGGTCTTAATGCATATCGGGAGGGTTGCAATAATAACGACTTCGGTAAAACACCCGGTGGATGGGTAAGAATTAAACACATGCGTAAACCAAGAGACGTGAACGCGGGTTGAAAAATCAAAGTAACTTGGATTACGAGTTATGACTATAAAATCTCGTATATAGAAATTGTGAGTAAATATGTTCAACTATTCGAAGTCGAATGGGTTGAATAAAGAATAAAGTTGATTGTTTATAAGCGATGGATTTCACATTAATAGGTCAAACATGTTGAATACAATATAACGCCGAATGGCACAAATGAACGCTAGCCAGATAAAGGTAGCGTTAAATGCAAGAGAATAATGAGCCCGGTAATGGGGTATAACCAAATAAGAATAAATTATGGACTGTCAATATCCCGGTATGGATAATTGATAAAAGTTAAAGAGAAGATCCTAAAACTAAAACTTCGGTTTTAGTAAGAAATAATGTTTTTACGAACATAAATTCTTATAGGAATTTAAATAGTAAGCATGAAAGATACAAGTCTTGACACTGATAGGCGCAAGACGATATATTCGAAAAGTGATATTTTCGAAAATGAAATTTTGATATAAATTAAACATGATGTAACACAATCACGGTCAAGAAATGTAATGTGAAGTAGAATCACATTATAACCAAGCAAGCGGTAAAAAGTAACTGGACTAATAAGTCTAATTAGTGAGACCCGTCAAGGTCATTTAAATAAATTTGGTTTGCATGTAAGCTATGGATTCGGTATAAATGAACCGAATAAATAAAATTGAAAAATAAACAGAAATCGCTGCGAAAAGTGACAGATTTCATTAAAGACCTTTAAATGGGCCAAAGTAACGGATTCATAAAGAATTCGAGAATATATGAAAGCGATGGGAGTCGCTAATTTAACTAAACTAGTGGAAATAAAGAGATTACGTTGTTTCGAGGTGCACTATGATGTATGAAATACGTACACAATTCATAACCAGAAAGATGTTACCATATTTTCCTGGTAATACTAACAATCAGTTAAAGTTGGAGTAATGCTTAAAAGATTACTCAGGTCAAATGCATTGAGTTTAAAACTCGATGAGCTATGTAAGAAAGGTTTCGAGGACGAAACCTCTTTAAGGGGGGTAGACTTGTAACACCCCGAAAACGGGTTTGATAATCAAACTCCGTTAATACTGAAAGACGGGTAAAGTACCGTTAGTGGCAAAATCTACCCGGTAAATATTAGGATTTAAATAATTAATCCTAATATTAAATAAAAAGTGAACAAAAGCTTTTAAGGAAATAAAATGGATAAAAGGCCCGGGTTAACGGGACCTAAAATAAACTTAGTCATAATTTTCCCCGAACCCACTAAGTTAACTAGGAATGTCAAACCTAGTTAATAAATGGGAATATTGATATTAGAAATAAGTAGGTTGTGATCTACTTAATAACGAACCAAACACAAGGGGTTAAAGTTGTATAACTTGAAAGGTTATTTATTAATAACTAAACAAAACACACACACACAAGTGTGTGCTCTGGATCGATCTCAGGGGAGCTCCCATGGAGCCAAACCCTAACTTTCAACAAATCCATCAAATTGAAGGATCAAATGAAGCCCAAATTCACAACCGAGCATGAATTAATGATCACCCGAACAAGAGGATCGTAAGGTATGTAAAATCTTGATGATTCGTGAAGTTGTAAAAATTGGATAAACATCCTAATCGTGAATTAGGCATGGATTAGAGAAGCTATGGCTAGATTAGTGATGTATACTTGCTTAGGAACGAAACCCTAAGTGAAAATCATACATAACATGCTATGAATTGAAGGATTTGATGAATTAACACACTTAGACAAGTGGGTTTTAATGTTATGATGATTTTGATGATATAACCATGCTTAGAATCAACATGCATGAAAACAAATAGAAGGTGTTCGATTTAACCATGAATTTGGGTACTTGTTCATATATGGTTGAAGTGGGTTTTGTTAGATATGATGAAATTATGAAGAACTTGAAGTAATATCACTTGTATGTGATTAACAAGTAAACTAGGAAGTATGTTTTGATATAATAGTAAGGATGATGATAAGTTTATGTTTGAAATCATCATATTGGATAATAGAAACAAGGCACTCAAACAAATTTAGTGATTTGGGAACTTGTTCATACATGATTGAAATGGATTTTGAATGTTGTGATGAAATTTGGTAGCCATGTTCATGTAACTAAGTGTATAAGATCATGTTAGCTACTAATTGATAGATAGAGCTTGAATGTGCATTTATATGCTAAGGGGCGTTTGACTTTTAGTAGTCAAACCAACCATTAGTAAGATCGAATGATAAATTTGATAGAAAAATACGTAAGATGGAATAGTTATGATTAACAACGACTAAATTAACCATCTTATGAAATATGATGATAGTTTCACGCCTAACAAGCTAGGTGGAAGCTTGTGGATGAAGCGGGTCAAACGGAGCGCGTACGGAAAGAAAAGCGTGGCATGGATGCAAGGTAAGTATAGCTTACACTAGTCATATAGTTTAGAATGTCCTTTTGTTGTTTTGATTTCGAACAAGACAAATGGGAAATTGAGATATGGTGTTTCCGGCGTGTAGTCGTACGGAACAAGATAACCAATAAGGGTAAAAATTCAAATTTGGACACTTGTTGACAATAATTATCGGTTTTTGAAAGATACATATTTCGTAAGCCTTCATAGGCCAAAAAGTGTTAAGAGGTGAATTATAGTTAAAACGACCGTGCGGTGTAAATTGGAACGAGTCGTGTAGACGAGATGGCAATAAGCTTTATCTCGCCAATATCATCGGTCATTTAGACCAACGGGTCAAAAGGTGAAAATATCACTTTTTGACAATATCGACTAATGGCTTGATGAGTTGTTTGGTTTCAGAAATAAATATCGAGTGGATATCTACATCGCTATTACTTAGTAGATATCGAGGCAAGGTACTTAAATGGGTCAATGTAATGATCCGAGCCAGGTACGCATAATAAGATAACTCTCATTTAAATGTAAGACTAATGAGAGTTAAACGAAGTCTAGAATAAGTTTTTGATTACCCCAATAGGTAAACCAAATGTTACGGACGATGGTCATTATATTTGAAAGGCCTAGTGCCCTTTCAAATAAAATCATAGTTAGAAGATCGGAGTTTGGGTTAAACAAGTAACTAAAAGTCATTCGTCGTAAATGAAGGACTAATGTTGACCAAAACGCCCTTGTAGGCTAAATTGAACAAACAACCCTTAAAGGTTGTTTGGAAACGAGTTTTACAATTAGATAATTACTTAGGATGAGTATAGAAGTTGAAGGATGTAAAACGTTAGTCAAATGGCTCTATTTGAGTCTTTGCCGTAAAATAACGATTTGAAGGGTAAATTTTGATATATATATATATAAGTCACCACATTGAATCCACCACAAATATAGTTGTGGTGGAAGATCCTTTGATAAGAAATGTGGACATATGTATTTGGAAATGAATGAAAGCAATTGGTGCTTAAAATATGCTTAAATACCTCAAACAGGTCAAAATAAGCATATGGGTGAAAATGGGTTAAAGAAGATATATAATTCTATAATTGGAACCTAATATGTTAGACATCATTGAATTTAATAGATTTATGAGAATTAAGGGTCAAACAAACTTGTATGTTTGATAAAGTCACGAACGGGTCAAATTTTGGTAAAAGAGTAATAAGCCGAAGACTTAAAAGTCTTAAATTTTATCAAGCCGGATGTCGGATTTTAACTCCATATGATGGAGAATTAAATTACAATCATGTAGGAAGAAACGGTAGGTCAAACGGATAAGCGGTTTGAAAGATACGAAAGATTTCGTGCTAATTACGGCAAAAAGGATACTGGGCTGCACAGAGGCCACCGTAACTTACGGTGCCACCGTAAGTTACGGTGGAGATGAAAAAGCTTCGGTAGATTCCCCCTGTTTTACGGTGGGGGGAATTAACATTCAGAGGCCACCGTAACTTACGGTGCCACCGTAAGTTACGATGGAGGCCAGGTTGAAATTTTTGTTTTTGTTATCAATTGTTTCTCGGACTCGTTTAGACACGTTTTAAGCCCTGTATGACTAAAGCATTTCATGTTATGAAATGTAGGTACACCTTGGGTGCTGGAAGACGATCAAGCTCAACGAAGAACCGAACACGATACAGTTACATGCTTCCGCACTTTGCCACGTTGTAAATTTTAAACAACGAATTTCGATCACGTTATGTAGAATAAATTATAATTTGTAAAAGTTTTAATAAACCCGTATTTTTATAATATGTGTTGTCTTAACTACACATCTAATTGTTGGTAATTACATACAAAATCGTTAATTAGTAACTAGGGTGTTACAAAAAGTCTCCACAATCTCGGCTTATCATTAATGTCCTACCCAGATGTAATGCAATCCGCATAATCTCGAAACCAATTATACTGGTGACTGAGGTGGAGAAAGAAAGAAAAGTAAACTGTCGGCATGCATGAATTCCTCCTCGAGCTTGCATGTACGTCGAAGAAAGTAACTGGTCTGCCGCTCGGCAGTAACGTAACGAGCATCAAAGCCTGGGAAAAGTGTAATAGCAGTAGGTGAGAGCCCAAAGGAATCTTGATGAAAGTATACTGGCAATAGACAGGGTGGAGGACGTGGTGTAGCACAAGCTTCAAAACTCTGTGGACTATATCCTCAAACTATAGCTAACGTTACAGGTGTACTTGTTCCGTGTGTAGTCTCCACAAAGTGAGGGATGGTAAGGGCCTAAAATCAACATAGTGTATTATAGGAATCATCGAAATGGCTCGTCCAACGACGTGGAGGTGAATGTAGTAAACGGTGCGGCCTGCGAGGTCATAGAATATGCTGCTGTAGCAAAAAGGGATTGTTACGCGAGTGCTGACCTGGAGTACCTTCACGGGGTGTGGGTATGTCTTGAAAGAAAGCGATAGGCACGTTGGCGCAATGGACGTCGGTCTTCACAAGGGCAACATCAGCGGTTGAAGTGCAGCAGTAAATATCTCAACGAAAGGAGAATCACTAGGTGCAGGTACTGTGTCAGGTATAAGGGGTGCAATGTCTGGTAAGCCAAAATGAAACAGGGTCATGAGCAAGTAAGCGTGCAGGATCAGCAGGTACAACATCAGGCTGACCCCAAAAGGAACAGGAGCTGGCTCAGGAGCAGGCTCTGGGTTGTGTAAAGGTGTGGCGTCTCGAGCAAGTGATAGTTGCAGCGGTTATAACGGTGTCGTCATCTGCGTCAGTAGTCGAAAACTGTAATCTGGCAGTCTGTAAGGCTGCAGATGTCACAAACTCAAAGGAGTCTGAAATCGAAGGTATTCTAGAATCAGAGGATAGCTTGTTAACAGGGGTCTCGTAGTGGAATTAGTAGTAGCGTTTTCGTCTAACTTCCCATCATCGTGAGTGTTATCAGAAGGACTGTCAATAACATGCCAATGTCATCATCAATCATTCGTTGAGTAGCCAACCTTCGGAAGGAATGTCCACAGGAGGCGCATTGTCGAAGATTGGAGTCAAGAGGTGCTCTCCACCGAAGTGTCCAAATGGTGGGGTGGTAAGAAGGATAGGAAGACTTTTGTCAAGGAAACCATCAGCAAGGGTAATTTATCACTAAATTCTGGCAGCGCGGACGGTTGGAAGTTGTCCTCGTCTTTGGTCAACATGTCAGGGTCACTCTCAGTGTCTGTCGTAGATTCTCTCTGGCGCAGGTATAGTCTCATCTTCTGTGGCGGTGGCCGTAGGGTCATCATCATCTGACTACTCGTTCCTTAAGGAAGGTGACGTGTGTGCCGGTACACAATAGTCACAACATGCATATAATTTTTAACACTTTGTATTTTGCAAACAAAGACAATTCATAATGTAATCATGTATCCACATATTTGTCCTAGTCTCTCAGACAAATCTCCCAGTCTCTCAGACTAACATCCCGTCTCTCAGACTAAACCTCCCCAGTCTCTAAGACTGAACTCCCTAGTCTCTAAGACTAACTCCCTGGCCTCTAAGACCAAACCTTCCCAGTCTCTAAGACTAATTCCTTGGTCTCTATGACCAACCTCCCAGTCACTAAGACTGAATCCCTGGTCTCCATGACCAACCTCCCAGTCACTAAGACTGAATTATAAACATGAACTTTGAAATGTGTATTCGTGCCTTTTGTTTGTAAAAATGTTTTGTACCCTGGATCTGGACGTTTAGTGCATGCAATGTAAAAACGTTTTGAAAATATTTTCGTGAGAGCCCTAACGATCGTAGTCTAGACTCAAGAGAGAATCCTAGTTCACTACGATCGAAGCTCTGATACCAAGCTGTCACACCCTGGCTTTTGCGGAAGCGTGGGTTTATTTGGTGTGACTTCTTAATACCATAGCAATCAATCATAACAATACTATATGATAAAACAAGAGATGTTCATCCATTAATAAGGTTTAGAAATACAATACAACATCGTTTTTAAAATGTCGACACATAAAACAAGATACGACCATAACATGAATTAAAACATGTTCACATGACACAATAAAAGACTTGATTAAAAACATGGTTTAAGGACATGTAACCCGTCCAGGTAAGGGTTACACCTCCTGAACCTACTAGCCTGGATGGCGTCTTTATTTAGTACGCAGCTTGACACAAATGCAGACACTTGCCAGATCCCTTAGTTTTCCTGAAATACATGTAAGTTGAAAAATCAACAAAAGTTGAGCGAGTTCATGTGTAAGTGAGTATGTATAAACCTTTGTAATGTGTTTGTATATATGAAAATCCCTGGTATGTAGCAATTAAGGAAAAAAGAGATCACCATTGGGTTGCAAAGCCAATGATATGTGTGAAGTGATGCAGGAAGACTCAAACCTAGCGGATTTGTGCGTCGGGCACTCAGTCACCACATGGTCCACTCGGCGGACTCAGGAGTGGGGCTCGCTACACCCAAATAGATCTATCACTAATATCCCTCGGTCCTACAACGAGGATTAATGGCCTTAAGTTCTACCTACCCACTCACATGATCTGAACGTCCCAACCCTCCTTAAGCTAACCATACCATGTAAGTATTGTCTGTAATAATTGTAACATGTATTTCACCCCCGAAGTATAAAACTGAAAACAGTAAAGAGAAAGGGGGGACATGAACTCACAATATTGCGTCTTCAGTATGTGTAACCCAAGTCTCCCCAGCCAACACGACTACCTACAATGGTTTAATGTCTATTAGACGAACGGGTTGTGCCTTGTCTTAGTATTTATGTTTTTGAGTTATGTTTCCGATATTATTCCAAGTTATAATGATTATATTTGGTTTTGGAATAATTTTTTATACAGTATTTCTGAATTAATATTTTTCAAGTATTCGTATTCGTACTCGTATTTCCTTCCCAAGGATGGGGGTATCTTATACATGTATTTTCGTATTTGTATTTGTATATCTTGCCAAGTGACGGCGTCGTATTTCGGTATATTGTTCTAAATAAAATATGTTAATATATTCCCAATATATTTTTCCCCAAAACCATGTATTTCAAGTCTCACTTAAATATATTTAAATCATTTGTCTAAAATATCTTAATTCTCAAAAATATATATATTTTTCCCAAAAATATTATATTTTACTTCATAGATTTTCCAAAATAATATTCTACCAATAATATACGTATAAGAGTATTCTTCCGAAAAACTACGTAAGTTACGTTTTAGTGTTTCGTATTATAACAATACTTGTGTAACTTATATTATTTATTTTGTGAAAGCTTCGGTATTATTTTGGAGTCGTAATCTCGTGATACCATAAGTTATATTATTTTTACCCTAAAAATAACATAAGCTAGTTTACAAAAGAGGCAAATATTTACACAAGAGTTTTAGTATAAAATATATATTCTAAATATATATTTATTAAGTTTTATTTACGAAAATCAACCTCCGAGACTTTGTGTTTCTGTAATAAAAATGATGGCGAAGTTTATTCCGAACATAAAGTTAAATATATTTTTGTACACACTTGTTAGGAGAATATTTCTAAGTGTTGAAATTTTAGAAAAAATTCGCCAGAGTTTCCTTTGTAAATGGAGGTGTCCATGCTTTTTAGAATATCATTTTCTTTTGTAAAATCATGTTAGCTCGTTCTCAAATAACCAACCCGACATTTAGACATGCAAAATACTACTTACATCGTTACAGTTTTAATATACAAAACTGGGCTGTTTTCGGGTATTTTAATAAAATAGTTATCTTATTCTAAAAATTCCCAAATTTTTACAGGATATCTTATACGGTCCAAATATTATTGTGTAAAAATATCGGGGTCCAGTTCATTACGAATATTTTATAAAAATTTATTTACTGGACTGCAATCAGATTTGTCGCTTTCTGACTGCAATCTACGAAATAATTCATCTAAAATCTATCGTAACTCCAATTGACGAAATTCCAGTGGGAGAATCACTACGCCACCAGTGTTCGTCTACAGTACAATTTTCATGAGCTGGTTCAACATGGATTTCAAGTTATGACTAAAAACATGTCACCCATTTTCAGCAGTAAAAATGCAGCTTTAGTTGCTATTAGAAAACGACCCTTTAAAAATAGCAAACGAAGTCCAAAAATTATGATTCCGGTGCCATTAGAACCATAATTCATAATGACACGTTGTAGACTCAAGAAAATCAGTTTTTCGTTAAGTTATGTTCTGGTTACAGCCAGTTGAAGGTGGCTGAAATGCAAATCAACAAACTATTTATAGGTTAAATGTTACTAAAATGTACACCTACGATTACCATTCCTTCTAATAACGATTTATATCATGATGTGAGTCTTTTACAGCAGGTTATCACTTATATATCTCAGATTTATCATGTATTATTATCTTTCATCTTATGACCTTTATGTAAAGCTTTTATGTTCATGCTTTAAGTTATGATCTTTAGAGTTCTTAAGTTTAACATGATGAATCATACTTTAACCACCTTCATAGGATGTAAAATGAATGGATCTAAGAGACTTACCACTAGCTCAAGGCTAGGGGAGTTCAAGAGTAGAAATCGAGTGGATAAAAGGAAACTAGAGCGGTCCTTGAGCTTCCGAGTGCACCAAGCTTAGTTGTAGGACTCCTTGCACCTTTGTATGTATGTAGATGGCTTGGATGGAAGCTTGATGGTGGTGATATGGTGGTGATGGGTGGCGGCCGAAGGTGGGGAAGGAGAAGGGAGAGAAGCTTGTTGGCTTATGTTTGATGAAATGAAATGGTTAGACCAAAAGGTTTATTTATAAACCAACTTCAACATTAACCACCATGTAATGTGTCTTATTAACCAACAACAACTATAAATAAAATAATAAAAAGTATGTGGGGATGTCCCCACACCTTGTAACCGGTTTCGTGAGGGGGGGGGTGTATAGGGTTTGGTTGGGTTGTGATGGAACTAGTTACAATTTAGTTAGGTTCTAAAGGTGTAATTAGTGTATTGTTGTGTGGTATTTAATATAAGGTTTGTTAGGGTGTTCGGGGACCCTAACTAGCTTAGAAAAGTAAAAACAGTGTGTTTGGCAATATTTTTATGTTCCGGGTAAAGTCCGGTTGTTCGGTTGGCTATTGATCAGTTAAAGTGTTAAATAAGGCGTTAAAGTGTCTTTTACATTGTTTTTAGTAACACATTAAATTCCCAACACTTTGGAAAATATCTAGGACTATTTTACCAAGTTTTTGCACTTTACTAGCATTGTTAAATGCTGAATTTTGGTATTTAGTGCAGAATTCTGCACTTTAAGTATGTTTTAGGCACTTCCGGTCACTATAACTATCGCCTAGTGACGCAGTTTTATGATCCTCACCTCCCTACACTCCCTACTAGTGTAGTAATCTATTCCTGGCGCATACTGGCCTCAGAAACAATGTCTGTCTAGTGCTGGCAATGTCAGCATGTTTACTGGGTTATCCGTTCACTGTGCTAACTGTGCTTTTGTGCATCAAGTTTGTCACCATTGTTTGTGTATAATAAATGGAGTGACAGTATGAATGTGATGCATGTGTATGTATGTAACAGGAATCAGTAAGCAATAAAATATACAGTTGTAATTAAGCACAGTCATTAGGCATAGATCAATATTAATTAAACGTACGGATGCATGCAAATCTGACAGTTATCACACGTTGAGCAGGAGGGATGTCGCATTTGTCGTTGAAGTGCTGAACTGCTTCTGTTGTGCTGATTGCTGCTGAACCGAGTGGGCTAAAGTCGTTGAACAACAAGGATACCAAGTCACTGAACACGGGCTAAAGTGTCGCTGATGATAATTGATCAGAACAACAATCATCGAACAGGCTGAAGTCGTTGATGATTGCTGACTTATGATTTGTGAGTATTCTTTATTTCTTTTCTTCATCACTTGTGAGTCGTGATTATTCTTTTGTTCTTGAGTTCTTGAATTGTTTGATTAGTTGTATTCTTGTTAGTTGGTAATTTTGTATGTTTATACTTTTCTAATTTTCGTTGTTAAACTAGGGATTGTTGTTATATCTTGAATTCTTTGAAGTGATGACGAAACCACAATCTAAAAAACAATCTTTAATTGGGAACTTTTTCAAAAGAAAATACGAAGAAATTAATGAAAATCGGGTTGGTGATGATGATACAATTCCGAATGAAAAAACTCCTCCGAATGTTGATAATGACAATATCCAAGCAAATGATTAGGAAATCGATTTAGTGAGGTTACAACTAGTTTGATAAAAACTATGTCGAGTTTAAATCCTTGTAACGGTTTTTCTAAGTTTGACCCATCGAAGATATTGGCGTTTGCTAAGATGTACCCGGATGATTTTACTATATAAGAAATAGGGACTCTTTCGAGTGATATTGAGTCATTTCGTGACACTATAAGCGATGATGATAAATTTGCAAACTTGAATGGAATAAGTGATCTTGCGCGTGTTATGGTTGAAAGAGGAACGCATAGTTCTTCTCCTTCAGTTTATCGGGTAGTGAAGCTAGCTTTGCTTTTACCGGTTGCAACCGCAACCGTTGAAAGATGTTTTTCGAAATTAAAGCTTGTCAAGACGAATTTACGCAATCAAATGGGCTCGAAATTTTTGAACAATGTTATGGTTTGTGCGGTCGAAAAGGATTTTTTACATGAAGTAAAAGATTACGATGTGATTGAATGATTTCAAGCTATGAAAAATAGAAGAGGATAAATCTATTAGGTATTTGTTTTACTTTATTTTTTTATTGTCGTTTTTTTACAATTGTATGATTGCACAGTGAATTTTTTTTGTATACCCCTGAATTAATGTTATAGTTCCGCCACTAATTATATATGATTAATTATCGTGTTATCTATAACACTGCTTGTATGTAAAAACTAGATAGATACTTATGTTAATTAACTCTATTTAAGGTTGTTCACTAGCCAAACTGATCCGAGCCGAGCCAGGGCAAGCTCGGGCTTGGCTTGGCTGGAAATCTAAACTCGAGTTCGGCTTGGTTTTAAACTGAGTGCTCGGCTCGGCTTGGTTTTGAACCGAGTGCTCGGCTCGGCTTGGTTTGGCTCAAATTTTGAAATGAAAACTTATTACATAGCTCTCAAACTTCACTAGTTTAAAATATTATTCTATACTTTAAAAGAAAATATCCAAAATAAATTCAATGTAATACATTATAAGCCAAAATCAAGTTCAACACCACAAAATAAGTTCTAAATTTTAACAAAATACAATATAAGTTCATTAACATGCTAATCAACCTTCAAATTTGTTATAGATATCAAATTAAACTCCTAAATACATGTAATAAAATTCAAGTTTTCTGCAATATATTATCATGCATATAAAAATAAAATGTTTTAAAAGTAAAATAATCCGAGCTAAGTCGAGCCGAGGTAACAAGTGAGCTAGTCCGGCTCGTTACGAGCCGAGCTAGGCTCACTTTTTAACGAGCCGAGCCGGCTCAGCTTAGTTTTAAACCGGGCCATATCGAACGAGCTTTTATCGAGCTAAATCCGAGCTATAAGTGATTATTCCCTTTGTTTTCATAACATTTTTGCCATGCAACATACATACACACATTTCTGTACTGAATAAAGTACTTTTAATACATACATTGATCGTATTCATATATATTATCATAGAGTTAATTGCTCGGATGGTCCCTGTGGTTTCACGTTTTTTCACGTTTAGTCCCCGCATTTTGAAAATAACATGTATGCTCCCTATGTTTTGTCATTTTGTTACTCGGATAGTCCCCCAACATTTACTCTGGGGACTATCCGAGTAACAAAATGACAAACCATAGGGAGCATACCTGCTATTTTCAAACTAACTGACATCTACTCGGGGACTATCCGAGTAACAAAATAACAAACCATAGGGAGCATACCTGCTATTTTCAAAAGGTGGGGACTAAACGTGAAAAAAGTTGAAACCACAGGGACCATCCGAGCAATTAACTCTATTATCATATTATTATATTGTTGCACGTAGGAAGTAGGAACTAACAAATTTACGGAATAAGTCACGCTACTTATATTTAATATTTTTAAAAAATGTTATTAGACTGAAGGGAGTGGGGCGTCCTCAAAAGAGGGCGTCTTGCGACACGTGGCGTTTAGGGGGCGGCTTGGGGCGTCTTCAAAAAAGGGGGCGTGGTGTTCATCGCAACTCAAGATGCCACCAAGACCTCTGATTGGTTGATTTGTTTGAAAAGGGGGGAGTTCTTGGAATTTTGTGCCAAAAGTTGATAAAGTGTGAGATGAAGGGCGACGAGAAGAGGACGGGCAAATGGAAGTTGCTATGGAAGTTGGGCAAGGGGCACGGTGTTCATTGCAACTTGGGGGCGACTTGGGGTGGGAGTCGCCCCACTCCCCTCAGTCTTAGTAAGTTATTTCGGGTTGATTACCGACCGCTGCAATTTCATTTTCCTAGGAGAACTCCATGTTTAAAAAAGTTAATCAACCAGACATGCATGAACATCGATTGGTGTTGTCGGTGAGTTCACTGGCTAATAGACCGGGGATAAATGTATCGGTAAATGCCATTTTAGTCCCTATCAGTGAAAGGTTGAAAATTTTCATCAGGGGGTCGAAAGTTACTGGACCTAAAAGTATATATCAAAAAATCTTTTTATAAAACCGGGGGTCGAAAAAGTATATATCTAAAAAATTCTATACGAAACGTACATACATAACACTACTGAGCGAAAAGTTCGGGGGATCGGACGCCCCCCGGCCCCTTCATAGCTTCACCCCTGGTCCCTATGGTTTAGGTTATTTTGTCAGTTCTCTAAATGAAGTAAAAGAAACTAGTGAAACCGTGTTAGTTAAATAGGATAACAACTAGTTTAGCTTTCAAAACACTACTAGACATATTTTTAGAACGACAAATTTCTTTAATTCATGTCGTCTGTGGGACTTGAATTCAAGATCACTCATTTTTAAAGTGTTTAAAGACTTTGTCTTTGCCAATAGACCATCACTTGTTAAAATATTGCTAGACATAAAACTATAAAAGTGAGAAAGGTGGATAAAGAATAGATAAATTCATACATCTGTTTTATAATTTGGTATAATTTTCACACTATAAATTTGCAACAATTTTATGCATAATAAGGTTGTACTCATGGCTTAGGGTAGTTTTCAAAAAAAATAAGGCAATTTGCACTTTTAACCTAAAGCTTTTGTTCTTGGAATTTTAACCCAATGACTTTTTAATTTTTTATCCAAATTTTTTCATCTTTTGCGATTTAACTCCAATACTTTTTTTTTCAATTTGGTTCCTCATACTTTTTATCTCTCGCAAGTTTTTCGTTTTACGTTTCGTTCTAAATTTTGCGAGTCAACACGCCGCAACGTGCGTGTGGGGTTTAACGTTTTTCGTTTGTTTTTTCCCGTTTGACAGTATTTTTCTCCGTTTGACAAGTTCGTCGCAACGTGCGGGTCGTAGATCGACTTACTTATTATCTTCTGCGTTTTACGTTTATGTCTAATTTCTTCGCATTAACACGCCACAACGGGCGTGCGTGGTTCAACAATTTTACAATCGGTTTTTCGTTCAGTGTTATTATTTACTATTTTATTTTATTTTTTTCGAGCTTTTCTGATGTTGGTGGTCGCTGACGTTAGCATGACATTAGTGCTACTTGGCACGATTTTACGAACGTATTTAACCTATTAGTTTTTTTACTAATATTTTATTTGAAGTTTACTGCTAATTCTAAGTAAAAACCAATTTTAAAAGAAGTAAAATGACTAAAAAGCCCTCACATGCAACAAAACATGAACATAAAGGTTGGGTTTTTGTCGATTTCATAGTGAAAGATATAAAGTATAGTTTATGTATAACATAAAGGTTGATTTATGAAATTTAGTCTAAGAAAAATTATTTTTTTACGTGCATATTTTTATATACATGTCGGTATAAATTCGATTTGCTCTACGTTTTGACGTAAACTTTTTCTGGAAACGAGTCAGGTCATATATAGTACGTTTTCGTTTAAGAAAAACATTTTTACGTGCATATTTTATGTGCGTTTTGGTATAAATTCGAGTTGGTGTATGTTTTGTCGTAAACTTTTTTGGGAAACGAGCAGGGTCAAATATAATATGTTTTCGTGGTTAATTTTATGAATGTTTTGTTAATTTTGTTTCGAACAAAATGGAGTCAAATTGTGGTTTCCTTTTTCCCTTTTTTCAAAAGATCTATTTAATCTCTTTTGATTATATGTGTCAGCTTTTCCGTTATACACGTTGCATTCCCTATGTATGACTTGAGTGACATATAATACGTTATTATTGTACGGTATAAATTCGATTTACTTTATGTTTTGATCTAATCGCAATGCTTATATAGGTTATATTGAGTTCAATCAGATATATCGAAACGCGTGCTTTCATATGGTTAACACATCACATAACGTTTGAACTAATTCATTCGATATTTGCGATGTACCCGCGCCGTAACGCGCGCGGTTGTTATTGCTAGTATTAATTAAATGAAAAGTTAAAAACTATAATATTAGATTTAGTCTTTTCAAATTTATGACATTTACTAATTACTCTTAGACTTGCTTTTGGTGTAAAGATGACTAGAAGTGACTTATAAGGTTATTTCATATGTGGGATGATAATAAAATTTTAAAGTATTTTAAACCAGTATATTTGAATATCCTTATAAACGTGAGAATATCCTTATTGGTGAAACAGTAAGGCCAAATCATGTGGTTTAGGCTTAACTCTTAAGGAGGTTGTCCCGACAAAGTGGTTACTCTTTAATCTCTTTTCAATTAACGACTGAGCTTGTTATGAGAATGGATCTGCAAAATAGGAACACTATGAAGCTCGTTACAAGGAGAAGATGTGGTGGGTTCTCCTTGTAACCACCATCTGGTATGAGAATAAGTATTCATTTAAAGAGATAAACGAGTGTGTGTTAATTGTGAGAGAGCAAGAGAGCCAACGCTTAAACCTTTGGAGGAGTGTGGTATTTATAGTCAGAGGAAGGAGGGAAGGATTGTGGACTAATGGGCCTTAGCACAACTGTCGTTGTCAAGACAGGGCCGGTCCTAGAATTTTGCAGGTCCAAAACGAATTAAAAATTCGAGACCCTTTTTAATTTTTTAGGCTCGTAATTCGGTTTGTATCTGATATGAAATATATTAGGAAGATACTTATAAAGCACTTAACCACTAAAGAAACTAGATGATTTCCCTAATCAAATAATGTGGGGATCTAATACATAAATCAAATCTAAGTTGGTTAAAAGAGTTTAACCTAACAAATAACAACTTACATTATGTGTGAAAAGAATTAAAACATTCTACTTATTTTAAGTATACATTGTTATTAGTTAGAAACGATTTTTTTAAATAAAATTTTACATGGACGTGTCATGTTAAAAAATGTGTGGACAAAATATTTTAGCTTATTAAATTAAGAGAAGTGATTAAAAAAGATGTATTTATAACCCTTTATTAAAGGAGTGAGTGGGGTGATTAATAATTTTGAAAATGGGTAGTAGGTGCGATTTGAACCCAGCCCTATAAAAAACCAAATCTTGTTCTTACCACCAGACTACACTTGTATTAATGTTAACAAATATCACCATAAATATAATATCTTTTTTTTTAAATATAGATTTATTTTTTTAAATTTTGGAGGCCCTATTTTCTCGGAGGCATAGGTCGTCGCCTAGCCCAATTACCCTAACGGGCCGGCCCTGGTTGAAGAATATCCATCTGGTCCCCTATGGCAAGACAGGTAGTGTTTGCAGAGGTGGCGGTGTCATGGCGCAACGTGATTGGCTCCACGCCGTCGCCCAAGTGTACCTTCTATTGGGTCTGCCATCATCCGTTAGTGGATATCGTGTGACAGCACCTAATAACGACTGATTGGTGCCACGTATTCATCCTTTCATACATGTTGTTCCCCACATGATTCCTCCGTCATGGAGGTGTAATTGCAGAGTTTGCTGCAATCTGATTGGTTGCATGCTGCTGTCAACTGTACTGCCTGTCGTTTACGTGAGTTGTCTTAAGCACACGAGCAAGTGTTCTTATTTAGGAAAAACTCTAACATCGGCTGAGTGTTTATTAATCGTGGGTATAGTTGTGTACACATGTGGGCGTATGGCTATGCGCGCCATTTGAGACGATACCCCTTCAGTTAATATTATCATTTTATCAAATTATCAATGCTTATAACAAAATAACAGTGTGGACAGTGGAGGACAGAAAACAACTATTTTAATTTTGTGTTTTCATATTTATTGAGCCGGGGGTCTCATTGGAAGCAGATTCCCTATTCCAACGGGGTAGAGTTAAGGCTATCTACATCTTACCCTCCTCAAACCTAGGGCTGTTCATGAGCCGAGTCGAGCCGAGCTAGGGCAAGCTCGGGCTCGGCTCGATTATAAACCGAGCCGGCTCGGCTCGGATTTGAAACCGAGCTGAAAATCTAAGCTCGGGCTCGGCTTGGTTTTAAACCGAGCTGGCTCGACTCGGCTTTGTTTGGCTCGATTTAAAAAAAAAATTAATACATTACTCTCAAAATTCAGTATTCTAAATAATATTCAATACTTGAAAAGAACATATTCAAAGTAAGTTCAACCTAATAAATTACAAGTCAAAATCTCGTTCAACAACGCAAAATAAGTTTTATATTTCAAGTAAATACAATATTTGTTCATTAACACGACAATCAACCTTTAAATATGTCATAGATATCAAACTACAAGCCTAAATACATGCAAATAATAATCACTTTTTTTGAAATATATTATATGTATATAAAAATAAAATATATTATAAGTAAAATAATTCGAGCTAAGCCGAGCCGAGCTACCAAGCGAGGCAAACCGAGCCAATTTGGCTCGTCACGAGCCGAGCCGAGCCGAGCTAGGCTCACTTTCTAACCGACCCAAGCCAGCTCGGCTCACTTTTAAACCGAGCCATATCGAGCGAGCTTTTTCCGAGCTAAATCCGAGTGAGCTTCGAGCGAGTTTTTTGGACAACCCTACTCAAACCTTACCTCAACTTTGCTATTGATGGATATGCTGAGTATTGATGGATATGCTAAGTATGATGATGATGATGATATTTTAAGAAGTTAAAAATAGGGGCCTTTAGTGCATTTGCAAATATAGTCCTTCAATTTGTTTATTTAACACAAACTGCATTAAGTTACCATTCAAAAGCCGTTAATAACGTATGTTAATCTCACTAATTTTTGCCTCTTATTTGTTTGGCAGAGTTTAAACAGAATATTCCTTTTAAACTAGCTCTAATATGTTCTTTTGTTCATTTTTATCTCATATGTTATACGGTACAAAATTACAATGTTAGGTGAAAACAAAACGGAAGAATCTATAAGGATATCTCAACTAAATAACAACGCGTGGTGTGCCAAAATTTTGTCGGTGTCCATCATTTTATTAATACTTTCTTACGTACAAATTAGTTGTGACGGTTGATTAAAAGATTGTATTTCATGACAACGACTGTAAGGATATGACAGGTAAGATCATAGAATTAATCGGAACATGAATATAATAAAAAAATAGTTATCTATTTGTATTCTTTATCATATATAACGTCATGTTAAAATAGTTTATGAAGCATAAGTTCGTTAATGAGACGCATACTAAATGCTTAACTGTTAACTAAACTCATGTATTAAATTACATAAATTCAAATACTATAATGGAAAAGAATCAGAATTTCAAAAGTATGGCTAACTGGTGTGGTATAAAGCCCGTAGGGCTTTAGAGTGCCAAATTAGCGCCACCTCATATAAGGTGTTTTAAAAACCGTTCCTTTAACATCTTTGAAATGATTTAAAGCCATCATTACCTAATTATTATTTTTAATTAGATTTAAACATTATTTAATTTAAATAACATGAATAAAATATAAAAAACATAACTTAAAAAAAGTACAATGTTACTTAAAAAATAAAAATACAAAGCTAGAAAATAAAAATAATTAAATTTTAAACTTGAAACTAAACTTCACTCGTCATCGTCTCCCTGTCCACGGTCAAACCATAGGTGCTAGGTTGTATCCTTGTCACGTATTCTCGCTCAGACAACTTCTTTCTGAGCATAGGTTTGTAGTGGGTTCGTCGGTTGGTTACCTTTTGCATTCCAGAGAATCCAATTTTACGACTAGCACTTTCTCTTTGTGTGACCCGCAAGATCACTAAAAATTCTTAAAAAAAGACTACGGCTCATATGAAACCGACACGTAAAATGTTCATCGTCATACAACATATTTTCACAAAAATAATCATGCAGTAAACGGTCATGAACACCTAACCGGTCTTGTTCACGCAAATACTGAATCGCCTCCTGAGTCACTGCGATAAGCATATTGTCGATCGATCCATCGGATGAAGAGCTGGACGAATCGGATGAAGAGTTGAATGACATTTTTTTATAAAAATAATTGGAGAGAGTTTGTACGTTTTAGTGAGTAAGTTTGTGTAAAATATATGTATATATAATAAGGTTTTAAGTTTTTTTTTTTTAATTCTACCGTTCATCAACAGCCACATTTAACCATCCATCTCGAAAAAGCAAATGTAGCTCGTAATTGGCGTGGCGAAGAGATCAATAGCGTCCCCCATAGTGCCGAGGAAGTGGGGGAGGGATGACATAGGGCGCCAAAAATGGTGATTTGGCAAGGGGCGTTGAGCCACACCACCCAGTCTAAGAAAAGGAGACGAGACACCCACGGGCTTCACTTTGCTATGGTTAAAATATTTATGATTGATGCTAAAAGTTCAAAAAGCCTATTGTGACTTGTTCAATTAGCATACGAATGTTGTGTGTGTGGCTAAACCGAATCACATAATTGGAGTTATAGTTTGTGTTTGTTTCAACTCACAAATATTTGTGTTATACTCATATTCATATGTCTTAAATAATTTTTGGATGTGTATGTGTCAAGGTTGGATTCATGTCCTTTTCGACCTTTCCCACTTTAATTTACCAAGATTTGTGCAAGTAAATACCTATTCCAATGTAACCACTTAACTTATCACTTCTTTTAAGAAAAATATTACACGAATTAAGCAAACATTTCTTTAGTTTATTTATTCGTCCTTAACACTGCGAGGAGTGGAGAGGCTTGGGTTGGGAGCATTGCTCGACACGTGTTGAGGGTGATATCCACAAGCTTATAGTGAAAAATGAGGGGTGTGATGTGGCGTGACTTAGCTTAGCTTGACATGGCCAGCCATGTAAATTCTTTTTAATTAAAATAGCCAACCAAAGTCAGCCATATGGAACCAGCTAACCAAAGTCAGCCAAGTCACCCTGCCTCCCGCCCTACGGCAGCCTGAACATCCACGCCAAAGGAGCACCGCCCCAACCAACGCCAACCCGGAATGAAGCAGCTGGCGTTGAAGGGCTTCCCCCACCCCAACCAACGCCCCACTCCCCATATCCAAAATCTCATAAAAGTTATGTTATTAGAGAGAATTTATTCTTTTGAAAGGCTAAATTAGAGAGAAGTTGATTTACATAATACTCATTTCCGTGAATATTTTGAAATGACACCATTCACATCTTAAAATTGACAACTAACGTTGAATATCCTTAAACTTTTCTTATCCATAATAATAACAAAATTATTACATAACAAAGTGTGAATAGAGGGGGAGAGAGACATATTTCATTTCTGTTGGTATTCTAATTTACACACCACTGCTACGAAGAATAATTGAATTTTCATTTTCCACATAGAGATTAAAATTAAGAAAAATAGTTTGAAAACATTTAACTAAAGTGATATTGTCTTGATGTAAATATATTGCCACAAGATGGTTTTAAGAGGTTTCACGTAAGTTAAAGTCCGCGGGACACTTCTTTTTTAGACCAGGGAAACAAGCGTTACTAGAATTATAAATTATAATTAAGAGTAAATTACAAAAATCGTCCTTTATGTTCATATCTGTATCTTTTGTCTTCAAAAAAGTACAAAAAACGTACTCTATGTTTGCAAACTCTTGCACGTTGCGTCTTATAACCCTAACTCAATAAATTTTTGGTTAAATCTGACCAAGTAGGCCCCCATAAAGGTATTTTGATCATTATATCTTATTTACTCAAATTAATAAATTAAAAATCCAACCCACTTTTTAACTCTCTCTCTCTCTCTCTACTAGATTTATGTGTCTCTTTACCAAAATCAGCATCTTTATCTTCTCCATTTCTCAAGACCTCAACCAAAAAACACCATAGCCCCAACCCACCTGCCACCACCACCACTTACCCAAATCGGCCATCACCACCTTCCCTCACGACCACCAGCACCTTCCCCACCACTACCGCCCACCTGCCGCCACCACCAACCCCCACGACCATGAACATGCTTTGTTTTCTTTCACTTTTTTAGTCCGCTCATCAGGGGATCGACTCACTCATCATATCGTTACATTAGGGATCTACTCAACTCATTAGATTCAACTTTCAACCTTCATACTTCAAACTTTCATTTTCAAGATTGATGCAATCATCTCGTAAATTTCAAAAACAGCACACGATTCAACACATTAGATTCAACTCCGCCGCATCACGGTGGCTCGATTTCCACTTTGTTGGTTCCGTTTCACTGTTTCCAGTCCTTAGAAGTTAAAAGTGAATTTGAGACCAATAATAACTTAGGGTTTTTAAGATCAATTCATTGTTTCCACCACCTACCTCTAGCACCACGGCGATCCGATTTTCACTTACTGTAATTATGATTCACCGATTTACAATTGTTTTGAACTTAGAGGTAAGTTTGAGATCAATAGTAAGTTAGGGTTTGATTGGTGATGGCATATAGCCGTGGGGGAAGGTGGTGATGGCCGCTGGGGTTTGGTGGTGGCGGCTGCGGTGGCAGGTAGTAGTCATGGTGGTTGGGTAATTTTTGGAGAGAGAGAGCGAGAGGATTATGTGTCAATGTGTGTGTAATACAGATATCTTTTAGTATTTAGGGTAAAATGACCAAATAACTTTTCATCTGAGGTTTATTTAGTCAGATTTAACCGAAAAATTAACTGAGTTTGGGTTAAAGGACATAACGTGTAAGAGTTTGTAAACATCGAGTACGTTTTTTTATACTTTTTAAAGACAAAGGATACACTTTGCATATCTGATGTCAACATAAAGGACGATTTTTGTAATTTACTATATAATCAATGCACGACATATAATATGCATATGAGGCTCTGGAGTGTACTCTAAGGCCATGGGGTATGGGGTTTGGGTTGGGGTAAAACGCCCAAGGCACCACCTCGGGTGGGCTTGGGTTGGGGCGTGGCCCCTTGGGGCTTGGCTTTCAAGCCGGGCGTGGGGCGGTATGGCCAAGCGAGCTGGCGGAATCTCATTTGCTCACCCCGCCACGTCAGGCGGTCAATTCAAATTTTGAATTTAAAAATTCAAACGGTCCCCCCATACCACCAAACCGCCACCCCGGTCTCCTAACAACCTCTATATATTTGTAACCCCCAACCTACTGGTCCCCCCATCCCACGAACCGAAACCCCACCGGCTACCCCTTCTCTTGAACCCGCTACCCCACTGGTCCCCCCATCCCATGAACCCAACACCGCTATGGCATCGTGGACCCATGAAAAAGAAATGACACTCGTCACTAGCGTCGTCGACGCTATGAAGGGACGACCACCGGGCCAAACAAAATACTGGGTGGAAGCATTCGCGGCCTACCGACATAACGTCGGTAACGACCGCCACAACCTCAACGCATGCCAACATAAATGGCGCGAGCTACGGCCCAAGCTCGACCGTTTCAAGGCTTACTACGAAGCGGTTCCGAGCGGCGAGTTGAGCCACGAGGACCGGGTGGCGGTGGCGAACATAGAGTTTCGAGGCAAGGAGCGAAAGGCGTTCGACAAGATCGACCTTTTTGAAATTTATTTAACGCTCTAGGTTTATTTTGTATTTTTTATAAATTATGTAATTTTTAGGATTATGTAATTTTAAATTTTAATGAAGTTGTAGGTTTTTTTATAAATGTTGTGTGATTTTTTATAAATTTTTTTTAATTTATGCCACCGGTGCACCCAACCTAAGCCTAACCTACGCTCCACCATACCCCGCGGACACGTAACCAGGCGTTGGGGGAGCTCCAATTCCACGTGTCAACCAATACCCAACCCAAGCCCTACCATACCCCACGGTCTAACGTCTTGACCTTTAAAAATGAAATTACATGTTGTTAATAGGGTATACAAACCACTCTCTCTTAGTGTTAAAAGGGGCGTCAAACCTTCTATTCGTTAACATGTTAAAGTGAAGTAAAAGATCATGAATGTTGCTACTTACAATTTTAAAGTTTTAAATTAATTACTTTTCCTTTTTTGAACAAGGATCACTAATATTATAAATCAATACTTATTATTATAAATCATAATATTAAGATTTAATCTTCTCATGGATGCAGACCGTCAATTGACAGAAGAAATAAAACAATACATAAGTAACACATATGTGATTTTTTAGTTTTTTAATATTGAGTTAATTACGTTTTTCGTTCCTTTGGTTTGTCAAAAATCACTATTTTAGTCCATTAGTTTAAAAATTGTTAAAACAGTCTCTGTGGTTGCACTTTCGTAACTATTACAGTCCACCATCACTAACGTCATTCAATTATTCTGTTAGTTTATTTTAAATGACCCTAGTGTCCCTTTTTTTAAAATTAAAATAAATAAAGAGTTAATTACGTTTTTCGTCCTTGTAGTCTGCTAAAAATAACCATTACAGTCCAGTAGTTTTAAAAGTAGCCAAAACACGTCATTGTATTGTTTTGACAATTTTTAGAACTAATGGACTGTAATGGTTATTTTTAACATATCACAGGGACGAAAAACGTAACTAACTCTTTATTTATTTTAATTATAATTATAATAACATGGGCATTATGATCATTTCAAATAAACTAACATAATGACTGGATGGCATCAGTGTATGTGGACTGTAATATTTATGAAAGTGAAACAATAGGGACTGTTTTAGCAATTTTTAAACTAATGAACTGAAATAGTGATTTTTGATAAACAAGAAGGACGAAAAACGTAATTAACTCTTTTATATTTTATGTCTTAGTTTATTATTATTAATGTTTGTTTTTAATAAAGAAATTAATTAAATATTAATATTATTATTTATTCTTTCAATTAAATGTGTAATATTGAAAAGACGTTTAGTGGAGTTTAAGAGCATTCACATCCAATCCATCAAATTATACATACATTCCACTAAAAAACAACTCCTATATCAATATATTTCCACTAAAAACAAATACTTTTTCTCTCTCCTTTCAATTAAATAATATTATCATTACATTTTTCTCTAACTTCCACTCACAACCACTTTCAAAATATATTAAAAAATTATAACGAGTGAACAGTGTCCTCCCAAATATACAGATGAACAGTAACATTTTCTCTCTCCTCTACTCACAACCACTTTTTATACCTTTTATAATATAAAAACCACTCCTCACATAATTTGATGGTTAGGATGTGAATGCTCTAAGGTAGGTTAAAGGTTATCATACCTGTAAAAGGAAGAGCGAGACGCTTACATGGCAAGCACTTTGTTTCCATGTATTCTACAGAACTTTCTAGTTTGTAGTTACTAACTAGTTTTTGCCCCGCCCGCGTTGCGGGGCAATAAGCCGAATGTTTCTCTCTCATAATATGTATGTCTGTATAGAGGGCAAAATCGTAATTATATTTTCAACTGGAGGCGAAATCATAATTTTAAACTGAAAGCAAAATCATAATTTTGAGCTAGAGGGAAACATAATTTTATTTTGAAGTGTGAGCGAAAACATAATTTTGAGCTGAGGGCAGAATCGTAATTTTGAGCTAGAGGCAAAAGCAACATTTTATTTTGAACTGGGGGCAAAAACGTAATATTAAACGGAGGGCGAAGCCGTAATTAAAAATTGGGAACAAAATTAAAAAAGGGTTTTTGAACCGAGGGCAAAAACATAATTTTGTGCTAGAGGCAAAAATATAATTTTATTTTAAACTAAGGGCGAAACGTAATTTTAAATGAAGGACAAAACCGTAATCTTAAACTGGGAGTAAAATTAAATTAAAAATGGGTTGGTTCAATAGGAAAGTACCAGGCAAGTTGCGTGACACTATTCCCTCAACTTGAGAATGTACATATAGTAAATGTTTTAAAAATAAAAATGAAAATGGAAATTGAAATGAAAATATTGGAGGAAATGGGTATATTATCAAAATGAAATATTAATTTTTTAACTTTATTATGTCAGAAGAATCACTTTCACAAAACCAAAACTAAAACCATGTACGCCTCTCCGGTCTCCACCCATCAATTTCTCTGTATCATCCCATCTTTCATTATCCTTTACTCTCATCTCTACACAAAATAACCATAAATTGCACATTTAGATTTTAGGGTTTCATCTTCAGCTCATTTCAGTTCATCGTATTTAATATTTATATGATCTTGCACAGCTAATTTCTTCAATGACAAATTCTCCAACCTGGGCGGCGGCTGTGGCGGCCTCAGATCCCCATCAGCAAAACCTTAAAATTCCGCCGAAATCGTTAAGCGGCTTGCATGTCCTCTGTAGTCACTCTCTTTTTGTCTCCCTAGATGTTTGTATCAGGTAAACCCTGGATCCGGCCGGCGAAGCAAGTTTTCCGGCAAACTTCCGGCAAGCCGATCTAACCTTGCGTGGCTTATTTTTGTGTGAATCGGTATCGTTGAAGTACAATTCAACAGCATGTAGCTCGTTTCAGGCAATTTTACATTTTCCGAAACCGACCGTTAACGGGTGAACATATGGCCTTTCTGGTGACGTGGTTGATTGGCGCCGAGGGTCGGAACCGTTGAGCCTGCGGCAGTGGTGGTGACCGGATTTTGCTTACAGAAATAAGAAGCAAGAATCATGGGCGAAACTGTAATTTTCTTTGCCGCCCTCGTCGCCCAATGACCGGGTGCCAAGCAGGTGCCTGGCACTATTCCCGGCCATGGGTTTTGTATATGCAGAGTAATTATAATTTACAAACAACGTGTGAATGTATAATTAGGGTGAGGATATACTAGAAAGTTTATTTTGCTAAGAAGGCTAGGAAGTAATCTTGACCATCAATTTAATTAATCAATGGCTAAGATTAAAATGGGTGAAAGTGAACAAAAAAAAAAAAAGAGGCGCGTGAGTTAGTTTGAGGGTATTCTAGTCCATTCAAGTCAATAGTTTCTCTCTCCTCCAATTCCCCATCGTTTTTAAAACGTTAATAACTTTTTCATACGACAATATTTTTTTTATAAAAATTACACCATAAAAACGAGCGTTTTTTATCTTTAAAACGAGCACACTATTGCTATACTTTTGAAAAAAAATTTGAAAACCCAGATGCGTAAAACGCAATAGATAGAACAACACACTATAACCCAGGTTCTAAAACGCAATCGAGCTTCATATGGTCGTGATTATGTTTTAACATGGTTATGCGTCTATTCTAACATGATCATGTTTATGTTTTAGCATGATCATGTTCTCTACACTCAAATTATGAAGAAAACGTACCTAAAACGCAATGGGTTTCACATGATCATGTTTCTCTTTTAACATGGTCATGCCTTTGTTTTAACATGGTCATGTTTTTGTTTTACATGGTCATGCCTTTGTTTTAACATGGTCATGCCTCTGTTCCAAAATCCAACATCAAGGTTCTAAAACGCAATAGGTTTTAACATGGTCATGTTTATGTTTTAACATGGTTATGTCTTTGATCCAACATGATCATGCTTCCCTTTTAACATGATCATGTTCTTTGATGTTATTTTACACTCCAGTTCTAAAACGCAATGAAACCCAAAATCAAGATTTTGCACTACAGATTCTAAAAAGCGATGAAGTTTTAACATGGCCATGTTCATGTTTTAACATGGTCATGCTTTTGTTCCAACATGACCATGCTTCTATTTTGGCATGATCATGTTCTTTGCACCCCAGGTTGTAAAACGCAATGAAACCAAAAATCAATATTTTGCACAATGGAGTTTTAACATAGCCATGTTTAAGTTTTAACATGGTCATGCTTTTGTTCCAACATGACCATGCTTCTATTTTAGCATGATCATGTTCTTTGCTTGTAAAACGCAATGAAACCAAAAATCAACATTTTGCACTGTAGTTCTAAAAAGCAATGAAGTTTTAACATGGCCATGTTTATGTTTTAACATGGTCATGCTTTTGTTCCAACATGACCATGCTTCTGTTTTGGCATGATCATGTTTTATGCACCTCAGGTTGTAAAACGCAATGAAAACAAAAATCAATATTTTGCATTGTAGGTTCTAAAAAGCAATAGAGTTTTAACATGGTCATGTATATGCTTTAACATGGTCATGCTTTTGTTCCAACATGACCATGTTTCGATTTTAGCATGATCATGTTATTTGCTTGTAAAACACAATAAAACTAAAAATCAATATCAATGAAGTTTTAACATGGTCATGGCCATGTTTTAACATGGTCATGCTTTTGTTCCAACATGACCATGTTTCTACATGTTCTTTACACTCCAGGTTGTAAGACGCAATGAAACAAAAATCAATATTTTGCACTACAGATTCTAAAAAGCAGTGGAGTTTTAACATAGGTTCCAAAAAGCAATGTAGTTTTAACATGGGTATGCCTTAGTTCCAACATGATCATGCCTCTGTCCAACCATGATCATGTTCTTTGCACTGCAGGTTCTAAAACGCAATGAGTTTTAACGTGGTCATACCTTTGTTCCAACATGATCATGCTTCTATTTTAGCATGGCCATGTCTCTGTTTTAACATCCAGAAGAACAAAAATGAAAAGAACTATAACTAAAACATAATGAGGTGAAAAACGCAATTGAGGTTTGATAACTAAAACGCAATGAAAATAAAATATAACACAACTTATAAAAGAACTCTGATTAACGACGGTGGACGGAAAAAGAACTCTAATAAACCATGGGGAAACTGGTGGCGGTGGAGCGGTGGCGGTGGATGGTGGAATGATGGTGTCAGATCTGAAAAACCCAACAGGTGGTTGAAGGTGGTGGTTTCAGGTCTAGTTTCCGGCAAGATGGTGGCGATCGTAGGTCGTGGTGGTGGTGGTGGTGGTGGAGGTGGTAGTGTTGGTTGTGATGTGGTAGTTTATAGTTTTGAAAATGATGGATTTGAGTATGCGGGTAAGAGAAATGAATTGCAGATGCTGGGTTTTTTTGAAGATGGTGAGTTTTGACCAAAATACCCCTCCTTATGTTTTTTATCTTTGCCACATATCATCCTCTTATTGCTTCCTATCCTTCCTAACGAAATTAATCTTCCTATTTGATCTTTCCGCTATATAATTATATTTGATCAAAGCCATACCATTGATAATTTTGGGTTTCAGCATTTTTTTTATTACCTTATCTGTTGACCTTTTAAGGTTTATTTTATTGTATTTCAATTGGTGGAGGTGGATCTCCCATAAATTATATATTGAAAAAAAATATAGTAGTATATATTATAAAATAACGATTTCCCAAATTGTCTCTTGAATTAGTTTTTGGGTTGAGGTTGTTTATAAGATTCACCATTAACAAACATTATGATTGACGATTTAAGAAAATACAATCTACATGAACCAAATAGGTAAACGAAGTTATTCTATATAAAGGTTTTTAAAAATAAAAAGTGTAAGAAGACATTATAAAGTGTCAAGTGTTCAAGAATCTAAAACTCAAATCCACTACATCACCATCCAAAATCTAAACACTCATCCTCACCCCACCTCACCACCACCAAAAATCCTAAACCCCCCGCCCCCGGCAAAAAAAATAAATAAACTGTACCTCACCAAAAAACCTACCCCCCACCCCACCCTCCAAAAACCTAAAAAAACCTAACACCCCCCCCCCCCCCTTCTCAAAAAAAAAAAAAAAAAAAAAAAAAAAAAAAAAAAAAAAACCCTAACCCCCTACCCACCTCCCAAAAACCTAAAAAAAAACTAAATGGATTAAGTTATTCTAAAAAGGATTCTAAATGTAAGAAGACATTATAGAGTGACAAGCGTTCAAAAGCCTAAAACTTAAACCCACTACACTACCACTCAAAATCTAAACACTCACCCTCACCCCACCCCACCCCACCCCACCCAAAAACATTAACCCCCCACCCCCTGAAGAAAAAAAAAAAAGAGAAAAAAAAACCCCTAAACACCCACACCCACACCACCTAAAAACCTAAACCCCCCACCCCCTCGGGAAAAAAAAAATTTGGGTGGGGGGTTTAAGTTTTTTGGTGGTGGTGGGTGCTTAAGTTTTTTTTTTTTTTTTTGGTGTAGTGGGTTTATTTTTAGGAGCCTTTGTACACTTCTTATCTTTAGGAGCCTTTGTATTTGATCCTAAACCATTGTTTTAGTATGTGCTAATTTAACTTTTTAAGTGCTAGGATCTATTTTTATGATTTTGTGATAAATATGGTTTGTAACGTAAGATTTATCAAATCATCCACATAAAGTTGGGTTTGAATTTATACTTTGAATAATCTAATTTGGTTCACGACTGAAAAACGTATTACTACTCCTTGCACTCCTATAACTATTCTAGTTTACTTACTTTTTAATTAATACTAGTATTAAGCCCCTACGTTGCAGCGGTTGTTATAAAGCTGTTTTAGGTAGTAGCAATACTATCAGTGGCGGATCTAGGATTCCGACCAAGCGGGAACGTTTTATAAATAGGCGGTAACGAAATTGAAAAAACGTCAAATTTTTCCAAAATTTACACTAAAAACGTCAAAAATTTTCCGACCAAGCGGTAGCGGAGGCTACCCCTTGGTTCTATATATATCCGCCCCTGAATACTATACCATTATCAGCGACCACCAACACCGGAAAAAGCTCGTAAAAAGAAAAAAAATAAAAAACGGTGAAAAAATAACGTCAAGCAAAAAACAGACGTAAAATCTTTGAATCACGCACGCTCGTTGCTGAGAAATTAAACCGAAACGTAAAACATAGAAAAAAAAATAACTAAGTCCATCCGGGACCCGCGTGTTGGACGAATTTGTCAAACGCAGAAAAATAGATGTGACGCGATGGGCCAATCAAACGGGAAAAAAGTATACGAAAAAATGTTGAACCCCACACGCACGTTGCGGTGCGTTAAGTCACAAAATTTAGAACGAAACGAAAAACTTGGGAAAGACGAAAAGTATGGTGGGACCAAAATTGAAATTAAAAAAGAGTTGAGATTAAATTGCAAAAGATGAAAAACTTTGGATTAAAGGTAAAAAAAATAAAGGGTTTAAATTGCAAAATTGAAGTTATTTATTAATTTTAGATAAAAGTAAGTGATATCTATATATTGGTTATTAATTAATATTAATATTAAAAGCAATTTATTAAACAAATATAAATAAAATTTATGAGGTTGAAGGAGAGAATGCCATGTGCCATTATTTGGAGTCTTTTATTATAAGTTAGATTAGATTTTATATCTAAACATTATTTGTTTATGAAAAAATAATAATTACTTGTTTTCCTTTTATGAAACCTTATAATGTATTTAAAAAATTACTTATTTTCATTTTATGAAACTTTACTAATGTATTTAAAAAAATTACTTATTTTCATTTTATGAAACCTTACTAATGTATTTACAATTTTTCGGAATCTATTTTCTTTCAAGAGGGTGGTAAATTGACACACATTTACACAAATCTCGTCAAGAAATATAAAACAGGGTTAATTCATAAAGCTGGCTAATTTTTTCTTTATATATATGGGAGGTAAAATCCCCACACACATGCTTATTTTTTAAGGGCAAATTTCTTTTAATGCATATAGCCTTGTCTTTAGGACTTAACCCAAAATCTTCGTCTTTTAATTTCAGGTGTCTAAAACAGTGGCGAAGCTTGATATTTCCAACCGAGAGGGGGTTAAAAACGTATATAACAAAAAATATCTATAAAATGAGGGTCAGAAACGTATATACCAAAAAATTTCTATACGAAAACTACATACTCTCCACTACTGAGCAAAAAGTTCGGGGGAGTTTTGTCTTTGCCAATGGACCATGATGACGGGGGTAGCCCAAGACTAAATAAAGTGACTAAACATGCAAGTGCTTAAAGGGTTAAACGGTTCAATGGTTGAAAAGCTGTGAAACGGGAAAAGCGAGGAGGGAACAGTAATCAATCACATCCGAGCTCACTTCACCAACCCACGCTCGCAAAAGCAAAGCAGGTCTGAACAATACATGCTATTATCCAGGGGACAAAAGCCTTCAACCCCAAACGGGGAAACCCTCCACTGCAAACAGGTTCTACTAGTCTTGTACATACCATTTGAGGAGATGTCTTCCCCTATAAGAAGACAGCTCATTCACCCTAAAAGACATTCTTCGATCAGTTGAGATTCCCTCATTTCTGGTCATTCGTGGAGTACTTGCTCACTCTCAAGTTACTTCTTATCACATCCACCACACACATTCTGTTTGCTTTCACTTCTGGATTCGAGCACGTCTCGGAGAAAGAACTCTCAGCAAACAACAATTACATACTAGTGAACCTCCTTCCACGTTTTGCAAACGTGGGGGGACCCCGCGACCTGCGTTAGGCAAGGTTGAACCCTTCAACCTTTTTGCCTAACCGACTCAGCTACCATCTTTGGTCTCGTGTTTGTTGCATCAACAAGTTGGCGCCCACCGTGGGGCTACGCCGCTATTTCTTCTCAAAAAAGACCTAGTAGTGTAGCTCTCTTTACTCAAAGTCACCATGTCAGAAAGTGGATCTCCGGGAGAAGTGAACCAGATCCCTAACACTTCCACCCCGGGTGGTGGCCAAGCTCGTAAGACTATAACAACACCTTTCTCGACTCCGGGGAGCACACCCGAGTTCCTTACCTTCAACACACCAACCCCATCCAGATCCGGGGCTCCATCCCCCAATGTCGGTGTAACTGACACCCCGGCGCGTGTTGAACTTACCCCCGAGGGGGTCGCTAATAATTTCCTCGAGTTAAGGTCACTTCTTAACCAACATGTGAGTAAAGAAAGGGAAAAGGGCATAAGGATTCGTTTAGATTATGACGAACCTGAGCCAACGCTGTCTCCCGGACCACCCCTACCACCTTTTACCACAAAAAGTGAGGCTGGTCCCAGCAACCCTCCAAACCCTCACCCTTATCTATCCACTATGACAAATCCTACGGTACATCCTATCCTCTCTTCCCAACCAATTACCAGTGGTGCTCCTCTGGGACATGAGCTAACACTTGACCAGCTCCTACAGTCCCCAGTGACAAGCTATCCAGCTTCTGTAACAACCACATGGGAGCAAGCTCTGTCCGTGCTCCCTTTAGCACGAAGTGCTGTTACTAGCACCCCTCTTGCAATAAACTGCTCAGTTGGTCCAGGAAGCCTTCAAGGCTTCAACCTCATACCCAATATGATGACCCAGATGATGGCCAACTTCCCGTGGCAACACTTCATTAATCAAGTGCTAGCCACTCAGGGGAATCATGGCAATAGTAACAATGTGGATACAAGGCCTGAAGAGGACTTGGCTAAACCCTATAAGCCAAGCAACCTTTCATGCTTCTCAAGGCAGATAGCCGATTATGATTTTCAATCAAAAATCAAGATGCCAACCCACATCAGAAAGTATGATGGGACTGAAGATCCCGAGGACCACCTCCAGATCTTCACTGGTGCTGCTCGAATAGAAAAATGGTCAAATGTTGAATGTTGCCTAATGTTCATGCAGACTCTTGTTGGATCCGCCAGAATCTGGTTCAACGACCTACCTGCTCAAAGCATTCGAAGCTTTGACGATCTTAGCAGGGGTTTTCTGGCAAACTTCTCCCAACAAAGGCGATATGTCAAGGACGCAACAGTAATCTTCCAGATAAAACAACGTGATGATGAAAGTCTTCGAGCATTCATTGAATGATACAAGAAGGAAGGTCTGACCTATGTAGGGGCAGACGAGACAATGAGAGTGGCTAGCTTTATGAATGCCATAACCTCTAAATACCTCACACGAGATTTCAACAAATCTCTGCCCAAAACCTTGGAAGAAGCCCTGGAAAGGGCCGAAGCCCACATTCGGGGAGAGGAAGCTGTAGACATCAAGGAACAAAGGAAAAGAGGGTCTGGTTGGCGAAGCAATAGTCCAGCCAGAAAGAGGGGAAACTTCAACTCCTATGACAGGCGCCCAAAGGGTTCAGACTCTCGAAGGGCTGAAGGTCGGAACCCTTCAAGCAGAGACAAAGGCATGAGTTTCACTCCCCTCATCAAAACCCCTCAAGAAATCCTGGCAACAGAAGAAGTCAAACAAAACTTTAGACCTCCCAGGCCTCTCCCCAAAAGCAGAAAAAATGAGAACTCCACGCAATTCTGTGAGTTTCATGAAGAAAAGGGACATCACACCAACGATTGCTTCCAACTAAAAAAGAGAATTGAAGAGGCT
The DNA here is from genome assembly GCF_002127325.2 of Helianthus annuus. Lineage (NCBI taxonomy): Eukaryota > Viridiplantae > Streptophyta > Magnoliopsida > Asterales > Asteraceae > Helianthus > Helianthus annuus. The sequence goes on along the minus strand of NC_035441.2, from coordinate 19,712,674 downwards.
GTTAAGTCAGGAGAACTCGCCCATTTGGTAAAAGGAGTTCGAGACAAGATGGCTGAAGGCAAGAGAAAGGAAGTCAATATGGTATACTCTGATGAAAAGGTTCCTCACAAGAAGCAGCGGTTGGAAGCCTGGGAGCTTCAGTGTGTCTGCTTCCCCCCAACGAGGAAGGATCCACTTCCCAGTCCCCTTGTGGTAGAAGCCACCGTGGGAACACTACAAACATATAAAGCATACATAGATACTAGGGCAGCCACTGAAATCATGTTCGAAAAGTTCTTCAACCATTTAAGCAATGAAGAACGTTTAAGGCTTCAACCTTCCGGAACCTCCATAAAAGGTATGGCCGATATAACCCTCAAGCCTCTGGGGCAGCTAACCCTTGATGTTCGTTTCAGCGAAGGATCGAAAGAGAGAACCCGATCATTAACCTTTGTGGTTATCAACATCCCCTCAAGTTATGACGTAATCATAGGGAGGCCCGGACAATGTGCATTTTACATGGCAGTGTCTGTTGGCCATGGCACAGTCAAATTCCCTACTGAAAGAGGGATAGCAACCCTTCAACCCTCGCAGGAAGCTTACATGATTGAGGGTGAAAGTTCAAACAGTGAAGAAGACGGGCAAGGGTTGGTCATAAACCCTAAATACCCTGAGCAACGAATAAGGGTCAACCCAAACCTTTCCCAGGAGACCCTTTCATACCTTGAAAAGCTGCTAAAACATCACAGTGATGTATTCGCTTGGTGTCCTGAAGATATGACTGGGATCCCCCGGAACATTGCCGAACACGAGTTAAGAATACCACCGGATGTCAAACAGGTGGTCCAAAAGAAAAGAAGCCTGGCACCCGAAAGAAGCCTGGCAGCTTGCCAAGAGGTTGAAAAACTTGTGTCGGCCGGCATTCTCCGAGAAGTCAAGTACCAATCATGGGTTGCAAACCCGGTCATGGTCAAGAAACCCGACAACTCTTGGAGAATGTGCATAGATTTTAAAGATCTTAACAAAGCTTGTCCCAAAGATTGTTACCCACTGCCGGAAATCGATCTCAAAGTCGATTCCCTCACAGGATATTCGTTTAAATGCTTTCTTGATGCATACAAAGGTTATCACCAAATCCTCATGAAGAAGGAGGATGAAGAAAAGACAGCTTTTCACACGGACAAAGGTATCTTTTGTTATCAAAAGATGCCTTTTGGCCTCAAAAATGCAGGCGCCACCTATCAGCAACTCGTTGACAAGGCCTTCGAAAACCAAATTGGCAAAAACATGGAGGCGTACGTTGATGACTTGGTGATTAAAAGCAAAACGGAACACCAAATGCTTGACGATATTCAAGAAACTTTCAAGAACCTCAGAAAGGTCAACATGAAACTCAATCCGGAGAAATGCTCATTCGGATTCGAGGAAGGAAAATTCTTGGGTCACATCGTCGGAAAGCAAAGCATCAAGGCCAACCCTAACAAAGTAAAAGCCGTCCTCGAAGCTAAACCACCAAGAACCAAGAAGGAGGTTGAAAGCTTAAATGGGAAGCTTGCAGCCTTGAAGCGTTTTACCTCAAAATTGGCCGAAAGATCTCTACCCTTCTACAAAACGCTCAAGAACTGCTCAGATAAGAAAGATTTCAAATGGACCGATGAAGCTGAAGAAGCTTTCAATCAAATGAAGCAGCACTTAGCTTCCCTACCAGATATTGCAGCACCAGAAACTGGGGAGGTAATATCGGTGTACCTTTCAATTGCCGACGAAGCCATCAGTGCAGTTCTCACCATTGAAAGAGACAAGGCTCAGGTACCCGTTTATTTTTTCAGCAAAACTCTAAAATTAGCTGAAACCAAATATCCTCCCCTCGAAAAACTTGCCCTAGCTCTGGTTCAAATAGCTAGAAGGCTTAGGAGATACTTCCAAGCACATCCTATACAAGCGGTCACTAATCAACCTGTCAAGAATGTGCTTGAAAAACCTGAAAACTCGGGAAGGCTAGCAAAATGGGTAGTGGAACTAGGTGAACATAACATCACCTATGTCCCACGAAAAGCCATTAAAGCCCAGGTTCTGGCTGACTTCCTGGTTGAAGTCCCAAGCCAAACAATTGACGAAGTAAACACCACAACCGCTGAACCCTCCAACCCTGAAGCCTGGAAATTATTCACTGATGGGGCTTCAAGCGTTGAAGGGCCAGGAGCTGGTTTAGTTCTAATCAACCCTGAAGGGCTAGAATTCACATATGCTCTCCGTTTTAATTTTCAGACCACCAATAACGAGGCTGAATACGAGGCATTGATCGCTGGTTTAAAACTGGCCAAAGAAATGAAAGTCCAGAAGCTTGAAGTGTTCACAGATTCATTACTAGTCTCAAGCCAAGTTAACGACAACTATATCGCTAAAGAACCCAACATGAGAAGATACAAAGAGAAGTCCAAGGAGTTAATGAACACCATCCAAACATGCAGCATCAAACAAATTCCAAGGTCCCAAAACAAAAAGGCTGATGCCTTGAGCAAATTGGCATCCCTCACATTCGCCCACCTCACGAAAAAGGTGTTGGTTGAAGTGTTGAAGGCCCCATCGATTGATGAATTGGAAGTACAAGATGTAGTCACCGAGGAAGATCCAAATTAGATGACTCCCATCAAAAAATTCCTCCAAGATAATGAACTACCCAATGATCAAATAGAAGCCGAAAGGGTTAAAATCAAAGCAAGACAATATGTGTTGCAAGGAGAAACCCTCTACAAAAAAGGGTACCTTGCACCCTTGCTAAGATGTGTGGGTCCCGAACAAAGCAAGTATTTGATTAAGGAAGTACATGAAGGAATATGTGGAGCTCATTTTGGAGCTAGGTCGGTGGTTGCAAAGCTCATGAACCTTGGATATTTCTGGCCGTCGATGCATCGTGACACCGTTGAACAATTGAAGAAATGTGATGCCTATCAAATTCATGCCCCAATTCCAAGAAGTCCCAAACATGACCTTGTTCCAATAACCTCGGCATGGCCGTTCCATAAATGGGGAATGGACATTGTTGGGCCATTCCCTCCAAGCAAAGGGGGAGTAAAGTTCTTGTTGGTAGCAATCGACTACTTCAGCAAGTGGCCAGAGGTTAAACCCCTTGCCAAGATCACAGGAAAACAAGTCATAGACTTCGTTTGGGAAAATATCATCTGCCGCTATGGGTTGCCGGGGGTAATTGTCATCGATAATGGAAAGCAATTTGCCGAGAAACCTTTCAGCCTTTGGTGCAAGGAATACAGGATCAACCAGATCTTTAGCTCAGTGGCTTACCCGCAGTCAAACGGCCAGGTCAAAAGGACCAACAGAAGCATTGTGGAAGGCATCAAAACAAGATTGGGAAGATATGAAAGCAATTGGCTCGAAGAATTGCCTAGCGTTTTATGGGCAATTAGAACAACCGAAAAAGCAAGTCACAAGAAAACACCTTACAGCTTGGTATTTGGATCCGAGGCTGTAATCCCTGCTGAAATAGGAGTTGTAACCCAACGAATTGTCAACATGGATCCCGAAGTAAATCAACAAGAGACCATGTTGAATTTACAACTCCTAGAGGAAGCCCGAGATCAAGCGGCAATACAAGAAGCCAAATACAAACAAAAGATGGAAGCCTACTACAACAAGAAGGTTAAGAATGAACGATTCAAACCAGGGGATCTAGTCCTCAGAAACAACGAAGCTAGCAAAAAGGAAAATCAAGGGAAGCTGGGCCCAAAATGGGAAGGTCCATATACCATCCTCGAAGCACACAAGGGCGGATCCTACAAGCTAGCAGACTCAGAAGGCAAAAGGCTTCCAAGACATTGGAACGGAAAAACCCTGAGAAAATTCTATGTTTAGACAAAAAAGTTTGGTTTGTATCAAAATGAAAACCTTTTGTAAAAAGCAGGTACTGCTTGAATGAATGAAGTTGATTTATCAAACTTGTCTTTCTATCCTAATATCAGGTTGAGAACCTAGCAAAAAACTCCATGGCAAGGGCCATGTAAGGGGATGAGCTCCCAGGCCATATCGCTCAATAGGTTCAAAGGTTGAATGAACCTATATAAGGGGTGAGTTCCTAAATCAATACAACTCCATGAGACTTATTAAGCGAAAATAACAATGTCTCACAGGCAGGTTTGAACAGCCTACACCTATCGTTCCTTAAGTCTTAGAAATGCAATCAACAAATAGGCTTACGAAATCAAGTAAATCACAAAAAAAAAATGAAAAGGATAGATACTACGTCTTCTTGTTCATAAACACTAAGGCTAAGTGTCTGCAGCACTGAACCCTTTAAAGTGTAAAAAACAAAAGACAAAGTAAACTAAACAAAAGACAAGGCTAAGAAAAAATGATAATTGACAAAGGGAAAACAAGCAGGACCACCAATAAAACATGCAAACCAAACCAAAAGCTATCAAGGCTTCAAGCCACCCAGATAATAAGCTTGAAACGTCGAAGGCTTCAACCCAAAAGCAGCTAACCAAAAGGCTCGAAGGGTTAAGAGCCTACTGAACAAATCAAGCAAAGCAAGTAAACAAACATAACACAAGTAACATAATAACCATCATACCATAACTAGGAAGGTCATAAGAGACCTTCAGAAAAGAGTTAAAGCAAGTTCTAGTAACTTTCAAGAGAAACTATTGTTCAAATGGCCATACAGGCCTAACAAACCACCAACAGGAACCTTAAGGGTTCCTGAAAACCTAATATTGTTTAAAACATTACATGTGACACTCGAGGTTTTTCCGAACGATCACCTTGCAATATTTTGTGTGTATATAAATATTATTAAATGGAAACGTGATTTTTTACATGATATGTGTGATATGTATGTTATATATATATATATATGTATGTGAGTCGAGACCATGACTCGCAACCGGGCGGTTGCGAGTGGGCCACTCGGTCTCGAGTGGGCCTATGAGCCGCAACCGGTTTGGGCCGAAACCCCAAGCCCAACCCGAAAACCCCCCCTTGTATAAATCCCCAACCTTCTCCTCACTTTCCTTCATTTGCTACAAACCACACAAACACACTTCTCCTATTTTCTCTCAACAAGAAACCCCAAACAACATCCCAACCTTCTCCAACTTTCGGATTCAAGCAAGGATCTCGGACAAGGACTCGGTCAAGACCATCACTCGGACACTTCATCTTCTCTCATTCTCTTCTCTTTGTTTTCGGCTCCTCCTTTTCATAACCGGTTAGTGTTATCTTTTTGTGTATAAGATTTAGGCATGTTGTATGAACTAAGAAATGCTTGGTTAGTAGTTTTATGTATGATTTTTAGGATGGTTTGTGAAACTTGAACTATATGTGAAAACCCTTGTGTATGAAAGCATGATAATATGTTTACATGGCCAAAAGAATAGTGATTTAGGAATGATTATGCCAACCGAACCATGTCTAAAGTTACAAAAATGCATGTTCTTGTTCTTGCATGATGATCTTGCTTGAAAAACATGTGATTTTGGTTCATAAATATATGATTATGTTGATATGAAAACCCTAGAAAATGATGAACATAAGATGAACTTGTTTGAATATGACTTGAAGATGTAAAAATGGCAAAGTTTGATCTATCTTTACTAGTATTCAGATTAGGAAAAAGTGTTAGTGAAACCTTATTGGTAGTTTCCTAATCTGGGTCTGATTTCATATGTACAAATTGGACTGTCATATCTGCATCATCACGTGTACATGAAAATGACAGCATTCCGACTCGCAACTGCGCCGTTGCGACTCGCAACCAAGGCATGACAACTCGAGACCACGTAGTTGCGACTCGCAACCACTGCATGACTACTCGAAACCACACGATTGCGACTCGAGACTACGACCGTTGCGACTCGCAACCACAGCGTGATGACTCGAGACCACGGTTACGACTCGCAACCATAACGTGACAAGCCGAAACCACCTGGTTGCGACTCGAGACCAGCTGGTTGCGAGTGGGCTGTCCATTTTGGTTATTGGGCCAATATGTGTTTAACTTGGGCTATCTGTTGACTGGACTATGTGTTGCTGTTGACTGCTTAATTATTTAGGCCGGCCCAGTAACCCACTGTTTACTTATATGCTTGATACGTGTTAGTTATGTGTAAGTTTTTACGTGAATGCTTGTACACCAAACCTGACCTATACCGGTAACCATGCTAGGACGTGGTGACCAGCGTGTTTGACCAAGTAACCTAAATCTACCGAGCAACCCAAGGTGAGTTCACAACTTAAAAGCATGCGTCCCGGTGGTTTGGGACACGAGACTAAAACAATCCTATCCCCTGGTAAAAGGGGATACCATTTACATACCTTCCCTAGTTATTGGGAACAAAACTTACTTTTCCTTCCCTGGTATTGGGAAACCTTTTGGTTAATTACTGTTTATACGGATTGCAACTAACGGCACTAAACGAAACTCTATCACTCAAGTCCCTACTACAAATACCGATTAGTCGCCGGGTTCAGGCGAACGGGTTATTAGTTGATAGCGCTATTTAGGTGTTTACCAGCCTCACACCGTGCCCTGGTTTGGGATCGGTCGTGAACTAATGTACTCAGGCATCCGTCAATGATGATAGAACATTGACATCGGGGCATCCTGCGGAAACGCAACGGTTACCTAGTGTTCGGTATTGGAAAAACAGTTTAGTCGCTAACTTTTGGGGTAGCTCCCCATGGCATGTATAAACGGATAAATTAACCGGTGAAACAAGTTTTTGGAAATTAAAACTGGACAACTAGTGAACTCACTCAGCATTATTGTTGACCCCCTTACTGCATGCTTTGCAGGTAACCCGTGACGAAGGAGCTTGCTGCTTGGGAACGTGTAGTGTCTGTTCACCCTTGTGTTGGGTGTTACCTTATTTTGAATTATGAACTTTGTTTAAACTACTTTACTTATGCTTCCGCTACTTATTAACTGTTTGAACTTAAAACCTTAAACTCTGAACTTGACATTTGCTAATCCTATGGTTAGTAAGTATTACTTTTGTTAACAACTTAAAATTATTCAGAATAATTGGTGGCTGGATCCTGGTCAGTCACGCCCTCGAAGCGGGTGTTATCCGCAGGTGGATTTTGGGGGTGTGACAGATTGGTATCAGAGCCATTGGTTATAGTGAACTTGGTTTTAAAAAGGGAAAAATCTTTTTGGAGAAAACCAGACTATAACCCGTGACTCGCGACGACACTACACTCCAAGTACAAGGCTCAGCACTTTTGACCTCATAGCTCGGACCAGTGTTTACTTGTTTGCTTACCTTATGTTTCCTGTTATGCTATACGTACTAGTGTGCCTAAACTAGATAGATACACCTCTCTCTTCTATCTCATTCTCGCTACACTACGACATCACACTCATATTGTGTTTTTCTGGTTATGAAGACAATGAGTGGACGTGAAGAGGAAACATCAACATGACTCAGGCTCAGTTCACTAACCTACTCAACACAGTGGCTGCAGCTTTCGCAGCTCACCCTATAGGTAAGCTCGTTGTTTTAGGATGTTTAGATCCTACCGCCACATCGACTTTTCGCCTCTAAACCTATACGCTTCGCTTCTCACCCTACAGGTCAGCATGCACCTGCGCAACCACCCGTGTGTACTTTCAAAACTTTCATGGATTGCAAGCCTCTCCCTTTCAACGGCACTGAGGGTGCCATAGGTCTTCTGCATTGGATTGAGAAAATTGAAGCTGTTTTCGCTGTTTGCGAGTGTCCCCCTGCAAATTGGGTGAAACTTGCTACTGCTACGCTTGAAGGGAGCGCGCTTTCTTGGTGGAAGGCGCAAATTCAGATGTTTGGATTGGAAACTGCAAATGCTACTGCGTGGGAGGATTTCAAGGATATGATTAAGGAGGAATACTGTCACCGGGATGACATCCACAAGCTTGAGAATGAGTACTATGAGCTCAAGATGGTTGGGTCAGAGATTGAGACCTACACCAAACTATCCAATGATTATGCTGCTCTTTGCCCAAACATGTCTCGACCTATGTATCGAAGAATCGAACTGTACATCAAGGGTTTGGCTCCAGAAATTCGAAGCCATGTAACTTCAGCCAACCACACTACCATTCAGCCGATCGTTCGACTTGCTCACAAACTCACTGATCAGGCCGTGGAAGAGGGCAGGTTGCCCAAAAGGATCAATGCTACTGTCGGAACTTCTAGTGACAGCAAGCGTAAGTGGGAAGGAAGTCAGAGCAAGGATGCTAACCCCACTCAGGCCCCAGCACAGCAAAGGAAAACTGACAACAACAAGGGCACTCAGCAACAGGGTGGCTACCGGGGAAGCTACCCTAAGTGCAACAAGTGTAACAGACACCATAATGGGGCATGTAACAAGGGCCAGTGTCAGCGATGCCACAAGATGGGGCACGAAGCCAAGGATTGTAGAAGTCAGTTTCCAGCAAGACAGAATCAACAACAACCCCAACAGCAACAACAGCAGGGAAACAACCGGGCATGTTTTAAGTGTGGAGCGGAGGGGCACTTTAAGAAGGATTGCCCTGAACTGAATCAGAACCGCAACAATAATCAGGGAGCTGGGAACAACAACCAGAACAACAATGCTGGGAATGGTGCTAGAGGAAGGGCTTTTGTGATTGGAGCTGGAGAAGCAAGGAATGACCCCAATGTCGTGACGGGTAAGTTCCTACTCGATGATCGTTATGTTTCTGTGTTATTTGATTCCGGTGCCGATGCTAGTTATGTATCCCTACGTATTAGTAAGAAGCTTAAGCGTCCGCTTTCGTTACTAAGTACTCCTCATATCGTCGAGTTAGCTAATGGTAGAAACATCGAGGCCTCACATGTTGTCAAGGGCTGCAAACTAGAGTTGTCTGGTCAGACATTTAGTATCGATCTTTTCCCTGTTACTCTTGGAAGCTTCGACGTCGTTATTGGTATGGATTGGTTATCCAAGCATCGCGCTGAGATCCTCTGTCAAGAGAAAGCAGTTCGTATTCCTCGCCGTTCTGGTAAACCCCTCATTGTACAAGGTGGCAAAGGTGGAGAAATCTCCGGCGTTATCTCTTTCTTGAAGGCCCAGAAGTGTTTACGAAAAGGGCACACCGCTATCTTAGCACTTGTTACCAACACGCAGGAAAAGGAAAAGAGGATTGAAGACTTTCCAGTAGTGCGTGACTATCCCGAGGTATTTCCTGAGGAATTACCTGGACTCCCTCCCCATCGTCAGGTCGAATTCCAAATCGAGCTAGCTCCCGGAGCAGCGCCTATAGCACGTGCGCCTTATCGTCTAGCCCCCGCGGAATTGAAGGAACTCTCTACTCAACTACAGGAACTCTTGGATAAAGGGTTTATTCGCCCTAGTTCATCGCCCTGGGGAGCACCGGTACTCTTTGTTAAGAAGAAGGATGGCACGTTCCGAATGTGCATTGACTATCGTGAGTTGAACAAGGTCACCATCAAGAATCGTTACCCTCTCCCTCGAATCGACGACCTATTCGATCAGTTGCAAGGATCGAGCTACTATTCTAAGATTGACTTGCGATCAGGCTACCATCAGTTAAGGGTCCGTAATGAAGACATCTCCAAAACTGCATTCAGAACTCGTTATGGTCATTATGAATTCCTCGTTATGCCCTTCGGAATGACCAACGCCCCTGCAGTGTTCATGGATCTCATGAACCGGGTATGCAAACCCTACCTCGACAAGTTTGTGATCGTGTTTATAGACGACATCTTGATCTACTCGAAAAGTCAGGAAGAGCATGAACAGCACCTACGCCTTATCCTCGAACTCCTCCGCAATGAGCAACTGTATGCCAAGTTCTCGAAATGCGACTTCTGGCTTCGAGAAGTCCATTTCCTTGGGCACGTGGTTAACAAGGATGGAATCCACGTCGACCCTGCAAAGATCGACTCTATAAAGAATTGGCCTACCCCTAAGACTCCGACTGAAGTCCGCCAATTCTTGGGACTGGCGGGATACTATCGAAGATTTATCATGGGATTTTCAAAGATCGCTCAGCCTCTCACGGCTCTTACTCAGAAGGGTATGGTTTATAAGTGGGGTGAAGCTCAGGAAACCGCGTTTCAGAAACTAAAGGGTAACCTCTGCAGTGCTCCTATTCTCTCGTTACCTGAAGGAACGGACGACTTTGTGGTGTACTGCGATGCGTCTATTCATGGACTCGGTTGCGTGTTGATGCAACGCGACAAAGTTATTGCTTACGCCTCTCGACAACTCAAGACACACGAAAGGAACTACACAACGCATGATTTGGAACTGGGAGCAGTGATCTTTGCGCTTAAGATATGGAGACATTACCTGTACGGTACCAAGTGCACCATTTACACCGATCACAGGAGTCTCGAACATATTTTCAAGCAAAAGGAATTAAACATGCGACAACGCCGGTGGGTCGAACTTTTGAATGATTATGAATGCGCCATCAAGTATCATCCGGGCAAGGCCAATGTTGTGGCAGACGCCCTCAGCCGGAAAGACACTATACCAAAGCGCGTGCGAGCGTTACAACTTACCATCCAGTCTAATCTCCCTACCCAGATCCGAAATGCTCAGATTGAAGCTCTGAAACCGGAAAACATCAGGGCTGAGTCCCTGCGAGGGTCAAGGCAGCAACTAGAACAGAAAGAAGACGGCGCCTACTATGTGGCAGGACGCATTTGGGTCCCACTTTACGGAGATCTACGAGAGCTTGTGATGGACGAAGCCCATAAGTCCCGTTATTCAGTACATCCTGGTTCAGATAAGATGTACCACGACTTAAGAACCACATACTGGTGGCCTGGCATGAAAGCCCACATAGCAGCCTACGTTGGCAAATGTTTGACCTGCGCAAGAGTCAAGATCGAGTATCAAAAACCAGCAGGCCTACTACAGCAACCGGAAATCCCGAAGTGGAAATGGGAGCAGATTTCCATGGATTTTGTTACAGGACTACCTAGATCCCAACGCGGGAATGACACTATTTGGGTGATAGTAGATCGATTGACTAAGTCTGCACACTTTCTGGCCATTAAGGAAACAGACAAGTTTTCTACCTTAGCAGAAATCTATTTGAAGGAAGTAGTCTCCAGGCACGGGGTGCCAACTTCTATTATTTCCGACCGAGACGCTCGTTTTACTTCCGAGTTGTGGCAAGCTATGCACAAATCCTTTGGCTCACGTTTGGACATGAGCACCGCTTATCACCCGCAAACGGATGGGCAGTCTGAACGCACCATCCAAACCCTGGAAGACATGCTTAGAGCATGTGTGATCGATTTTGGCAAGAACTGGGAGAAGCATCTACCGCTGGTGGAATTCTCCTACAATAACAGCTACCACACTAGTATTCAGGCGGCACCTTTTGAGGCATTGTACGGTCGTAAATGCCGATCACCTCTCTGCTGGGCGGAAGTCGGTGATAGTCAACTCACAGGCCCAGAACTAGTGGTAGACACAACAGAAAAGATATCACAGATCAGGCAACGCATGGCGGCAGCTCGTGACCGTCAGAAAAGCTACGCTGACAAGCGTAGGAAACCATTAGAATTCCAGGTCGGGGACCGGGTTCTACTTAAAGTCTCACCCTGGAAGGGTGTGGTCCGTTTCGGTAAACGGGGCAAGCTGAATCCACGGTATGTTGGACCATTCGAAATTACCGAGAAAATCGGTAAGGTTGCTTATAGATTGAACCTACCTGCAGAGCTGAGTGCAGTACACAATGTCTTTCACGTGTCTAATCTGAAGAAGTGTCTGTCAGATGAAACACTCATAATTCCTTTCAAGGAACTAACTATTGATGAACAGCTACACTTTACTGAGGAACCGATTGAGATCACGGATCGAGAGATCAAAACCCTCAAACGTAGCCAGATACCCCTTGTGCGAGTTCGTTGGAACTCACGACGCGGCCCAGAGTTTACCTGGGAGCGGGAGGACCAGATGAAGTCCAAGTATCCCCAGTTGTTCCCAAACGAAAACCCCAGCGCTGAAGCTACAACCGAATTTCGGGACGAAATTCCAAACTAACGGGGGGATGATGTGACACCCCGTTAAAACACGCTAGCTTGGCAGTGGCTGCTTCAACTTTCGGGACGAAAGTTCTTAAAACTTGGGGATAATGTGACACTCGAGGTTTTTCCGAACGATCACCTTGCAATATTTTGTGTGTATATAAATATTATTAAATGGAAACGTGATTTTTTACATGATATGTGTGATATGTATGTTATATATATATATATGTATGTGAGTCGAGACCATGACTCGCAACCGGGCGGTTGCGAGTGGGCCACTCGGTCTCGAGTGGGCCTATGAGCCGCAACCGGTTTGGGCCGAAACCCCAAGCCCAACCCGAAAACCCCCCCCTTGTATAAATCCCCAACCTTCTCCTCACTTTCCTTCATTTGCTACAAACCACACAAACACACTTCTCCTATTTTCTCTCAACAAGAAACCCCAAACAACATCCCAACCTTCTCCAACTTTCGGATTCAAGCAAGGATCTCGGACAAGGACTCGGTCAAGACCATCACTCGGACACTTCATCTTCTCTCATTCTCTTCTCTTTGTTTTCGGCTCCTCCTTTTCATAACCGGTTAGTGTTATCTTTTTGTGTATAAGATTTAGGCATGTTGTATGAACTAAGAAATGCTTGGTTAGTAGTTTTATGTATGATTTTTAGGATGGTTTGTGAAACTTGAACTATATGTGAAAACCCTTGTGTATGAAAGCATGATAATATGTTTACATGGCCAAAAGAATAGTGATTTAGGAATGATTATGCCAACCGAACCATGTCTAAAGTTACAAAAATGCATGTTCTTGTTCTTGCATGATGATCTTGCTTGAAAAACATGTGATTTTGGTTCATAAATATATGATTATGTTGATATGAAAACCCTAGAAAATGATGAACATAAGATGAACTTGTTTGAATATGACTTGAAGATGTAAAAATGGCAAAGTTTGATCTATCTTTACTAGTATTCAGATTAGGAAAAAGTGTTAGTGAAACCTTATTGGTAGTTTCCTAATCTGGGTCTGATTTCATATGTACAAATTGGACTGTCATATCTGCATCATCACGTGTACATGAAAATGACAGCATTCCGACTCGCAACTGCGCCGTTGCGACTCGCAACCAAGGCATGACAACTCGAGACCACGTAGTTGCGACTCGCAACCACTGCATGACTACTCGAAACCACACGATTGCGACTCGAGACTACGACCGTTGCGACTCGCAACCACAGCGTGATGACTCGAGACCACGGTTACGACTCGCAACCATAACGTGACAAGCCGAAACCACCTGGTTGCGACTCGAGACCAGCTGGTTGCGAGTGGGCTGTCCATTTTGGTTATTGGGCCAATATGTGTTTAACTTGGGCTATCTGTTGACTGGACTATGTGTTGCTGTTGACTGCTTAATTATTTAGGCCGGCCCAGTAACCCACTGTTTACTTATATGCTTGATACGTGTTAGTTATGTGTAAGTTTTTACGTGAATGCTTGTACACCAAACCTGACCTATACCGGTAACCATGCTAGGACGTGGTGACCAGCGTGTTTGACCAAGTAACCTAAATCTACCGAGCAACCCAAGGTGAGTTCACAACTTAAAAGCATGCGTCCCGGTGGTTTGGGACACGAGACTAAAACAATCCTATCCCCTGGTAAAAGGGGATACCATTTACATACCTTCCCTAGTTATTGGGAACAAAACTTACTTTTCCTTCCCTGGTATTGGGAAACCTTTTGGTTAATTACTGTTTATACGGATTGCAACTAACGGCACTAAACGAAACTCTATCACTCAAGTCCCTACTACAAATACCGATTAGTCGCCGGGTTCAGGCGAACGGGTTATTAGTTGATAGCGCTATTTAGGTGTTTACCAGCCTCACACCGTGCCCTGGTTTGGGATCGGTCGTGAACTAATGTACTCAGGCATCCGTCAATGATGATAGAACATTGACATCGGGGCATCCTGCGGAAACGCAACGGTTACCTAGTGTTCGGTATTGGAAAAACAGTTTAGTCGCTAACTTTTGGGGTAGCTCCCCATGGCATGTATAAACGGATAAATTAACCGGTGAAACAAGTTTTTGGAAATTAAAACTGGACAACTAGTGAACTCACTCAGCATTATTGTTGACCCCCTTACTGCATGCTTTGCAGGTAACCCGTGACGAAGGAGCTTGCTGCTTGGGAACGTGTAGTGTCTGTTCACCCTTGTGTTGGGTGTTACCTTATTTTGAATTATGAACTTTGTTTAAACTACTTTACTTATGCTTCCGCTACTTATTAACTGTTTGAACTTAAAACCTTAAACTCTGAACTTGACATTTGCTAATCCTATGGTTAGTAAGTATTACTTTTGTTAACAACTTAAAATTATTCAGAATAATTGGTGGCTGGATCCTGGTCAGTCACGCCCTCGAAGCGGGTGTTATCCGCAGGTGGATTTTGGGGGTGTGACATTACAGACATAAAGTGTTTTGCTAAGAAAGCTACGAATAAATGTCAGATGGCAGAAGGCTTGGAACCTTCAGCTTTGGACTTCTTGGCTTTCTTAGACTTCTTGGCCTTAGCGCCATCACCACCACCAACCGCGGAGGTCTCTAAACCAACATCCTTTGAAGCATCAGGCAGACTGGAAAGGGTATCATCACTATCTCCGGAATAAGATCTCTTCTTGGAAAGGAAGCCCAAAACCTCAGCACACACCTTTTCATTCAGACCCTCAGGTTTCATATCCTGTAAAACAGATAAAGGCTTACCAAAGCAAGAGGAAACCTGATGAACATAGGGATAGGTTAGCCTCTCCATTTGTTCAACTGAGCTCTTGAATACATCAGAAGAATCCGGGCGAAATAAGGGAGACTTTTCCAAAGCATGCCCAGCTTCATGCAGTTTATAACCAGCAACAAGACCTTGGTGTTTTCCCAAGTTGAGCAATTTTGTATACACTTCACCAAGAGCAGAGTTAAACTCAGTAGAGTGAAGTAGGTAAGTGACAACCTGTTGAAAACCCTGCTCAATCAACCACTGGTTATCGCTAGTGGCACGAGACACTGAAGCCTTCAAACTCTTTTTCTCCTCATCAAAGGCTTTCTGGGCAACAGACAAAGCCTCCCTGTCCGCCTTTAGCTTCAACCGATCAGCCTCGAAGTTCTTCTTAAAGTCAGCCATTTCAATTTCATGCTGCCCGGATAAGCCTTCAACCTTCTTAGACCAAGCCTCCTCCTTCTCAGCAAAGCTGCTGATCTCCTTTCTCATTGACGCCATTGAAGACTTCATTTTATCTTTCTTTTTAGAAAAGTCTTCATGCTCTCGCATCCTTTGGCGAAAACGAGCAACCCCCTGAGGAAGCACGGCTGCAAGGTTGCAAGTACTAAGAATCATCCGGGATAGCATCACATCATCGTCCATCCCAGAGATAGTCTTATGAACCGAAGGAGGAGCAATATGACTAAGGGCCTCTTCACAGACAGAAGCATCTTTAAAGCTATCATCCACCTTCACCGACCAGCTTGGCACATAAACGGCATCAGGATTCAACCCTTCAACGTCCATACTCGAAGAACCTTGAACAGGTGTAGCAGCAACCTTCCTGGCCGAATCCTTTTTGTCACGAACAACTAACTTCCCTTCCCTTTCGGAACCCGCCTCAACACCTTGGTCCTCAGACTCTTCGATATCATCACTCAATTCCACCGGTTCAGTAGAGGTGGATTGAGGAGCAGCTTTCAAACGACGAGTAGATCGTCGAGTTGAAGCCTTGGGAGCAAGAGGCTTAGAGAAACCTTTCACAGTCGACACACTAACATACCCACCACTCTCAAACCTTTGCTCAACAGTCCTAACAACAACATTCTCACCCGGAACAGATGGAGCATCCTCAAACACAACGTCCGAAGTGTCATCACTCTTGATGAAATCCAAGGCAGACATAACTGAAAAGAACAAACGGACAAAACATGAGACAAAAATTTGAAAAATAAAACAAAAACAAAAACAAAAATGCATACATGTGCCATCTCTCATCAGAACCGGATCCCGGTCGGCTTTTTCCCACAACTTACTAACCCCTAATAGAACCAGCAAATGCTCAGGAAAGGGACGAACCCTCGCAGGGCATTTACGAATACATTGCAGAAAAGCATCATTTAAATCAGACTCAAGGGGTTCCGGTTCATTGAGAATAGCATCCAGGTGACGCCACACAGTTTTAAACGGAACAATAGTGTCCGAAACCCAGAAAAAACGATTCTTCCAAGTTCCAAGCGTGGTAACCATTGATGAAATAAGGCCAGAATCAACCTTAGACGCTTCAAAAGTAAACGAATCGCCATTCTTGGTGAGTCGGAAAAAACGACGGAATAACAACAAAGAGGGATCATATCCGAGGGCACGGCACAAAACCTCGAAGTGTAAAACCCTAGCCATGCCCTTCGGATGAATCTGACCAAAGGAAACCCGGTAATACTCTAACAAATTCAAAACAAACAGAGAAAACGGATAGCGAAGGTTTGAAAATTCAAAGTGACGGCAATAAAGGGCGATGAAACCAGCCGGACATTTATCAATCGAAGCGTCACACGCAGGAGCAGTAGGTGTAAATTCAGCCCCAATGCCATAATCTTTACAAAACAACTCTACTTCCTCTTGGGTTAACCGGGAAAAGGATCTCGCTAAATCCTTAAGGGCACCCATTTTTGCAAGAAAATTATGAAACAAAAGTAAAGCAAAGGATGAACAAACACTAACCTTGAAAGAAAAGGGGAAAGATTTGCAGGAAACACTTGATGCAAAATGAAACGGCAGCAAAGAAAAATATAAAACGAGTTAATATAGGGGCAATAAAGTAATTAAAGTCTTCTGCAAAACCGCCACCCTATCTACTGCCATACATCAATCAAATCAACTGTCAATCATTTAAAATTCAAATTCAAATATTAACTGCCTTCAACCTTTCAACCCATCAAGCAACGAGCCATTGAAAGCTTCAAGCAATAACACACATGCATAAAAGTCAGAAGTCTTTGAGTATACTACCCAAAAGCCTTTGACTTGGGAGGCTGATGACGGGGGTAGCCCAAGACTAAATAAAGTGACTAAACATGCAAGTGCTTAAAGGGTTAAACGGTTCAATGGTTGAAAAGCTGTGAAACGGGAAAAGCGAGGAGGGAACAGTAATCAATCACATCCGAGCTCACTTCACCAACCCACGCTCGCAAAAGCAAAGCAGGTATGAACAATACATGCTATTATCCAGGGGACAAAAGCCTTCAACCCCAAACGGGGAAACCCTCCACTGCAAACAGGTTCTACTAGTCTTGTACATACCATTTGAGGAGATGTCTTCCCCTATAAGAAGACAGCTCATTCACCCTAAAAGACATTCTTCGATCAGTTGAGATTCCCTCATTTCTGGTCATTCGTGGAGTACTTGCTCACTCTCAAGTTACTTCTTATCACATCCACCACACACATTCTGTTTGCTTTCACTTCTGGATTCGAGCACGTCTCGGAGAAAGAACTCTCAGCAAACAACAATTACATACTAGTGAACCTCCTTCCACGTTTTGCAAACGTGGGGGGACCCCGCGACCTGCGTTAGGCAAGGTTGAACCCTTCAACCTTTTTGCCTAACCGACTCAGCTACCATCTTTGGTCTCGTGTTTGTTGCATCAACAGACCACAACCCCACTGGTCTCTACACACATACTTACAAAGTCGGAATTAGTGAGGGTGTGTTCTAGAAGTGAGACGACACCGAGCAAGGTCCATGCAAGTACACATTGATTATGTGGACATTGCCACTTGCAAGCAAGGGCGAAGGTTAGTTGGTGACCGTGGGTGCACCCGCCCACCCCAATGTTTCGGTTAGCTGAAGTGTATAGGTTCCGATTTTTCGTCCGAAAATTTTAAAAATTGTATAGGATCGCCTCCTCCCAATTATTTTTCCTAAATTTTTATACAATATATAAATTAAAGTAAAGTTTGTTACCACTTTGTATATCCTAAATATTTATACAGTATATAAATTAAAGCAAAGTTTGTTACCACTTTGTATATAAGTGTTGGGTAGTTTTGTAAATATATTTTAACTCTTATTTGTTTAACCCTAAATACCTACCACACAATAAACTTAATCGCAAGTTTTTATGTGTAAGAATGGGTCCTTTGAATTAATGAAATTTTTTAGTTTTATTTGGAACTATTATTATTTGACCTGACCCGAATCAATAGCCTACCTAACCCGAAACATAACGATAGGAAAAAAAATTTGGGTTCCATCACTTTACGCCCCCTCGAAACTTTTGGTCAAGCTCCGCCAGTGCTTGCAAGAGCTTCAATTCGATGCTTTATGGGTGTTGGAATCACTCCTCATCTAAAGATTGAAGTGTTTTTGCTCATTGTTTAGTTTTCAAGACCAGGGCTCATAACCAAAATTTTGGATATTTGCGCTTTGGGATGAAATGTGTAAAGATAACACTTCTAGCAGATTAGTAATTGTATAAAGCATGATACTAAACCATTCCATGAGTTCAACTTGAAAATGGGTTGAGAATATGTAAGTGCATGTTTTAAACAGTGTGTTGGAGATGTTGAAATGGGTATGTGAACTGACCTAAGGAATGTAACGTTTGATAAGGGCATTTAGTTACACGTGTCTTGATTTTATTAAAGGAAGTACGTGTTACCGTTTGAAGGACGACAATGCTAAATAAATGAGCTTTTAAGAGTTGTGAAATTGAAATGGAAAGGAAGCATGTTGAGAAATTTTAAGTAATTGGTAATAATGAGAAATGGTAAAATTTTAAGGAAGTATAGGATTAGTTAATGTAGTTGTAAAAAAAGACATGGATGTGTGCTTATGTGAAAGTAGTTATTTTTGTATTTCCAAATTGGATGCAAGTAAATTACATGAGACATGTGAAACTTTGTGTACTTGGAGTTTCAAAGACATGATATGTACATATAATAGTTATGTAAAGTATGATGAAAGAGCTAGATCCTAAGCTCTAAGAAATTGTTAGATCACATGAAACATATATGTTACATAACACCTTCGATAGAAAAAAGAATAGTAAAAGTGTATCTGTATGCATGATAAGGACCTTTAGATAATGAAAATACAAGTATGATCAACCATGTGCTTAGACCACCCGTAGTGGGGCGTTATTTTAAAAAAAATTTTGAAAAAAAACGTTTCAAAACGCCCTCTCCCCCACTACACTAGGCGTTTTGGGGCGTTACTTTTTGAAAATTTGCATACAAGTGTTTTAATTATAATGCTTAAGAGATAAAGGGTGGCCAATGAGGAGTGGTCAACTGTTTAACTAACCAATGAGCACTATCTTTGTTTTTTTTTTTTTAATGATTGGAAGGGGCATTATTCGCACTACACCATTTTTGCAATAACGCCCCATGTTGACTGGAATAACACGTGTCGGATAATGCCCCATGATGGGGGCATTATTTTTCTTAACCACTACACATGGTGTTAGTAGTATTTATTTCTTAATTTGTACATATCATGAATGTTGTAAGAGATTGTCATGTGATTTAAAAAGTTGTGTTTTGACGGAAAGTGCATTGTTGATCCATAGTCGAACCATGAGTGGTCGTGCTTGGTAGATTTTGGACGTCTTCTTTTTTTTTTTTTTTTTTCTGTATATCGATAATTAAACTTACAATTTAAAAGTAATGATGTGTTGCATCCCTCGTATATATGGCGATGATTTAACAATAGTTTATAAATTCAAAATTTACAAGTTTATAAATTCAAAATTTACTAGTTTTATCTTGTAAGGGTGTTACGAAATTCTAAAGGGCAAAATAATTCAAAAGAAGAAGAAACTATCCAAAGGAAAGGTCAAAAACCGAGAAATTAAAGTCCAAATATATAACATGAAGAAATGTTGCGTGGATTGGTCGTTGAGTGTTCTGATAAAAGTGAGAGAGATCCAAAAGCAAGGGTTTGTTTACTAGTTCATAGAATCTTTGACTTCATGGCTTATAGTGGTTCCATATACTTTTTAGAAAATTGTAACATGTGTGTGTATATATATTCATATAGGTTTCACATTTATATGTCAACATTTGTTGTGCAAATTTATAACATATGTAGTTTTTATATATTAATGAAAATTTAAACCTTTAATGCTTACTATTGTATACAAGGTTCATAATAGGATAGATTAATGTAATGTATAGTCGGTGATTTCTATACCGCTACCTTATTTTAGTTTAGTGTGAACTTATATATGAATGTCTAAAATTGGTCTTTCAGTATCCGTTCACATGAACATACATATCACGTAGAATCCTTTGTCATATTTACATCTTGTTGGCGATTTTTACAACCTTACATCTTACTTTTGAAGATTATCTAATAATACCATAACTTGTATCCGTTATTTGTTGGAATACGTTCAACCAAAAAACTTTGTTTTCAGTGTACTCTTGTTCTAACATTATTATTGCTCACGACATATTTATTTCAAAATCTTGTAAACTACGTGATTATTAAATAATTCTAGTTTTATTTCACGATATAAACTCGATTTTGAGTGTGCTTATTTCCCTATGCAATTATAATACACAAGAGCACAAACTAGCATTGAAGTCACCTAATACAATCTTTGTTATAACTAAAATGAACTAACAGTACATATTATATCGATTAATTAAAAAACAAAAAGGCAATGCTTTGTTGTCATTGTCATGTAGTAACATTATATATTGATATATCTTATTTCCCAGGAGAATGGAAGTAGGAAAGGGTTGTGTCTTTTAGGGGAAAAGTTGAAGAAAAATGAATGGTGGGTCATCTTTGGGCAATATATTGAAACCTCAATTTCCCATACAATCAAATAAAATCATTGGTAGGGTATTGTTGTCCTTTTATTGAATGACTCAACTTCATACACAAATAAAATAATATTACAATACATCCATGTTAAAAAATATGAATTGATGATTTTTTTAAATACTTTTATAGGAGAGCCTATATGCTAAACATGATTTTACTTCCGTAGCCATAAAATGTGTGAATGCATTTGATGCATCCTTTTCATATTCATGTATCTTAATAAATATCTTTATAAAAAAGAGTTAAATGTCATTTTAATCCCTATGGTTTGTGTCATTTTACCAGTTTAGTTCAAATGTTTCATTTTTCGCCTGTGGGTCCAAAAAAGTTTCACCGTTGTCATTCGGTCATTTTATATGTAATTCTGTTAACTAGAAGGGCAATTCTGCCACATAAAATGACCGAATTGTCCTTCTCGTTAACAGAAAAATAGATGAAGTTAACCCAGTAGACTAAAATGGCAACGATGAAATCTTTTTAGACCCACAGACAAAAAATAAAACCTTTGTACTAAACTGACAAAATAACCTAAAACCACAGAGACTAAAATGACATTTAACTCTTAAAAAAATCTTAAATTTTATAACTCTTAATCCTGTTTATTAAGAAAAAAAATAGATACCTGAAAGGTAAAGTCAGATGTTTACATTTAAGAAATTTCTAATGATTCTTGAATACAAACTAAATACACAAATTAATTTCACTTACTTTATTATTATTATTATTATTATTATTATTATTATTATTATTATTATTATTATTATTATTATTATTATCTACATCACCAATATCATAAAACTAATTCTCTTAATTAATTCAAAATTCCGATATCAACAAAAGCACACTTTATATTACATACAATATCTTTGTGTCCCTTTAAATCTGTACAGTAAAGTAACCATAAACATCTACAAGTTTCTGAAACAAATGCATTTTGCACTTTCTATGAAAGATAAGGTATCAAACCTGTAAACTTCAAAACCACATCGACTAAACTTGTAAGAAAACAAGAAATCACTAACAAGCAAACCGATGAACATTGCGATCTCTGAGGATTCCAGTGTATAAAGCAACTCTATTTTCAGGCATGTTAATTTTCCTTTTACCCCCCTCATCTTTACATATTGACGAACTAGTCCTCAACTTTTGTAAATTCTTACTTTTGAATCTTTTTCTAAACTCCTCTCCACTGCCACTTGGTTCCATCACATCTTCTGCAAAACGAACCTTTTTTTTCTTCTTCACCCTCTTCTTCCCATCTACACCAAATTACCAAAAAAGTCAAACTAAAAAAAGTCAACGAAATTGAAAGTTTGACCAAAGAAACCAAACCCAATTTCAAGAAACAAGATTTAACTAAATACAAGTATACAACCCTCTTCTCCCATCTACACCAAATTACAAAAAGGTCAAAATTGATAAAAAAAAAGTCAAAATTGAAGAAAAAAAAGTCACAAATGAAGAGAGTTTGACAAAATAAAGTCAAACACAATTTCAAGAAAAAAAAAGATTTAAAGAAATACATGTATAGTTGTATACAACCCTCTCCTTCCCATCTACACCAAATCACAAAAAAAGTCAAAATTGAAGAAAAAAAGTCAACGGGACATAAAAGTTTGACCAAAAAGTCAAACAAGATTTCAAGAAAAATATACAAACCTACAGAGATACAAGGTCTTGGGTGGTGGGTGGTGGTGAATTTTCCGGCGACGGATACGGCGGCGGATGTGGTGGTGGTGGGTGGTTTGTGGTGGCGGAAGGCGAGGAGGATGACGGTGCCGGAGACGGCGACCATGGCGGTTGCTAAAACGATGCTATTTGAAGCAAAAATTGATGATGACATGATGAAATTGTGTTGAATTGTTGGTGAATTTTGGAGAATTATGAAGATCGGTGAAATGGGTGTGAGAATTTGATTAAAGAAAGAGAGAAAAAACGTTTCTTGATTAAAGAATTCCGATGGAAGTTTTGAAGTTTTCAAGTGTTGAAGAAGTTGGTAGGGGGAGTTTTTAAATAAAAAGGGGGAAAATATGACCAATTAAATAATAACCTAATAAAGCATTAAAGATTTAAAAGATATCATATTTTTTTTCTTTCTTTGTATTAAAATAAATTCAATAAATGCTGTATTTATTATATTTAGTGTGTATTTGGTCACCTATAAGACTAAATCCAAGTTAGCATGACTAAACCAGTGATGTTATTGGGTTGGATTTCACTATTTTAGTATTTTTAAATCTCGTAAATCGCGTATCTAACAATAAAAACGAATTTGTTATTCGGTCTTTATATCTTTGAGGCTTATGAATTGCATTATGGTTATCGTAGTTGTTGTTTATACTTCAATTGACTGAAATTTACTCGTTAGATTTTCGATCACCAAAAATTGACCTTAAGCTTGTCTCATAAAGGAACTTGATGTACCGGTTATTTAAGTACAATTTCATCAATTATAACTAACAAATCTAAATATTATTTATACTTTTTGATATTGTATGGTATATAAATAGACTAGAGATTTAATATGAATACACATGTGAAATCTGTTTTGAGTAATCTTGTAAGAGTCATTTATTACTGTACACGTATGCTAACACGTAATTTTTAATATAAATAATATCAAAAATCAGGGGCACAGGATTCAAGGGATTGGGGGAGGGGGGCACCTGACCCCTCGAACTTTTCGGTCAGTAATGTTATGTATATACATTTCGTATAGAATTTTGTAGGTATATATGTTTTCGACCCCCGGGTTTTATAAAAAAAAATAGGTATATACGTTTTCGACCCCCCCGGTTTTAAATTTTTTATTTTATCTATATAGCCCAAATAAAATATTTAATTAGCCCAAATCATTATATTTGGAAGAATGCATATTATATAACCCAAATCATTATATAGCCCAAATACAAAGCCCACCCTATAAAAAAATCCAAATTCGTTGTACTGGTGACTACGACCAGAAAGAACAGAAGACAGAAGGGCTGAAGGGGGGAAAAACGCATGCCGGCTGATCTTGTTCAACTGCACTGCTGCGTTACTTGTGGATTCACTGGCTGTTATGGTCATTTTCGAGTTCTTCAATCTTCATAAGGTTAGAGGTTTGTGTTTTTTATCTTTAGGTTTAATTTAGGGCTTCAATTTATGTAATTTAGGTTGAAATTACGGGTGAAATTGGTCTGAATTTGTGCCCTAAACTTGTTGAATCTTTATGTAACTAAGTGTAATTTTATTTGTTTAATCTTATTGTGATTTGATTTAGATAGAAATTAGAGTTTGAAATTTAGGGTGATTTGTTAACTTGTTGTGTTATTAGATTATGCTATGGGGAAGTATAAAAGCATAACTTCTTTTTTCAAAAGAAAGAATGAAGAACAAGTAGAGGGAATTGTTGATGGAAACAATGAGATTAAAAGTCAAAAAGCTTCAACAAGCAAACCGGTTAATGAAGCGAATAATGAACCGGTTAATGAAGCGAATCAAAACATTCAACGAGAGCATCAAGATATTCCTCAAAATCCGATTAACATCAATGAGATTGCTGTGAACTTTAATCTTATTACTCTCTCCTTTTTAATGTTTTGGGCTCTTTGTTCATTTGTTTGTTAAACAATGTTTACGTTTTAATGTTTTAGAACGTTTTTTATTTGATATGAATGTTTGACTAGGCCCGACCCAAATCGAATCACCGACGTCCGACCCGAA
Source organism: Helianthus annuus (assembly GCF_002127325.2). Lineage (NCBI taxonomy): Eukaryota > Viridiplantae > Streptophyta > Magnoliopsida > Asterales > Asteraceae > Helianthus > Helianthus annuus. Next base: position 19,688,106 of record NC_035441.2, on the reverse strand, counting down.
CATATCACCTCGAAACAACTCCATAGAAAAAAAATTTTAAGTCCGGTACTTTCCGACCCTCCGGTGAAAATTTTTAAGCTTTGCCACTATAAAAATGCCATATATATTTCAGTTCTCTCCCAGTTAACTTTTTTATAATTCTAAACTAAACCTTATTTACATTCTTTTATGAATTATTATTATTAATATATGTTAGTAGCAAAACTGAATGAATAGTGGTATGTAGGTGATTCACCTACCTGCTTTTCTACTTCACCCTCATAATTTCCTTTGGCTTGCCACGTTTTGAAGGGTTTGACACCTGTTTTGTGGGTGCTATTTGTCTGGCTTATCTTATTATCTCACCTCTTTGTCTGTTTATCTGAGGTTTAGATTTTTGAACATCAAACCCACAAGTGGGTTTCTTTATCTCTGTCTTGCTTTCTTCTCCGGTGATTGAAGTTGAGTATTGTTTAATGCTTGTGTTCAGATGCCTTGTCAGCTCTTGCGATGTTTATGTATTAATTATACTGTGAATCATTTAGGGTTTTTTGATTCCATATTTGTTTTGGGGTTTTTTCGTAAGTTAGATTTCTGATTCCCGATTTGAACCGCCAACTTGCCCTATTTGGTTTTCTGATTTGGGTTTTGCCGTCATTTCTGTGTTTAGTCTCATATGGGTTTGCTGATTTGTGATTTTTGGCCGGAATGTAGTGGCCATTAACTTTCATTATCCTATCTTAATTTAGATATTCTTTTTGTAAAGTTTAAATATTTTGTTGTTGATATTTTAATTTTGATTACCATATTAGTAAAAATATATTTGTACTATATAATAAAAGAAACCAAAGGAGGGACACTTGTCATTATTCTAAACCATGTGTTTTAATTTTTGATTACCATATTAGTAAAAATATATTTATACTATATAATATAAGCATCATTTTTTGTACTTATATAGAGAAAAAAATTACGTTTCAATCGGATGTTTTTGTCACACCCCAACGGATGGCGGAATCATCGGGGCGCGGCACTGAGCGAAACAGATTGTCCAGAAGTTTCCATAACAATTATCATTACTATTCAGTTTAAAGTAACATGTCCCATACCATGTCTCAAACAGTAAACAAATTATTACAGACAAAATCTAGGCAAATAATTCTGTTCCGACAACTCAGATTTAAATATAGCAATTGTTTATCTGCTTCTAGAGACCCTTGATTCAATTACTACAGACAACTATTTGTTGGACTCTAGATCTTTATTCTAGCCTCGCTTTCCTAGCAGATAAGCATCCTAAATACCTGTCACATACGTTAAAATAAAAGTAAATACACATAGTGTAAAGGCGAGTATATAAGTTTGATAATAGCATATAGAGTTCGAAATAGTTTACGCATAACCAGCACGTACACAGCGGAAAACAAAGCATGTTAATTATCGACACGGATCTATCGATATTTAATACCAATGACTGCGGGTTGACTGCCCGAGGCAGTTCGTAATACATGATCACCACTATAATCCATGCAAATAATTGTCCTTAACAATCCCCGCATGAGCGGGTGCTGAGTCCAAACTATAGTACTATCGTCGTTAAGGCAGGTAGACAGCACTCCATGTGTAAACATAACAAACAAGCATTCATTAAGTCACGTATAACATGCGGTCACTGTTAGCGTTTAAAAGTATTACGTAGTGTGTTCGATGTGATTTTGTATATGTAACGTATGTAACACCCAAAAGTGCATAAAGCAAAAAGGGGACGAGTATACTCATAGTGGTTGATGGATTGAAGGGAGCGCTTGAGAGTAATGTTAGCCTGAACAGTTTGATAGTATAACGATAAGCAATGCGTAAAACGGAAACAAGTGTCGATGGATCGGACAGCTGGTCGATCGGACGGTAGTCCGATCGGACGGCTGACCATTCGGTTGACAGTCCGTTCGGACAGTTGTCCGGTCGGACGGGAGTCCGGTCGGATGGCTGTTCGAGTGGATTGTTTCTTCCTTTGAGTAGGATGTGTTTGTGTATGATGGTTGTCTTTTGAAGTTTTCGTTGTAGCATTTGAAAACCTTGAAGTATCTTTGCCTTTCAGGTCGGTCGATCGGACGATCGTTCGACCGGTCGGCAACCCGATCGGCTGGTACTTCAGTGAAGAACATGTCCTCAGCAAGAGGTCACTTGATCAGACAGTAGTTCGATTGGGTGGCATTTCCGTGCATCGGACATGTTGAAAAATCGATTAAGTATTTAAAGTCAAGTATCTCATGATCCGAAGAGTAATCCGATCGGATGGCAGTCCGATCGGACAGCAGTTCATTCAATATTCAATCTTCAAGATAGGTTGTTTAAGTGTGGGACCCATGTGCTAGCCGATTGGCTGGCCAGTCGTTCGGCTGTCTGTCCGTTCGGCTGGCGTCACACCCCCAAAATCCACCATGCGGAGTACCACCGCTTGGAGGCGTGACGTGACCAGGATCGAGCCACCAATCATATTGAACAATGTAATTAAGTAAATGAAATCAACCACAATACGATTGATGACTAAAGCTAGTTAACTAAGTTTAGTTTAAACCAGCGGAAGCATAAACGTAAATCCAAAATATATAAGTCCATAGTTCATAAGTTTAAAGTCCAAAACTCAAGTTTAATAAGTTCATAAGGATTTAAATATTAAGCACGGAACATAACAGTCCGTACACCACAACAACTCCTTCCTCGTGCAAGCTCCAAGCATTTAGCGACCTGTACGGCATGTAACAACGAGTCAACAACAAAGTTGAGTGAGTTCACGTTTGGTTGTTTAGTTTTAAGTTGTTTCCGAAAATGCGGTTTGTCTTTCGTTGGCGTAATTGCCGTGGGGGTTACCCCGTAGTTGAAAGTAAGATTAACCAGTTCATTCTTTATTACCCAAACCATATCCATGATTAGTGGGGGCTTCCCCATGTGAACCACTAGACCGTATGATATCGACTACTACGCAAGTAAGTTGTGCCCTACATCAGTGTCTATCATCACTGATGGTTTGCCATAGTCCATTAGTACACGCCCGTCCGACTGGCACGGTGTGAGGTTTGTTAAACCTAATAGCGCTATTAACTAATGACCCCCTCGCCATTGGCCTCGGCTATTAAGTCGATATAAAATGAGGGACTTATGATAGAGTTTTATCTAATAAGTTTAAGGTTGTTGTCCTACCCAGGGAGGACGAACGTACGTAATTCTCCCAAAGAGAATACGCAGGATTAATAATGGCATCCTACCCGAGGAGGATGGCCGTACATATCCTACCTAAGTAAGATATGTAGATTCCGTTTTAATTCTTTAACCCATTCCCAAACCACCGGGAATCCCATGCCTTAGAAAGTGTGTGAACTCACCTTGGTTTGCTCGGTTAGAATCTCAAATATTGCTAACAGTCAAGGTCGGTCAATCACGTCCTAATATGATTACCAGTTAGTCATTTAGTGGTTTTCAAATAGAGCACAAAGTTCCTACACGTATCTATCACATAACATGAATCACTTTAACGGTTTATGCCCATATAAACTTCCCATCTATTCCCGTTCATAAGCAAGCACACGACATTGCACATAACGCTTTTATTGACATATAACATGTTAGATCATTCACAGATAACATACTCGACATTTAGACACGCAATTTACTACTTATGTCATTTCGACTTAAATATCCGAAACTGGGCTGTTTTCGAGCATTTTAATAAAATAGTTATCTTATTTCAAAAATTCCCAACTTTTTACAGAAGGTGCTATGGGATCCAAATATTATGGTGTAAAAATATCAGGGTCCAATTCATTGCCAATATTTTATAAAAATCATTTTCCAGACTGCAATCAGATTCATTATTTTCTGACTGCAGCCCACGGAATAATTCGTTAAAAATTCATTGTAAGTCGGATTGACGAAATTCCAGTGGGACAATTACTACGAAATCAGTGTCCATCTACAGTACCAATTTCATGATCTAATACTACACAGAACTCAAGTTATGACAGAAAACAGAATGCATATTTTCAGCAGTAAAAATGCAGCTCTAGCTGCTGTTACAAAATGACACTTTAAAAATAGTAAACGAAGTCCAAAAATTACGATTCCAGTGCCATTAGAACCGTATTTCATAATACATAACTCTAGACTTCAGAAAATCAGTTTTTCGTTAATGTTACGGTCTGGTTACAGCCAACTGAAGTTGGCTGTAAAAACCAAACAGCCTGCTGTTTCAGCTTTTATCTTTTTAACTTGTGTTCGATTGATTCCGTTAACATGTTTAATGATCACAACAACATCAAACATCAATATTACAAGTAGACAGCAAGTAATCAGTAACATAATCAAGACAACTTCAGTTTATCATCACTTCATTATGTTTCATCAATATTTCATTACAAGTTAGTTTATATGCAAGACTTTGTTCATGGTTCTTTACTGTCCATGGATTTTCATCATCAAACAACTATTAACCACTCTAATAACATGAAAAATGAACGGATCTAAGTTCTTACCACTAGTTCAAGACTAGGGAAGTTCGAGTGAAGAAATGTGGTGGTTAATAGCGAATGGAGAAGGTCCTTCCACTTCCGAACGCACCGAGCTTCATTGTAGGACTTCTTGCACCTTTGGGTGAGTGTAGATTGCTTGAAAGATGATGTGAGGGTGGTGGTATGGTGGTGGTTGTTGTCTGCCGAAACAAAGGAAGAAGGAGAAGGGAGAGAAGTGGTGTTGAATGTGTGGATCGTGAAATGAGGCTTATGCTCACAAGACTACTCTTATAACCATTTCATGTGTTCATCCATTGTGTAAAGTGTCATAGATGGGGGAACATGATCCAATATAATAATCAAATAAAATCTATGGTGGGGCCACCATGTTGGACGGTCATAGGTTGGGGGGGGGTCTAGATGTAGGTTGTAACTAGTTAGTTTAATCATAGTTGAAATCTAAGTGTATTGGTTAGGGTATTAGTTACTAGATATTTATGTAGTGTGTGTTGTGATATTCGGGGACCATAACTAATTCAGAAAAATAAAAACAATGTCTCTGGTAATATTTTAGTGTTCCGGGTATTGTCCGGTTGTTCGGTTTGATAATGTTCCGTTAAAGTGCTTAATTAATCCGTAAAGTGTCATACATATATATTTTTGTAACGTTTTAATTTTCAACACTCAGGAAAGCATAACGGACTATTTAATGACTTTTCTGTACACTATTAGTATGTTAACAAGTACATGTAAGTATAACATAGTAATCAGAGAGCAGATAAGTAATTCCACACAGTCGTCAAGCACTTTAATTATCAATAATAAATTGTACGGAATACATGGAATTTTGTGGGTTGTCACATTTTCCCCCTGTTTAGAAAATTTCGTCCCGAAATTTAGCACGTGGTTACTGAGGAAGCTAGTTATGTTGCGTTGGTTTTCTGGTTTTCCTGGGGTGTCACATCATCCCCCCGTTGATTTGGAATTTCGTCCCGAAATTGTACAGTAGCTTCAGCCTCAGTAGTGGTTGTACTTTTCTTAAACAGCTGGGGATACTTGAGTTTCATTTGGTCTTCGCGTTCCCAGGTATATTCTGGGCCACGACGGGAATTCCAACGAACTCGGACGAGAGGTATTCTGGTACGCTTGAGAATCTTAACGTCTCGGTCAGTAATCTCTACTGGTTCTTCGACGAATCGCAGCTGGTCGTCGATAGTGAGCTCTTTGAGAGGAACTATGAGGGTCTCATATGACAGACACTTCTTCAGATTTGACACGTGGAATACGTTGTGAACTCCACTGAGTTCTTCAGGTAGATTCAACCTGTAAGCCACCTTGCCAATTTTCTTAATGATCTCGAACGGTCCGACATAACGCGGATTGAGCTTGCCTCGTTTGCCAAAACGGACTACACCTTTCCAAGATGAGACTTTGAGTAGCACTCGATCCCCAACCTAGAACTCGAGTGGTTTCCTTCGCTTATCGGCATAGCTTTTCTGACGGTCACGAGCTGCCAACATTCGTTGTCGTATCTGAGCAATCTTCTCGGTTGTATCTACTACGAGTTCTGGACCAGTGATTTGACTGTCACCAACTTCTGCCCAACAGAGAGGTGATCGGCACTTGCGTCCATACAATGCCTCAAATGGAGCGGCCTGGATGCTAGTGTGGTAACTGTTATTATATGAAAACTCCACTAACGGGAGATGCTTTTCCTAGCCGTTACCAAAATCGATTACACATGCCCTAAGCATGTCTTCAAAAGTTTGGATGGTGCGTTCAGATTGCCCATCCATCTGTGGATGATAAGCGGTGCTCATATCTAAACGCGAGCCAAAAGACTTGTGCATAGCTTGCCACAGTTCAGAGGTAAAACGCGCGTCACGATCAGAAATGATGGAGGTTGGCACTTCATGCCTTGATACCCCTTCCTTTAGGTAGATGTCTGCTAGGGTAGAAAACTTATCCGTTTCCTTGATAGGTAGAAAATGTGCAGACTTGGTCAGTCGATCCACGATCACCCAAATGGTATCATTCCCGCGTTGAGATCTGGGCAGGCCAGTAACGAAATCCATGGAAATTTGCTCCCATTTCCATTTAGGTATCTCTGGTTGTTGGAGTGGGCCTGATGGTTTCTGGTATTCGACCTTGACCCTAGCACAAGTCAAACATTTACTGACGTAGGTTGCTATGCTGGCTTTCATACCAGGCCACCAGTATGTAGTCTTGAGGTCATGGTACATCTTATCCGAACCAGGATGTACTGAATAGCGAGACTTATGTGCTTCATCCATCACAAGCTCGCGTAAGTCTCCATACAGTGGAACCCAGATGCGTCCGTTAACATAGTAGGCGCCGTTTTCCTTTTGTTCTAGTCATTGCCTCGATCCTCGTAAGGACTCAGCCCTGATGTTCTCTGCTTTCAATGCTTCAATCTGAGCATCGCGAATCTGAGCGGGAAGGTTAGATTGGATGGTAAGCTATAACGCACGTACACGCTTAGGTATAGTATCCTTTCGGCTGAGGGCGTCGGCCACAACATTGGCTTTGCCCGGATGGTACTTGATAGCGCATTCATAGTCATTCAAAAGTTCGACCTATCGGCGTTGTCGCATGTTTAATTCCTTTTGCTTGAAGATATGCTCGAGACTCCTGTGATCGGTGTAAATGGTGCACTTGGTACCGTACAGGTAATGTCTCCATATCTTAAGCGCGAAAACAATTGCTCCCAATTCCAAGTCATGCGTAGTGTAGTTCCTTTCGTGAACTTTAAGTTGGCGTGATGCGTAGGCAATGACCTTGTCACATTGCATCAACACACAACCAAGTCCTTGGATGGAAGCGTCACAATAAACCACAAAATCTTCTGTGCCTTCAGGCAATGAGAGGATAGGCGCGCTACAAAGTCTATCCTTTAAGTGCTGAAATGCGGACTCCTGTGCATCACCCTAACGATAGGTGACACCTTTCTGAGTCAGTGAAGTGAGAGGTTGCGCAATCTTGGAGAAATCTTTGATAAACCTTCTATAATATCCTGCCAAACCCAAGAATTAGCGGATTTCTGTTGGTGTACGGGGTGCAGGCCAGTTCTTGATCGAGTCAACCTTGGATGGATCTACATGAATCCCATCCTTGTTTACCACATGGCCTAGAAAGTGGACTTCGCGAAGCCAGAAGTCACATTTCGAAAACTTAGCATACAATTGTTCTTTTCGAAGAAGTTCCAGAATAAGCCTCAGATGTTGCTCGTGTTCCTCCTGACTCTTAGAATAGATCAGGATGTCGTCGATGAACACTATGACAAACTTATCGAGGTAAGGCTTGCACACTCGGTTCATGAGATCCATGAAGACTGTAGGTGCATTCGATAATCCAAAAGGCATAACCAGGAACTCATAATGGCCGTAACGAGTTCTGAATGCTGTTTTGGAGACGTCTTCCTCTCGGACTCTCAACTGATGGTAGCCCGATCTCAAATCAATCTTAGAGTAATAACTCGACCCTTGCAACTGGTCGAACAAATCATCAATGCGTGGAAGAGGATAACGATTCTTCACGGTCACCTTGTTGAGTTCGCGGTAATCAATACACATTCTGAAGGTACCATCTTTCTTCTTCACGAATAACACTTGAGCTCCCCATGGCGAAAAGCTAGGACGTATGAAACCCTTTTCCAAGAGTTCTTGTAGTTGTGTGGACAGTTCTTCATGTTCTGATGGAGCTAGGCGATAAGGTGCTCGAGCTATGGGCGCTGCCCCAGGGGCTAGCTCGATCTGAAACTCGACTTGTCTATGAGGCGGAAGACCAGGTAATTCCTCAGGAAATACCTCAGGAAATTCGCGTACAATAGGAATGTCTTCTATCTTCCTTTCTTCCACGGATGTATCAGAAACGAGGGCTAGAATAGCGGTGTGGCCCTTTCGCAAACACTTCTGGGCTTTAAGGAAAGAGATGATGCCTACAACAGCACCACTCTTGTCGCCACGAATCACGAGGGGTTCTTTATCAGAACGAGGGATACAGACGATTTTCTCCTTGCAAATAATTTCCGCTTGGTGTTGAGATAACCAATCCATTCCAATGACAACGTAAAAACTACCTAGAACGATAGGAATGAGGTTGATGGAAATGGTCTGATCGGCAAGGACAAGCTTGCAACCCTTAACTACATGTGTAGCCTCTAAACTTTTACCATTTGCTAACTCTACGATGTGCTTGGTGTTCAAAAGTGTTGGAGTACGCTTAAGCATTTGGCTAACTTTTAAGGACACGTAGCTAGTATCGGCACCCGAATCAAATAAAACAGTAACAAAGAAATCATCTAGAAGAAACTTACCCATCACAACGTTGGGATCGTTCCTTGCTTCACCCTGACCAATCACGAACACACGACCTTGGGCACCATTGCCATTGTGGTTACCTCTGTTGTTGCCTCCATTGTTGTTCCCATTGTGGTTCCCGTTTCTTTGGTTGTTGTTCTGGTTTTGGTTCAGCTGGGGGCAGTTCTTCTTAAAGTGGCCTTCAGCGCCACACTGAAAGCATCCTTTATTGCCCTGCTGATGCTGCTGCTGCTGGTGGTTCTGTGGAGCTTGTTGTTGTTGTTGGCGATTCTGATTCGCAGGATGTGGGCTCCTGCAATCTTTAGCTTCATGACCCAGCTTGTGACATCTCTGACAACGACCCTTGTTGCACTGGCCGCTGTGGTGCAGATTACATCGATTGCACTTAAGGTGATTTCCCTTGTACCCACCCTGACCTTGATTTCCAGAAGACTGCTGACTGGGGCTCCTATACTCGTCTGTCTTTCGCTGCTGGGATTAAGCTGAAGCAGAACCCTTGCCCAAATTTCCATCCCACTTGCGCTTATTATCGTTGGGAGCATCAGAAGTAGTAGCGCTAATACGCTTGGGCAGCCTGTTCTGCTCAACTGCCTGATCGGTGAGACGATGAGCCAACTTGACGATTTGCTGAATGGTGCCAAGATTAGCTGAGGTTACGTGGCTTTGGATTTCTGGCACCAAACCCTTAAGATACAGCTCGATTCGCTTGAAGTGATGGTCCACCATAGTAGGACACAGGATGGCCAGCTCGTTTGACCTCTTCGTGTATGCCTCGATCAGACCCCGTCATCTTCAAATTGAAAAATTCCACCTCCAGCTTGTGGATGTCGTCACGACTGCAGTACTCTTCCTTAATCAGTTCTTTGAAACCGTTCCATGGGGTGACATTAGCAACCGCCAACCCAAGCAGTTGAACCTGTGCCTTCCACCAGGTTAACGCAGCACCTTCGAGTGTCCCGGTAGCGTATTTCACCCTACGATCTTCAGGGCATTCACACATCTCGAAAATAGACTCAAGCTTCTGAACCAGTGAAGAAGGCCTACAGCTCCCTCTGTGCCGCTGAAAGTACTAGGTCGGCAATCCATGAAGGTTTTGAATGTGCACACAGGAGGCTGAGCATGTTGTCCTGTTGCGTGGGAAGAAAAGACAAGGTTAAGCACGAGGGTTGGTTTGCGAAGGTAGGATCTAAACGTCCTAAGATGGGTTGATATGGCAGGTTATACCTCCTGCAGGAACAGCTGCGATTGCCTCAGCAACTCGTTCGTTGATCAAAGCCGTCAGCTGGGCTTGAGTTAGGTTGATACGTCCTCCGCGTCCGTTCATGATCTTCATAACGAAGCAACGTAAGTGAGGAAAGTGTCGCAAAAGTGCGTAAGTGTGGGACGACAGTAGAGAGTAAGCACACAAGGTTCAAATAGCAATTATCACATTATCTAATGCACAGTGTAACTATCTAACCGACAATATAGCATAGATCATACCACCTATTGTGTCGAGTCTTACACGTGGAGCGAAGCGTCGTTGTGGATCGTTGAGCACCGTATAGGTTATAGTCTGGTTTTATCAAATGCCTTTCTCTCTTTAAAACCAAGTTCACTATAACCAATGGCTCTGATACCAATCTGTCACACCCCCAAAATCCACCATGCGGAGTACCACCGCTTGGAGGCGTGACGTGACCAGGATCGAGCAACCAATCATATTGAACAATGTAATTAAGTAAATGAAATCAACCACAATACGATTGATGACCAAAGCTAGTTAGCTAAGTTTAGTTTAAACCAGCAGAAGCATAAACGTAAATCCAAAATATATAAATCCATAGTTCATAAGTTTAAAGTCCAAATTGCAAGTTTAATAAGTTCATAAGGATTTAAATATTAAGCACGGAACATAACAGTCCGTACACCACAACGACTCCTTCCTCGTGCAAGCTCCAAGCATTTAGCGACCTGTAAGGCATGTAACAACGAGTCAACAACAACGTTGAGTGAGTTCACGTTTGGTTGTTTAGTTTTAAGTTGTTTCCGAAAATGTGGTTTGTCTTTCGTTGGCGTAATTTCCGTGGGGGTTACCCCGTAGTTGAAAGTAAGATTAACCAGTTCATTCTTTATTACCCAAACCATATCCATGATTAGTGGGGGCTTCCCCATGTGAACCACTAGACCGTATGATATCGACTACTACGCAAGTAAGTTGTGCCCTACATCGGTGTCTATCATCACTGATGGTTTGCCATAGTCCATTAGTACACGCCCGTCCGACTGGCACGGTGTGAGGTTTGTTAAACCTAATAGCGCTATTAACTAATGACCCGCTCGTCATTGGCCTCGGCGATTAAGTCGATATAAAATGAGGGACTTATGATAGAGTTTTATCTAATAAGTTTAAGGTTGTTGTCCTACCCAGGGAGGACGAACGTATGTAGTTCTCCCAAAGAGAATACGCAGGATTAATAATGGCATCCTACCCGAGGAGGATGGCCGTACATATCCTACCTAAGTAAGATATGTAGATTCCGTTTTAATTCTTTAACCCATCCCCAAACCACCGGGAATCCCATGCCTTAGAAAGTGTGTGAACTCACCTTGGTTTGCTCGGTTAGAATCTCAAATATTGCTAACAGTCAAGGTCGGTCAATCACGTCCTAATATGATTACCAGTTAGTCATTTAGTGGTTTTCAAATAGAGCACAAAGTTCCTACACGTATCTATCACATAACATGAATCACTTTAACGGTTTATGCCCAAATAAACTTCCCATCTATTCCCGTTCATAAGCAAGCACACGACATTGCACATAACGCTTTTATTGACATATAACATGTTAGATCATTCACAGATAACATACTCGACATTTAGACACGCAATTTACTACTTATGTCATTTCGACTTAAATATCTGAAACTGGGCTGTTTTCGAGCATTTTAATAAAATAGTTATCTTATTTAAAAAATTCCCAACTTTTTATAGAAGGTGCTAAGGGATCCAAATATTATGGTGTAAAAATATCGGGGTCCAATTCATTGCCAATATTTTATAAAAATCATTTTCCGGACTGCAATCAGATTCATTATTTTCTGACTGCACCCCACGGAATAATTCGTTAAAAATTCATTGTAAGTCGGATTGACGAAATTCCAGTGGGACAATTACTAAGAAATCAGTGTCCATCTACAGTACCAATTTCATGATCTAATTCTACACAGAACTCAAGTTATGACAGAAAACAGAATGCATATTTTCAGCAGTAAAAATGCAGCTCTAGCTGCTGTTACAAAATGACACATTAAAAATAGTAAACAAAGTCCAAAAATTACGATTTTAGTGCCATTAGAACCGTATTTCATAATACATAACTCTAGACTTCAGAAAATCAGTTTTTCGTTAATGTTACGGTCTGGTTATAGCCAACTGAAGTTGGCTGTAAAAACCAAACAGCCTGCTGTTTCAGCTTTTATCTTTTTAACTTGTGTTCGATTGATTCCGTTAACATGTTTAGTGATCACAACAACATCAAACATCAATATTACAAGTAGACAGCAAGAATCAGTAACAAAATCAAGACAGCTTCAGTTTATCATCACTTCATTATGTTTCATCAATATTTCATTATAAGTTAGTTTATATGCAAGACTTTGTTCATGGTTCTTTAGTATTCATGGATTTTCATCATCAAACAACTATTAACCACTCTAATAACATGAAAAATGAACGGATCTAAGTTCTTACCACTAGTTCAAGACTAGGGAAGTTCGAGTGAAGAAATGTGGTGGTTAATAGCGAATGGAGAAAGTCCTTCCACTTCCGAACGCACCGAGCTTCATTGTAGGACCTCTTGCACCTTTGGGTGAGTGTAGATTGCTTGAAAGATGATGTGAGGGTGGTGGTATGGTGGTGGTTGTTGGCTGCCGAAACAAAGGAAGAAGGAGAAGGGAGAGAAGTAGTGTTGAATGTGTGGATGGTGAAATGAGGCTTATGCTCACAAGACTACTCTTATAATCATTTCATGTGTTCATCCATTGTGTAAAGTGTCATAGATGGGGGAACATGATCCAATATAATAATTAAATAAAATCTATGGTGGGGCCACCATGTTGGACGGTCATAGGTTGGGGGGGGGGTCTAGATGTAGGTTGTAACTAGTTAGTTTAATCATAGTTGAAATCTAAGTGTATTGGTTAGGGTATTAGTTACTAGATATTTATGTAGTGTGTGTTATGATATTCGGGGACCATAACTAATTCAGAAAAATAAAAACAATGTCTCTGGTAATATTTTAGTGTTCCGGGTAATGTCCGGTTGTTCGGTTTGATACTGTTTCATTAAAGTGCTTAATTAATCCGTAAAGTGTCATACATATATATTTTTGTAACGTTTTTAATTTTCAACACCCAGGAAAGCATAACGGACTATTTAATGACTTTTCTGTACACTACTAGTATGTTAACAAGTACATGTAAGTATAACACAATAATCAGGGAGCAGTTAAGTAATTCCACACAGTCGTCAAGCACTTTAATTATCAATAATAAATTGTACGGAATACATGGAATTTTGAGGGTTGTCACAAGTGCCTTGTCCTGGTCGGCCTGTTCATCTAACACTTGGTTATTTTGATTGTTTGTCGTTTTATCGAGGTATTTTGATAACGAGTCAAGCAACAGAAGTCGCGTCATTTCTTAGTTCCCCTAATCGGATAGGAATCACCCAAATCTGATTAGTGAACTGTTCGGGACGGTGTTTCATGTTTAACCCAAAATCGGTGAACCTCGTGGTTAGAATCCAGATCTTGAGCCACACAATCACATGAATGAGTAGTGTGTTGACACATGGTCCGATTCCACCGGTTTTGAGAGCATTGAGTGTAAAAGAGTTGAAAGAAAGTTGGAAAACCATCTTTCAATCCTTTCTTTGGTGAAAATGTTTAGATCTACTTGAGATCTTTGTTTGTTTATGTGGAAATCGGATAGATCTAAGTTGTTCTTGGTGGATTGAGGTTAAAACATGAAGTTCTTCAAGAACACCATGATGACATCATCCTAGAACACCTTGAATCTTGATGATTTCACGGTTAAAAGTTAAGATTTAAAAGATAGAAAGGTGTAGGAGTGCGTGTAGATCAAGAAAGTACAAGATTTAGGATGAGATCTTACCGGGATTGAGAGAAATCGAAGAAAAGATGAGCTGGGCGTGCTGGTCAGACAGAGGTTTCCAAAAGTGGAAATGATGACAATGACAGGGGTATTTATAGAGTTCCAAAAGAGGAAAGTGCTGACCGATCGGCCAGGCAGCTTGATCGGACAGCCTGTCCGATCGGACAACAGTCCGATCGGCCAGCTGGTCGATCGGCTGGTAGCCTGATCGATCAGTTGCCTGATTCAAGTGTTCGGCGCGTCGATTTTTGATATTTCGATTTCGATTGTGATCGATGCGAATGCGATAGAGTTTCCTATTCAAATTACTTTTAATCCCAACTACTCATATCGAGCACTATCCTTTCTCCACTAATTATCATGATTCGATTTCGATTGAGATCGATTGCGATTGAGTTTCGATTGCGATTCGATTGATTACCCCATATAACATAAATAATGTAACACCCTTAAATTTTTCACTTGTTTTTAATAATAAACAACACCATTTCTAGTAAAAATATTGATTAAATAACATGTCATTCGTTAACGAAGTTCATAAGTAACAAAGACCTTAGTCAACTAATGACTAAGTTAAAGCGTTTTATAAATTTGTTTAACATGTGTTTTCAACCCATACACAAATACTACAAAAGATCTAAAACATTGCGGAAGCTTCAAAATGGAGTGTTCGGTTCTTCATTTAATCACTTGATCGCCACCCGTAAGATCCACCAAATTACCTATGATCAAAACCGTTAAATCATTAGTTTTGACGTTGATATATAATATAATCCCAAGATTTAACATCACATTAGAAATAACAAAAATATGAAAGTTATTCTGGTTCCACCGTAACTTACGGTGTCACCGTAAGTTACGGTGAGTCCTGGAAATCTTTTGGTCCACCGTAAAACAGTAGTGAACCACCGTAAGACCCTGATCTCTACCGTAAGTTACGGTACCACCGTAACTTACGGTAGTACCTGGAAGTTCATGTTTTTGTTTGGTTTGGGCATTACACCAAGACCCCAACCCTCGGATTTCAGTATTCTATGGTATCAATACATTAAAATCTGGTATTTCTAGTATGTTATATAATAACCAATATCAACAATCAGTCTATCACAAACCGGAGCATTAATCATGCCTCACTTGATTATCCGACCCATTTGGCTCGTCTATGGAATTTCTTCCTTTTGACGACTACCAACGAGTTCTAACCAACTTTTGACCAATTATTCAATATAGCGATATCATCGCCTAGATTCATAGCAACCTTTATTCTAAAATTTAACTATGCATATTATAATGATTTAAATTTGCTTAATGTAACGGGTCAAGTTACATACCTTTAAAGCAAGCCCTTCAAACGTGCGTCTACACTGGTTTGCCCGCTCGATACCCCGGCTTCCTTTCCTATAGAGTTCAAGCACTTTATGTTTAGAACTCTTTGTTTCATATACATAACGCGCATTTTGCAATACATCATGATTATGCGTTTTTAACTTAATAATTCAGTTTTAAGCCTTCTTTGAGGCATTTCAACAAACACTATATAGGCAGAATTTTCATACCATTCATATTCAAGTTCATAGCTTACTTTTTAGCTAACTCAACATCAATAAAACTCTCATATAGCATGTAAACATCATACTCTTCTGGAAATTATCTTCTATGATCAAATTACACTAGAATAATCATTCTAAACCCTAGTGTTCATCTTCATCTTGTAAAACCCACAACCCACCTACAAGGTGTTTATGAATTCATCAAAATTTCGCAAGATTTCAACTTCTATTTGCCTAGGGTTTGTCCCTAAACACTCTAGTTGTTCCTAAATCATCACAAGGCACACATGCAACTAACAATTCAGAATTTCCCAAATTACATGTGAAATTCAAGTTGAGAGATTTCATGAAATTTCACATACCTTGTAACCCTCTTGTGATGAGGATCACGAATCTCTGTTTTGATTTCGATTTGGAACGAGAATTAACCTTCAATTGATCAATTTTGTGAAGCTTAGGGTTTGAGAGGGAGTGGGGGTCGCCCCTGATGTTTTGATCGACCAGACATCCCCTTTGTGGGGTGTTTGGTTGGTTTTATTTGTTACTAACAATCAAGTTTTTAATTGTTACAACTTAGGCCCCTCAACTTTGTTTTACTTATTGTTTAGTAGCCTTTAACCCTTCATAAGCTATTTCTAGTCTATTAACTAACTAGGTTAAAAGTTTCTAGTTAGTAAATTTTCCCGTCTATTTATACTTTATAATTTTTAATATAACGTTTTATATTTTCGTGGTGTTACAAGTCCACCCCCCTTAAAAAGGGTTTCGTCCCCGAAACCGAAATACGTACCAAATAATGAAGGGTAGAGTCGTCGTATTTCTTCCTCGGACTCCCACGTAGTGTCCGAGCCTTTTCTATGCTCCCATCTGATTTTGACTTGATCGATTTGTCTATTTCTTAAGTATTTGACCTTCCGATCTAAAATCTCCACCGGTCTCACCGCATAATTCAGGCTATTATCTACTTCAATATCATCGAAATGAATATAAGCTGTTTCATCCGGTAGGCACTTTCTTAATTGTGACACGTGAAACGTGCTATGGATTCCACTTAGTTCTGCCGGTAGCTCGAGGCGGTAAGCTACCTTGCCGATCTTTTCAACGATTTTAAATGGCCCAATAAATCTCGGGCTTAGCTTCCCCCTTTTTCTGAATCTAATAACGCCCTTCCATGGGGAAACTTTTAGCATAACCTTGTCACCCACCTGAAATTCGATTGGCCTATTCCTTTTATCCGCATACGCCTTTTGCCTGTCTTGAGCCGCCTTCAAGTGTGCCCGAACTATGCCAATCTTCTCGTTCGTGGCTCGTACTATATCTTGGTGGGCGAGTTCTCGTGGACCCACTTCACCCCAACATACCGGGGTTCGACACTTCCTTCCGTAAAGCATTTCGTATGGTGCCATCTTGATACTAGATTGGTAACTGTTGTTATACGAAAACTCAACTAACGGTAGGTGAACATCCCAACTGCCTCCAAAGTCGATTATACACGCCCGTAGCATGTCCCCCAATGTTTGTATCGTTCTTTCACTTTGTCCATCCGTTTGAGGATGGTACGCAGTGCTAATGAACAATTTGGTCCCCATTTGCTCTTGGAAATCTCGCCAGAAATTCGAAGTAAACCGGGTATCCCTATCAGACACGATGGACACCGGCACCCCATGACGTGCTACAATTTCGTTGGTATAAACTTCTGACATCTTTTCTGACGTATAAGTCTCACGAATCGGAATGAAGTGAGCACTTTTCGTCAGTCTATCCACTACTACCCATATGGCATCAAAACCGCGATTCATTTTAGGCAACTTGGTCAGTAGGTCCATTGTTATATGTTCCCATTTCCAAACCGGAATATCTAACGGTTGGAGTTTGCCGTATGGCTTCTGATGCTCCGCCTTGACTTGTAAACATGTCAAGCATTTTTCCACATACTTCGCCACATCCCTCTTCATTCCGGGCCACCAATAATTTTGTTTCAAATCATTGTACATCTTGGTCGCACCCGGATGGATTGAAAAACGGGATTTATGAGCTTCATCAAGCAGGAGTGCCTTCACTCCACAAGTATGTGGAACCCATATCCTTCTGGATCGAGTCTTCAACCCGTGATTCCCATCCGACAGATCTTTCAATTGACCGATTATTCTTTCTTTCTTCCAATTTTCTTCTTTTACCGCTTCGAATTGCGCCTCTCGGATACGTTCAAGTATACCTGAGGTCACTACGAGTTGCATCGATCTTACTCGTATTGGGACATAGTTTGCTTTTCTGCTTAGAGCATCCGCCACCACATTAGCCTTTCCGGGGTGATAATGTATTTCACAATCGTAGTCTTTCACCGTTTCTAGCCATCGCCTTTGTCGCATATTTAACTCCTTTTGATCGAAGAAGTATTTCAAGCTCTTGTGGTCGGTAAATATGGTGCACTTTACCCCATACAAGTAATGCCTCCATATTTTTAAGGCAAATACCACCGCAGCCAACTCAAGATCGTGCGTGGGATATTTCTTCTCGTGTATCTTCAATTGTCTTGAGGCATAGGCTATTACCTTGCCCCGTTGCATCAGCACACAGCCGAGTCCCAATAGTGAAGCATCCGAATAAACCACCATGTCTTCGACTCCGTCCGGCAATGTCAGTACCGGAGCTCGAGTTAGCTTTTCTTTTAGCGTTTGAAACGCTTTTTCTTGATCGATTCCCCAAATAAACCTTGCTTTCTTTTGGGTTAGCTTTGTTAGCGGTGACGTGATCTTGGAGAAATCTTGAATGAATCTCCTATAGTACCCCGCAAGCCCCAAAAAGCTCCTAATTTCTGAAGGGTTCTTCGGGGGATTCCATTTCGACACAGCCTCTACCTTTGACGGATCCACCAATACTCCGTCGGCATTTATGACATGGCCTAAAAATTGAACCTCTCGTAACCAAAAGGCACATTTAGAGAACTTTGCATATAACTTCTCTCGCCTAAGTGTCTCTAACACTTCTTGTAAGTGATGTGCGTGTTCAGCTTCACTTTTCGAATACACCAAGATATCATCGATAAACACGATGACCGACTTATCCAGCATTGGCTTGCAAACCCGATTCATGAGGTCCATGAAAGCCGCGGGCGCATTTGTTAGCCCAAATGACATCACGAGAAATTCGTAATGTCCGTATCTCGTGCGGAAAGCCGTCTTCGGCACATCTTCTTCTTTGACCTTTAGTTGGTGATACCCCGACCTAAGATCAATTTTTGAAAACCAGTTCGTGCCTTGTAGTTGGTCAAATAAGTCGTCTATTCTGGGGAGCGGGTATCGGTTCTTTACCGTGAGTTTGTTTAACTCCCGGTAATCGATACACATGCGCATGCTCCCGTCTTTCTTTCTTACGAACAACACCGGTGCGCCCCAAGGAGACACACTCGGCCTTATGAATCCCTTGTCAAGCAGGTCTTGAATTTGGGACATCAACTCTTGTAATTCCGACGGTGCAAGTCGGTACGGGGCTTTTGCTACGGGTTTCGCGCCCGGAATCAATTCGATCCCGAACTCTATTTCTCGTTCAGGCGGTATCCCCGGTAAATCTTCCGGAAAAACATCTTCATAGTCTCGTACTACCGGTACATCTCCAATCTTTCATGATTCTTTTTCGGGCTCATTTGCGTATATCATGAATGCCTTGCATCCTCGCTTCATTAGCTTGTGAGCTTTCAACATTGAGCATACTATGGGGTTGCCTCCTTTTTCGCCATAAATGGTAACGTGTTTCCCGCTTAGAGATGTCAGTTTTATCTCTTTACGGAAGCACACGACCTTTGCATGGTGTCGAGATAGCCAATCCATCCCAACGACTACTTGAAATTCTCCCATCGACATCGGGATTAGATTTATCGAATATTCTTCATCGTCAATGCTTAGTTTACAATTTTCACATACATCACAGACAATAAAGCTTTTATTATTACCTATCTCTACTTCTAAGGGCACAGGTAATTTTGTTAGAACAAATGAAGGATGTCGAATAAATCCATATGAAACAAAGGATTTATTCGCACCCGTATCAAATAACACACGTGCAGGAATCGAATTTACAGCAAATATACCTGAGACCACGTCAGGTTCAACCTTTGCTTCTGCGGCGGTTAGTTGAAAAGATCTTGCCTTTGCTTTAGGGGCTTCACCTTTCGGTTCCTGCCCATCCTTCTTTCCAACCGATTCTGGGCATTCCGACTTCTTGTGACCCGTTCGATAACAATTGTAACAAACCGTCACTTTCTCCGGGCATGATATAGCCATATGTCCCGTCTTCTTGCATATGGGACAAGGCTTATCCTTGTAACGGCATTCGCCTTTATGACCCTTCCCGCAGATTCTGCAACTTGGCGACCCGCCTTTTGTATCGGATTTCTTTGCGCTTTTGTTTGTTCGTGCCCTCTTAGTAGGGCTTGGATTCACATCTTGTGCTCTCCGTTCACCCCTTTCGATGCTCTTTTTCAATTCGATCTCCCTTTCCCGAGCAGCATTTATAATCTCGGTAAGGGTCTCGTATTTGGAAGGGGTGATAAATTCCCTATATTCGGCGCTTAACATGTTATGATAGTAGTATATCTTTTGTTCTTCGTTCGTCACTAGATCGTCACAAAACTTCATCTTATCCATAAACGTTGCCGTAATCTTGTCTATGGTCTCGTTTTTGTGCCTAAGTTGCATGAACTCTTCCTTGATTTTATTCATAACCGCTTTGGGGCTATGATGCTTAAGAAATGGCGTCTTGAATTCTTCCCAAGTCATGACCTTAGCAGCTTCAATACCGATCTCTCTCTTTTTGTTATCCCACCAATCTTTCGCTTGATTTCTTAGTTGACCCGTACCATAGGCTACATAGTCATCTACGTCACAATGGGTCCTCTCGAATACCCCTTCAATATCACTTAGCCATCTTTGGCACACTATTGGGTCAACCTCTCCATTATATATTGGTGGTTTACAAGCCATGAATTCCTTGTATGAACAAGGCTTTCGTCCTCCATGCTTTTCCTTTGTTAAATTTGAGTCATCTTCTAGTTTCTTGATTCTATCTTCTACCATTGATAAAACTGTGTTTTGAATTCTATCAATGAAGCCTGACAAACTGTTTTCGATCACCTTTCCAACCTCTTCGGCAATCACTTCCCTCATTTGTTCGGTGACTCTTGGCACCGCATCATCATTACCTCCATCAGCCATCTCTATTTCTGAAATGTTTACATAAGTTGTTAAACATTCCATTTATAACACATGTTTTACTTGTTTGATTCAATCAAGTTCATAACTTGATTTAATCGCTCTTGCTTTGATTCAATCAAGTTCACAACTTGATTTGATCTTTCTTGCTTTGATTCAATCAAGTTCACAACTTGATTTGATCGTTCTTGCTTTGATTCAATCAAGTTCACAACTTGATTTGATCGTTCTTGCTTTGATTCAATCAAGTTCACAACTTGATTTCATCGTTCTTGCTTTGATTCAATCAAGTTCACAACTTGATTTCATCGTTCTTGCTTTGTGCATTTCTTGTATTTAAATGAGCTTACTTGCTCTTTTCATGCATATTTATTCATTTCTTATTCTTTACGTAATATAAAATTTATTAACTGAAGTTAATTCTTACCGGACGGTCGATCAAGCTTGAACCGAACACTTGTAGACAACCTTAAGCTCTGATTACCAACTTGTAACACCCTTAAAATTTTCACTTGTTTTTAATAATAAACAACACCATTTCTAGTAAAAATATTGATTAAATAACATGTCATTCGTTAACGAAGTTCATAAGTAACAAAGACCTTAGTCAACTAATGACTAAGTTAAAGCGTTTTATAAATTTGTTTAACATGTGTTTTCAACCCATACACAAATACTACAAAAGATCTAAAACATTGCGGAAGCTTCAAAATGGAGTGTTCGGTTCTTCATTTAATCACTTGATCGCCACCCGTAAGATCCACCAAATTACCTATGATCAAAACCGTTAAATCATTAGTTTTGACGTTGATATATAATATAATCCCAAGATTTAACATCACATTAGAAATAACAAAAATATGAAAGTTATTCTGGTTCCACCGTAACTTATGGTGTCACCGTAAGTTACGGTGAGTCCTGGAAATCTTTTGGTCCACCGTAAAACAGTAGTGAACCACCGTAAGACCCTGATCTCTACCGTAAGTTACGGTACCACCGTAACTTACGGTAGTACCTGGAAGTTTATGTTTTTGTTTGGTTTGGGCATTACACCAAGACCCCAACCCTCGGATTTCAGTATTCTATGGTATCAATACATTAAAATCTGGTATTTCTAGTATGTTATATAATAACCAATATCAACAATCAATCTATCACAAACCGGAGCATTAATCATGCCTCACTTGATTATCCGACCCATTTGGCTCGTCTACGGAATTTCTTCCTTTTGACGACTACCAACGAGTTCTAACCAACTTTTGAGCAATTATTCAATATAGCGATATCATCGCCTAGATTCATAGCAACCTTTATTCTAAAATTTAACTATGCATATTATAATGATTTAAATTTGCTTAATGTAACGGGTCAAGTTACATACCTTTAAAGCAAGCCCTTCAAACGTGCGTCTACACTGGTTTGCCCGCTCGATACCCCGGCTTCCTTTCCTATAGAGTTCAAGCACTTTATGTTTAGAACTCTTTGTTTCACATACATAACGCGCATTTTGCAATACATCATGATTATGCGTTTTTAACTTAATAATTCAGTTTTAAGCCTTCTTTGAGGCATTTCAACAAACACTATATAGGCAGAATTTTCATACCATTCATATTCAAGTTCATAGCTTACTTTTTAGCTAACTCAACATCAATAAAACTCTCATATAGCATGTAAACATCATACTCTTCTGGAAATTATCTTCTATGATCAAATTACACTAGAATAATCATTCTAAACCCTAGTGTTCATCTTCATCTTGTAAAACCCACAACCCACCTACAAGGTGTTTATGAATTCATCAAAATTTCACAAGATTTCAACTTCTATTTGCCTAGGGTTTGTCCCTAAACACTCTAGTTGTTCCTAAATCATCACAAGGCACACATGCAACTAACAATTCAGAATTTCCCAAATTACATGTGAAATTCAAGTTGAGAGATTTCATGAAATTTCACATACCTTTTAACCCTCTTGTGATGAGGATCACGAATCTCTGTTTTGATTTCGATTTGGAACGAGAATTAACCTTCAATTGATCAATTTTGTGAAGCTTAGGGTTTGAGAGGGAGTGGGGGTCGCCCCTGATGTTTTGATCGACCAGACATCCCCTTTGTGGGGTGTTTGGTTGGTTTTATTTGTTACTAACAATCAAGTTTTTAATTGTTACAACTTAGGCCCCTCAACTTTGTTTTACTTATTGTTTAGTAGCCTTTAACCCTTCATAGCTATTTCTAGTCTATTAACTAACTAGGTTAAAAGTTTCTAGTTAGTAAATTTTCCTGTTTATTTATACTTTATAATTTTTAATATAACATTTTATATTTTCGGGGTGTTACAAATAAACACGCACAAGTAACATATAAGGCACACACTCACGTATAACAGTAACCCAAAATGCGTATATATTTGAGTTGCGAGCGCGATGATGATTAGATTAGTTCGATTTTCGTTTAATTAACTTTATCGCATTGTTACTTCCTATTATTCACAGTCATAAAGCGTTTCGTAGCGATAAACATTTGATTACTTCGATTGTAATTAATTACTCCACATAATACAACTAACGTAAAAACATAAAATAGACTAAGTATAATCAAAGAAGTCAAAATAGGGATTGAGCAAGGAGAGACAGATTGCTATTAGCGATCTTTTCCTCCTTTGACTTCAATCTTGACTTTGATTTTGACTTTTGAAACACTGGGGTGTTACAGCCTCCCCTTGTTTAGGGAATTTCATCCCGAAATTAGGCCGAAGTCGTAACAAACAACTGCGGGTACTTTGCCTTCATGTCACTTTCGAGTTCCCAAGTAAACTCTGCGCCTCGTTTGCCTTCCCATCGGACCTTCACGATAGGAATGCGCAAGCGCCTGAGCTGCTTGGTTTGGCGATCCATGATTTCAACAGGCTTTTCCACGAAGTGCAGTATTTCGTTTATTTGGAGGTCATCGAGTGGTACAATTAAATCATGCTCAGCCAGGCACTTTCGGAGGTTTGAAACATGGAAAGTCGGGTGGACATTACTAAGTTCCTCCGGTAGTTTGAGTCTGTAGGCGACTTTTCCGATCCTTTCCAGAATCTTAAAAGGTCCAACATATCGAGGCGCTAGTTTCCCTTTCTTTCCGAATCTGACCACACCCTTCCAAGGTGATACCTTTAGGAGTACGTAGTCGCCAACGTCAAATTCAAGGGGCTTGCATCGTCTATCGACATAACTTTTCTGTCTACTCCGAGCTTTGAACAAGTTGTCTCGAATTTGGAGGACTCTGTCAGTCGTTTCTTGCAATAGCTCAGGACCAGTTAATTGCGAGTGACCGATCTCATGCCACACAATAGGTGATCGACATCTTCTTCCATATAAAGCCTCGAATGGTGCCATTTAGATGCTGGTATGATAACTGTTGTTATACGAGAATTCGACTAACGGCAGGTATTTGTCCCAATTACCACCGAAGTCTATGACACACGAACGGAGCATGTCTTCAAGAGTGCGAATCTTTCTCTCAGTCTGGCCGTCGGTTTGAGGATGGAATGCGGTACTCAGGTTAAGCGTAGTACCAAGAGCAGCTTGAAACGTTTCCCACAATCGCGAGGTAAACCGAGAATCACGGTCAGAGATGATGTCACGAGGCGTCCCATGATTACAAATGATATCGTTGGTGTAGATTCGGGCTAATCGTTCCACCTTGTAGTCTTCTCGTATTGGCAGAAAGTGGGCTGATTTGGTTAAACGATCAACAACAACCCAAATGCTGTCGTGACCTGATGACGTGTGCGGAAGCTTTGTTATGAAGTCCATAGCTATACTCTCCCATTTCCACATAGGGATTGGGGGTTGCTCGAGTAAGCCAGAGGGCCTTTGATGTTCAGCCTTGACCCTTGCATAAGTCAGGCACTTCCGAACGTAGAGAGCGATATCCCTTTTCATTCCCGGCCACCAGTACTTGTAACGAAGATCCTGGTACATTTTATCGGCACCTGGATGAATAGAATACTGGGATTTATGGGCTTCGTCCATCAAAATCTTTCGCAGTTCGGTCCGCTTAGGGATCCAGATTCGGTCCAGAAAATAGAAGATCCCATTCGATTTGCTTACAAGCTGAGCTCCATCGTGATAGATTCTCTCTTTTCTTGGCGAGAAAGTGGGTGATGGTGTCCTGATGACGACATTGTCTGCAATAGACATCGTCGTAGGTCTCAGACACATCATAATCGAATCTCACCTCACACGTCTAATACTTACTAAAGCTTAGGTGATGTGTGTAAAATGCAACATATAAATCACATCAATTAAGGCATAAAACTAACCCTTTTTAAGTACTAATGTTGGAAAAAGAGTGTTTTTGTCTTCCTTTTGTATTTTCAGGATGAAATGAGCTCAAAATCACAAAAGAAGCAAAAAGACCACTAATTCTACCATAAATACAAGAAAAGGAACAAAAGTAGACTGCCCGGACCCTCAACGGCACCTCCCAAAGCAAAAAGGAAGAAACAGAGTCTGAACACGCCCCGTGTCCAGCGAACACGGGGGCGTGCCCAGGAAGCAGCAGAAAAGACAAACCAGTAGAAGCTTCCATTGCCCACCACGGGGCCGTGTCCAGCGAGCACGGGGGCGTGGTGAAAGTACAGCAGGCGCATTAATTGTAATTCGCAATTACAATTAATGAGGAGAGAGAGTGTCAGGCGGGCACGGGGCCGTGTCCAGCGGACACGGGGCCGTGTCCAGCCTTCTGTTCAGCCTATAAATAGAGGAGCTTGGCTTCATTCTCTCTCATCCCTTGGCACACCACCTCTCTCACACTTCATCCACCACCCACCACCACCATAACACCATCATCCACCACCATCATCCATTGTCCATCATAGAGTGTGTGAGTCGTCTCGGGATCCAAGATTGATCGTAAGAGTTCTTGACAATCAAGGCCATGTTTGCCTAAGTCTCTTACATCACTTGGTGAAGACAAGTGTTTAGTATAATACTTTTTATTTTTAATCTTTTGCACTTTTTATTTGGTTTTGTATTAATGACTTTAATAACTAGTTACTTATGTTGAAGGTGATCTTTCCTTATCGTTTGTCCGTGGTGTCTTGGCGTTATTTTACTGTCTATATAAAATAAAAGATTTTCACCATTCATATCTCCACGGTCTATATGGAGGTATGTTGGCTACCTGGTCGGGGGTTAAGGGAACGGTTTGGTAAGGGTCTTGCCCTTGTTCAGCGTTTAGAGGTCCTGCTTGGGACCTGGGTCAAATTTAGTAGGATCTCCTTCAATGCCCATAGGTATTGGATGGCGGGGATCCAAACTCTTTGACCCCCTCATAAGTTAACTACTATTAATACTATAACCCGGTTATTTAGGACTGTATCCCTGCTGACTCAGACTACTTAGCCGAGGGTAACGTCACCGCCAGAAGCGGGGCCTACCACAATTTGCATTAATAACTTAATTCATTATCTTCCAATAATCCGACCCTTTAGGATTGTATCCTTGCTGACTCAAACTACTGGGTTGAGGGTAACGTCGCCTTCAAAAGAGGGGCCTACTACAATAACTAAGATAATCTCTTAAACAAGTGCAAAAGTGCGAAAATAATCAAAGGTTATACTAATACACGTGTCGGATCCAAGTGATTCATCTTGTCTATCTGTTTTTATTTTATTTTTATTTTCAGCATTTAGTTAGTTTTTATTTTTCTTAGTTTAAAACATTTTTCTAACTTTTTGATTTGATTAGACGTTGAGGATAAACCGGTATTAAAAGCTCTTGTGTCCTTGGACGACCTCGGTATCTTACCAACACTATACTACGTCCACGATGGGTGCACTTGCCCATATGTGTGTTTAGTGTTAGTAAATATCGTGTTTTATAAATTTAAAACTTGGCTAAAAGTGTAAAGAGGGCTTAAATATACATCAAAATTATATACACACCGACACACATCAAGTTTTTGGCGCCGTTGTCGGGGACACAAGGATTTTAAGAAAGTTAGGAATCAACGGCCTAATCATATTTTTATTTTTCTTTAATTTTTTAGGATTTTTTCTTAGATTTTTAGCTTCTGCAGAGCTCAGCACGGGGCCGTGCCTGGTCGGACACGGGCCGTGCTCAGCAAAGTTACTGGCAGTTTTTGTTTTTCAAGTTACAGAAGGCTGACCACGGGGCCGTGCCGGTGCAACACGGGGCCGTGTCCAACTTCCAGTAACTGGGATCTGGAAAACAATCATTGTATTTCCGACCACGGGGCCGTGTTCGCTCAACACGGGGCCGTGGTGAACCTTCTGACCGACATTCTTTTTTGTTTTTATTGCAGGACTTGGAACCCGACACCATCCTCACGTAGTGTATGAGCTCCAGTTCCAATAAAGACATAAAGGAACCGCTAGAAGAACCCGAACGCTTTCTCAGAAAAAGGTTAAAAGCCAAAAACCAAGAGAAGGTTTCGGGTGATCCACCCCCAATGGCGGACCAACGTACCCTTATGGATTATCTACGGCCCACCGTAGGTAATCTAGGCGCCGCTATCAATGCTCCGAATGTCGAAGCCAATAACTTCGAGCTTCGACCGCATTTGATACAAATGCTCCAAAACTCCGCAACCTTCCACGGGCTTGCGGACGAGGATCCTCATCTACATATAACTAATTTCTTAGAAATATGTGATACCTTTCGGATCAATGGAGCATCAAACGACGCCATACGCCTCCGTATGTTTCCGTTCTCACTAAAAGACCGAGCGAAAGCTTGGCTCAACACCCTCCCAGCTGGATCGGTAAACACCTGGGATGAACTAGACCAAAAGTTTCTATATAAGTATTTCCCTCCTTCTAAAACTGCTAAATTAATGGCTGAAATTAACACATACTCACAAGAGGACGGGGAATCCTTATATGAAACATGGGAAAGGTTCAAGGAGCTATTACGCAAGTGTCCCCATCATGGCCTCGCGATATGGCAACAAGTATCCACTTTCTACAATGGATTGTTGCCACACACTAGGCAGACACTTGATTCTAGCTCCGGGGGACTTTTAGGTAATCGACGCCCACACGAAATATATAATCAGATTGAGGAAATTGCTCAAACCAATTTTCAATGGCACACTCCCCGGGGAAATAAGTCTATCGCCCCGGGCGCCCATAAGGTCGACGAAAGCACCTCTTTACAAGCCCAAATCGAGGCCCTTTCTTCAAAAATAAAAAAATTAGAAATGACAAAAACAGTCTCGGTTATGGCTTGTGAAGGGTGTGGTGGGTCACATGAAAATTGGAGTTGCATGAAAGAAACGGACGATCAACAAGAAATGGTAAACTACATTGATAATAGACCTAGGCCGTCGGGTCCTCCAACGGGAACTTACAACCAAGGATGGCGAAACCACCCAAACCTTGGTTGGAGGGAAACCGGCAATAGTAGTAACCAACAAACCCAACGAACAAACTTTCAGCAATCAAGAAATGAGTCACAAAATTTCACTCAACAACAAGGTGGACGAGAAAGGCTCGAAGATACTATATCTCGCCTCATCTCCGACACTGAAAAGAAAAACTCGGAAAGATTTCTACAATTAGAATCTAATTTTAGGAATCAACAAGCTAGCATTCAAAACATAGAAAAACAAATAAATCAACTAGCACAAAATTTTTCCGAGAGACCACAAGGCGCATTACCTAGCAATACCGAAACAAACCCAAAAGCGCAAGTTCACCTCATCACACTACGAAACCGCACCGTAGGGCCTGCAGAAATACCTCCACCAACGGAAGAAACAATGCCAACACATCTGCAGGAAAAGAACTCTCCCCCATCACCAGAGCCTACCAAGGCTCCTCGAGTTCCGTACCCCGGTAGGTTAATTCGTCAAAAGACCAATGAGCAATTCGCAAAATTCGAAAGTCTGTTAAAACAATTGCATGTCAATATTCCTTTTATCGAAGTCCTAACCCAAATGCCCAAATACTCTAAATTTATGAGGGACTTCCTTACACATAAAAAGAAAATTGAAAAATTGCAATTAGTTAATTTAGGCGAAGAATGCTCTGCCCTCGTACTCAATAAACTACCCCAAAAGAAAATCGATCCCGGAAGTTTCACGATTCCATGTTCAATAGGGGAATCACCCGTTCGCAATGCCTTGGCCGACTTGGGGGCTAGCATTAACCTCATGCCCTCATCGATGTTCAAAAGGCTTGGCTTGGGAACCACGAGCCCTACAAAAATAAGCATACAACTCGCTGATCGATCAGTCAAGTTCCCACAAGGTGTCATCGAGAATGTCTTGGTAAGGGTAAGCAAATTCGTTTATCCCGTTGACTTTGTCATACTCGACATGGAGGAAGACACCGAGGTCCCCCTTATCCTAGGGAGACCCTTCCTTGCCACAGCACAAGCAGTGGTAGACATGAATGAAGGGACACTGACTTTGAAGTATGGGGACGATGAGGTGAAGTTCGGAGTTGGGAAGAAAATAGAGGACGACGACCCAATCAATTACATGAAGGTTATTGATTCAAGCTTGGATGCCGCTCTCCGACGGTGTAACTTGGGAAGCAAGGTACTCCACTCAGAAGATATATAACCAGGAATCGGGTCTAGCCAAGGACCCTTATAAACGTGGCGCACCACGGAGGCATTCCGCGGATCTATCCTTAGTTTAGTTTAGTTTAATCTTTTAGTTTTTGCAGAATAAAACACACTCATGGTGGTAATGGATGAAAAAGGGAACGAGAAAAAATGGAACCATGCACGAAGAACAGAGCAACCCGACAAAAATCTCCATCACAGAAGGCTCAACACGGGCCGTGCCCAACCAACACGGCCCCGTGCTGAGCCCCTGCAGAAAAATCACCCAGTTCAGGTAACTGGACACGGGCCGTGTTCAGCGGACACGCCCCCGTGTCCAGGCTTCTGTTTCAATTCTGTAATTTTTGTTACTGGCACTTGACCACGGGGCCGTGCCCGGTGAACACGGGGCCGTGTCCAGGATGCCAGTAACAAAAATCTTTGCTTTTTAACATACTTTTATACATTCTAATCAACCAAAAATATTATTTTTGGACACATTGAGGACAATGTGTAATTTAAATGTGGGGGGGATGCTAAAACCTTGAAATTTTGCAAAATCCTAAACACAAGCCTTACACAAAACTCTATTGGAACCGCTAAACACCCCAAATTTTTTCAAAAACTTTTTCATTTTTTTATTTACTTGTCTTAGTTTAAGTTGGGAATAACAAGTTCTAAAAAGGTTATATTTTTACAAGTTTACAACCAATAACGTCGTGATAAAAAAAAAGGAACCAACATAAGAAAATTATGAAACGGCATAACAAGTCTAGTTTAAAATTCGATTATATATGCTTGGTCACATTAAAACCCATTCCCACAAAAGTGAGTTTTGAGCCTTTATTGAGCATAAAAATACACATATTTAGATTAAATGCTCATTTTTCGTTTCTTGTGTGAATAGCCGCTCGGTCCTTACAAATCTAGAACTTGCCACGACGATACATTCCCGGTCCTTACCAACTTAAGCCCAAGTAAGTAAATGATGGAGGCATTAGGACTAACCATTTTTCTTTTAAAACCATTATTTTTCATTTTCTTTTACCTACCCAAAATCCCCCTAGATAGCCCCTTTGAGCCTAAACCTTTCATTTCATTACCCCAAAACCCTTTTTACCCACCAAAAACCTTTTTATTTATTTTTTTTAGTAACAAGTTCGCTTTTTCGTAAAAATCGCCTTTTTATGTGACGAAAAATATATATATATATATATATATATATATATATATATATATATATATATATATATATATATATATATGATGAAGTCAAAAACAAACAAAAGCTATAAAAAGCTTGTTTGGAGAAATACTTCAAAAATAAAAAGTCACTAAAAATAAGGTACTTCACGAAAACCGACGCTTGTTACGATTTTCGCCCTTTTTACTAACCACTAACCAACCACCCACCTTTAAACCCAAGCCTTCACCCAAAAAGTCCTCTTGATATTTACAAAGGTAAAAAGTTAAAAAGGAGGAGGATTGATTGCTTGGCAAGCCTATGGAAAGACGTAAGTTCCGTGCCGCTCCCGAGTGATTCACTAAAATATACACCTTCGGCCGAGTGTTGAGTGATCTCCCGTGAGGTATGTGAACTTGTATATAAATGGAATTTTAATAAGGCATACTATGCCCAAATAAGTAATTTATCTTATGAAAAGTTCAAAATAAATCATAACGAATAGGATTGTAAATAAATAAAGATAAAGCCTATAAAAACCTTGGATTCCCGACACTCTAGGACAAGCTAAAAAACTTCTCTTCTACCTATTCCATTTGGGAGTGTAAGCCACATTTAAAGAGTTTTGCTTGAGGACAAGCAAAAGTTCAAGTGTGGGGGTATTTGATGTGTGTAAAATGCAACATATAAATCACATCAACTAAGGCATAAAACTAACCCTTTTTAAGTACTAATGTTGGAAAAAGAGTGTTTTTGTCTTCCTTTTGTATTTTCAGGATGAAATGAGCTCAAAATCACAAAAGAAGCAAAAAGACCACTAATTCTACCATAAATACAAGAAAAGGAACAAAAGTAGACTGCCCGGACCCTCAACGGCACCTCCCAAAGCAAAAAGGAAGAAACAGAGTCTGAACACGCCCCGTGTCCAGCGAACACGGGGGCGTGCCCAGGAAGCAGCAGAAAAGACAAACCAGTAGAAGCTTCCATTGCCCACCACGGGGCCGTGTCCAGCGAGCACGGGGGCGTGGTGAAAGTACAGCAGGCGCATTAATTGTAATTCGCAATTACAATTAATGAGGAGAGAGAGTGTCAGGCGGGCACGGGGCCGTGTCCAGCGGACACGGGGCCGTGTCCAGCCTTCTGTTCAGCCTATAAATAGAGGAGCTTGGCTTCATTCTCTCTCATCCCTTGGCACACCACCTCTCTCACACTTCATCCACCACCCACCACCACCATAACACCATCATCCACCACCACCACCATCATCCATTGTCCATCATAGAGTGTGTGAGTCGTCTCGGGATCCAAGATTGATCGTAAGAGTTCTTGACAATCAAGGCCATGTTTGCCTAAGTCTCTTACATCACTTGGTGAAGACAAGTGTTTAGTATAATACTTTTTATTTTTAATCTTTTGCACTTTTTATTTGGTTTTGTATTAATGACTTTAATAACTAGTTACTTATGTTGAAGGTGATCTTTCCTTATCGTTTGTCCGTGGTGTCTTGGCGTTATTTTACTGTCTATATAAAATAAAAGATTTTCACCATTCATATCTCCACGGTCTATATGGAGGTATGTTGGCTACCTGGTCGGGGGTTAAGGGAACGGTTTGGTAAGGGTCTTGCCCTTGTTCAGCGTTTAGAGGTCCTGCTTGGGACCTGGGTCAAATTTAGTAGGATCTCCTTCAATGCCCATAGGTATTGGATGGCGGGGATCCAAACTCTTTGACCCCCTCATAAGTTAACTACTATTAATACTATAACCCGGTTATTTAGGACTGTATCCCTGCTGACTCAGACTACTTAGCCGAGGGTAACGTCACCGCCAGAAGCGGGGCCTACCACAATTTGCATTAATAACTTAATTCATTATCTTCCAATAATCCGACCCTTTAGGATTGTATCCTTGCTGACTCAAACTACTGGGTTGAGGGTAACGTCGCCTTCAAAAGAGGGGCCTACTACAATAACTAAGATAATCTCTTAAACAAGTGCAAAAGTGCGAAAATAATCAAAGGTTATACTAATACACGTGTCGGATCCAAGTGATTCATCTTGTCTATCTGTTTTTATTTTATTTTTATTTTCAGCATTTAGTTAGTTTTTATTTTTCTTAGTTTAAAACATTTTTCTAACTTTTTGATTTGATTAGACGTTGAGGATAAACCGGTATTAAAAGCTCTTGTGTCCTTGGACGACCTCGGTATCTTACCAACACTATACTACGTCCACGATGGGTGCACTTGCCCATATGTGTGTTTAGTGTTAGTAAATATCGTGTTTTATAAATTTAAAACTTGGCTAAAAGTGTAAAAAGGGCTTAAATATACATCAAAATTATATACACACCGACACACATCATTAGGAATACAGTCGCATAATTGCATAAACACGTAGGCATGAAATCACAGATTCACAGAGGGACACATAAGCACATATGCACATAAGCACGTAAGCACGTAGGGCATAGAAGCACAGAAATACAAAAGCACGTACGTATTTAGTCATAGAGGCAGTTAGAATACAGAAACCTATCATTCAAAGCCTGCGATTGTTCGATCGCGATTAGTATGGGTTAAGCGTATAGTATAGCGAGCATCATAGCGTACGGCGTTTCCTTATGGCAGTAACGATTTGTTAGCGTTATGTAGCGAGTGTTGCGAGATCAGCTGTCACACCCCGAAATATCAGAGCATTGGTGTGACTGGACTGGTATCTTCATTGCACAGTTGAAGCAAATAATCTAAGTCTTCTAGAAAATGAACGCCTACTAAGTACTCGACTCTTCATGGTCCTCCTATTCCAACCGTGCCATGATTTCTGATAAGTAACCTGAGAAAGAAACATGCGAAAAATCAACATAAAGTTGAGCGAGTTCATAGTTTGTTTGTAAAAGATTTGAAATAAATCTTTTTGAATAACCGGTTTTTGAAGTGTTGTTGAGAAAACAAATTTCAAAATCATTTTCTTGTACAAATCATGTATTCTTGTATGTATCATGTCTTCATGTGTAAATTACGTATTCTTATATGTATCATGTCTTCATGTGTAAATTACGTATTCTTGTATGTATCAAGTGTTAATGGGTTGCAAGGCCATTAACATGTGACACGACATAGGAAGTCACCAAACCATAGGCATTTTTCTGTAGTCGATTCACGACTGAGACACAAAAACACTACTCGGTTCTAGTTGTCACCAAGAGTGGGGCTGCCCTGACACCCGTTAGATCTAACCTTTTGTTCTGCGGTCTTAGTATGTACACGATTAAGGGTGCTTATGTTACCCTATTCGTGACACGATTTCTCGTATCATTCCTCAATTCTTGTATCATTTCTCAATTCTCGTATCATTTCTCAATTCTTGTATCTCTTTGTACTTGTATTTTCCCGTAGTTTAGAAAACTAGAATTCATGTGTATGCATATTTCGAAATAATACGCTTGTTTGAAAAACCGGTATAAAACATAAGCTTTTCGTAAACCATTTGTATCTGTTAAAACTTGCTTGTAAAATGGTTTATGTAATTCTTTGTATGCTTTGCAAAATGTGCATGTCATTCCACCCCGAAAACATTTAGAAAAACAGTGAAAAAGTGGGGTTATGAACTCACCTGAATATTCCTTGTGCAAAGCTAGCTATATACGACTTCGTGATGTCGTTTCCAAGACGAGACTCGCTAGCGTGCATTCTACAATATTCCTAACATGGAATATCTTATAAGTTTCTTATTTATTTGGTAACAAACCTACGTGTTACCGAGCTCTACCGAATCGTTAACTGAATGATTCGATGGTTTGTTGATAACTTAATAGTAATGACTAAGTTATACTCGTTAAGTCTCGTATGCTATATGTCGAATGTATATGCCGTTTAGGCGTTTGAATTAAATATAAAAAGTTATATTTGTTTTGCAAAAGAATCGTTGTGAAACAAATACGTAAACTGTATTTATTTTTATAAAAGCATCCGTATTGTTTAATACTTGAAATAAATATACAAATTATATTTATTTTGTAAAAACGAATCCATGTTGTACGATGTTTGAAATAAATAGATAAGTTATATCTATTTTATAAAAGAGTCGTCGTTTCTGTTTGAGGTTCGCAATAAATATATAAACTATATTTATTTTAGCAAAACCATAGTCGTGTCGTTTGATATTTGAAATAAATATAAATTATATTTATTTTGATGAAACGAATTCGTGTTACGCGACGTTTGAAATAAATATATATATACTATATTTATTTATAAAAAGGGGTTCGAGTTTACGTTTGAAATAAATATAATAATAACTATATTTATTTTGTGTAATAGTTTGCGTCGTCATCGTTTTTGCAAGTTATAAAGTGTCGTCGAAATAACATACATTTGTAGTTACTTTATAAAAGTTACTTGATCCGTTTTGATTTGCTTTAAAACATGTTTTATTTTACGGATTTTCTCGAAAAATGGGCAGAGTTTCCTCTGTTTTTGGACGGCCCCGACAACACAAGTTGTCGTTATTTTATCAAGATTCAACAATTTACTCAACAATATTTGTGTATAATCACTTTATATAACAAAACAATTAGTAATTCTAACTAATATTTCGTCGTTTATTCGGTTCGAGCTCGTTCACGTGTAATGAATTATAACAAAAAATATAACTTAAATATTAAACACGCCGACAATCTTTACCAAAATCTCGCGTTGTGTTGTTGAGCAAGTTGATCGAGTTGACTCGCCTAATCCCGAACCTTTGACTGCTGTTGACCGGCTGAGTTGACTGGGTCAACTTGCTGAGTTGACCCGAGTTGACCGAGTCGACTCGGTTGACCGAACCCGAATCTGCCCCGTGTAGAACCACACCGAGGTGACACCTGACCCGAGCTGAACCAGAACCACCTGTTGACCGTGTTTGACTGACTTTGACCCGAACCGTCCGATGTGACTCGAACCGTCTGTTGACTGAGTTGACTCGGTTTGACCGAGTTGAACCTAACATTAACCCGAAACACAGAAACCTTGAACCATTTTGACCTACCATCCCTGAACTGACCTGAACCGAACCTGCCATAGCTCCGGCAGCTATTGTTGCCGTCGAGCACCTTCGTCGCCGATCAGACACTCCCGTCTTCTGTCATCATCATATTCACATCGCCGGTGAAACTCACAAGTCCGAAGCACAGACCACCGGAAAGAGTCAAGGACCACCGCCAGAGCCACCGTCGTCGTCGCCGTCGCTGTGAAACCCGACGGACCGAACAAGATCCGCCGGACTTTGTTGTTGACCACCGGATTAAAGCATCGACCGGCCCGAGACCAAAAACCACCGAAATAACGAACTGACCGGCGGTCCGAGCCTTTGACCGCCGGCTCCCCCTTTCTCTCTCTGGTTATCGCCGCCGCACCACCACCGGTTAGTGGTGGTGGCGGTCCATTTCTGGATCGTAACAGGGGGGTGTTTTTGTTGGAGAAGCACCGCCGGCCGCCGCTGTGAAAAACGGCGCCGGTGGTCTTCGCCGGAGCTGAACCGAGGGAGAGGGAGGTAGGGGGTGGCGTGTGGTATGTGGCTCGTCTGTGAAGTTCGTCGGAGTAACTCGCCGGACCACCATGGGCGGTGGCCGGCGTCGCCTGGTCGCCGGAGATCTGGCCGGTTCCATTTGTTGGAGAGGGTTCACGAGAGGGGAACAGACATATTGTCTGTGTTGTTCTTTTTTTTGATCAAATGAATGTAACACTTATTATTTATAATGAGAAATTGGGTTTAGTGGGCTTTGGGCTTAGGCCCAAGGCCCACAAGCCCTATCCTCGTGTTTAGTGGCCCGTCTCTCCTACGAACTCGTTTTCAAAACCCGAATTTCATGTAACGTCGAAAAATAAAATTTTAGGGTCATAGACACGTAAAATAGTATCGTATATCATTATTAGACGCGTATTTTCTCGGTTGCGTTATAACGTGTAAAATTCGTCGTGGATTGTTTTCCATCCGTTTTTCGATCTGATTTCGAATACATATATTAAGATTTAATTTCGAAGTTATATATGTCGTAAAATTTTAATATTTGTCGGCGTTGTCAGTATTTTGTACGGCATCAGTTCGTTGTCACTTGATATTCCGCAGATTCCGCGCGAATCTTCACACGCGTACTGTATAGCTGATCAAACGTTCCTGGGCACTCCAAGGGCCTGGTTAAGTTAATTAGCGTCGTAAACACTATTTATTATTGCGTAAATCGGCTGTAAATTACGTAATTAAGGGCGTAATTTACCGATTGTCATAGTCTCTCCCTGTTAGTAAAATTTCGTCCTCGAAATTTAGACTACGTCAACTCCTTAGAGTTACGTTATGTGTAAGTAATTACGAATAATGTCAAAGGAAACGAGGCAGACTGATACAGTCATTAGTGTGACCGAGTTAACAGGGGCCAATAAAAGAGGAATTTCGACCAATGGAATCCCAAGTATACGTTTACAATATGCAAATGAATGTTAAAAACAATAACATTCACCGGGAGAAGCTTAGAATCAACAAGCCCAAGCGAAGTAGTTTTGCATGAAACGCTTGATCATGATCAGCCCATGTTGCAAGTTCTACCGACGCCACAAGGTGTCGTAGTGATAAAAAATAATTCAATAATAGTGGTGATCAAACAAGTATCATCTGTGTTTGAAGTCAAATGAAAGCGTGATAATAAATCGAAGTGGATTTAATCTAAATCAATAAACAGACAATTAAATCCATGCGTGAGATTAGCGCAAGCTTCAATTCAGTGAAAATGTCACCTCAAGGTGTTGAAATCTACAAACGACTTAATGGAGTCGTAGACCAAACAAATCTACTACGACTCAGAACAATGAAACGCTTTAAAACGAATTTGAATATGATGTGTTCAATACATCATATGGTGTCTTGAATTGAATAAGCGAAATGAACAAGTTCAAACAATTAAATTTGACTTCGGCGCAAGCCGTCAATAATTGCATGTATCGACAAGAAAACTTTCGGCATGGTCACAACGAAAACCATGTATGTAACTTGAAAAGAAAGGGATTTCAAGAAAAATGTGTTGACCTGATAACAAAGAAGCCAACAGTTACAATAATGCAGGTCATTCGAATCACAAATCAAAAACTAGATTTAGCGAAACAATATTTGAGCTTCAACGATACGCTTTATTCGAACAAAACCACATGCGTAACAAACGATGCATGCGTAATATACGAATTTTCAAGAAATAAGCAAATGAACATTCGCTATAATGAAGAAGTTATTGTGAAGCAATGACCATTAGGAGGAGTAGAGATGCAAAAATTTACTCAGTAAGTGTGAAAGTCGAAATTTCAATAAAAGAAATTTAAGGACTTTACCTGGGGTTGCACGTGATGACCAGTTGTTAGGTGACATTACCATGGAATGTCGAACATAGCATATTTGTCGCTATTGAGTCAGGGGGATTGTGGAGACATACGTCTTCTTCTTAGCATGACTCGTTCGTTTGCAGGACCGCGTGCCATCTGCCGCTTCCTCGAAAGTCGTATGTAACGTACTTCATCCTTCGTTGATGTATAGCTTAAGTTTCACGTATACTTGCGCACTAGCGTTTTGTTATGCGTAGGATGCCTGCTTGGGAAGTTAAACATCATTGAAAATATGAATAATAGTGTGTGCCCGAGTTAATATTCGCGGTTCCTACGTGATGACCTTTAATGAACTTCAACATGAGTTTTCGAAGGTCTTAAATGCATGTTTCCTAAGCTCTCAAAGTTTTGTGTACTGTATGTAATTGTTTTATGTACTGTGTGTAAAACACCACAATAGCGTATGTTTGAAAACAAAATTTTGACTGTTTGTTTTTCGGCAACGGTTGGAGACCATATTCGAGTACTATGCGTTCTGTATGCATTCAGGTTTCAATATCCTAAGTTCCCAGGGGAATATGAGGTTAGAGCCTAGGTATCTCTACAGAGAATCCTATTCGCTGTAACCTATAGCTCTGATACCAATCCGTCACACCCCGAAATATCAGAGCATTGGTGTGACTGGACTGGTATCTTCATTGCACAGCGGAAGCAAATAATCTAAGTCTTCTAGAAAATGAACGCCCACTAAGTACTCGACTCTTCATGGTCCTCCTATTCCAACCGTGCCATGATTTCTGATAAGTAACCTGAGAAAGAAACATGCGAAAAATCAACATAAAGTTGAGCGAGTTCATAGTTTGTTTGTAAAAGATTTGAAATAAATCTTTTTGAATAACTGGTTTTTGAAGTGTTGTTGAGAAAACAAATTTTAAAATCATTTTCTTGTACAAATCATGTATTCTTGTATGTATCATGTCTTCATGTGTAAATTACGTATTCTTGTATGTATCAAGTGTTAATGGGTTGCAAGGCCATTAACATGTGACACGACATAGGAAGTCACCAAACCATAGGCATTTTTCTATAGTCGATTCACGACTGAGACACAAAAACACTACTCGGTTCTAGTTGTCACCAAGAGTGGGGCTGCCCTGACACCCATTAGATCTGACCTTTTGTTCTGCGTCTTAATATGTACACGATTAATGGTGCTTATGTTACCCTATTCGTGACACGATTTCTCGTATCATTCCTCAATTCTTGTATCATTTCTCAATTCTCGTATCATTTCTCAATTCTTGTATCTCTTTGTACTTGTATTTTCCCGTAGTTTAGAAAACTAGAATTCACGTGTATGCGTATTTCGAAATAATACGCTTGTTTGAAAAACCGCTATAAAACATAAGCTTTTCGTAAACCATTTGTATCTGTTAAAACTTGCTTGTAAAATGGTTTATGTAATTCTTTGTATGCTTTGCAAAATGTGCATGTCTTTCCACCCCGAAAACATTTAGAAAAACAGTGAAAAAGTGGGGTTATGAACTCACCTGAATATTCCTTGTGCAAAGCTAGCTATATACGACTTCGTGATGTCGTTTCTAAGACGAGACTCGCTAGCGTGCATTCTACAATATTCCTAACATGGAATATCTTATAAGTTTATAATTTATGTGGTAACAAACCTACGTGTTACCGAGCTCTACCGAATCGTTAAATGAATGATTCAATGGTTTGTTGATAACTTAATAGTAATGACTAAGTTATACTCGTTAAGTCTCGTATGCTATATGTCGAATGTATATGCCGTTTAGGCGTTTGAATTAAATATAAAAAGTTATATTTGTTTTGC
The DNA here is from genome assembly GCF_002127325.2 of Helianthus annuus. Classification (NCBI taxonomy): domain Eukaryota; kingdom Viridiplantae; phylum Streptophyta; class Magnoliopsida; order Asterales; family Asteraceae; genus Helianthus; species Helianthus annuus. Next base: position 19,648,423 of record NC_035441.2, on the reverse strand, counting down.
AAAAGAATCGTTGTGAAACAAATACGTAAACTGTATTTATTTTTATAAAAGCATTCGTATTGTTTAATACTTGAAATAAATATACAAATTATATTTATTTTGTAAAAACGAATCCATGTTGTACGATGTTTGAAATAAATAGATAAGTTATATCTATTTTATAAAAGAGTCGTCGTTTCTGTTTGACGTTCGCAATAAATATATAAACTATATTTATTTTAGCAAAACCATCGTCGTGTCGTTTGATATTTGAAATAAATATAAACTATATTTATTTTGATGAAACGAATTCGTGTTACGCGACGTTTGAAATAAATATATATACTATATTTATTTATAAAAAGGGGTTCGAGTTTACGTTTGAAATAAATATAATAATAACTATATTTATTTTGTATAATAGTTTGCATCGTCGTCATTTTTGCAAGTTATAAAGTGTCGTCGAAATAACGTACATTTGTAGTTACTTTATAAAAGTTACTTGATCCGTTTTGGTTTGCTTTAAAACATGTTTTATTTTACGGATTTTCTCGAAAAATGGGCAGAGTTTCCTCTGTTTTTGGACGGCCCCGACAACACAAGTTGTCGTTATTTTATCAAGATTCAACAATTTACTCAACAATATTTGTGTATAATCACTTTATATAACAAAACAATTAGTAATTCTAACTAATATTTCGTCGTTTATTCGGTTCGAGCTCGTTCACGTGTAATGAATTATAACAAAAAAATATAACTTAAATATTAAACACGCCGATAATCTTTACCAAAATCTCGCGTTGTGTTGTTGAGCAAGTTGATCGAGTTGACTCGCCTAATCCCGAACCTTTGACTGCTGTTGACCGGCTGAGTTGACTGGGTCAACTTGCTGAGTTGACCCGAGTTGACCGAGTCGACTCGGTTGACCGAACCCGAATCTGGCCCGTGTAGAACCACACCGAGGTGACACCTGACCCGAGCTGAACCAAAACCACCTGTTGACCGTGTTTGACTGCCTTTGACCCGAACCGTCCGATGTGACTCGAACCGTCTGTTGACTGAGTTGACTCGGTTTGACCGAGTTAAACCGAGTTGAACCTAACAGGTTCCCGAAACACAGAAACCTTGAACCATTTTGACCTACCATCCCCGAACTGACCTGAACCGAAGCTGCCATAGCTCCGGCAGCTATTGTTGCCGTCGAGCATCTTCGTCGCCGATCAGACACTCCCGTCTTCTGTCATCATCATCTTCACATCGCCGGTGAAACTCACCGGTCCGAAGCACAGACCACAGGGAAGAGTCAAGGACCACCGCCAGAGCCACCGTCGTCGTCGCCGTCGCTGTGAAACCCGACGGATCGAACAAGATCCGCCGGACTTTGTTGTTGACCACCAGATAAAAGCATCGACCGGCCCGAGACCAAAAACCACCGAAATAACGAACTGACCAGCGGTCCGAGCCTTTGACCGCCGGTTCCCCCTTTCTCTCTGGTTATCGCCGCCGCATCACCACCGGTTAGTGGTGGTGGTGGTGGTCCGTTTCTGGATCGTAACCGGGGGGTGTTTTTGTTGGAGAACCACCGCCGGCCGCCGCTGTGAAAAACGGCGCCGGTGGTCTTCGCCGTAGCTGAACCGAGGGAGAGGGAAGTAGGGGGTGGCGTGTGGTGTGTGGCTCGTCTGTGAAGTTCGTCGGAGTAACTCGCCGGACCACCATGGGCGGTGGCCGGCCGTAGCCTGGTCGCCGGAGATCCGGCCGGTTCCATTTGTTGGAGAGGGTTCACGAGAGGGGAACTGACATATTGTCTGTGTTGTTCTTTTTTTTTTGATCAAATGAATGTACCACTTATTATTTATAATGAGAAATTGGGTTTAGTGGGCTTTGGGCTTGGGCCCAAGGCCCACAAGCCCTATCCTCGTGTTTAGTGGCCCGTCTCTCCTACGAACTCGTTTTCAAAACCCGAATTTCATGTAACATCGAAAAATAAAATTTTAGGGTCATAGACACGTAAAATAGTATCGTATATCATTATTAGACGCGTATTTTCTCGGTTGCGTTATAACGTGTAAAATTCGTCGTGGATTGTTTTCCATCCGTTTTTCGATCTGATTTCGAATACAGATATTAAAATTTAATTTCGAAGTTATATATGTCGTAAAATTTTAATATTTGTCGGCGTTGTCAGTATTTTGTACGGCATCAGTTCGTTGTCACTTGATATTCCGCAGATTCCGCACGAATCTTCACACGCGTACTGGATAGTTGATCAAACGTTCCTGGGCACTCCAAGGGCCTGGTTAAGTTAATTAGCATCGTAAACACTATTTATTATTGTGTAAATCGGCTGTAAATTACGTAACTAAGGGCGTAATTTACCGGTTGTCACATCAGCGGAAGCAAAAGGTGTTAAATCGAAACCAGTGATATCTCAAAACGCTAAAAAATAAGCTCAAAACCATATAAACACATAAACTTCATATAAAATCGATGAGTCATCAGAGTCAGCAGTTGCGGGCTTAGAATCGAAACACATAAAAATTCGAGGAGTAGACTGTCTGCGGCTATTAGACATTGACTATCCAAAGTGGTTCGACTATTCTCGAAGACTTGTTGTACACATTTTGACCTTCAGGATCGTGCTCCTGCCTCGATTCTTGGGCATTTGGCACGCATCCTGTTAGTCATATTGTGACTTCAGGTCGTTGGAGTCCGTCGAGACTTTGGTGAGAGTTTTGTAAAAACCAAATAAAGGTCGGAACAAGTCGTCAAGGTAAGGGTTTCACCCCTGGCTTAACAACTTCATTGCTATTTTTAATAAAATAGAGGAGATTATTCATCAAAATATGGATTTCACTCCTAATTTGGCATAATTCTCCTCGTTGGTAAATAAAATGCGGGTTGATCAAGCAAATTTTAGTGGAGAGTTTGCGGTTTTCACACCTAATCTCGACTTAATCGCTTCTTCATTATTGAAAATTCGAGTGCAGTGATAGTGTAGCGTAGGCGAGAATAGCGAAGGATAGTAATACGCTCATACATAGTCCCTAATGGACATGCACGAGTCAGTCTATTGGGTCTTAAACTATAGTCTAGGTCTCTAAGACATCGACTCAGACTAGGTCGAGTCTTGCCTAATTCCCTATAGTTATGGCTCTGATACCAATCTGTCACACCCCAACCGATGGCGGAATCATCGGGGCGCAGCACTAAGCGAAACAGATTGTCCAGAAGTTTCCATAACAATTATCATTACTATTCAATTTAAAGTAACATGTCCCATACCATGTCTCAAACAGTAAACAAATTATTACACACAAAATCTAGGCAAATAATTCTGTTCCGACAACTCAGATTTAAATATAGCAATTGTTTATCTGCTTCTAGAGACCCTTGGTTCAATTACTACAGACAACTATTTGTTGGACTCTAGAGCTTTATTCTAGCCTCGCTTTCCTAGCAGATAAGCATCCGAAACACCTGTCACTTACGTTAAAATAAAAGTCAATACACATAGTGTAAAGGCGAGTATACAAGTTTGATAATAGCATATAGAGTTCGAAATAGTTTACGCATAACCAGCACGTACACAGCGGAAAACGAAGCATGTTAATTATCGACACGGATCTATCGATACCAATGACTGCGGGTTGACTGCCCGAGGCAGTTCGTAATACATGATCACCACTGTAATCCATGCAAATAATTGTCCTTAACAACCCTCGCATGAGCGGGTGCTGAGTCCAACCTATAGTTCTATCTTCGTTAAGGCAGGTAGAGAGCATTCCATGTGTAAACATAACAAACAAGCATTCATTAAGTCACGTATAACATGCGGTCAAGGTTAACGTTTAAAAGTATTGTGTAGTGTGTTCGATGTGATTTCGTATATGTAACGTATGTAACACCCAAAAGTGCATAAAGCAAAAAGGGGTCGAGTATACTCACAGCGGTTGATGGATTGAAGGGAGCGCTTGAGAGTAATGTTAGCCTGAACAGTTTGATAGTATAACGATAAGCAATGCGTAAAACGAAAACAAGTGTCGATGGATCGGACAGCTGGTCGATCGGACGGTAGTCCGATCGGACGGCTGACCGTTCGGTTGACAGTCCGTTCAGACAATTGTCCGGTCGGACGGGAGTCCGATCGGATGGCTGTACGAGTGGATTGTTTCTTCCTTTGAGTAGGATGTGTTTGTGTATGATGGTTGTGTTTTGAAGTTTTCGTTGTAGCATTTGAAAACCTTGAAGTATCTTTGCCTTTCAGGTCGGTCGATCGGACAATCGTTCGATCGGTCGGCAACCCGATCGGCTGGTACTTCAGTGAAGAACATGTCCTCAGCAGGAGGTCACTTGGTCGGACAGTAGTTTGATCGGGTGGCATTTCCTTGCATCGGACATGTTGAAAAATCGATTAAGTATTTAAAATCAAGTATCTCATGATCCGAAGAGTAATCCGATCGGATGGCAGTCCGATCGGACAACATTTCATTCAATACTCAATCTTCAACATTGGTTGGTTAAGTTTGGGACCCATGTGCTAGCCAATCGGCTGGCCAGTCGTTCGGCTGTCTGTCCCTTCGGCTGGCTGTCCGTTCGAACAGCAGTCCGATCGGACACTGCCTTGTCCTGGTCGGCCTGTTCGTCTAACACTTGGTTATTTTGATTGTTTGTCGTTTTATCGAGGTATTTTGATAACGAGTCAAGCAACAGAAGTCGCGTCATTACTTAGTTCCCCTAATCGGACAGGAATCACCCAAATTTGATTAGTGAACGGTTCGGGACGGTGTTTCATGTTTAACCTAAAATCGGTGAACCTCGTGGTTAGAATCCGAATCTTGAGCCACACAATCACATGAATGAGTAGTGTGTTGACACAAGGTCCGATTCCACCGGTTTTGAGTGCATTGAGTGTAAAAGAGTTGAAAGAAAGTTGGAAAACCATCTTTCAATCCTTTCTTTGGTGAAAATGTTTAGATCTACTAGAGATCTTTGTTTGTTTATGTGGAAATCGGTTAGATCTAAGTTGTTCTTGGTGGATTAAGGTCAAAACATAAAGTTCTTCAAGAACACCATGATGACATCATCCTAGAACACCTTGAATCTTGATGATTTCACGGTTAAAAGTTAAGATTTAAAAGATAGAAAGGTGTAGGAGTGCGTGTAGATCAAGAAAGTACAAGATTTAGGACGAGATCTTACCAGGATTGAGAGAAATCGAAGAAAAGATGAGCTGAGCGTGCTGGTCGGACAGAGGTTTCCAAAAATGGAAATGATGACAATGACAGGGGTATTTATAGAGTTCCAAACGAGGAAAGTGCTGACCGATCGGCCATGCAGCTTGATCGGACAGCCTGTCCGATCGGACAGCCTGTCCGATCAGCCGGCTGGTCGATCAGCTGGTAGCCTGATCGATCAGTTGCCTGATTCGTGTGTTCGGCGCGTCGATTTTTGATATTTCTATTTCGATTGCGATTGATGCGAATGCGATAGAGTTTCCTATTCAAATTACTTTTAATCCCAACTACTCATATCGAGCACTATCCTTTCTCCACTAATTATCATGATTCGATTTCTATTGAGTTCGATTGCGATTGAGTTTCAATTGCGATTCGATTGATTACCACATATAATATAAACAAACACGCACAAGTAACATATAAGGCACACACACACGTATAACAGTAACCCAAAATGCGTATATTCGAGTTGCGAGCGCGATGATGATTAGATTAGTTTGATTTTCGTTTAATTAACTTTATCGTATTGTTACTTCCTATTATTCACAGTCGTAAAGCGTTTCGTAGCGATAAACATTCGATTACTTCGATTGTAATTAATTACTCCACATAATACAACTAACGTAAAAACATAAAATAGACTAACTACAGTCAAAGAAGTCAAAACAGGGATTGAGCAAGGAGAGACAGATTGCTATTAGCGATCTTTTCCTCCTTTAACTTCAATCTTGACTTTGACTTTGACTTTTGAAACATTGGGGTGTTACAGTTTTAGTCTATGGTGTTTTCTCTATGTTGTTTTAAAATTCAAGGCGTGTTTTACAGTAAAACACCATGAACATATATAAGACACCATAACGTTGCAAATACCATTTACATTCAATCTTTCAGTCTTGTTTCCTATGGTGTTTTGTTTTAGGGATTCAAAACAGATTATGGTGTCTTGTAAAATAAAACACAATAGAAAACAAGATTGAATGCAAATGGTATTTGCAATGTTATGGTGTCGTATATACGTTCATGGTGTTTTACTATAAAACACAACGCCTTAAATCCCTATACAATTAAAACAACACAGACAAAACACCATGGACTAAAACATACGATCGAAACGTAAATTTTTTTTCTATATAAGTATAGCAATATGGTACTTATATTAAAGATAAAAACACTCGTTATTATGGTGTAACTTTTTTTTTTAAAAAAAAGTTACATATAAAAAGTTATTGACGTTTAAAAAAGACAGGGGGAACTTGCATGTGCATTGCATGTGGGTTTTTTGAATTTAAAAATGTTAAATTTACATTTATGCCCTTAATATAGAAAATTAATTATTTTAATGGTAAACAGTATTTACAATTTTGCCATTATAATCTCAACCATTAGATTATAGATTAAAGGGTGTAGATTCCTTCCTACACTTCTCACAAAACACACCATTTTTACAATAACCTCACACTATATATATATATATATATATATATATATATATAGGGAGCCGCTAGAATGAAAACCACCCCGAGTTGTAAGAACCGCGAGAACTACACCCCACGGGTGGGCGTTCACCATGATTTTTTTTTACAACTAGATGTGTGTATTATAAACACAGCCGTAAAAAAAAAATTTTAAACGCCGCGGCCGAGGGGGTAGTTTTTTACACCACAAGTTTGGTGAAAAAAAAAAGAAAAAAGAAAAAAAAATTAAAAACACCAAACTTGTGGTGTAAAAAACTACCCCCTCGGCCGCGGCGTTTAAAATTTTTTTTACGGCTGTGTTTATAATACACACATCTAGTTGTAAAAAAAAATCATGGTGAACGCCCACCCGTGGGGTGTAGTTCTCGCGGTTCTTACAACTCGAGGTGCTTCTCATTCTAGCAGCCACCTATATATATATATATACACACATATGTATAGGCTAATTATAATGAGAAAACTCACTCCAGTTGAGAAAACCCAAGAAACCCACATATGTGGCTAGGTCACAGCCACGTCATATCTGTCACATTGATAAGTGAGGGGTATATACGTCATTTCGCATGATGGCAGAAAATGTAACAGTTATGATGCACTCTCTCTCTCTTTCTTTTTATATACATTTTCTCTCTCTACAATTAAAACTCACAAGATCTTTTTAACATAAAATGATGTGCATCTTTGAAAGATCTCATATCTCATATTCCTCCTTCATCTCTAGCACACTTTTCCCCCTCTCTCTCTCTCTTGTTCCAATATAGATAAAACAAGATCAAAAATGAAATTGGAGAAACTGATGAGCATTAGATCCATGGAGACGCCATCTAGATCTGGACCGTCATCTAGATCTGGATCCATCATGTTTCTTTTAAACCCGTCAAGATCTAGATCTGGACCCGTCATCTAGATCTGGATCCATCATGTTTCTTTTCAAACCCCATGAAGAAGGATCCTCCTTGGTTTATTTTGAAGAAAATCGTACACGAAGAAGATGATGAATCAGATATCGAAGAGAAGGCTGAAGTTTTGTTCGAAACCAGGGAAAGATCCGAAGAAATTACAAATTTTTTTACGTTTTTGAGGAGGCTAAAGGGGTTTGTTCGAAAATCTTGTTCAAGAAGGTGAATAAGTATGTTTTTTTTAGCTTTGCTTGCAAATCTACATTTTTTGGTCTGCATTTTTGTTGTGTTTTGTGGATCTGCAATTTTTTTTGTTCAAGAAGATGGAGGTTTTTAAGTTCTTGTTTTATGGGTTTGTTGTTTTTATTATTGATTGCATCAATTTTTTGTGTAAAATTTGTTTCAGATCTGTACCAACCAAAACAATTTGAAGATGATGTTTCAAATGTTGAAGATGATTCAAAAGATGTTTGATGTTGAACAAAGTTACGAAATGTAACAATCAAAGAAAAAATGCATGTTACATTTTTTCGTGTTACATAAATAATGCACGTTACTGAAAATAAAGTGCATTATTACACCTTTTTAGACTGTTTGTAAACATAAAGTGTGTTGTTACATTCTTTCCCAGATTATTGTAAAAACAAAGTGACTGTTACAGAAACAAAGTGTGTTGCTACATTTTTTTTTGTGTTAGAAATGTAACAATCAATCAAAGCAAAAATGCCTATTATATTTTTTTTGTGTTACAGAAATAATGTCCGTTACAGAAAATAAAGTGCATTTGATCATGTAAAAATTATATGTTACGTTTCTATGTAATTTTTTATGTTACAGAAATAAAGTGTGTTATTACAAATGTGGCATAAATTGATAATTAAAAAATGCATGTTACATTTTTTCGTGTTACATAAATAATGCACGTTACTGAAAATAACTGTTGTAAAAATAAAGTGTGTTGTTACATTTTTTTCCCAGATTATTGTAAAAACAAAGTGAGTGTTACAGAAATAAAGTGTGTTGTTACATTTTTTTTTGTGTTAGAAATGTAACAATTAATCAAAGCAAAAATGTCTGCTACATTTTTTTGTGTTACAGAAATAATGTTCGTTACAGAAAATAAAGTGCATTTGATCATGTAAAAATTATATGTTACGTTTCTATGTAATATTTTATGTTACAGAAATAAAGTGTGTTATTACAAATATAGCATAAATTGATAATTAAAAAATGTATGTTGAAAATTTGTATGTTACATTTTTTTTGGACATATATATTATGTAACCTGAAATTTGTAACATTTAAAAAAAAACTACTCGGTGTTTTTTGTGTTTCTTTTTTAAAAATGTTCAAATATTTGTATATTACATTTCCTATTTTTTAGAAAGGTTTTTATGTAACACAATGTAACTGGGTTTTAGCAATGTAACAAATCCTATATTCATATATGTTTTGCCAGTTACATATTTAACAATTCTAAAAAAAACAAATAATGTGATGTATGTAACATTTATTTTTAAAGTTACAGATAAAATCATGTAAATTAATGGTTGCATACATTTAATAACTAAAATTTATATATATATATATATATACATATATATATATATATGGGAAGGTTCATTTGAGAAGAAATTTAATGTGAGAAGAAAAAGAATAAAGGGCATATTAGTAAAATGTTATTTCATTTATAACTCATATCATTAATTTTTCTCTCTTTGATTAATTAGTCAACTAATTATTAATTATCCTACATATAATCTACAAAACGTACACATATCCAATTTTTTCTATATATACCCTACACATTATAGAATTTTATCCTACACAGTCGAAATTTATCCTACACACCTCGAAATATATCCTACACAACTCGTGATTTATCCTACACAACTAGTAATTTATTCTACACTTTAAATTAAGTTGTTTTTTTAATTTGAAAAAAGTATATATTTTGAAAATGAGTTACAAATTTAATTTAGCTAGTTATTAAATAAGAAGAATACACATTAATGATTTAGTAAGTTTACCAATATACCCTTATATTAAAATTAAATACAAATATTAAATGAACTAAAATGAAGCATTCTTATTGGTTGAAACTTCTTCTTTTTTCTTCTTACAAAAAAATTCTTCTCATTTGAACCCTCCACTATATATATATATATATATATATATATATATATATATATATATATATATATATATATATATATTACATATGTCTTATGTTTTGTAATATATAATAAAATGTTTTTTAGGAGTTAATCTTAGAATGAAAGAGAAATAAAATGTGGATGTGAGAGGAATATGAGAGAGACTTTTGTGTGTTTCAAGATATCACAGGAAGAGAGAGAAAGTTTGACTTTATTTTGGCTCTATGTATTTTTTGTTTGTTCAATTACCCAAAGCCACATATAATATTCATTATAGCTTCAAGATATTTGTAAGTTTCAATTTTTTATTTTGACAACTTTTTTTGTATTAATTAGTCATCATAATTACACTTTTTTCAAAAGAATCAAACTTTGTCCTCCATGCCGAAAATGCCCTTGTCTGTACTTATTGTTATTATTTTAGTTAAAGTGTGATTACTTTTACTGCAAATGGATCATAGCCATTCATCTTGTTTAGTCAATGGTTGTTATTGGATTTTCAGGGTTTCTTCAACTCAAGTGGGTTTTTGATTTATCCTTGCCCTATATGTATATATATATATGTGTGTGTGTGTGTGTGCATATATATATATATGTATATATATATATATATATATATATATGGGAAAGTTTAAATGAAAACCACTAGTTAACGCGAAAACTCGAAAACTAACTAAAAAAACCTAAAAAACATACCAAATTTTCGCTATTTTATGTATATAAAAAAACTTTTTTTCAAAAAAAAAAAATTTGGAGTACACATGTGTATGTGTACTACACATGTGTACTACAATTTTTTCTTTGAAATTTTTTTTTATATACAAAAATTAGCGATTTTTAATAAAAAAATTGTAAAAACAATTGGTGTGTTTTTTAAGCTTTTTTAGTTAGTTTTTGAGTTTTCGCGTTAAAAGTGGTTTTAATTTGAACCTTCCCCTATATATATATATATATATAGAGTAGGAGTTGGGTGGAAAGTGTGTTTTTCCTAGAAAGTCTAGGAAGCAATAAGAACGCGACATGTGGCATTGAAGGATTTTATCTAAAAGGGCATTTATGTACTTTCACAATCTATTTTTATTTTAGGAAATTATCTTCAATAACTAACTATCCATAAATTTCGGAATTTTTTGTTTTCGATTTTTTATCTCACTTAATATCAATCATTCCTTCGTTTTCTTGCTGGAATCTATCAGCATGTTCTTGGTACTGTGTTTTAACATTCAGATTCATACAACTGTGTTTTAACAGCAAGCAGATTAATACAGTTGTGTTTTAGCATTCAGATTCAAACAGTTGTGTTTTAACAGCTAGCAGATGCATACAGTTGTGTTTTAGCATTCAGATTCATACAGTTGTGTTTTAATAGCAAGCAGATTCATACAGTTGTGTTTTAGTATTCAGATTCATACAACTGTGTTTTAACAGCAAGCAGATTCATACAAATGTGTTTTATCATTCAGATTCATACAACTGTGTTTTAACAGCAATTCAGATTCATACAGTTGTGTTTTAACAGCAAGCAGACTCATACAAATGTGTTTTATCATTCAGATTCATACAGCTGTGTTTTAACAGCAAGCAGATTCTTGATGCTGTGTTTTAACAGCAAGCAGATTCTTGACGATGTGTTTTAACAGCAAGCAGATTCTTGACGCTGTGTTTTAACAGCAAGCAAATTCTTGACTCTGTGTTTTAACAGCAAGCAGATTCTTGACGCTGTGTTTTAACAGATTCTTGACGCTGTGTTTTAACAGCAAGCAGATTCTTGACGCTGTGTTTTAACAGCAAGCAGATTCTTGACGCTGTGTTTTAACGGCAAGCAGATTCTTGACGATGTGTTTTAACAGCAAGCAGATTCTTGACGCTGTGTTTTAACAGCAAGCAGATTCTTGACTCTGTGTTTTAACAGCAAGCAGATTCTTGACGCTGTGTTTTAACAGCAAGCAGATTCTTGACGTTGTGTTTTACATGCCTCTCTACAATCATCAATTAAAACAGAAAAAACACAGCCAAGTTACAAGCAGATTAAGACCGAAAACGTATATGCACTTCAAGAACGTTAATCACAACACAAGATATGAATACCTAGTGAAGAAAAAGGGTATCAACAAGCCTTGGAACCGAAATCTGAATGCTTTTGGGGTCCTCTTTTGCGTCACCAACAACAAGGGGGAGTAGAGATCGCAGGTTTTATTATGTTTAGGGTTGGATTGGAGAGAGAAAGAGAGAAAATCAAATCAATAATGGAGAGAGAGAGGGAAAATCCCATGAAAGTAGGGATTGCAGTTATCTAATTGATTTAAAAAAACGGTCATTTGACAAAATTGCCCCTATTCATTTAAAACAATCAATTAATTAAATTCAAATATTACAAGATTGCCATTGATTTAATCTCAACCCTTAAACACACCAATCGGATGGACCAGATCGCTTCCTAGACTTTCTAGGAAAAACACACTTTCCGTGCGAACCCTACTATATATATATATATATATATATATATATATATAGGAAATATAATGTACAAAAACCCTAATCATACTTTATGTACGCGACAAGGAGATCTTAACGCGTGGCACTGTTTAAGATTTCTCATTAAGGGCATATTAGACATTGTTCATTCTTGAGGCAGGGTAATTCAGACATTTACTAACATCAAGAGATTTATGCGAGTTCGTTATCTCCTGCATCCCGGTAATTACGATTTCAAATATTTTCCATTTTTCAAATATCAGATTAGCGGTTATAGGTGTGCGATTAGGGTTTCTATCACTTATTGTTTGAAATGGATCCACAGAGCAGTAACGCTCGAATCGCAGATGATGTTGAATTTGAAGATATTGAATTCCATGCCGTTCATGATGATGCTGAGCATTTGAGGAATCCGACATCAGACAACAAAGTTCTATTAGACGATCAGACCAGTAAGTTGTCAATTAATCATTTTAATTTTCCAGAAATCAACGAAATTATTGTTATATGATGTTTTGTAGTTGATCGTGTATCATTATTTGATAATTAGTTTTTTGGAATGAATGTGTTATAAATCACGCATGTTCATAAGCTATATAGTGTAGGAGACCTGTGTAATTCCATCAAACAAGCGTTATTATTATGAAGTATAAAGTATGCGTTATATTTTAGGGTGTCATGCGTGATTTTATTGTTTGCGTGATTTTTTTAAAATTTCCTAGATTAGTGACAGTGTTTGTTTTTGGTCTAGAGCTCATGTTTTTTTTTGTCATTTCAAAATATGCAGATGAAAGATTGTATACTCATGAGGTAGCTTCATCATGTGTTCCTTTTGTAGGAATGGAATTATCTTCCCTAGAGCAAGCATATGTGTTTTATCAGACATATGCCAAGAAGTTAGGGTTCTCTGCTCGAAAAGGAGGTGAACACCATGTTGGTGGTATTATCAAGACTAAATACTTTGTGTGTTCAAAGGAGGGGCATAAACCTCTGGCTTTTGATGATCCTTATTCGAAGTTGTCTAAGCCATATAAAAGGAGGAACATACCGACTATTCGAACCGGCTGTAAAGCTCAAATTAAGCTTTGTTCGACGGATGGGGTGTTGTATAAGGTTGATAAGTTTGTTCAAGAGCATAATCATTCATTCGTATGCCCCAAAGAGATGCATTTATTACCGGCTTATAGGCATCTGTCCGAAACACAAGAAGAGATGATATGGGATCTTGGTACATAGAATTTTGGGCCAGTGAAAGCGTTCAATATAATGAGACAAAGATACGGTGGTTTTGAAAATGTTGGCGCAACTAAAGACGACTGCAAGAATTTTAGAGCTAGGATACATAGCTATATAGGAGAGTATGATGCAGATATGGTTATAAATAGGTTGACCGATAAAAAGCAGTTTATGGTTGATTATTCATTTGTACATTTTGTCGATGAAAACAAGCGATTAACTGGCCTGTTCTGGGCTGATGGTTTGTGCAAACGTAACTATGCTGAGTTTGGAGACGTCATATCGTTTGATGCTACATTCAAAACCAACAAGTTAGTATTCACTTTAATGTTTTAACTTTTTTTTGTATAATTTTGTTGTTTTTTATTCAATTTATTTCATCTTTTTGAAGGTATAAAATGGTTTTTGTACCCTTTACTGGTATTGATAACCACTGTCGGAATGTGACACTTGGAGCCGGGTTGCTAGCTTCCGAAAGTATTGAATCATACAAATGGCTGTTACAATCATTTTTGGACTCATTTGGTAAGCAGCTGAAGGTTGTCGTCACTGATCAGGACCCGGCGATGAAACAAGCTATCGAGGCAGCGTTCGATAAGAGTAGGCACAGATTATGTATGTGGCACATAATGAAGAAAGTTGCCGATAAGGTTTATTTCTAACACTCAGTTTTATTATATGCACTTTGTACTAAAAGTTGATCATGCGTTATTATTTCCTACACTCATTTAATTATTAAGATTTCTGATTTTTTTTTCATTCCAATCCTTTGTTTTAATAGGTGGGACATGAGTTGTGTAACAACGAAGACTTCAAAAGACGTATGTGTGACATTGTATGGACTGATTCGATTGCGCCAGAAACGTTTGAGAGAGAATGGAAACTGATAATGATTGAATTCGGTCTAACCGAGAATAATGGATTGACGATATGTTTGGCATGAGATCTTCGTGGATTCCAGCTTTCTATCGTCATGAGCCTATGTCTGGGCTCATGCGGACCACCTCCAGATCAGAGAGCGAAAACCATTTTTTCTGTCAGGTGGCGAATTCTCAACTTTCCCTTTTTGAGTTTTTTAACCATTTTGATGGGGCAATGGACGTGCAAAGATTTAACCATCGGAAAAATGACCATATTTCTAGAAATACAACCTCAGATAACTGGTCTGAAACTACCTTAGAGGATGATGCTATGAAAATTTACACCAGGTCCATCTTTGCTAATCAACAGGCAGAGTTATATGGAACGCTGTCCGAGTGTCTTCCTATGGAAACTAAAATCGAGGAACCATTCTTGAGGATAAGTATGAAGGATTGGAAAGCCCACGGTGACGGTTTATTAGAGGTAACCCTATCTATACTAGATAACATGCGTTATTACATAACAACGTGTGTTTTTTCCTTGATTTTTAGTTTTCAATTTTTTTATTTAGGTTTGTTTCAAGAAGGGGGAGGATGTAATTGCATCATGCACAGGTTTGAACAATATGGATTGTTGTGCAAGCATATATATTTTGTGTTCAAGATGTTCAAAGTGAAAGAAATTCCCAACAAGTACGTTATGAGAAGATGGACCAAAGACGTGGTACCGAATGATCTAAATAACACATTTGATTTAAGTGTTGATGATAAGGATGGGCATAAAAAGGCCAAAGAGGTTGCGTATGAGATAATTGAGACCGGAGAGTATCTTACTGGTAACTTGATGAGAGATGTTGATCATCTAGTTCTAGTCAGGGATCGGATAAGGGAGATGAAAGAAATGGTTGATGAACTTCGCATAACCAAGCCCATCGACCCTAAGTTTGATAGATATTCAAGGTTAATCGGTTACGAGAAACCGAACATTGATGCTCCACCTACGGCCCGTGTGCCAACCGGTATTAGAAATAAAGGTCGCGGTTCTCATAAGCGGATTAAATCAAAAAAAGAAAAGATGATTAGTCTAAAAGGCAAGAGAAATCGGACATGCAGTGTTTGCAATACCAAAGGTCATGATATCCGAACTTGTTCAGTTTTAAAGGGTCAAGCTAGTGCTGCCGATAAGAAGGAGAAGAAAATAAAAGTAATTCAGTTGGAGACTGATCCTTGTTTTGTGGACGATGAGGACTTGGAGGCGGAAACTGGTGAGGGAGAGGAGTATGAGGAGGTTGACGAAGCAGATGATTGTGATTCTGAATGGGAAGAGCTAAACAACGACGATGAGTAATTTTTGAATCACAATTGCATACATTTAATCATGGGTTTTTTCATGCCTTTTTAAAGAATTAACTTAATGTGATCTGTGATATTGACATGTTAACATGCATGATTTTACCATGTTATGCGTGATTAAGTATACCAACTCCACTGATTCTTTTTACACCTTTTCGATATGCAGATGCGTGATTAATCATAACTATACACGACTATCTCAAATGGAGATCTCAAATGACCATTAAACCCCTCTCTAACATTTTGTATAACCTGTCTTAACCCCTGTTCACAGCTATTTCAACCCAAAACATACCCAAACACAGATCTGTGATATTGACATGTTAACATGCGTGATTTTGCCATGATATGCGTGATTAAGTATACCAATTCAACTGATTCTTTTTTACACCTTTTCGATATAAAGATGCGTGATTAATGATAACTACACACGACTATCTCAAATGGAGATCACAAGTAACCATTAAACCCCTCTCTAACATTTTGTATAACCTGTCTTAACCCCTGTTCACATCTGTTTCAACCCAAAACATACCCAAACACAGATTTTCTTCATCATAACTAGCGTCATAAAAAAAGTAACATACGTGATAATGTTTAACATCTATTTTTCATATAAATAACACTTAAACACCATACATAGATGCCTGAAAAAGGTGTGAAAGCATGTTAAAAGTAAGCCTACATGATTTTCCTAAATATATCCACATATCAGTTTTATACACCAAAAATCACCATAGTTGTAAGTTTTCAAAATACCAACATTAGAACATCCCCATATATCAACAAAAAAAAGTTGATTAATCAGACATACCACCTAGTTCAAAGGGAATATCTTCCCAAGATCCTTGTTAGTCGTCTCCATCTTCTCTTTAACCGTCTCCACTGCATCCTTGTGATATGAGTAAACCAAGTTATCAGCACTTGACTGATCCTTCATCAGCTTTATGCTGTTGTCCCTCAAGGAAGATTTTGGTTCTTCTAGTAGTTTCCCCCAGACTTCCTGGTTCATCTTTTGCTGTTCTAAGAGCTTCCCCTGCATATCCAAAATACTGTTAGAAGAGTTAACATCAGAAGCAAGCTCCGTCAACCTGCGGGTGGACAGGAGCTCCTTGATTGCTTCGCTTGCCGGATCAGTGGTCATTTTTGTTTCTTGAAGAGAGTTGTTATTTTTTTTGCAAGAATCTAATAGGGGGAATCATATATGTATAAAGATTGTGAATTAATATGGTAGTTGTGGGAATGGTGGTAAGTAAAAATAAATATCTCCCATAATTACTAGTCTCGTCGATTTTGAAGTCTATATGTAGGTTTCATTATTATTAGGATTAATTATATTTTATATCAACTTGCATCTTGAATATTGTTTAATATTTTTAACAAATTTCAGTAGTTAACATAATTCACAAACTGGTCGTGCGTGATTATATATACATGCGTGATTATTGATACATGCGTGATTTTATACATGCGTGATTTCTTATATATGCGTAATTTTTTATACATGCATGATTATCTTACATAATATCTGTACTGGACCAAGAAAACTCCAAAAAAAAAAACAGCTAGGTAATTCAGACATTTACTAACATCAATAATTTTATGCGTGATTTGTGAACCATACAACTGTCATGCTTAATAATTTTAGATGTCCTCTTGTTTGCTATTTCCTTTTATATATCATTGAAAAAGCATTCAAATATTATCTTAAAGATGGCAGATTTTTGTAATTCATCGTGTGGTTCTTCTTCATCATCCGGTGTGCGTGTTTATCTCAAAAAGAGGATCGAGGATCAAATTGCTGCAGACAAGTCTTGTAAAGACTTGTTGGAAACTAACCTTTCTAGGGCCAGAGAGAACATAAAGAGGCTACAATAGATTTTCAATTTGTTGTCTAGTATGATAGAGTCAAGTGTCAAAGAGGTGGCTATGATGTTTATGGTTAATCTTGGAAAGCGGGATGACAAACAGTTAAAGGAGCTTGCGGATGCAATAACCGTCTTAGGATGCTCTATGGACACGAAGATTAAGTTTTTGGAGTCCTTTTTCTCATGGTTATTATGTATCATTTTTCATCTGGGTAGTGAAATGTCACACCCCTAATTTCCACGTGTCACCGGTGGGCACGGTGGGGGATTATCGTGACGTAGTTGATATCGTCATAGTCAAACAACACAAATTATAATGCACATCGGAAGCAAAGATAGATTGATTTCAACTTAAAATTTATTGTAATATCCAAGTATCACAAAATGTCGAAATAAAATCCACGGGCAGAATCAAACAAAAAGGAAACTTCATTTCAACAGACTTCATGCATCCTAAGCTTGCGAGACTCTATGGATGCTTAAGGAGTGACCAGCCTATTTCGCGTAGTACCTGCACTTAGTCTTTTTGGAAAATACGTCAGTTTACACTGGTAAATACAATTCAACTGACTCATTTTAAAAATGTTTAAAATTGATTTAAATGCACGTGGCATAAAACTTTTTATAACTTGGGATAATTATTTGCTTAATAATCTTGTAAAAGAATTACATGTTTGTTCTGCGTTCAGTAGCCCGGGTCGTGCCGGGTTAAAGCTCAATAGACACACCACTTAATATAAAACGCCGCGAGACTCCTCCCGTGCCGACGATTATATGCAATAAAATGCACTACGAGTGTACGCCTACACCCGTGTGCTAAGGTCGTGGCCATTCATGGAATGATGCCAAGGATATCCGGGACATGGTCATTAAACCCCCAAAGGCGTTAAACAAACAAAACAGCATTTTCAAACGAGTTAATTTGACAGCACTTAACCATCAGCTGGTTAAGGTCAATTCCCCGACCAAGCGGTATTTTATATACCGTACCCCAAGCCCGTATAGGGAAAATAAGTTAAATGTATTTACCTGAGCAAATATAAACCAAATATAACGAGTGCAAGTAGCTTTTACTGAGCTCATAGATCTGGAAATTAAGGTTTTAATAACCTATTAGAATCCTAACGGGTCTTAAGCTTAGACCGGTTAGTTTTATATAAAGATTACGGTTTTAAACGCACAATAAGGCGAAGACCGTTTAAGAATGTGGTTTTGACCCGACAAGCTTGCACACTTGTTTTATATGGGTAATATAATCACATTCTGAATTTTGAGACCAAAAAGATATGGGTTGACCCGTTTCGGCTATAAGGGTCAAATTAACCACATAAGCCGATCCGAACGCGTATAATGCGTAACGAGTAACCATAGGAGTTAAATACAAGTTTCTGAGGTTATTATGCTTAAAATATGTTGTGATATCAGAATGATACCTTCCATTATGCCCCAAATGATTTTAAACCAAACTATGCCTCATAAGGGCGTTTTGGTCATTTTCTAAGGTGTAAAAGAGTTAAATTAACGACCTGAGTTACAGGTCTGATTACATTAGTAAATATACTTAATTTACTAAGTTATAACAGTGGGGTATCAAAATTATGTGAAATTTATTATCTTTAACCTTACTATGCACCGTAGGGGCATTTTGGTAATTTCACAAGTGCCTAAAAGGTCAAATCTGGAATTCTGAGTTCAAAACATTTGCCTACTGTTTAAAAATATAAAACTTTCTAATCACATCAGTAGGTTCAATCCATTAGGCTTAATAAGGTTCTAAGGCACACTTATGTGTTAAAAATGCCTAAAAAGGCGATTTGGGGCCATTTCCGCGTTTTCTGTAAAAAGCTGATATTTTTAATATTCCAGCAGGCTCAAAATAATATATTTATCATAACAAATCAGTAGAAATTGGTTTGAGGTCAAAAGGTTTTGTAAAACTCATTTTATGGCTAAAAAGGGCAAAACCGGCATAAACCGAATAAACCTTAGAACACTAAGTTATGCTCAGCCTAAAAATAAATAAAAATCTTCAAAATTCCCAAAATATTATTTTATAACAGTGGGTAAAAAGTTTGGTATAAAAATTTGGGTTTTAATAGGCTATACGTAATTTACGCCATTTAATTAGTAAAGAAGCTCTTAATTACGCTATTGAGCATAACTCTTAATCTAGACCTCAAACTGATTTCAAATTTTGGGTGCAAGTTTATAAATTAGCAACTAAGGTGCCTACCCCTTTACATTTTCAAAAATCACGATTTAAGGTCAAATGGGCATAATGGTCAACATATAAGCAATTAACGGAAACATGCATGTGAATAGGATATCTATTGAACCGGGTTGTATAAACTCTGAGAGTTATACTAATATGAAAATAGGTTCAAAAAAAGCTCTAAGGCAATCCTAATCTTGGCTTAAACGGGTCAGAACTGAAAGTCAAAGCAGAAGTCAAACTTTGCGACTTTCGGTCCCAAACCGAGCCTAAACTGAAAATTGTCGAGTTGAACATGTTGGAACATGTTCTTACATTAATTACCAAGTTATTTTAATGATCAAACAGATTGCATGTAACATACATTGCTAATTATAAGTTAATTTGAAGTTAAGCGTGCTGTTGACTTTTTATAGTTAGCTTTGACTCGACAATTTGCATGCTTAAAGTGGGAATCTGGAAATACCCTTTTAAGGGTTTGATGCCCACTTAATTACCTTCTTAAAGGTATCTTTAATTCGTGATTTGACAGAGCACATTATAAGTAATCACGAAGTCAAACCTTAATTACGATGGTTTGACTTTTAGCTAATTAACTAAGCTAAAAGTAATTAGAGGGGTTTAAGGACACTTACAAGAGTCCTAAGGATGCTTAAGATGCCTAAGAAAATTTGTTGTAGTCCAGGAAAGCTCCAGAGATGTCTTGAACCAAAGTCCTAAGTTAGCAAGTGACAATGGTTACCATTCAAGTCCTTATATAGTGAGCCAAGAGGTCCAAGATTGTGACACACAAGTCTACAATGGTTGGGGGATCATCCCAGGTGTTCCTAGAGAGCTAAATACAGCCTAGCAAGCCCATGGTTTCGAAATTTTACGTTTTAAGTCGGTGCAACGGGCTGGACAGGCAGCTGTCCAAAAACTGCTGCCAGCGACGGTCTTACGGACCGTATGCTTAAGGCCTTGCGGTCCGTAAGAACCTCTTGCGGACTGTAAGCTAAAATGGCTACGGTCCGTAACCGACCCTTGCTGAAAACGCCCAGGTACCATCCTTACGGACCGTAAGCTTGGGGCCTTGCGGTCCGTAAGAGGTGGTCAGAGGACAAAAATTTTAAAACTTTTAAGTCTTGACCATGCAACTTTCAAATGTCGAAACATCAGACTTTTACTGAAATGTAGGGTCCACCATTGTCAGGTTTTGCATGCTTGCATGAATATTGATACCTTGGAATCTTATGGCAACTTTAATTTACGGAAACATCAAGACTAAGTCCTTGGATTCTCATAATTAACTAACAAGCTTCATATATTTATTCTTGGTTCTATCTTATGAGAATTTTATTCAGCATTATCATTAGTAACAATCCTGTCAAATCCCAAGTTCACATAACAGATGGAACTTTATTTATTTGGAACAACCGGTTATCATATAGGATGATTTTCAAAAGATTTAAGGATCTTGGGATTTATATAAAAAGAAATTTCGGGTCGCTCAGAGGTGTTTTAATAACATGTCGCCCTTGGGTCATTCAGAGGTATTTAAATAACATGACGCCCTTTTTATTAAAAATCCTACCATACATCTTTTTATTTGATCCGGTTTTCCTGACACGTCTGTCTCTCATGACACGTGTCTTTATTTCAATGGACAGGAATTTCCGAGGTGTTACATCCTCACCCCCTTAAAAGAAATCTCGACCTCGAGATTTACTGAAACAATTGAGGGTATTTTTCTTGCATCGTGGACTCTAACTCCCACGTATATTCAGGACCTCTACGAGCATCCCATTTTACCTTGACAATAGGCACAAGCTTCCTCCGAAGCTTCTTTACCTGTCGATCCTCAATCGACACAGGTTTTTCCACAAATTTTAAGCTCTCGTCTATATGCACATCCGTGTGTGGTATGACTAGCGACTCGTCAGCTAGACATTTCTTTAGATTGCAGACGTGGAATACATTATGAATACCATCGAGCTCCTCAGGTAAGTTTAACTTGTAAGCCACTGATCCTACACATTCGATGATCTCGAAAGGTCCTATATACCTTGGGCTTAACTTACCTTTCTTACCAAATCGTATCACCCCCTTCCAAGGTGATACTTTGAGCAAAATCTTATCGCCAACCTCAAACTTGAGAGGCTTTCGCCTTTCATCCGCATAGCTCTTCTGCCTATCTCGAGCAGCTTTCAGGCGGTCGCGAATTTGGACAATCTTGTCCGTTGTCTCGAAGACTAAGTCAGGACCTGATAATTGCGTATCTCCCACTTCTGCCCAGCAAATGGGCGTTCTGCACTTTCTACCATATAGTGCCTCGAAAGGCGCAGCCTTAATGCTAGTATGGTAGCTATTATTGTAGGAGAATTCGACTAATGGTAAATGCCTGTCCCAACTTCCTCCTAAATCAATCACACATGCACGCAGCATGTCTTCCAACGTCTGAATGGTACGCTCACTCTGCCCATCCGTCTGGGGGTGGTAAGCCGTACTGAAATTCAATTGAGTGCCCAGAGACTGTTGGAAACTCTTCCAGAAATGAGATGTGTATCTAGTATCCCGATCCGAGATAATAGATACTGGCACACCATGCAAGGCCACAATCTTATCTACGTACAATTGGGCTAGCATGTCAGCGCTGAAGGTCTCTCTAATGGGCAGGAAGTGTGCTGACTTAGTCAGTCTATCAACTATGACCCATATAGTATCATTTCCTTTCGGCGTCTTAGGCAATTTGGTGATGAAGTCCATCGTCACCATTTCCCATTTCCAAGTGGGAATTTCAGGCTGTTGCAGTAAACCTGACGGCTTCTGATGTTCAGCTTTGACTTTAGCACACGTCAAGCATTTAGCTACATAATCAGCTATAGACTTTTTCAAGCCTATCCACCAATAATTTGCCTTTAAATCCTGGTACATCTTATCAGCTCCAGGATGGACAGAATACTTGGAACTGTGGGCTTCCTTGAGGATAACATCACGAAGTCCTCCATATACAGGAACCCATATTCGTCCATTTAATCTCAACATTCCGTCTTTATCGTAGGACAACTGTTCTTCAGTTACTCCTAATTTCTCCTCGGAATAGTTAGCTTCCAACACAGCTTCCTTTTGTGCAGCTAACAACTTTTCATTCAAGCTGCTCTTAATTTCAATGCTCTTGGCATTGATCCTTATCGGTTTCACTCTCTCCTTCCTGCTTAAAGCATCTGCGACTACATTAGCCTTGCCTGGATGGTATCTTATTTCACAATCATAATCGTTCAAGGTTTCCATCCATCGTCGTTGTCTCATGTTCAAATCCTTCTGATTGAACAGGTGTTGAAGGCTCTTATGGTCGGAATAGATTACACACTTCGTCCCATACAGATAATGCCTCCAAAGCTTTAGTGCAAATACAACGGCACCCAACTCTAAGTCATGGGTGGTGTAATTCTTTTCGTGCACCTTTAATTGACGTGAAGCGTAGGCTATAACCTTGCCCTTTTGCATTAACACGCAACCCATTCCGGTGTGTGATGCATCACAATACACCACAAATTCTTCAATGCCTTCAGGTAGAGTCAGTACTGGAGCGTTACTCAATTTCTGCTTCAAGATATCAAAAGATTCTTGCTGCTTAGGCCCCCAATTAAACTTAATGTTCTTACGTGTCAACGACGTTAAGGGTGCAGCAATTCTTGAGAAGTTTTCAATAAAACGCCTGTAGTATCCAGCCAAACCTAGGAAGCTACGAATCTCTGAAGGTGTCTTTGGCTCTTGCCAGTTCATAATAGCTTCTATCTTTGCGGGATCCACTTGAATTCCACGTTTGCTCACAACATGACCAAGGAACTGGACTTCACGAAGCCAAAACTCACACTTTGAAAACTTGGCATAGAGTTTTTCTTGATGGAGTAGCTTGAGAATGCACCGAAGATGCTCCTCATGGTCAGCTTGGTTCTTTGAGTAGATGAGGATGTCGTCAATGAAGACGATGACAAATTTATCTAGATAAGGCTTGCATACGCGATTCATGAGATCCATGAATGCGGCAGGCGCGTTAGTGAGCCCAAAAGGCATCACTAGGAACTCGTAATGACCATAACGAGTTCTAAACGTGGTCTTATGTACATCCTCCTCTTTGACTTTCAATTGATGATAGCCAGACCTGAGATCTATCTTGGAAAAGTAACTCGCTCCCTGTAGTTGGTCGAATAGATCATCGATTCTAGGCAAAGGATATCTGTTCTTGATAGTAACCTTGTTTAGCTCACGGTAATCAATGCATAGACGCATTGACCCATCCTTCTTTTTGACAAACAGAATTGGCGCTCCCCATGGAGATGAACTAGGTCTAATAAAGCCTTTAGCTAGCAAATCATCTAGCTGTGTCCTTAATTCCTTCATCTCCGTTGGTGCTAGTCTATATGGTGCCCTGGCCACTGGTGCAGCTCCGGGGATGATGTCAATCCTAAACTCCACCTGCCTATCTGGCGGCAAACCAGGTAGTTCCTCCGGAAAAACTTCGGGATAGTCAGAAATGATTGGTATGTCTTCGATCCTGGGCTTCTTCTCGTCAATGGTTACTCGTGCCATATAAATGACACAACCCCTGCTCGTGCACCCGGATGCCTTAAGCATGGCCACACGCTCTGGCATTCCGTGTTGAGTATCTCCCTGAATAGTGAGTGGCTCACCAGATGGGGTCTTGATTACTACCTGCTTCTTGTTGCATACTATCTGGGCTTGGTTATGCGATAACCAATCCATCCCTATTACTACATCAAAGCCTGCTAGCTTAAAGGGTAACAAGGACAAAGGAAAAGAGTGGTTCCTAATGGATAGGACACATCCATCTAATACAGTCGAAACTGTTTCTAATGATCCATCAGCTAATTCCACTTCGTATTTCATACTTAAGACTTTAACAGGTAATTTCAACAGTTCACAGAACTTATTATCTACAAAGGACCTATCCGCCCCAGAGTCAAATAAAACCCTTGCGTAGACATCATTAACGAGAAAAGTACCTGTTATGACATTATCATCCTGTATAGCTTCCTTTGCATCCATGCGGAAGACCCTTGCATTAGTCTTCTTTCCCTCTTCTGTTTTCTTGACAAGCTTCAGGCAGTTGGGTCTAATATGTCCCTTCTCATTACAATTGAAGCAGGTGGCATCCTTAAGTTTCTTGCAATCTAATGCCTTATGATCCGGGGACTTGCAAATCCCACATAGTTTCTGCTGAGATTGGGACCTAGACTCCTGCCTGCATTTCCCGAAATGGTGCTTCTTACAAACCTTGCACCTGGGCTTCTCACCCGACTGTTGATCTCCCTTCTTGGACCCCGACCCTTTCTTGTGGTCGTCATTGCCTTTCCGCTTCTTATCTGAGCGTCGCGAACCATCATCTTCGCGTTTTCGTTTCTCGGCATCTGCAGCCCTCAGTGATCTCTGTCTAACTGCATCTTTTGTAAGGGACAGAGATAGGTCAGTCACCGATCGAAAAGTAGTGGGCCGAGAGGCCTTGACGCTTGCTTCAATTTCTGGGGCCAGACCCCCAATGAAACGGGCTATCCTCTTTGGTTCAGGTGTTACAAGATAGGGAACTAGCCTCGACAAGGTATTGAAGGTTGTGAGATAAGCCTGGCAGTCCAGGTTCTTCATAACCAGAGATAGGAAATCAGACTCTATTCCCTCGACCTCGTGCTGTGGGCAATAATTCTCCTTGATTAGGGCAACAAATTGTTCCCAAGACATGTTGTATAGAGGTATTTTCCCGGTGGCTTGAATCAACGACTTCCACCATTGCAGGGCATCACCCTTGAAAGATTGCCCCAGTGAAATCCCGGGGTTTACAAGATACAAAGTATTTATACGTGCAACCCTTGGCACGTGGGGCATCATAAAGCACAATCTTCTTGGAATGATTATCATTTTCATTCGAAGAATGTCTATCATCCTCCTTCTTGGAGTTCTCCTTCTTGGATTCCTCCTTTTTAGACTTGGGTTTAACAGAAGGTGGCTTGCTGTGAGCCTCTGAATGAATCTTATATTTATTATGCGGTGTAGACAGGGTTCTACTATGGGTCCCGCTGTACTCACTGTACTGTCTTTCTAAAGCCTTAGTAACCGCATCATCTACCAGTGCTTTCAACTCTGCACCAGTTAACTGTATCCTTGCATTATCGTGGTTCTCCACCGGACGACTATTCACTTCATCCGACCCCGCCATGTAGCTTCAATTGCTACATATAAACAATAATGGGCAAGGTTTTATTTAATAGTTAATACAGTATTTTATGTATTTTATTAACCATGGTTTTAAATAGCCATTGCAGGTTAAATTATTAATTAACATAAATTCAGGGTCTGCATTATAACCCTATATTATAGTTAAGAATTAACATATAACTTAGTCACAAGGACAGTGTTAGCTTATAACCCGGATTCTTACAGAATCAAGGCATTAGGGTTTGAATCACAGTTCATAACCCTATTCTAGACAGTGAGTTGCAGACTCAAACTGTCTTTCAGTCCCTAGGACATTAATTACTACCCGTAGGTACTTCATTCTTAAGGAATGGTCATTTACTTGCAGGGAATCTTAAATTAACCCAATTTTCAATGATGGTCTATGTGACTTCTACTGGGTCACAATTTGCCCAATATGTCAACATACTTACAGATGTTTAACAGAATTTGGAATCTTTTAGACAGGTTCTGCCATATCGGCCATGTCTGCAACGACACGTGGCTAGGCTTTTACCCCTTAGATTCTCTTTATAACGCAGATCAATCCTAAGTTGAGACGTTAATTATGGACCTGAATCTAATTATGGAGATACCATTTTGGCCTTGTCTTAAAAATGACATGTGGCTAGGTCTTGTCCCTTTTTAGATTTTGCCATTTTACACAAATGGTAGGTCTTCTTTTATTTTAGGAAATGTTATTTTCATTTTATTTTAAGTTTATTCAAATACTTATTTACAACAACAATCATAAAATTTAAATGCAACATTTCACTAGATCAAGATTTATCAGTACATCATTTGCCCAAAACGGGACTTCTACAACAACATGCCCACGCAGGGGCGAAATACAACAAATAAATCAACAAACAAACCCACGCAGGGGTCAACTGAAAGACATGCCCACGCAGGGGCAGAATACTAAAAGACAAGCTCACGCAGGAGCTGAATACAGAAACATAAAGTCCACGCAGGGACTGATTACAACTAAGCAGACAAACATCAAAGGTCCTTAATGACCCCTCCTCTTAGACTTCCCCTTTAGCAAGTCTGACAGGCCCTTGAAGAAGCCTTGCCGCTTCCTGCGGTCCTCTCGAACTTCCTGTTCGACTTGGTGCAACCTCTCAAGAACCTCCTGCTGATGTTCCGGCGGAACCAGCTGTGGCTGCGGCGGCTGGTACATAGGTTGAGGAGGTGGTGGATGCTGGTACCCATAAGTCGGGTAACCAGTGGTCCATGGTCCTCCGTATGGTCCTTCAGGATGAAGAGCGTTGTAGTCCCGAGCTACTTGATATGGATCGACCTCCGCATAGCCGAAGTTGTAGTGAGTATGCGCTGGCTGCTCAAAGGGGTTATATGCTGCCGAACCAGCGTATGCAGGGATTGGGTTGTTAAAACCCAACGGAGGTGCCATAGGTACTGAGTTGATTTCTGGAATGGGGCTTGATGGACCCCCAAATTGTGGTTCTTCCTCTTCCTCCTGAAGTGGCGGATAATGGCTGCCACTTGATGGTTGGGGTGTGCTGATGCGAACACCCCCTCGCACGGACATCCGTGCGTTCGATCTCCTCCGCCTCGGTGGCTCCGGAGGTGGCTGCTGTTCCACTGGTGGTGGTGGTGGCAGAGTAACTGCCACGAAACGAGAATCCTGAGAAGGATCCTGTTGCGGTTGCTGCTGCTGTTGTTGCTGCTGGTAGGGGGACGAGTGGTGTGAGGGGGTAAAATACCAGTCGATGTTCCGGAACCTCTCCTCGTAGCTGTCTGGACCGCGATAAGGCGATCTGTGAAAAGATGATCCGTCAGAGATCTCTATCGGGTGGTTGGGCGTCCCCGTAGCAGGCTACACAGGGTCAGTATCCTCGTCCATATCGTTAACCCCAGAGAAGTGGTCTTCCGGTCCAAGTGGGTTAAAACCCACGGGTTCTGGAAAAATGTTGGTCGGGTTGAACCGGCTCTGGAAGGTTGGAGTTGGGTCACCAAAGGAGTGGTGAGAATTGGATCTCTGCAGAGGTATGAAAGAGGGTGGTTGTTCATTGGGCTCATTTTCTGACTGGGGCCCAAATGAGTGCTGGTAAGAAGGTGAAGAGCTGAGGGAAACTGATCGTCTCCCGGGTTCAACATAGAGCCTCCACGGCTCCTGTGGACTGGTGCTCATGGTGATGGACGGGGTATGATGTGTGTAAAATGCAACATATAAATCACATCAATTAAGGCATAAAACTAACCCTTTTTAAGTACTAATGTTGGAAAAAGAGTGTTTTTGTCTTCCTTTTGTATTTTCAGGATGAAATGAGCTCAAAATCACAAAAGAAGCAAAAAGACAACTAATTCTAGCATAAATACAAGAAAAGGAATAAAAGTAGACTGCCCGGACCCTCAACGGCACCTCCCAAGGCAAAGAAGAGAAAACAGAAGACTGAACACGCCCCGTGTTCAGCGAACACGGGGCCGTGCCCAAGAAGCAGCATAAAAGACAAACTTGTAGAAGCTTCTATTGCCCACCACGGGGCCGTGTCCAGTGAGCACGGGGGCGTGGTGAAAGTACAGCAGGCGCATTAATTGTAATTGCGAATTACAATTAATGAGGAGAGAGAGTGTCAGACGGGCACGGGGGCGTGTCCAGCGGACACGGGGCCGTGCCCAGCCTTCTGTTCAGCCTATAAATAGGAGTGCTTGGTTTCATTCCATGTCATCCCTTGGCACACCACCTCTCTCACACTTCATCCACCACCCACCACCACCATAACACCATCATCCACCACCATCATCCATTGTCCATCGTAGAGTGTGTGAGTCGTCTCGGGATCCAAGATTGATCGTAAGAGTTCTTGACAATCAAGGCCATGTTTGCCTAAGTCTCTTACATCACTTGGTGAAGACAAGTGTTTAGTATAATACTTTTTATTTTTAATCTTTTGCACTTTTTATTTGGTTTTGTATTAATGACTTTAATAACTAGTTACTTATGTTGAAGGTGATCTTTCCTTATCGTTTGTCCGTGGTGTCTTGGCGTTATTTTACTGTCTATATAAAATAAAAGATTTTCACCATTCATATCTCCACGGTCTATATGGAGGTATGTTGGCTACCTGGTCAGGGGTTAAGGGAACGGTTTGGTAAGGGTCTTGCCCTTGTTCAGCGTTTAGAGGTCCTGCTTGGGACCTGGGTCAAATTTAGTAGGATCTCCTTCAATGCCCATAGGTATTGGATGGCGGGGATCCAAACTCTTTGACCCCCTCATAAGTTAACTACTATTAATACTATAACCCGGCTATTTAGGACTGTATCCCTGCTGACTCAGAATACTTAGCCGAGGGTAACGTCACCGCCGAAAGCGGGGCCTACCACAATTTGCATTAATAACTTAATTCATTATCTTTCAATAATCCGACCCTTTAGGATTGT
This sequence comes from Helianthus annuus, assembly GCF_002127325.2. Taxonomy (NCBI): domain Eukaryota; kingdom Viridiplantae; phylum Streptophyta; class Magnoliopsida; order Asterales; family Asteraceae; genus Helianthus; species Helianthus annuus. Next base: position 19,619,040 of record NC_035441.2, on the reverse strand, counting down.
ATCCTTGCTGACTCAAACTACTGGGTTGAGGGTAACGTCGCCTTCAAAAGAGGGGCCTACTATAATAACTAAGATAATCTCTTAAACAAGTGCAAAAGTGCGAAAATAATCAAAGGTTATACTAACACACGTGTCGGATCCAAGTGATTCATCTTGTCTATCTGTTTTTATTTTATTTTATTTTTCAGCATTTAGTTAGTTTTTATTTTTCTTAGTTTAAAACATTTTTCTCACTTTTTGATTTGATTAGACGTTGAGGATAAACCGGTATTAAAAGCTCTTGTGTCCTTGGACGACCTCGGTATCTTACCAACACTATACTACGTCCACGATGGGTGCACTTGCCCATATGTGTGTTTAGTGTTCGTAAATATCGTGTTTTATCAATTTAAAACTTGGTTAAAAGTGTAAAAAGGGGCTTAAATATACATCAAAATTATATATACACCGATACACATCAAGTTTTTGGCGCCGTTGCCGGGGACACAAGGATTTTAAGAAAGCTTAAAATCGACGGCCTAATCAGTTTTTCAAAACCTTTTCAAAACGCGCGCAAATTTTTCTGCATTTTAGTTTAGTTTGCATTTACAGTAGCCTAAACACGGGGCCGTGCTCGCTGAACACGCCCCCGTGCTGCATATTTTTAGTTAGATACCCAGATACAGAGTCTAAACACGGGGCCGTGCTCACTGAACACGCCCCCGTGCTCAACGTGACCAGTAACTTTAATTAAAACGCCCAGATACAGACCCTGACCACGGGGCCGTGTTCACCCAACACGGGGCCGTGTCCAGCTTCTGTTTCCGTCTTATTTTTGTTTTCTGGTCCCGAGACTCAATTGTGGTCTGTTGAGTGATTCTTATGGATCAATACTCAAGAGGTTACAACTACACCTATGATGAGGATGATTATAGGGGTAATTATTGCACTAATTGTCGTAATGCACGCTCGGTTCAATATAATAACTCATATCAACCATCCAATTCATACGACTACTATGAGGAGCCCAGGTACGAGCCATCAACTTCATACACATCCTATGAAGACCAAAGGTATGAACCTCCTCCCTCATACTCATATTTTGAGGAACCGGGGTATGAGCCTTCATACTCATACTTTGAAGACTCAAGATATGAACCACCACCTTCATATTCTTATTATGAGGAACCATGGCGTGAACAACCCACCTCATATGAGTACTATGAAGAACAAAGTTTCGACCCTTATCCATCATATACTCACAATGAAGAACAATGGTGTGAACCATCTACTTCATATGAGTATTATGAGGAACCAAGGATCGAACAACCGGATTCAAGCTTTGAGGATCCAAATTCTTTTTCTCTCACCGAAGTGACCAATAGGATATTAGAACACATTAAAACTATCGAACATTACATGAAAGAATCTCGCGCAAGGGAAGAGGAATCCCGCGCAAGAGAAGAATTAAATTGTAATAATAACGTAGAGGTAGTTGAAAATGTAAAAATGGAAGAACAAGAAAGTGAAAAACCGACACATGAGTTAAACAATGAAAAAGGTGAGTCCGATAACGCTAAAATTCAAGAAGAGTCTAATTTTGAAGAAATTATTCTCTTGTCACCTACTTTCGAAAATCATTGTTTAGTAACCCCTCATGCCAAGTTTTTAAAAGAGTTAAACACTAGTGCTAAAATCAAAGAAATGGTAAGTGTTAAGTTAACTAATGATCAAACCTCGCTAATAAAAGAAGATCCTTTTGAAATTAACATTACACCGGTTCCATGTTTCTTTCAAAATTCATTTATTAGCAATATCACCATTGATAAAGATCTTTGTGTTAACATAATGCCTAACTACATTTTTGAAAAATTAAGTATTAGTGATTTTACTCCACTTCAAATTCCCATTTTTCTATCCGATCGAAAAGTGATAAAATCAATCGGTGTAGTCGAAGATGTTTTGGTTCAAACAAATCAATTGGTAATCCCAACCGACTTTGTCATCCTCGATGACGCCCCACTAGTCTTGGGAAAACCTTTTGTACAAACTCATAAAGCTTTGAAAAACCGGAAATTCAACAATCTACCTCTTCAGTTAGGGGCATTCAAAAGGAGCATAGACCTTGAGCGTTCAATGAAATATCCTTTTGGCAATAATGACCCCCTAATTGAAGATGAAGCTGAACCACCCGATACGACTAACGAAGAAGACCACTTTGTCGAAGAAGAGGTAGCCATAGAACAAACCTTTAAGGTTCTTAATCTAGATGAGCCACAAAATAAGGTGTCTTCTAAAGACCCACCCATTGAGCTCAAAGAACTTCCTAAAGGTTTGGAATATGCTTTTCTAGGCAAAGATGGTAGTTTACCTGTAATTATTTCATCTAAGTTAAGTAACGTAGAAAAAGAGAAATTAATTAGCCTACTTAAAAAACACAAAAACGCGATCGCTTGGAAGCTTGTAGATATTAAAGGAATAAGCCCTTCCATGTGCACGCACAAAATTTTAATGAATGATGACTACAAAACGGTAATTCAACCACAACGAAGAGTGAACCCCAATGTTCAAGAAGTGGTTAAGAATGAAGTCATCAAACTACTTGACGCCGGACTAATCTACCCTATCTCCGATAGCCCGTGGGTAAGTCCCGTTCAAGTAGTCCCAAAGAAAGGAGGTATGACGGTAATAACTAATGAGAAAAATGAATTAATACCAACAAGAACCGTCACAGGATGGAGAGTTTGTATAGATTATAGGCGATTAAATGAAGCAACAAGGAAAGACCACTTTCCTCTACCCTTCATTGATCAAATGTTAGAAAGATTGTCCGGTCATAAATTTTATTGTTTCTTAGATGGTTTTTCAGGTTACTTTCAAATACCGATAGCGCCAGGAGACCAAGAGAAAACAACTTTCACATGTCCCTACGGAACTTTCGCATATCGACGCATGCCATTCGGTCTATGTAATGCGCCTGCAACATTCCAACGTTGTATGGTGGCCATTTTCCATGATATGATAGAAAAGACAATGGAGGTCTTCATGGACGACTTTTCCATCTTTGGAGACTCATATGACCAATGCCTCGATAATCTTGAACGAATGCTATCCCGATGTGAGGAAACTAACCTCGCCCTTAACTGGGAAAAATGCCATTTCATGGTAACAGAGGGAATAGTACTCGGTCACAAAATCTCGAGCGAAGGAATGAAAGTTGATCGAGCAAAAATAGAAACTATTTCTCGATTACCTCCTCCATCCTCCGTAAGAGCAATCAGAAGTTTCCTAGGACATGCCGGATTTTATAGAAGGTTTATCAAGGACTTTTCAAAAATTTCAAGGCCTCTAACAAAATTACTTGAAAAAGATGCACCCTTCATCTTTGACAAGGAATGCAATCAAGCATTTCTAACCCTCAAGGAAATGCTAGTCAATGCACCTATCATGATAGCGCCAGATTGGAAATTTCCTTTCGAAATCATGTGTGATGCAAGTGACTTTGCTGTTGGAGCAGTCTTGGGACAGAGAAAAGAAAATCATTTCCACCCAATTTATTATGCTAGTAAAACTCTTAATGATGCACAAGAAAATTATACAACTACAGAAAAAGAATTACTAGCAGTGGTATTTGCTTTTGATAAATTTCGTTCTTATCTTGTTCTTTCTAAAACAGTAGTCTATACAGACCATGCAGCCATCAGGTACCTCTTCAAGAAACAAGACGCAAAACCCCGTTTGATCAGATGGATTCTACTCCTCCAAGAATTCGACATCAAAATCAAGGACAAAAGAGGAGCAGAAAACACTGCTGCAGATCATCTCTCACGCTTAGAAGACCCAACTTTGGAAACAACCAGAGACGAGCAAATCAACGAGAAATTTCCCACGGAATCCTTGGAAATGATGGAGAGTAGACAAGAGCCATGGTATGCCGACTACGCTAATTTCCTAGCTAGCGGTATAGTCACCAAAGGATGGCCACATCATCAAAGAAAGAAATTCTTTGCTGATGTAAAGCATTACTTTTGGGAAGACCCCTATCTTTTCAAAATGTGTGCCGACCAGCTCATCCGAAGGTGTGTACATGGTAATGAAGCACGAAGAATTCTCCGTCATTGTCATGAAGGTCCATACGGAGGACATCATGGTGCCGCAAGTACCGCACGAAAGGTATTTGATTCAGGATTTTACTGGCCAACCATTTACAAGGATGCACAAAACCTTGTAAAGACATGTGATGCCTGCCAGAGATCAGGTAATATTTCTTCCAAAAACGAAATGCCTCAAAATGGCATTCTCGTCTGTGAAATCTTTGACGTGTGGGGATTCGATTTCATGGGACCTTTCCCACCTTCAAAGGGAAACAAATATATACTTGTGGCAGTCGATTACTTGTCTAAATGGGCAGAGGCCGAGGCTCTTCCAACAAATGATGGAAGAGTAGTGGTAAAATTTTTGAAAAAACTGTTTTCTCGCTTTGGGACACCAAAGGCTTTAATAAGTGATAGAGGTACCCATTTTTGCAATCATCAACTCGAAAAAATATTAACAAGATATGGGGTCTATCACCGGGTCTCAACAGCATATCACCCTCAAACAAATGGGCAAGCCGAAGTGACTAATCGAGGTTTAAAACGAATACTTGAAAAAACCGTAGGAATAAATAAAAAGGAATGGGCCGACAAATTAGACGACGCTTTATGGGCTTTTCGAACTGCTTATAAAACCACTATAGGCACAACCCCATATAAACTTGTTTATGGAAAAAGTTGTCACTTGCCAGTAGAAATAGCTCACAAAGCCTACTGGGCAATAAAAAACGTGAACTTAGATTTAGAAAATGCAGGTAAAATCGATTTTGTCAAATAAATGAATTAGACGAGCTAAGGAATTATGCATATTCTAACTCCGAAATTTATAAAGAAAGAATGAAGAACTTACATGATAAATATATTAAATCTAATGAATTTCGGGTAGGAGATCAAGTTCTATTGTTTAATTCACGACTTCGATTATTTCCTGGTAAGCTAAAATCTAGGTGGTCGGGACCTTTTTCCGTCACCCATGTTTTTCCACACGGTGCAGTAGAAATTAAAACTCGAAATGGTATACCATTTAAAGTCAATGGCCAACGGCTAAAACTCTACCGAGGATCCATTGAGGATGAGGAAGAGGAGATCTCACTTCAAACGGTTAACGAATAAACTCATACCCGACATGTTACAGGTAAGTGTACGTTTCAAAACCGGTAAGTCTTCTAGCTATTTTTGGAAATAAGGGGCATGCACACGAGCACATCAAAAAAAAAAATCAAAAACTTTGCTCGGCACGGGGCCGTGTCCGCTGGACACGGGGCCGTGTCGAGGCAACTGTCGGGATAAAACCCTCTTTTCCTATCAGTTACACCATTCCACACGCCCCGTATAGCCGAAAACGCTCTGGTTCCAGGCGATTTTCCGCAGTTTTCCGACGTCACTACCGAGTTTAACAACGTCAAGGTATGATTCTATCATCTCTAGTAGTTAGATTAGTTACTTGCATGTAGTTAAAACATCAAAAATTGGGGAAAAATCTAGGGTTCTTCATGTTCATCCGGATCGAACTCAAAATTTTTGATGAAATCTGTTAGTAGTAGTTTAGATTAGTATAGTAGGAAGTAAATAAACATGTATTGTTGATAGATTCGTTCGATTTCCAACTAAAACCCCAAACCCTTGTTCTTGAACCGAAAAACACGAAATTGAAAGGGTAAACGGTTTGTTTTGGGAAAAACGACACTTAGGGTTTCATTTTCGGGGGAAACCGCTACTATTGGGCTAAAAATTTTCAGGTTTTCAAAACCAGGACGAAAAATGAAATTTTTGGGTTACAGACGCCTGGACACGGAGTCGTGTCCGCTGAACACGGGGCCGTGTCCAGCCCACTGTTTGCAGTTTCACTTCAATTATCCTTGTTTCGTACTAACCTTTGATGTATTCTTTCAGATGTCAAAATTCACGAGGTTCAACGCAAGCGAACTTGACGCTAGGGCACGATACGAGACACTACAAACAAGACCGGAGGAGTACCCTAGGCGGGCATGTACCGACTTGTTGACCATGGTGAATCAACTTGACCGATTCAACAACATCGTGAGAGGTCCACTGGCTGTTGCATTGAACACCCGGCTTAGGTCGGTGCATCAATGCACAATGGAGTTTTACAGTACTTTCATTTTCAACTCAAGGTGTGACCCGTTTGACCATGACACGGTCACATTCCGATGTGGAGGGACCACGTTCACAACCTCCATGGCACAGTTTGGATCTATCATAGGGCTATATAGTGAAGAGGAATCGGGGAATGAAGAGAATACTGGGGGATTACGAGACTTGGATGCAACTGAACCTCAAGCCGCATGGGCTCAGATCGGTGAAGGAATCTACAACCCTAGCAGCACCAAGAGTACCAAACTGAGGGACCCGCTTTACCGCTACATTCACAGGCTCCTCAGCTACTCGTTGAACCAGCGTCACGACAGCAGTGGCGTTGTAGGGTTGAAAGATTTGGTTGTCCTTCACTGCATCCACAACCAGAAGCCTCTCGATGTTCCTTATCTCTTGTTGCGAAACATGCACCTAAATCGCCTTGCTCACGCTCCTACACCTATCTTCTTCGGGGGATGGGTGTACCGTCTTTTCAAGCATTTCACGAATATCCCAAGGTCCTTTGAAAGGAGTCCATGGTCGGGACGAGTTGACTACCACATTTGCCGAGCCATGAACTTACTTTATGAGGCGGAAGCCGGGACGGTGAGCTTTCAAAGGACACAAGGCTATGCATGGAACCCGCAGGAGGCTCTAGTTCTTCATGCACCACCTCCCCATTATCAGTACCAACCCCAGGGCGATCCGGGTCAATCCTCCTCTCAAGGAGGCGGTTTTCCTAACTTTCAAAGTTTACATGATCTTTTGCAGGAAAACCTCATGTGCACCAGGAACACCTACAATCTCGCCAACAACACATACCACCGGGTTGGAGCTATCGAGCGCAACATTAACGATATACAAGATGATATCGGTAGCATCCGGGAGTACATGGCGAGGCAGGGGGTGGAGGTGATGGTAGTGATGAAGACATGGAGTAGGAGGCTTGAAGGAACAAGGGGCAGGTTGGTGATAAGCCCACAGGTTTAAGTACCCTTCTCTATCGAACAATTTACGGCCTGCGTGCCGCTTGTTGAACAATTTACTTTCTTTAACTATTTCTTTTATCTTTGTTTTATTTTTTACTTTATGTGTGGAGACAATTAACGTTGGTAATTTAGGATGGTTTATGTTCGTTTGGTTTGGTATTGAGTGATTAAGACAGGTGCAATGCAAGGGTTAGAGTGCTAAACAATAGCACTTGCAGCCCCAAAAGGGAAAAACCGGGAGACAAAACCTGTTTTTCAGGCTCACAGACTGTCCACACGGGGACGTGTCCAGCCGACACGCCCCCGTGTTCATTTCCCAGACCTACTGTTTGGTGACTGACCTGCAAATATTTGCCAGACACGAGGCCGTGTCCACCCAACACGCCCCCGTGTTCATCTTCTGTAAGTTTTCAGTACTGGCAGTTCGCCACGGGGCCGTGTCCAATGGACACGGGGCCGAGTCCAGACTGCCAGTAACTTAAATCTTTGCTTTTTAACCTACTTTTACACATTCTAATCAACCAAAAACCGTATTTTTGGACACATTGAGGACAATGTGTAATTTAAGTGTGGGGGGGATGCTAAAACCTTGAATTTTGCAAATCCTAAATACAAGCCTTACACAAAACTCTATTGGAACCGCTAAACACCCCAAATTTTTTTTCAAAAACTTTTTCATTTTTTTTATCATTTACTTGTCTTAGTTTAAGTTGGGAATAACAAGTTCTAAAAAGGTTATATTTTTACAAATTTACAACCGATAGCGTCGTGATAACAAAGAACCAACATAAGAAAATTACGAAACGGCATAACAAGTCTAGTTAAAAATTCGATTATATATACTTGATCACATTAAAAACCCATTCCCACAAAAGTGAGTTTTGAGCCTTTATTGAGCATAAAGATATACATATTTAGACTAAATGCTCATTTTTCGTTTCTTGTGTGAATAGCCGCTTGGTTCTTACAACTCTAGAACTTGCCACGACGATACATTCCCGGTCCTTACCAACTTAAACCCAAGTAAGTAAGTGATGGAGGCATTAGGACTAACCATATTTTTCTTTCTAAACCATTATTTTTCATTTTTTTTTACCACCTACCCAAAATCCCCCTAGATAGCCCCTTTGAGCATAAACCTTTCATTTCATTACCCCAAAACCCTTTTTACCCACCAAAAACCCTTTTTATTTTTCACCCTTTATTTTAGTAACAAGCTCGGTTTTTCGTAAACTCGCCTTTTTATGTGATGAAAAAAAAAATGATGATGAAGTCAAAAACAAACAAAAGCTATATAAAAGCTTGTTTGGAGAAATACTTCAAAATAAAAAGTCACTAAAAACAAGGTATGTCATGAAAACCGACGCTTTTTACGATTTTCGCCCTTTTACTAACAACTAACCCAAACCACCCACCTTTAACCCAAGCCTAACCCTTCACCCAAAAAGTCCTCTTGATATTTACAAAGGTAAAAAGTTAAAAAGGAGGAGGATTGATTGCTTGGCAAGCCTATGGAAGGCGTAAGTTCCATGCCGCTCTCGAGTGATTCACTAAAAATTACACCTTCGGCCGAGTGTTGAGTGATCCCCCGTGAGGTATGTGAACTTGTATATAAATGGAATTTTAAATAAGGCATGCTATGCCCAAATAAGTAATTTATCTTATGAAACGTTCAAAATAAATCATAACGAATAGGATTGTAAATAAATAAAAATAAAACTTACAAAGACCTTGGATTCCCGACACTCTAGGACAAGCTAAAAACTTTCTCTTCTACCTATTCCATTTGGGAGTGTAAGCCACATTTAAAGAGTTTTGCTTGAGGACAAGCAAAAGTTCAAGTGTGGGGGTATTTGATGTGTGTAAAATGCAACATATAAATCACATCAATTAAGGCATAAAACTAACCCTTTTAAGTACTAATGTTGGAAAAAGAGTGTTTTTGTCTTCCTTTTGTATTTTCAGGATGAAATGAGCTCAAAATCACAAAAGAAGCAAAAAGACAACTAATTCTAGCATAAATACAAGAAAAGGAATAAAAGTAGACTTCCCGGACCCTCAACGGCACCTCCCAAGGCAAAGAAGAGAAAACATAAGACTGAACACGCCCCGTGTTCAGCGAACACGGGGCCGTGCCCAAGAAGCAGCAGAAAAGACAAACCAGTAGAAGCTTCCATTGCCCACCACGGGGCCGTGTCCAGCGGGCACGGGGGCGTGGTGAAAGTACAGCAGGCGCATTAATTGTAATTGCGAATTACAAGTAATGAAGAGAGAGAATGTCAGACGGGCACGGGGCCGTGTCCAGCGGACACGGGGCCGTGCCCAGCCTTCTGTTCAGCCTATAAATAGGGGTTCTTGGTTTCATTCCATCTCATCCCTTGGCACACCACCTCTCTCACACTTCATCCACCACCCACCACCACCATAACACCATCATCCACCACCATCATCCATTGTCCATCGTAGAGTGTGTGAGTTGTCTCGGGATCCAAGATTGATCGTAAGAGTTCTTGACAATCAAGGCCATGTTTGCCTAAGTCTCTTACATCACTTGGTGAAGACACGTGTTTAGTATAATACTTTTTATTTTTAATCTTTTGCACTTTTTATTTGGTTTTGTATTAATGACTTTAATAACTAGTTACTTATGTTGAAGGTGATTTTTCCTTATCGTTTGTCCGTGGTGTCTTGGCGTTATTTTACTGTCTATATAAAATAAAAGATTTTCACCATTCATATCTCCACGGTCTATATGGAGGTATGTTGGCTACCTGGTCGGGGGTTAAGGGAACGGTTTGGTAAGGGTCTTGCCCTTGTTCAGCGTTTAGAGGTCCTGCTTGGGACCTGGGTCAAATTTAGTAGGATCTCCTTCAATGCCCATAGGTATTGGATGGCGGGGATCCAAACTCTTTGACCCCCTCATAAGTTAACTACTATTAATACTATAACCCGGCTATTTAGGACTGTATCCCTGCTGACTCAGACTACTTAGCCGAGGGTAACGTCACCGCCGAAAGCGGGGCCTACCACAATTTGCATTAATAACTTAATTCATTATCTTTCAATAATCCGACCCTTTAGGATTGTATCCTTGCTGACTCAAACTACTGGGTTGAGGGTAACGTCGCCTTCAAAAGAGGGGCCTACTACAATAACTAAGATAATCTCTTAAACAAGTGCAAAAGTGCGAAAATAATCAAAGGTTATACTAACACACGTGTCGGATCCAAGTGATTCATCTTGTCTATCTGTTTTTATTTTATTTTATTTTTCAGCATTTAGTTAGTTTTTATTTTTCTTAGTTTAAAACATTTTTCTCACTTTTTGATTTGATCAGACGTTGAGGATAAACCGGTATTAAAAGCTCTTGTGTCCTTGGACGACCTCGGTATCTTACCAACACTATACTACGTCCACGATGGGTGCACTTGCCCATATGTGTGTTTAGTGTTCGTAAATATCGTGTTTTATAAATTTAAAACTTGGTTAAAAGTGTAAAAAGGGGCTTAAATATACATCAAAATTATATATACACCGACACACATCAGGGTACGCCGGTGGGAAGGCCCGGCTTCGTGGTCGTGACCCGTGACAGGGGCCTTGCCTCGTCCGCGAAGAAACCTTGGTGGCATATTGACCTGCATACAAGTTTTAGATAACCACAATATAATAATATAAGACCCAAAAATAAAACAAAACAGAGTTTGCCCTATGTTCTTTGTCTAGACATCGGAACTCGAAGAATGTGCAATTCGTGCACTGAGACTAAACACAAAAGGCTAGTGTTTAATTCACTCAGTGTTGGCTCTGATACCAACCTGTCACACCCCTAATTTCCACGTGTCACCGGTGGGGGATTATCGTGACGTAGTTGATATCGTCATAGTCAAACAACACAAATTATAATGCACAGCGGAAGCAAAGATAGATTGATTTCAACTTAAAATTTATTGTAATATCCAAGTATCACAAAATGTCGAAATAAAATCCATAGGCAGAATCAAACAAAAAGGAAACTTCATTTCAACAGACTTCATGCATCCTAAGCTTGCGAGACTCTATGGATGCTTAAGGAGTGACCAGCCTATTTCGCGTAGTACCTGCACTTAGTCTTTTTGGAAAATACGTCAGTTTACACTGGTAAATACAATTCAACTGACTCATTTTAAAAATGTTTAAAATTGATTTAAATGCACGTGGCATAAAACTTTTTATAACTTGGGATAATTATTTGCTTAATAATCTTGTAAAAGAATTACATGTTTGTTCTGCGTTCAGTAGCCCGGGTCGTGCCGGGTTAAAGCTCAATAGACACACCACTTAATATAAAACGCCGCGAGACTCCTCCCGTGCCGACGATTATATGCAATAAAATGCACTACGGGTGTACGCCTATACCCGTGTGCTAAGGTCGTGGCCATTCATGGAATGATGCCAAGGATATCCGGGACATGGTCATTAAACCCCCAAAGGCGTTAAACAAACAAAACAGCATTTTCAAACGAGTTAATTTGACAGCACTTAACCATCAGCTGGTTAAGGTCAATTCCCCGACCAAGCGGTATTTTATATACCGTACCCCAAGCCCGTATAGGGAAAATAAGTTAAATGTATTTACCTGAGCAAGTATAAACCAAATATAACGAGTGCAAGTAGCTTTTACTGGGCTCCTAGATCTGGAAATTAAGGTTTTAATAACCTATTAGAATCCTAACGGGTCTTAAGCTTAGACCGGTTAGTTTTATATAAAGATTACGGTTTTAAACGCACAATAAGGCGAAGACCGTTTAAGAATGTGGTTTTGACCCGACAAGCTTGCACACTTGTTTTATATGGGTAATATAATCACATTCTGAATTTTGAGACCAAAAAGATATGGTTTGACCCGTTTCGGCTATAAGGGTCAAATTAACCACATAAGCCGATCCGAACGCGTATAATGCGTAACGAGTAACCATAGGAGTTAAATACAAGTTTCTGAAGTTATTATGCTTAAAATATGTTGTGATATCAGAATGATACCTTCCATTATGCCCCAAATGATTTTAAACCAAACTATGCCTCATAAGGGCGTTTTGGTCATTTTCTAAGGTGTAAAAGAGTTAAATTAACTACCTGAGTTACAGGTCTGATTACATTAGTAAATATACTTAATTTACTAAGTTATAACAGTGGGATATCAAAATTATGTGAAATTTATTATCTTTAACCTTACTATACACCGTAGGGGCATTTTGGTAATTTCACAAGTGCCTAAAAGGTCAAATCTGGAATTCTGAGTTCAAAACATTTGCCTACTGTTTAAAAATATAAAAACTTGCTAATCACATCAGTAGGTTCAATCCCTCAGGCTTAATAAGGTTCTAAGGCACACTTATGTGTTAAAAATGCCTAAAAAGGCGATTTGGGGCCATTTCCGGGTTTTCTGTAAAAAGCTGATATTTTTAATATTCCAACAGGCTCAAAATAATATATTTATCATGACAAATCAGTAGAAATTGGTTTGAGGTCAAAAGGTTTTGTAAAACTCATTTTATGGCTAAAAAGGGCAAAACCGGCATAAACTGAATAAACCTTAGAACACTAAGTTATGCTCAGCCTAAAAATAAATAAAAATATTCAAAATTCCCAAAATATTATTTTATAACGGTGGGTAAAAAGTTTGGTATAAAAATTTGGGTTTTAATAGGCTATACGTAATTTACGCCATTTAATTAGTAAAGAAGCTCTTAATTACGCTATTGAGCATAACTCTTAATCTAGACCTCAAACTGATTTCAAATTTTGGGTGCAAGTTTATAAATTAGCAACTAAGGTGCCTACCCTTTTACATTTTCAAAAATCACGATTTAAGGTCAAATGGGCATAATGGTCAACATATAAGCAATTAACGGAAACATGCATGTGAATAGGATATCTATTGAACCAGGTTGTATAAACTCAGAGAGTTATACTAATATGAAAATAGGTTCAAAAGAAGCTCTAAGGCAATCCTAATCTTGGCTTAAACGGGTCAGAACTGAAAGTCAAAGCAGAAGTCAAACTTTGCGACTTTCGGTCCCAAACCGAGCCTAAACTGAAAATTGTCGAGTTGAACATGTTGGAACATGTTCTTACATTAATTACCAAGTTATTTTAATGATCAAACAGATTGCATGTAACCTACATTGCTAATTATAAGTTAATTTGAAGTTAAGCGTGTTGTTGACTTTTTATAGTTAGCTTTGACTCGACAATTTGCATGCTTAAAGTGGGAATCTGGAAATACCCTTTTAAGGGTTTGATGCCTACTTAATTACCTTCTTAAAGGTATCTTTAATTCGTGATTTGACAGAGAACATTATAAGTAATCACGAAGTCAAACCTTAATTACGATGGTTTGACTTTTAGCTAATTAACTAAGCTAAAAGTAATTAGAGGGGTTTAAGGACACTTACAAGACTCCTAAGGATGCTTAAGATGCCTAAGAAAATTTGTTGTAGTCCAGGAAAGCTCCAGAGATGTCTTGAACCAAAGTCCTAAGTTAGCAAGTGACAATGGTTACCATTCAAGTCCTTATATAGTGAGCCAAGAGGTCCAAGATTGTGACACACAAGTCTACAATGGTTGGGGGATCATCCCAGGTGTTCCTAGAGAGCTAAATACAGCCTAGCAAGCCCATGGTTTCGAAATTTTACGTTTTAAGTCGGTGCAACGGGCTGGACAGGCAGCTGTCCAAAAACTGCTGCCAGCGACGGTCTTACGGACCGTATGCTTAAGGCCTTGCGGTCCGTAAGAACCTCTTGCGGACCGTAAGCTAAAATGGCTACGGTCCGTAACCGACCCTTGCTGAAAACGCCCAGGTACCCTCCTTACGGACCGTAAGCTTGGGGCCTTGCGGTCCGTAAGAGGTGGTCAAAGGACAAAAATTTTAAAACTTTTAAGTCTTGACCATGCAACTTTCAAATGTCGAAACATCAGACTTTTACTGAAATGTAGGGTCCACCATTGTCAGGTTTTGCATGCTTGCATGAATATTGATACCTTGGAATCTTATGGCAACTTTAATTTACGGAAACATCAAGACTAAGTCCTTGGATTCTCATAATTAACTAACAAGCTTCATATATTTATTCTTGGTTCTATCTTATGAGAATTTTATTCAGCATTATCATTAGTAACAATCCTGTCAAATCCCAAGTTCACATAACAGATGGAACTTTATTTATTTGGAACAACCGGTTATCATATAGGATGATTTTCAAAAGATTTAAGGATCTTGGGATTTATATAAAAAGAAATTTCGGGTCGCTCAGAGGTGTTTTAATAACATGTCGCCCTTGGGTCGTTCAGAGGTATTTAAATAACATGACGCCCTTTTTATTAAAAATCCTACCATACATCTTTTTATTTGATCCGGTTTTCCTGACACGTCTGTCTCTCATGACACGTGTCTTTATTTCAATAGACAGGAATTTCCGAGGTGTTACATGAAATCATGTGCTTTTTATGTTTGTCTAAGTGTTTTTTGTTGTATCGAAATTGTGTGTTGAGTAAGGAAATTTTCCCCTTGTTTTTACATTTTTCATGTTATATCATATCATAATTTATGACTAATCAGCAAATTTAAAAATTAAAAATAAAATTAAAACACGAACAAGTCATATATATTTGCAACAAAGTACTTCTACGACTTAGCATTTTGTTTCACCTTTTTAAGGTTGAAGAACTGATCTAATCGGACCCTAATTTTGTTATCTAGATCGCGCAAAACATCTACGATGCGCGCGTTCTTCGTAAATCCCTTAGCCTTGTTGTACACTTCTTTCCTTATAAGATTGTAGTCGGACAATACAGTCTTACTAAGATATCGGTACCGCAAGAATCGAAGTTGTGAATCTTGAATGGTCTTTTTATCTTCGTTCACAAACCCCGGATTCCATGGTGATTTGCCTTTGTATGTCTCCATATGTCTCATAGTGAAAACACCACAGTCACATCCGTTTTGAAGAGTTCTCCAATCCATTTCCTTTCGAATTATGCTTGTTGTTTCCAAGTTTGTTATCCACTCTTTTTGTCGTATCTTGCCTTTTCGGTATAGAACTAGAACTCTTCGCTTTAATCACGATAAAAAATCATATTAGTACGTAGTCATTATAATTTTCTTGTATTTTTTGTATATAAAGCTGAGTATTCAAGTATTACCAGCTTTTCGGGGCACCCACGGTAGCGTTTGCTAAACGATTCGTCAAACCTAGAGTTATCAACTAACTCGATTTCGCCATTTTTCAAGTGAAAGCATAGGCACCAGAAATGATCAGATAGTAGTACTGGAATGAAGATAAGATCCATTGTGTCAACTTTCTTGACTTGATACTTACAAAGTATATCGTCTAGGCTTGGTGCAAATACTTTCAATCGATCATTGTCTGTGTGTTTTGGCCCAAACATTTCGTCAGGCCGCAAAAATTATGGTGATTTTTTCATTAAACTCCATCTGTCTATTAAGCTTAAACAGGCATGATTATCATATAGCATGCTTGGTTAACATTAAACATGTGTCCATTAACTTTCAACATGCGTGATTATCATAGAGCATGCTTGGTTAACCGTAAACATGTGTGCATTAACTTTAAACAGACATGATTTATCATATAGCATGCTTGGTTAACCTTAAACAAGTGTGCATTAACTTTCTTCATACGTGATTATCATATAATTTACGTGATTTCATTTCAATATGTGAGATTTAACCTAGTAAAATACATAAATGCGTGATTAACTAAGGAAAAATCATACATGCGTGATTATTTATGGAAAAACTTACAATCATTGAACTTGGCAAGAACAGCCTGTAGGGTGATGATTTTTTGTCCCTTTTTTTCTCTTCAAAGTTTAATACATCTACAAACGCGTCCACTCCATTTGAAGCTATGTATTGCGATGGGTGAATGCTTTCAAAAATGATTTTTAGTGTTTTGACTCCACTTTCAGACTTGTATATCAATGAGCTATTATTTAAAACCAAAAAGGACAGTTTAAAAAGAGATCAAGATTTTAAGCGGTTTAAAAGAGACAAAATATCTTACCCAATATCTCCGACCGGAGCTAAGAGGTAACAGATGATCGTTTGGTCACGTTCCAGAAGTGGCTCATATAAGTTGGTTATCCTGTTGCAGTAGGGTGATCTGTATGCGTCACCTAATTCTGCCATTCGTTTTTCGTTCTTTTCCCTCAACATTTTGATCCGTGTTCTCACTAGTTCTGTATGTCTCTCGTCATCCGTTTTCTTTTTGTTATCAGACACGGGAGTTTTTTGCTTACTTTCATTTTATGTTTGTAGGATTGGAGCCAATTTTAAAAGCGTCTCCACCGACTACATTTCTGCATCCGTCACTTCATCAGTTTCTTCAGCGGATGTGGTGGGAGGCATTTCTTTACCATAGACGTTAGGGTTTATCTTTTCAAGCTCATTCAACATCGACTCAGTTTGTGCTTTTTCTGACCGCACTCTGCTAAATTTACAGCTTGGTCCATTTGGGGTACCACATTTGCTTGTGTCACTGTTTGTATGTTCGAGTAGGTTAATTTTTTGTAAACATACGATTAATAATTTAGCAATGATTGTATTTGTTACCTTCTGTTGTCTGCTTGTATACACCTGGTTCGATCGTTTGTAATGTAGCCAGGCATGAGTTTGAAATACCCCCATCGTCATATGTCATATTATCAACATCATGACATCTTATAAAATCACAAACGTTTTGTCATTATTGAACATAAATTACTGTTAATATTAAGAAATAACACAAATTCTTATCTACCTTTTGTTTTTCCTGTGTTTTCATCTTCCACGGTTGCATCTCCATCCCCTCCTAACTAGGGGTGTTCAGAATTCGATTCGAATTCGAAAAATTCGAAATTCGACTCGATTCGAATTCAATTAAAAAGATTCGAATTCGAGTTGATTCGTATTCGAATCCAGTAATCGAATACGAATTTATGATTTTGAATTCGATTCGATTCGAAATTCGAATTCAATTTATATATAATTTTTTGATATATGTATATACACATATATAACTTCTAAACATAGCCAAAATATGAACTACCTCCATAAGTGATAAGTTTATTATTCATAACATTACCAAACCTACTGACAAATAGTCCATGCTACTTATTTCTAAATTTTTACCTAACTTAAATCGCTACCAGTAAACAACCTATCTTCTAATTTTTGGTGTTTTGATATATTGATAGTTAATTAATTTTGCAGACTATTATATTTTATGTTGACTATAAATAGTTTGTAGTGTTTTAAAAAATGAAAGTAAAATAATTTATTGTTTAGGGTGAATTTGAATTAAATCGAATTTATTCGAATTCGGTTCGAATTCGATTCGAATTCGAGTTCCAAATATTAATCGAATCGAATCGAATACGAATTCAGGTAAAAATAATAAAAATTTGAAATATTCGATTCGAATAATTCGAAAATTCGTTATTCGATTCGATGAACACCCCTACTCCTAACTCTTGAATTGTATCACCACCCTCTCCAACTTTCTTTTGGAACGCCTCATCACCTCCAGAGCTTACTTGATATGTCCTCGTCGACACGGTATTTTTAACTGCATCATCCCATCTTTTACACATTCTCATTATTTCTGGATCCCAGAAACACTTTTCCTTTGCGTCCTTAATGATATTATTCATTTCCGTAACCATAGAAATGTATTTATTTATATTCTTGTCCATTGTTTTCAACAACAGCCGCAGAATTGGAGTTTTATCAATATCATGCGTTATTATCTATCTAAGTAGAGTAGTTTTTGTTTTTAGCAATATCATGCGTGATTATACATGTAACTAGCGTAATTTTTTTTTGTAATTATGTTCTTGTCCATTCTGTTAGTCAAATGCTTTATTTCAAACCAAATTTAGTACAATTACTCCTTATAAATTGGCCCAAACAGCCCAATGTTTCTCCTTATAAATTGGCCCAACAGCTTAATCTCATGTGTAGCATATATCATTAGAAGCCCATTCCAATACACTGGGCCTCTTGTTCTAGTGTTCTATATTGGGCTTAGTTATAGTCTAAACACCCCAAATAACATTCAGGCCACTAGAGCATGCCATGGACAGATATGTTGTTGTTTTTTTTAAACTAGCGTGATTAATTTCTTCAGCTAACATATGTTGTTTTGTTAAACTAGAGTGATTTTAATTATTGTACAAGCGTTATTTTTATAATATCCTAAACAAGCATTCTACTATAATATGAGGTGATTAAAGCATGCGTTATTAATAATATCATAAAAAAATCCAAAAGACTGCACCTTCTTGTTTTTGTTTGAGGCTTCCCGCGCAGTAGCATCATAGATCACCCTGGTTAGTTGAAGCGGAGTGGAGCAGTAGTCAAGCTCTTTTTACGTTTCTGTCCTGATGTTCATATCTTCTAGGTTCAAATCTGAAATATGTTCACTAGGATTCCAGCACTCAAACCAATCGGTAGTTGATGGTATGTAACATTCTTCCATTGAATCTTCACCAGCCTGGTTTCTTCTTTTGTAGACCTTTGTGGTATCTACTGGTGGTATTGTGAAATCATCCGTATATGTCGTAGGCTTGTATATCGTATCAAATGTAGTGAGGTTTTCTTGTACTGCAACAGCCTCGTGTATTGGGATGTTGCCAGTGAACAGGTCTGTCAGTAACGTCGAAGTTTGTTGATTTACGTTTTCGAATGGCTTTTTCGGAGCCTGTTCATCTTGATGATCATCGCTATTGATATCCGAGGCAGTCGCATGTGGTTGATCTTGGCGATTTTCAAGTGTTTCTTCGTCTTTATCAACTTCATCTTGATCTTCAACATCTGACAGCGGCCCATTGTTGCCTTATGAAGACCAACATAACAAAATACAATAACGGAGTAAATAAAATATTAAGCAGGAAAAATAATTTTTGTTATTTTTGGCGTTTTGTTAGGGTTAAGCATTTTAGTATTATTTTGGTGTTTTGCTAATAAAGATAGAAATATATCATTTAATTATCTTAAAAAAAAAGAAGATTACATAGAAGAAAAAAAAGAGGAAAAAGAATTAAAATCCTTCGTTAGAAGGTACTTTATCTGAATAGTATCCATCACTTGTGTCATCTTCTTCCTCCTCGGAGTCTTCATCTTGATCTTCATCCATGTCATCACATTCACCTTCATCAGCTTCTTGTTCCTGAAGATTCTGAAGCTTCCACCTGAACATGTCTTACATTAACTCCAATTTTGAGTCTATTTCTGTGTTGGTATAAGTGGCGTTATGTAATTCTTCCATGAAACCCAGTCGCTGCTTTGTCATGATGTTCTCTAGCCAGTAGACTTCCTGCTCTCCGCTGTCGTATGTAACCGTCACCATGTCTGTTTCATCATCAAAACGCCATGATGTCATTACAGGGTCTGGCTTCACATCTCCTTTGATTGGTCCAAATTTGCTGGTTAATGCTTTCAGAAGCATATGCGTTTTCATGGCATTCGTTGTCTAGAGCGATACCAATGGATAAGATTTGCCTATGTATCTCTTCTTCCATCTTCAGAATTGCCCTGACCGTCTTAACATACACCCTCCTTCTGTTGTCAAAATGGAGGACGTATCGCCCGATTCCCAGAGTGTATCTCCACGAAATGATTGTTGCCAT
This sequence comes from Helianthus annuus, assembly GCF_002127325.2. Classification (NCBI taxonomy): domain Eukaryota; kingdom Viridiplantae; phylum Streptophyta; class Magnoliopsida; order Asterales; family Asteraceae; genus Helianthus; species Helianthus annuus. Next base: position 19,599,212 of record NC_035441.2, on the reverse strand, counting down.
TTTTGGCGTTTTGTTTAAGTTGACGTTTTTGGTTAACTATTTTTTTGCAGAAAATGGATAGATTGAAGTGATTATGGAAGCTATGTTTTACCTTTGTTTATATAATGATGTTTTTGGCGCGTAATTTAGGAGGGAATTTCTTATAATAAATGTTAATAACTGAAATTCAGTTATTTGTGTTGTTTCATCTTCCTGTAATATTCAACGCGTTTTATTTTTAATTTTTGGCGTTTTGTTTTTAATGGCGTTTTATTTTTTGTATGGCGTTTTATCATTTGATGGCATTTTGAATATGAGCGGTAAAAGACCCTTTTACCCTTAATGAAGCGCGTCCCACATAATAATATTAATGTTATGTACGAAAACGCCACCATGCAATCAAGTCCATGGATTGTTTTAATCGGACGATCCATAAGCGTTCTCACCGTTGTCACACTTTTCACCGTTTTCTCTAAATCCTGACCCTATATATATATATATATATATATATAGGAGAAAGATCCGTTAGGAACCACCATTTATTGCGAGAACCACGAGAACCAGTGTGAACACAACCAAAAAATACCTAAAAAAAGAACACTCAATTTAAAAAAAAAAAAATCGCTACATTTCGTCACAAAAAAAAAAATTCAAGTAACAATTATCCATGCACATGTGCATAAGTATCATTTCTTTGACAAATTCCGTAATACATTACTAATATCAGACAATTGCACTTTCATTTACATTACCATTCATAATACACTACTTTTTACATTAACAATATTAGAAATGCACATGTGCATCTATATGTATGAACTTGTTATAACATTAACAATACTAAAAATGCACATGTGCATCTATATGTATGAACATGTATAAATACTCTTCCATGTCGTCGATTATGCCAGATGTTATATACTTTATGACTGGCAGTTCGACAACTTCATCGAAAATTTTGTGCCTTTTGTTGAATTCATGGGTGTATAGAAGCTGCATATAATTGTTTAAAAAAACCAAATTACTACTAACAATATTGTATTAGCTTACATTTTAAAGATGTTTACAAAACATACCGTTAGAAATGCAACTGGTCCATTGTATTGTGAGTCCAGTTTTTTCCAACCTTGTCTAGTTCGTTTAAGCGACTCTAAAACAAACGAGCACCAATCCAGCTTCAATATGTCTTCCTCTTTGTCAATGGCAAGTAGGAAACTTTGTTTAACCGTTGTTGACTTTGTAATCTCTACAAACAAAGTGTTCCAGTAGGCTAAAAAAATTTAACTTGAATAATCTGCCGCCATTTGTTTGTTTTGTCATCTCTTTTGCAACTAATGTATGAGTAATTATGTTGGTGTCTGGCCACTGGTTTTTGAACTCAAAAATAGTTGTTTCGACCCCTTGAGTAGCAGTACTTTTTTAACTATTGCTCCTTTTCGAGGCTTATTTTTTCCCGTACTGGAACATGTCCTTTTGGAATACCAAACACATCATGTACTGAATCTCGTGTGATTTCTATCTTATGATTTCCTATGTTTAGTGTGTTGTATTGCTCGTCATAGTTTCGTACGAGCCAATAACCTAAACGTGTGCTTATATGATTAAGCTTTATACCAAGAACATCACCAAATCCAATGCTTTTCACATCCAATACCTGTGCTTCTGTAAATTGACTTACTGTATCCAAGAAACCCGAAGGACTACACCTTAGGCTTATTACCTCATGATGATATTCATAGTACGGTCTTGGTTCCGTCCTAATTGGTTCCGCTTCGTTAATCGCCTGTCTTCCCTTTGTAGGTTCCATTTGCTTGTCTTGTTTCAATGGTTTCTTTTTTTGCGGGCTCCTCAAAGTCATCATCATCTTGGTCAGTTACAGTCTTTGCCCTCTTTTTTGTTTTTGCGGCACTTTTGCCCATCAAGTCTTTAATTGGTGCTTGAAAATCATCATCATCATCATCTTGAAGATGTAACTTCTTTGGCTTTTTAGTTACCTTTAACTTGCGAGGTTTGTTTCTTATCATCGGTTGAATGGGGGGCTCAAAATCAGAATCATCATCAGGACCCCTACACTCGTATTTCAAAACAAATTAAACCAAGCAAATTAGCTTTTTCATATAACAACAGGCGTTGTTATCAATCAATCGTCTGATATCAGTGATTCTAATACCGCTAGTTCATATTAATCAATCAACATCAAATTACGCTAGTTCATATCAAATAACGCTAGTTCATCAAACCCTTTTTGCTAACAATTCTTTTTGCTGTTCATATCAAAGCCACAAGTTGTCCATCTTGCATCAGTTAAAACATGCGTTATTATTTTCATCCAACTCAATATAATTATGCTTAAAAATGGATGAAAACAAAGGCCGAAGTTAGATCAAAAGCCCCAATATTAAATTTTAACCTAATACAACATTCGTTAATTGTTTAAACCAAAGGCAAGTTAGATCAAAAGCCCCAATTTCAAAGTTTAACCTAATACAGGGGATGTGGGGATGAACAATCTAATACCGCTAGTTTATATCAATCAATCGTCTGATATCAATGATTCTAATACCGCTAGTTCATATTAATCATTCAACATCAAATTACGCTAGTTCATATCAAATAACGCTAGTTCATCAAACCCTAATATTTTGAATTTTTTTTGAAGAAACCTTGATTTATGCCGCTAGAGTGCACCAGATCATTGCGTTTCTTGCTCATCTTCTCTCGTTTAGCTTCAATTTTTGGTCACATACAAAAAAACCACCGATCAGTATGAGTTTTTCTACTACTAAAACCGTGTGATTAAAGAAGAAATCAAATGATTGAGAGGATGATTTAATCGATACCTCCTAATGCCGTAATCGTCATTCTTCACTTCAAATCGAGTTCGTTTCTTGTTCACCGCTCTCGTCGTTTAGCTTCCGTCGAAACCGCAGCGTCAATTTTGGGGTTTTAAGTTTGTATTTTGATTTGGGAAGAAGATATAGCCGGGTTAATTAATAGATTAAATTGACGATTTTAACCTTTTGATACCATAATTACGTTTTTGCCACTGCCTCTCATCATCAATTTAATCACACTTTAATCACCCTGATATGATGGTCAGGATAGTCTCGTACGTAATGTACGATTACTCTTAATGTATGATAACCTCTCTCTCTCTCTCTCTCTCTCTCTCTCTATATATATATATATATATATATATATATATATAGTGTGAGGTTCATTGGGGAACACTAAAAAAGTGGGGAACAGTGGGGAACCGACTCAAACGAACTTCGATTGGACTCATTCCAGCGGCATTGGAACCGTATCGTCGAACCCTAACTAGGATCTCTTAACCCTAAACCCTAAATCATAACCCCTAAACCCTAAATATATTAGGGTTTGACTTTTAGGGTTTAGCTTTAGGGTTTAGCCTTAGGGTTTAGCTTTAGGGTTTAGCTTTAGGGTTTAGGGTTTAGCTTTAGGTTTAGCCTTTAGAGTTTAGCTTTTAGGGTTTATAGTTTAGATTTTACGGTTTAGCTTATGTTTTAGCCTTATTTTTTAGGTTTAGGGTTTAGAGTTTAGGAGTTAGGATTTAGGGTTTAGGGTTAAAAGATCTTAGTTAGGGTTCGACGAGCCGGTTCCAACGCCGCTGGAATGAGTCCAATCGGAGTTCGTTTGAGTCGGTTCCCCGTTGTTCCCCACTTTTTTAGTGTTCCCCAATGAACCTTCCCATATATATATATATATTGGGTAGGGCTAATGCGAGAACCATTTTTATTGCCAGAACCGCGAGAACCAATGTGAACACAAAAAAATACCTAGAAAAATCTAAAAAAACACACAGAATTTTTTTATATATATTTTAAAAAAAATCGCTATATTTCGTTACAAAAAAAACTTTTTTTTTTCGAGTAACAATTATGGATGCACATGTGCATATGTATCATTTCTTGGACAAATTCCGTAATATATTACCAGTAGTAGACAAATGCACTTTCATTTACATTACCATCCGCAATACACTACTTTTTACATTACCAATATTAAAAATGCACATGTGCATCATTATGTATAACATGATATAACGTGTTTTGGTACAAAAAGTTTGTGATTTTAAATGATGAAGTAGGCCCATATACATGCTTTTTGGTTAGTTATATCTAGTGGTTGATGATTTGATTATATTTATCACTTGATGATGTAATATGTTGTTTGGATGGTATAAATGGTGTTGATATACATGTAATAAAAAGAAATATTGGTAATGGTATTGTATTATGGATGGTATGATAGATGAACGAGAAAGTGTATTCAAAGTGGTGTACCAAAACACGTTAGAACATGTTAATAAAAAGAAATATTGGTAATGGTATTGTATTATGGATGGTAAGAGGTAATGGTATTGTATTATGAATGGTATGATAGATGAACGGGAAAGTGTATTCAAAGTGGTGTACCAAAACACGTTAGAACCATTTATAAAACGCCAAACTTAGAAGATGAGACGTCTATAACCTATAAAACTGATAAAAGCTGATCAACACAGTAAATACAAAAACAGTAACTGAAAAGACAGTTACTTTATTACTATCATTTATTACAATAAAAAGTCCCGCCTAAACTACGCGGTATACACAATGAAATTAATCACCCAAAAAAACACAAAAACGCCATATCCTGTAGAAACCACTCCCTTTAAAACGCCACAGATGGCAAAGGTTTCACTAAAATGGATCCTTTTTCTGAGGAGGTTAACTCAATAATATTTTGTTGAATGAGATGGAAAAATATTCAAGAAAAAGAGACTGATGACAGTGATATGCCATCATGTGAACTTTGTTCTTGATGATTATAGGCATGGAAGAAAGGGTTCAACACAAGAATAAAATGCTATTTTGGACTCCATTATTACAAATAGCATCAAGCAAGAGTTGATCTTTAATGGCATGCCACCAAACAAGAATATCACACCAAAAAACAGGATGCCACTAAGCAGCTTCTTCTGAAGAAGACGAGGTTTATGAAGGAAAGTTGGCATCTAGCTAAATTATTCAAAAAAGGTTCAAAACGCCAAAAACAAATTCAAGAAGGAAGAGGCTGATGACATTGAAGATTGGAAAGAAAAATTAGATTACCATTTTTAATTATTTTTGTTTTCATTTTATATTGTATTGATATCAAGTTATATGTTGTTTTGTTATATAATTCTCTATAAATAATGGACGAGGTAATGGAATAGACAACAGAATGAAATGAATTATTCCATTCCATTCCATTTTGATGTTTGGAACTCATATGTGAATATAATAAATCATTACTTTGTACAATTTAATATACAAAAAAAAAAAAGATGAACATGTTATATTTTAGTAACTTGTTGTTTGATATGGGGTAATGAAATGGAATGGACGAGGTGATGGAATGGACAACGGAATGAAATGAATCATTCTATTCCATTGTGATGTTTGGTTACTCATATGTGAATAAAAGAAATCATTACTTTGTACAATTTAATAAACAAAAAAAGATGAAGTAACGAAACACAATTGTATCAAATATGACGTCAACAACAACGACGGCGACGGCGGCGGCGGGCGGGCGGCGACGACGACGACAACAATAAACATAATAATAATATATTAATGGTAAAAAAATAATAATATATTTCTTTCCATTCCTAATGAAGAAAAAAAACATCCCTTTATCAAGGAATGAAAATTGCTCTATTTGGAAGAAGTTACATTCCTTTGGAATGTCCCATTCCATTACCACATGATAACCAAACAAGTTTCTTTTCATTCAATTAGAACGATTTATTCCATTCCACCTATTTCTTCATGCTAAAGCTACCTATATTATTAGTTTCCTTAACCTCGTATGTTGCTTTAAAAATGTATTTTTTTAACGGTAAATTTGTTGAACACTGACGGACCATTGGAGTATCATAGAGCCACCAGCAGAACCACATGATCATATCTATCTCCACTAGTCAATAATGCATATACATCAATTCAGGAGGAAACTCAATGAATCTGGGAAAACCCCCTTGTGGGAATCGAACCCATAACCTAATGGTCATAAGTCTTATCCCACCCTAAATATACCATAAGACTATAATGTCATGTGTGCTTTAAAAATATATTTAATATCCAGTTTTATATATGTTGAGTTCACATGTTCCCTTATGCGTATTGGGGCCATTACAACCTTCCTGAGTAAAGTTTACTCGTTAGATTTTTATCACCAAAAACTTGGTGTGAAGATCATCCCAGTAATTAACTTGAAACATCCATTATTAAATTACAATTCTTTCAGTTGAAATTAACAAGTCTAAAATATTATTTATACACTTTTTAATTTAACTAGTGGGAAGGCCCGCGCGTTGCAGCGGGTGTCCCGACTCATCAGATTCAATTATAATCCGCGGGTACTTATGTTTTTAGCGCATGTTATGTGACGGGTTATGATAGAAACTTCAAAAAAACAACTATGACGTCATACCATTAACCAATTTAGGAGCTTTCAGAGTTTCAAACCAGACCACAAACACCCAAATTAAAAAGCAAAATACCATTATTTTAGATCACTAACAAAAAACAACAGTGCTTAAACCCATGCACCTTTGCCCTGCAACTCCAACCCAGCATCAACCTAAACTATTTAAAGTAATAATATATTTACAATTATATTGAGTTTATAAACCACCTAATACTTTTTACAACTTTTGAAAACAAACCACCAAGAAAGAGTAAAGGCCAATAGCAAACTCATAGTCCATGATGCATATTAGAGTTTTAAGAATCAATAGGCCCATGCCATATACAAGGTGATCCATCTCTAGCCCAATGCAATGATGCATCACATTCTGGAGCCCATACTTACACCTCCATCAAGCTGGACATCTAACACTTGAACCCAATGCCATCTTAGTCCAATACACTGATGAAGGCCAATTCGACCATCGATCGGATAAAAATTGACAGAAAAAGTATCCAAGGGGCACATGGAAGGAAGTTCATCATCGTCCGGATGGGCTTGAGCATCTTGAATTGCGGTTTCAGCCAATGAGGTAAGCTCATATGGAATCGGCGGTGGTTCAGAACCATCCCTTGTGTAAATGGTGTTATACCTTGTTTCTGGATCCCAGTTTCGACCAAAACACATATGTTGTCGATTATCTGCTCCATTTTCTATTTTCTACTTATAGATACCGATACTTGTACCCTAGATAAAAACACAAGCAAATCAACAAACTGTATACCAACAATGAATATAAAAATGATTAGTTGAAAAGGCTGTGAGATTGTGTAGTATTGCCGTATCGGTTACCTTCTCTTGTGCTTCTCTTTTATCTTGTAGTGCAAACATCTTGTTAGAAATAATGGTTGCGTTAAAATCTGTCACACCCTGGCTTTGCGGAAGCGTGGTTAATTTGGTGTGACTTCTTAATACCATAGCTTAATCATAACAAGCTATATGAATTAAAAATATGCAAGATCATCCATTAAAATAAAATCAAAACATTGTCTTAACGGGTTAACACCCAACAACCATAAACTTGTCTAAACATTACAAACCCAAACATAACATAAACATGATTCAAGGACTGTGACTTGTCCAGGAAAGAGTCACATTCCCCGAACCCTGGATGACCCTGGTGACTTATGCAGCGGAAAACATGCCATACCGTGCCAGATCTTTAATTCCCTGAAATACATGTAAGTTGAAAAATCAACAATAATGTTGAGCGAGTTCATGCGAAAGTGAGTAAATAAACCTTTGTATTTATCAAAACCCTGGTATGTAGCAAATAAGGAAAAAGAGATCACCAATGGTTTGCAAGGCCATTGATATGTGTGAAGTGCAAGTAGGAAGACTCAAACCTAGCGGATTTTGCGTCGGGCACAAAGTCACCCCAAGGTCCGTTATGCTGGACCTGGAGTTGGGCTCGCTACACCCAGATAGATCTACCGCTTACGTCCCTCGGTCCTACCATGAGGATTAATGGCCTCCAGTTCCCGCCTACCCACTCACATGATCTAAGTAATAACCCTCCTTACGCTAACCATACCATGTATCAAGTATTTCATAATCATAGTAACATGTATTTCACCCCCGCAGTTTATAAAACTGAAAAGAGTTAAGAGAAAAGGGGGACATGAACTCACAGTCAGTGCGTCGCTATACCAAGTACTCCAAATATCCGATAGCTGTGCAACGACCTACATGTGCTAATTCTATTAGACGGATGGCCGTGCCTTAGCTTTATAGTTTAAGTTTTGGGAAAACAGTTAGACAACCGTTCCTTGTATATACTTGGTAATTTAATCTCCTTCCCAAGGTTGGGGGATTTAATACATGTGTATCCGTATCATCTCATTAAGTCCCACTTAATATATTTTTACTTCTCATTCCAAAATATAAATATTTTTCTCAAAAATATCATATTTTCTCTTCTCATATTACTTTCCAAAATAACACGTTGACATAGTGCGCGTTTATGAATATTTCCGCATAATGCGTAAGTTACGTTTTAACGATTAAGCGGTAATAGTAATTACCGGTGTAACTTATACGTTCGTCGTGTAAGCGTTTGTATTATTTTGGGTTCGTCAACGTTTGTAAATATTATTTTTACTCTAAAAATAATATTTATATATTTTCACAAAATAATCATAAACAGTGTGGTGAAAATATATTTATCGAATAAATATTTACCACGTTTAGTTTTGTGAAAAATCCCACCTCCGATTATTTAATAAATAAAGTCATGGCGAAATATATTTGAAAATATATCAAAAATAGTCTAACACTTGTAAATAATTCTAAGTGTTAGATTTTAGAAAAATTTCGCCAGAGTTTCCCCTGTAACTGGAGGTGGCCACGCTTTCAAGCGTATCATTTTCTTTTACAAAATCACTTCAACACTTCATTAAATCAACCAATCAATTTCCAACACATCAAACTAATTTTCAACTAGTCGACAAGTATGTAAAATCGCATTATTACATGAACTTGTAGTTTTTCCGAAAACTAAAGTGTAGATCTCCTTATATTTGGTGGATCTATGTGTGAAATAGTTTAATCTTGTAAAAACCCCGTTTTTAGAACAAATCATCCTTTACAACTTCCCGTCATCTTTCTCAAAGATTGATATTTTGTCGAATACTTCTTATTTCACAAGTGTTTATACACTTGTGGTTTGTAAAATCACATTTGTTAGTTTGTCATCCGACTTTTATAAAACATGATTTTCTCGACACTTGGTTCTATGAAAATACCACTTGCAGATACGTAGATCCGCTAGTTTTAAACACCATTTTACTAGTAATAATACTTTTACACAAGTTCATGTTTCTCGTGTGGTGGAGTTTCACCTTTTAACCCTCGTACTGACAGAAACAAGCTTATGTCAAGATCTATGATCTTAACAAAGTCGGGTTAAACGATGATAAGAGCCACCACATCGTAGATCGGGCCTCAATAATCAACATATTCAAATACTACAACTTTTACACATGTTATGAGCTTTTAACCAACAAAAATCAAGTTTTAGTAGACTTTAAAGATTCAAAACGCATGATTCCGACTTTTAACCGTTAAAAATCATATTAACCACTTTAAATACGTTCGAGAGTGAGTTTTAAAAGCAAAGAAACGAGGTCCTTCCACTTCCGCTTGCTTCAAGCTTCCTAATACGTGACCCGTAAGCCTTGTATATGCTTGAAATGGATGAACAAGAACTCGAAAATGGGTGTGTAGGTGGGGGTGGGTTCGGCCGAGAGTAGAAGAGAGGGGAGGAGAGTGATTTTTGTGAGGTGATTAAGTGTGAGAAACTCTAGTGTTTAGGAGATGGTATTTATAGAAAAATTATGATCATCGTCCAACGGTTTCTATGTCCCCTTGATATTAGGCAAAGGTAATATAATAATCAAAAGGTGTCCTTCTTGGTTACCTTAGTTTGGCCGATCCCATTAGGGGGGGGGGGGTATCCGGTTGGTTTTCAATCATTCAGTTAGAGTTTAGTTTAGTTAAGTAGGTTACTTTAGAGATTAACCCCGTTAGCTGCATGATGCGTTATATTGCGAGTGTTAGGGAAATCAGGGACCCTAACTGGCTCAGAAAAAGACTAATAATATTTCTGGCAATATTTTTATGTTCCGGGTATAGTCCGGTTGTTCGGTTGGATAGTAATCCGTTAAAGTGCTTAAGTAATCTTTTAAGCGTCGTAAATAATATTTTTAGCGACACAATTTATTCTGCAAAGTGTCAGAAATACTTCCTCATGTTTTGGCACTTTATTAGTTAGCTAGAAGCTAGTGTGTTGATAAAAGTGTTGTGTTTCGTGCTCAGAGTACGTTTTAGGCACATCCAATCATTACATCTTATTCCTAGAGACGCAGTTTAACAACCCTTGTATCCCTACACACACTATGGGTGTAGTAAAATATTTCTGGCTCATTCAGGCCTTTAGAGGCAGTGTCTGCCTGATGCTGGCTATATCAGCATGTTCAATAGGTTATCCGTTCAAGTGCTACTGTGCTTTTGTGCATCATGTTTGTCACTAGAGTTCAGTAAGTAAATAATGTAGTGACGGAAATCAAAGTATGATGCAGATATGTACAAGTATCAATAGTCAAGTAGCAGTTTATCAGTAATCTCAGTTAAGCACAGTAATTAAGCAACAATTAATAGTTAATTAAGTCGTACGGATACCTGGTTTAGTGAGGGTTGTCACATTCTCCCCCCGTTAGAAAAATTTCGTCCCGAAATTTTAAGTTCTGCTTGTAGAAGCAGGGTTCTCAGGAAATAAGTGGGGGTATTTCTCTTTCATTCGGTCCTCACGCTCCCAGGTGAATTCAGGACCATGTCTAGCATTCCAACGAACTTTGACGAGCTTGACACTGCTCCGGCGGGTCTTGTTCACTTTCCAATCCGTGACCTCAACAGGTTCTTCAACGAAGTGGAGCGTGTCATCAACATGAATTTCGTCGGTAGGAATGGCAACGTTATCTTGAGTTGGACTTCTTTTCAGATTGGATACATGAAATGTATCGTGAACACCATTTAGTTCGGCAGGTAAATCCAACTTGTAAGCTACTAACCCGATTCTCTCCAAGATCTTGAATGGTCCAATATACCTCGGGTTCAACTTTCCACGTTTCCCAAATCGGGCCACACCCTTCTAGGGTGATACCTTCAACAAAACCATCTCACCAACCTCAAACTCTAGAGGTTTCCTGCTTCGATCCGCGTAGGCTTTCTGCCTGTCACGAGCCGCGCTGATACGGTCTCGGATTTGCGCGATCTTATTTGTGGTTTCCTGTACCATTTCAGGACCAACCAATTGTCTATCACCTGCGTCAGCCCAACAAAGCGGCGATCTGCACTTGCGCCCATATAAAGCTTCAAACGGCGCGGCACCAATACTGGTGTGGTAGCTGTTGTTGTATGAAAACTCAACCAGGGGTAAATGCTTATCCCAGCTACCGCCCAAATCCATCACACATGCTCTCAGCATGTCTTCTAACGTCTGAATCGTCCGCTCGCTTTGTCCGTCGGTCTGCGGGTGAAAAGCTGTGCTCAGATTCAACTTGGAGCCAAAAGCTTCCTGGAAGGATTGCCATATCCTTGATACGAACCTTCCGTCTCTATCAGAGATAATCGAGAGAGGTACTCCATGGCGTGTAACAATCTCTCTCATGTAAATTTCAGCCAATTTGCTCGTATGATCCTTCTCGCGGATAGGCAAGAAGTGTGCTGACTTCGTCAATCGATCCACTATCACCCAGATAGTGTCATGGCCTCTTGGCGTTCTTGGCAATTTTGTAACAAAATCCATGGAGATTTGTTCCCACTTCCACTTGGGAATCTCTGGTTGTTGCATAAGTCCTGAGGGCTTCTGGTATTCCGCCTTAACCTTGGCGCATGTTAAACACTTGCTCACGTAAACTGCAACATCGCCTTTCATCCTAGGCCACCAATAATAATCTTTAAGATCCTAGTACATCTTATCCGCTCCAGGGTGGATAGAGTACCGTGACTTGTGAGCTTCATCGAAAATAACCTTCCTTAAACCACCAAACAAAGGAACCCACATTCTTTTCTCAAAACACAACGTTCCTTCCCTGATTGGTACCAACAACTTCTCCATCCCACGGAGATACTCTTCTGCAAGGTTTCTTTCCCTAAGAGCTTCTTGTTGCGCTGCACGAACGCGCGAGGAAAGATCGGTCTGAATGATCATCTCCAAAGCTCTAACCCTTATGGGCTTGATTCTTTCCTTACGACTTAGGGCATCGGCGACCACATTCGCCTTCCCTGGGTGGTATTTTATCTCACAATCGTAGTCGTTCAGCAACTCGACCCATCGTCTTTGCCTCATATTCAACTCCTTCTGGTTGAATATGTGCTGGAGGCTCTTGTGATCTGTGAAGATTGTGCACTTCGTACCATAAAGGTAGTGTCTCCAGATCTTCAAGCGAAAACCACTGCGCCAAGCTCCAAATCGTGCGTGGTATAGTTCTTTTCGTGCGCTTTCAGTTGGCGTGACGCGTAAGCAATAACCTTCTGGCGTTGCATCAACACGCAACCCAATCCTTGACGCGATGCGTCGCAGTATACCACAAAATCATCTGTACCTTCTGGCAGAGCTAAGATTGGCGCGTTACAAAGCTTATCCTTCAATATCTGAAACGCTTCATCCTGTTTGATTCCCCAATCAAACTTCTTATCCTTCTGCGTGAGGAGTGTCAATGGTTGAGCGATCCTTGAAAAGTTCTCGATGAACCTTCGATAATAGCCAGCCAAACCCAAGAATTGCCGAATCTCGGTTGGCGTCTTTGGCGTTTCCCAATCCTTGATCGCCTCGATCTTGGTTGGGTCCACGTGGATTCCATCTCCGTTCACCACGTGCCCAAGGAATTGCACTTCCCTTAGCCAAAACTCGCACTTAGAGAATTTGGCGTACAACTGTTCTTTCTTCAGCAGCTCCAGAATGGCTCTAAGATGCTGCTCGTGCTCAGCCTTCGTCTTTGAATAAATCAAAATATCATCGATGAATACAATCACGAACTTATCCAAGTACGGCTTGCAAACCCGATTCATCAAATCCATGAACACTGCAGGTGCGTTTGTCAAACCAAACGGCATAACGAGAAACTCGTAGTGTCCATATCGAGTTCTGAAGGCTGTCTCCGGGATACTTTCCTCCTGTATCCGTAGCTGATGGTATCCAGATCGAAGATCGATCTTTGAATAGAAGCTTGAACCTTGAAGCTGGTCGAATAGATCATCGATTCTTGGCAAAGGATACCTATTCTTGATCGTCAGCTTGTTCAACTCTCTGTAATCAATGCACATACGGAAACTACCGTCCTTCTTCTTCACAAACAAAACTGGAGCTCCCCAAGGCGAGAAGCTTGGTCGGATAAATCCCTTGTCTAACAATTCTTGAAGTTGTGTCGACAGTTCCTGCATCTCAGACGGAGCAAGTCTGTAAGGTGCCTTAGCCACAGGCGCGGCGCCTGGAACTAAGTCAATGTGGAACTCTACTTGTCTCTGAGGCGGCAATCCAGGCAAGTCTTCTGGAAAGACTTCTGGGTATTCCCTCACGACAGGGATGTCTTCGATCTTAGGCTCAGCAGCTTTCTTATCTACAATGTGTGCTAGAAAAGCGACACATCCTTTCTGCAAACACTTTCTCGCTTTCAGGCAGCTAATCATCCTTAACGGCGTCTCACGCTTCTCCCCATGAACAACAATGGTCTCACCATCATCGGTCGGGATACGAATAATCTTCTCGTGACAAACTATCTCGGCCTTGTTACTCGATAACCAATCCATCCCTACTACCACGTCGAAGCTTCCCAACTGGACCGGTAGTAGATCGAGAGCAAACTCACGCTCTCCCAGCTCGATTACGCAACCTCGAATCACCTCGTTAGCTTCTACTAACTTCCCATTCGCTAATTCGATCGAGTACGGAATATCTAACTTACTAGCAGCTAAACCAAGCATATTCTTAAATTCTAGCGATACGAAGCTGTAATCGGCACCAGTATCAAACAAAACGGATGCATAGCGTTGGTTTACAGGGAACGTACCAGTGACTACATTGGGATCCTGGCGTGCTTCCCTGGCTTCTATGTTGAAAACCCTTCCGCGTGCTTGGTTTAATTCTGGGCAATTCCTTTTTGTAATGCCCAACATCGACCAGAGTGATGGCGTTGGCAAGAACTACACTTGGGATGAGCACCCATATATCCTTTACCTTTCTTCCTACCACCAGCTGAATCTTGAGCCGGCGCATTCGATTCCCCTTTCTTAACCACCATCCCGGTGCCCTGCTTGAAATTCGAAAACTTTCGCTTGTTGCCACCAGATGACTCCACATGAGTCTCTTTCTTCTTGGGCTCAATTTCATCAAACTTGTTCAACCGAATTGCCTCTTCGGTGAGAGCCACACTCAAATCAATGGCTTCCGTGATAGTTGCAGGTTTGGAGGAAGTCACCATGCTGATTATTTGAGGAGCCAATCCCCAAATGAAGCGTTCAATCCTCTTGAACTCAGGCGTAACCATATATGGTACCACATGCGACAAGTCGTGGAACCTCTGAACATACTCAGCTATCTTAGAACCTTCCATTTTTAGATGCCAGAACTCGGTCTCCAATCTCTGAATTTCGGCGCGAGAACAGTACTTTTTGCGCATGAGTTCTTTCAACTCAGTCCAGGTCAGTGCGTAAGCCGCAGCTTCGCCAAGGGTCTGGACCTGTAGATTCCACCAGGATAGGGCTCCGTCCACAAATAGCCCTGAGATATAAGTGACTTGTTGATCCAGCGCGCATTTGCTCATGCGAAGTACGGACTCGGTTTTCTCAGCCCAGCGGACGAAAGCAACAGCACCACCTGTGCCATCGAAGTTTACGGGCTTGCAGTCCAAGAACTGTTTGTAAGTGCACCCATGCGGTGGATTGTTGTTGTTGCCCGTGTTGCCGGAGTTGCTTCTACTCATTCCTCCTTGAGAGGCAGCATATTGAGCAATAGCAGCAGCAATTACTTGCTGTAGTTCGTCCTGAGTCGTAGGCATTGGCTGAGGTTGACGTCTTGGCGGCATCTTCTAAAGATGTATACGTCGGTCAGGCCATAATAAGCATACGTATATAGTAATAGTAATAGCACATAACATCTCATGTTATCAATATATCACACACAACATCCCATGTTTCGATCATTATATACACAACATCCCATGTCCCAACATCCCATGTCACAAGTATTATATACACAACATCCCATGTCCCAACATCCCATGTCACAAGTATTATATACACAACATCCCATGTCCCAACATCCCATGTCACAAAAATATAAATAAGCAATCAAGTGAATCAGATATGGTGAGAATACTGCGATTGCCATATATATCGAGACCACAATGTAGTAAGTGTATCAGTACATCACTGTGTCATACAATCATCAATCAATTAGGGGCTACATCACCCCTGTACAAAAGCTGTATCATGTCACATACATCAAGTACATCAAATAAGTATCAACAAAAGTCAGTATCATCAGCTGGTCTCCAAAATGCTGTGCAGTCACAATCGCGGTCGTCTCACCAACGTCTACCTATATAGCACTGATGAGCTCTAAGCGGATGGCGGGGGAGGAGGGGGAAAGTGAGGGTAAAGCAAGCGGCGTAGGTGAAGCCAATCCTCCTCCATAGCCTGCTGAGTGCGAATAACAGAAGCAACCTGCTACTCTAGTGTAAAGAGACGAGCAGCAAAATCTGGGGGTAAAGGTCGACCTGGCTGAAGAGGGGAGTGTATCTGACCATGGCATGAACATGGTGGCATCTGAGCTCTCTCGAGCTCCTGGAGTCGCTGCGCATGGGACTCATGCTGATGAACGAAGGACATCAAAACGTCCTCTATAGTGGGTCCAACATGAAATGAATGATATGGATCAGTAGGTGGCATGGCTGATGGCGTCGGCCAAAGCAAAGGCTCACTGGTGGGGTCAAATGGTGCCACATGAAATGGTGAAGTAGAGGATGGAACAGATGACATCTGAGGCATGAAGGGAATAGACATCGGTACGTGCCCAAAAGGATGGGCTGAGGAACCCTCTCCAGGCCTCGCTGGAGGTACAAACTGTGGAACCTGAAAAGTGAAATCAACAGATCGTGTAGCAGGGATCTGAGGGGGCAAAGGTGGGACGTCCTCGTCAGCAGGTATCCAACCGTGCTGAGCGTCCTCATCGGGTGGATCCATATGCTCTGCTAATAGTGCGTGCTCTGGCTCGAGTGGAATGGGATCAAATGGAGGAGCAACGACAGGATCAATGGGTGCAACATGATCAATAGGATGGTCAACAGGTATAGCATCAACAAAAGGTGGATCAGCAACAGGATCGATAGCAACAACATGATCACCAACTAACAAAGGAACATCATCAACAGGAAGATCGCCAACAGGAGGGTCAGCTATAATGGGCTCAACAGGAACGCCAGCATGTACCAGGTCATGCTCATGCATAGGATCTAGAGCAGCTGCCTGCTCAGGAGCCAAGGCAGGCTCATGGTCATCAAAAGCCATATCGAAGTCGAACTCAGGATCAATAGGGTCAACGGGATCAGCGGGGTCCTCCACGAGCTGGTCCATCGGGATAAACTCAATGTCGTGATCCGGGTCGAATCCCGGAGGGAAAATGGGATCCGAATCCTCTATGTCGTCATGCTCAAAAGCGAAGCTCGGAATAGGTGCTGCTGAGGATGCCTGGTCAGGATCCGAGTCGTGTGCGAAATGCTGTGCGCTCACCTCGTGAGATGGTGCAGATGCCACAGACTCAAAGGAGTCTGGGACCGGTGAATGTGCGGGCGAGTCCTCAGCAGGGGCGTCAGCGATCATCAGAAGATCGCCAGCGGGAAGAAGAGCTGCATCCGGAATCTCATCCTCAAAAGGCTCGTCCTCAAACAAATCGATATCGCCGTCAGCCTCGGCGTCGATTAGCAAGTCATATGCGGGATAGACAGCTAAAGGAATAGGAGCTGGTATCACAACTAAGGGTAAGTACTCGGCAGGAGGGTCATCAATAGGCTCATCAGCGCCGTCGGGCAGAGCGAAGGGCTGGAAGTCATCGTCATCAGTGCTCGTGTAATCGGAGGTATGCACCTCGTGCTCTGAGGATATAGTGTCGTCAGATACTATGGGTAAAGGTCCGGTGGTATCCGAATCACCCGTGCCTGGTGAATCCATGTGTCTGTAACAAACACAAAATATGCACAAATAATCAGTAAATCAGGTAATCACATAAGTTACCAAGTAATAATCACATAATCCTCCTAGTCCCACTAGCCTCCCAGCCTCCCAGACTGTCCTTCCTAGTCCCACTAGCCAACTTTCCCAGCCTCCCAGACTGACTCCCTAGTCCCACTAGCAAACTTTCCCAGCCTCCCAGACTGACTCCCTAGTCCCACTAGCAAACTTTTCCCAGCCTCCCAGACTGACTCCCTAGTCCCACTAGACAACTACCTTGATCCATTAGATCGAGCCTCGGCCTCCCAGACCGAGCCTCAGTCTCCCACACCGAGCCTCAGCCTCCCAGACTGAGCCTAAAAATAATAAATAAAATATGCTGAACATTTGTTTATAAAAACGTTTTGGATCTGGACTTAAGTGGTATGCAGTAGAAATGTTTTCGTGAGAGCCCTAGTGATCATAGTCTAGACTCAAGAAGGAATCCTAGTTCGCTATGATCAGAGCTCTGATACCAAGCTGTCACACCCTGGCTTTGCGGAAGCGTGGTTAATTTGGTGTGACTTCTTAATACCATAGCTTAATCATAACAAGCTATATGAATTAAAAATATGCAAGATCATCCATTAAAATAAAATCAAAACATTGTCTTAACGGGTTAACACCCAACAACCATAAACTTGTCTAAACATTACAAACCCAAACATAACATAAACATGATTCAAGGACTGTGACTTGTCCAGGAAAGAGTCACATTCCCCGAACCCTGGATGACCCTGGTGACTTATGCAGCGGAAAACATGCCATACCGTGCCAGATCTTTAATTCCCTGAAATACATGTAAGTTGAAAAATCAACAATAATGTTGAGCGAGTTCATGCGAAAGTGAGTAAATAAACCTTTGTATTTATCAAAACCCTGGTATGTAGCAAATAAGGAAAAAGAGATCACCAATGGTTTGCAAGGCCATTGATATGTGTGAAGTGCAAGTAGGAAGACTCAAACCTAGCGGATTTTGCGTCGGGCACAAAGTCACCCCAAGGTCCGTTATGCTGGACCTGGAGTTGGGCTCGCTACACCCAGATAGATCTACCGCTTACGTCCCTCGGTCCTACCATGAGGATTAATGGCCTCCAGTTCCCGCCTACCCACTCACATGATCTAAGTAATAACCCTCCTTACGCTAACCATACCATGTATCAAGTATTTCATAATCATAGTAACATGTATTTCACCCCCGCAGTTTATAAAACTGAAAAGAGTTAAGAGAAAAGGGGGACATGAACTCACAGTCAGTGCGTCGCTATACCAAGTACTCCAAATATCCGATAGCTGTGCAACGACCTACATGTGCTAATTCTATTAGACGGATGGCCGTGCCTTAGCTTTATAGTTTAAGTTTTGGGAAAACAGTTAGACAACCGTTCCTTGTATATACTTGGTAATTTAATCTCCTTCCCAAGGTTGGGGGATTTAATACATGTGTATTCGTATCATCTCATTAAGTCCCACTTAATATATTTTTACTTCTCATTCCAAAATATAAATATTTTTCTCAAAAATATCATATTTTCTCTTCTCATATTACTTTCCAAAATAACACGTTGACATAGTGCGCGTTTATGAATATTTCCGCATAATGCGTAAGTTACGTTTTAACGATTAAGCGGTAATAGTAATTACCGGTGTAACTTATACGTTCGTTGTGTAAGCGTTTGTATTATTTTGGGTTCGTCAACGTTTGTAAATATTATTTTTACTCTAAAAATAATATTTATATATTTTCACAAAATAATCATAAACAGTGTGGTGAAAAATATATTTATCGAATAAATATTTACCACGTTTAGTTTTGTGAAAAATCCCACCTCCGATTATTTAATAAATAAAGTCATGGCGAAATATATTTGAAAATATATCAAAAATAGTCTAACACTTGTAAATAATTCTAAGTGTTAGATTTTAGAAAAATTTCGCCAGAGTTTCCCCTGTAACTGGAAGTGGCCACGCTTTCAAGCGTATCATTTTCTTTTACAAAATCACTTCAACACTTCATTAAATCAACCAATCAATTTCCAACACATCAAACTAATTTTCAACTAGTCGACAAGTATGTAAAATCGCATTATTACATGAACTTGTAGTTTTTCCGAAAACTAAAGTGTAGATCTCCTTATATTTGGTGGATCTATGTGTGAAATAGTTTAATCTTGTAAAAACCCCGTTTTTAGAACAAATCATCCTTTACAACTTCCCGTCATCTTTCTCAAAGATTGATATTTTGTCGAATACTTCTTATTTCACAAGTGTTTATACACTTGTGGTTTGTAAAATCACATTTGTTAGTTTGTCATCCGACTTTTATAAAACATGATTTTCTCGACACTTGGTTCTATGAAAATACCACTTGCAGATACGTAGATCCGCTAGTTTTAAACACCATTTTACTAGTAATAATACTTTTACACAAGTTCATGTTTCTCGTGTGGTGGAGTTTCACCTTTTAACCCTCGTACTGACAGAAACAAGCTTATGTCAAGATCTATGATCTTAACAAAGTCGGGTTAAACGATGATAAGAGCCACCACATCGTAGATCGGGCCTCAATAATCAACATATTCAAATACTACAACTTTTACACATGTTATGAGCTTTTAACCAACAAAAATCAAGTTTTAGTAGACTTTAAAGATTCAAAACGCATGATTCCGACTTTTAACCGTTAAAAATCATATTAACCACTTTAAATACGTTCGAGAGTGAGTTTTAAACATTATACCTCTAGCTCGGGGCTAGGGAAGAATCTAGTCGAAAATGTGGTGGATAAAAGCAAAGAAACGAGGTCCTTCCACTTCCGCTTGCTTCAAGCTTCCTAATACGTGACCCGTAAGCCTTGTATATGCTTGAAATGGATGAACAAGAACTCGAAAATGGGTGTGTAGGTGGGGGTGGGTTCGGCCGAGAGTAGAAGAGAGGGGAGGAGAGTGATTTTTGTGAGGTGATTAAGTGTGAGAAACTCTAGTGTTTAGGAGATGGTATTTATAGAAAAATTATGATCATCGTCCAACGGTTTCTATGTCCCCTTGATATTAGGCAAAGATAATATAATAATCAAAAGGTGTCCTTCTTGGTTACCTTAGTTTGGCCGATCCCATTAGGGGGGGGGGTATCCGGTTGGTTTTCAATCATTCAGTTAGAGTTTAGTTTAGTTAAGTAGGTTACTTTAGAGATTAACCCCGTTAGCTGCATGATGCGTTATATTGCGAGTGTTAGGGAAATCAGGGACCCTAACTGGCTCAGAAAAAGACTAATAATATTTCTGGCAATATTTTTATGTTCCGGGTATAGTCCGGTTGTTCGGTTGGATAGTAATCCGTTAAAGTGCTTAAGTAATCTTTTAAGCGTCGTAAATAATATTTTTAGCGACACAATTTATTCTGCAAAGTGTCAGAAATACTTCCTCATGTTTTGGCACTTTATTAGTTAGCTAGAAGCTAGTGTGTTGATAAAAGTGCTGTGTTTCGTGCTCAGAGTACGTTTTAGGCACATCCAATCATTACATCTTATTCCTAGAGACGCAGTTTAACAACCCTTGTATCCCTACACACACTATGGGTGTAGTAAAATATTTCTGGCTCATTCAGGCCTTTAGAGGCAGTGTCTGCCTGATGCTGGCTATATCAGCATGTTCAATAGGTTATCCGTTCAAGTGCTACTGTGCTTTTGTGCATCATGTTTGTCACTAGAGTTCAGTAAGTAAATAATGTAGTGACGGAAATCAAAGTATGATGCAGATATATACAAGTATCAATAGTCAAGTAGCAGTTTATCAGTAATCTCAGTTAAGCACAGTAATTAAGCAACAATTAATAGTTAATTAAGTCGTACGGATACCTGGTTTAGTGAGGGTTGTCACAAAATCATACCCACGGTTACTGTAAACTCTTCATATGTGTGACTATATTCATCTTTTGTAATAAAATATGAAGATGAAGAAAGATACAAAATCAAACAAGTGGTGTGCAAAAATAAAGATAAAGAAAAGTTGAGCTACCCCCGATACCAATTCCTACCAACTAAGGGCATGACCTGACAAGAACATTCGGCCTACAAGATGCATAAAATTAAGCCAAATAAAAGTGAAAATACAAATTTTCAGCAATAAAACCATGAGGTTAATATAATTTACTTTGTAATTGTCACATCAACGTCTGATATCACAATTCTTGCATTTCATTTCCACAAATAAATATGAGCATCAACCTACAAGAATTCTGCACAACTCACATAAAAATAATAATAAGGAATTAAATGTATAGAAGAGAATAAATACATAAAAAAAACTTTTGAACTCCTAAAATGCGGGTCGAAAAAACAAACGAAACCACATTTTTTCGTCTTATAGTTTCAATGATTGATGTGTGTAAAATGCAACATATAAATTACATCAAAGGCATAAAACTAACCCTTTTTAGTACTAATGTGGAAAAAATGTGTTTTTGTCTTCCTTTTGAATTTACAAGGTCAAATGAGCTTAAACGAACAAAAGGAACAAATATATAGCCAAAACCAACATAAATACAAAGAAAAGGAAGAAACGTGGCATGCCCGACCCCTCGACAACATCTCCCAAAGCAAAAAACAAGAAGAAAGTTGAGCATGGGGTTGTGCCCAGCTGAGCATGGGGCTGTCCCCAGCTGAACACGGGGCGTGCCCAGCAGACACGGGGCCGTGTCCAGGATTCTGCAGAAAAGTCAAAACTATAGAAGCTTCTATTCCCGACACGGGGGCGTGCCCAGCTCAACACGGGGCCGTGGTCAACGATAAGTGATGTGGGGGTAAAATACACATATTTGTCCCGTGTAAAGTGTATAATTATTGTATAAGTTTTATTTATTTTTATTTAGTTTTTAGTATGTTATTATATTATTTTGTGTTGCTCCAGGTCCTGGTGTAAATGGAGCGAAAACGAGTATTAACTAAATGACTAGCTAGTTGGGCAGAGTGGGGCGTTAGTGACCGAATTAAAATTACAACTATTTTCAGTGAGTGAGTCAAGACCACTGTCTCTATTTTATAATGACACGTATACAAGTGAAAGGAGGTGGTCAATTAGAAGAAAAAAAAGAAGCTGCGATATAATTATTGATTGTTTATTGGGCCGCTAAAATGTAATTGCCCAAATGTTTACGTGAATTGAATGGGCCATGTGGATCAATTTTTGTATGTATGGTTAAAGAGATTAAAGATAACATGACTCTTATAAACCCTATTGGACCACAATCTATGATTCCATGCATACATATGTCAATAGCAGATATATTTATTAGAGGGCTACGGCTGAAACATCAGAGACCCCAAGGAATCATAGGCATACATCAGAGAGGGGACGGCTGTTAGGAGCAGACGAAGAACAGAAGGAACGATTTGGAGCAGGGGTTCATACGGTTAAAGTTTCAAGGCCGCAGTTCAAGATTCGATTATGGGTTTGCAAATAATTAATTTATTGGTTCGATATACTTTTTGTTTATTGAATTCATGATTATGATTTATTATTTTAAGACTTGTATTGCATTCTTGACTATGGTTTTTGGCTTGCTACCTAGGTGATTATTTAAAAAGTTTGGATTTCTTTTCATTTATTATCGTGTGGATGGATTTTTCTTAAAAAGTAAAGAACTTTGGAATCTTTAATTTAGTGCATATGCGTATCTAGTTTTGATTATTGATTGTTTATTCGTTTCACATGAACCTCGGTGAATGTCTTTCATAGGATAGGTTTGTGTTGATTGTTCGAGTCTTTGCGGGTTCGGGTAGTCTTTGGGTGAATTGGCCAATAACCTTAGAAACGATAAATAAAAGATAGTTAGAACTTGATATTCTGCTAATCTTGTCGCTGAGAGGCTCGAGGTTATTAACAGGTCTCGGTTTGATATATAGCTAGGATTAGGTTTTGAGAGAAATCGGTCTTAGTTCCCTAATCTTATTCGTGTCTATTAAACTAAATTAAAATCCATAGTTGCCTTAGACTTTCGCGCTGAGAGGTAAATTGTCAGATTAAGGCACTTTTAAAGAAGTTAGAGGACTGAGAGGAAGTCTAACCAACCGGTAGTCATAACAGCCCTGTAGAGTCTCACAGGTTTTTTCCTGAGAAGGGTAGGGAGGTCTTAGTAGGGATTTCTTAGGGTTTAGCACACAAAGATCCCGGTTCCATACCACTTTAGTTTCGAATAGAAATCCATTCCTAGTTAAATAGGATTCTAACCTAGGTAGTTATTCATCATCTCTGGTCTCAATCTTCGTCTAAGTTGCGTCTAGTTAATTTAGTTAATTAGTTTAAGTTTAATTGCAATTTTAGGATTGTTAGAAGACCCCCCAAAACAATAAAAACAGTTAAGTACTGTTAGGTCAGTTAAGTTAGTCGAGTCTAGTCAACGTAGTCAGTAGAGTCTCGTGGGTTCGATACTCGGACTTACTTAGGCTATACTACATTGACCGGTACACTTGCCGGTTGTGTGGTCTAGGTTTTAGAGAGTCTTAGTTTATAAATTTAAAACTTAGAGTGTCTAGTTTAGGGTAAAAATTAGTTAGTTTAATTAGATCACTTTTAGCACATCATGTTTTTGGCGCCGTTGCCGGGGACTCTTGGCGATTGCGTTTATTAGCTTTGATTAGACCTAACTGAAAAATCTGTGCTACTTGTATAGTTGTGTAATATTTTTTTTTTAGTTAGCTTTTTTTTATTCTCTCTACCTTGTTCTGCTCTTTCTACTCTCTTAATGGCAGGTGATCCTATTGACCTGGATATCTCTTATGATGAGTCTTATCCCACCGAACCAATATGGGATTTGTCAGATGAAGAGAATGAGGAAAGTGAAGATGATCTATTTTGGGAGAGAGAATTTGCGGATGAGCTAGAGGGTTTGCAGGAAGATGAAGAATTAAGTACGTTTGATCCGGAGGGGGACCTTGCATACTTAGAAGCTTTACTTGCAGGAAACCCAATGACGGACATCAGAAAAGAAGAAGTACTGGTGGAAGAGGAAGAACACCACAGCTGGCCCGTGGTACTGATAGCAAATGCGAGCCAAAGTTCAAAACCACGGGAGAAGGCTTTGAGAAGAACACCTAGGATCGTGTTTCAGCGGCTCCTGCTAGGTAAGTTCAAATTTTTGTGTTCTAACCCTTTAAAAATTTTAAAATCACTTTATAATTCCACTACAAAATTTTTAAATGTTTATGAGGACCTGGTGGAATTAAACGGGTTAGACCGGGTTCAGATCAAAGAGAAACCTCCTGATTAAATTCAAGTGTGATTATAGGGAAGACTATTGCACTTATGAGGAGGATGATTATAGGGAAGACTATTGCACTAATTGTGGTTACCCGCACTCGGTACAATATTGTAACTTATTTCAACCATCCACTTCATACACCTACTATGAGTAGCCCAGGTACGAACCATCAACTTCATACACATCCTATGAAGACCAAAGGTATGAACCTTCTCACTCATACTCATATTTTGATGAACCAAGGTATGAGCCTTCATACTCGTACTTTGAGGAACCAAGATATAAGCCACCACCTTCATATGCTTATTATGAGGAACCATGGCGTGAACAACCCACCTCATATGAGTATTATGAAGAACAAAATTGCGACCCTTATCCATCATATACTTACAATGAAGAACAATGGTATGAACCATCTACTTCATATGAGTACTATGAGGAACCGAGGATCGAACCTCCGGATTCAAGCTTTGAAAATCCCGATCCTTATTCTATTACCGAAGTAACCGATAGGATACTAGAACACCTTAAAACTATCGAGCGATACATAAAAGAATCTCGCGCAAGGGAAGAGGAGTCCCGCGCGAGAGAAGAACTAACTTGTAATAAAGAAGAGATAGTTGAAGAGGTAAAAATGGAAGAACAAATAAGTGAAAAACCGACACATGAGTTAAACAACGAAAGAGGTGAGTCCGTCAATGTTAAAATCCAAGAAGAGTCTAATTTTGAAGAAATTAATCTCTTGTCACCTTCTTTTGAAAATCATTGTTTAGTACCCACTCATGCTAAGTTTTTAAAAGAGCTAAACACTAACACTAAAATTGACGAAACGGTAGGCATTAACTTAACAAATGATCAAACTTCGCTAATAAAAGAAGACCCATTTGAAATCAACATTACACCAGTTCCATGTTTTTTTCAAAACTCCTTTATTAGTAATATAACAATTGATAGAGATCTTTGTGTTAATATAATGCCGAACTACATTTTCGAAAAATTAAGTATTAGTGATTTTTCTCCACTTCAAATACCCATTTTTCTATCTAATCGGAAAATAATAAAATCAATCGGTATAGTTGAGGATGTCTTGGTCCAAACAAATCAAATGGTAATCCCAACCGACTTTGTCATCCTTGATGACGCTCCTCTAGTGTTGGGACGACCTTTTGTAAAAACACACGAAGCCTTGAAAAACCGAAAGTACAATAATCTACATATTCAATTAGGGGCATTTAAAAAATGTGTCGATCTTGAACGATCAATGAAATATCCAATCGGCAATGACGACCCCCTAATTGAAGATGAGCCAGAACCACCCGATAAGGTGGGTCTAGCCAAGGACCCTTATAAACGTGGCGCACCACGGAGGCATTCCGCGGAACTATGCTTAGTTTTAATTTAGATTAACTTTTACGTTTTCTAGTTTAGTTTTACTTTTCAGGAATAAAACACACTCGAAATGCTGGAGGTTACTAAAGGACACTTGAACCCACACCCCATGCACAAAAACAGAGCCTCCCGACAATTTTTCTTCATTACAGCAAGTTCAGCACGGGGTCGTGCTCACCCAACACGCCCCGTGCCCGAGGTTCTGCAGAAAATGCCCAGTTCAGGTAACTGGACACGGGGCCGTGCTCACTGAACACGCCCCCGTGCCCAGCCTTCTGTTTAAATTTGATACTGGCAATCTGGACACGGGGCCGTGCTCAGCCCACACCACCCCGTGTTCAGCTACCCAGTAGCATAAAATCTTGTTTTTAACCCACTTTTACACATTTTAATCAACCGAAAAACTTATTTTTGGGACACATTGAGGACAATGTGTAATTTAAGTGTGGGGGGATGCTAAAACCTTGAATTTTGCAAGTCCTAATAGCAAATCTTACACAAAACTCTATTGGAACCGCTAATCACCCCAGAATTTTTCAAAAAAAATCATTTTTTTTACTTGTCTTGGTTTAATTTGGGAATAACAAGTTCTAAAAAGGTTATATTTTTACAAATTTACAACCGATTCGTGATAAAAAGAACCAAATAAGAAAATTATGAAACGGCATGACAAATCTAGTTAAAATTTGATTATATATACTTGATCACATAAAAACCCATTCCCATAAAAGTGAGTTTTGAGCCTTTATTGAGCATACAAATACATATCTTTAAACTAAATGCTCATTTTTCGTTTCTTGTGTGAATAGCCGCTTGGTTTCTTACAACTCTAGAACTTGCCACGACGATACATTCCCGGTCCTTACCAACTTAAACCCGAGTAAGTAAATGATGGAGGCATTAGAACTAACCCTTTTTATTTCTACACCATTATTTTTCTTTTTTTTCACCTACCCAAAAATCCCCCTAGTTAACCCCTTTGAGCCTAAACCTTTTCATTTCTTAACCAAAAACAAACACCCTTTTACCCACCAAAACCCTTTTTATTTTTAACCCTTTATTTTAGTAACAAAGCTCGGTTTTTCTTATGACTTCCTTATCAAAAAAAATTAAAAAAAAATTAAAAAAACTGATGATGAAGCCAAAAGAAATAAACAAACAAGTTTATCAAAAAGAACTTTGTTTGAAAGAAATGCTTCATCAAAATAAAAGTTATGAAAAATAAAAAGTCTTACGAAAACCGATGCTTTTTACGCCTAGGAGGAGGATTGATTGCTTGGCAAGCATATGGTAGAAGTAAGTTCCATGCCGGTCTCGAGTGTTTCACAAAAATACATCTTCGGCCGAGTGTTGAGTGATCTCCCGTGAGGTATGTGAACTTGTATATAAATGGAATTTTAAAGAGACATGTTATGCCCAAATAAGTAATTCTCTTATGAAATGTTCTAAATAAATCATAACGAATAGGATTGTAAATAGTATAAAAATAAAACCCAATAAAGATCTTGGATTCCCGACACTCAAGATAAGCCCAAAACTTCTCTTCTACCCATTCCATTTGGGTGTGTAAGCCACATAATAAAGAGTTTTGCTTGAGGACAAGCAAAGATTCAAGTGTGGGGGTATTTGATGTGTGTAAAATGCAACATATAAATTACATCAAATAAGGCATAAAACTAACCCTTTTTTAGTACTAATGTTGGAAAAAGTGTGTTTTTGTCTTCCTTTTGAATTTACAGGGTCAAATGAGCTTAAACGAACAAAAGGAACAAATATACAGCCAAAACCAACATAAATACAAAGAAAAGGAAGAAACGTGGCATGCCCGACCCCTCGACAACATCTCCCAAAGCAAAAAAAAGAAGAAAGCTGAGCATGGGGCTGTGCCCAGCTGAACACGGGGCGTGCCCAGCGGACACGGGGTCGTGTCCAGGCTTCTGCAGAAAAGACAAAGCTATAGAAGCTTCTATTCCCGACACGGGGGCGTGCCCAGCTCAACACGGGGCCATGGTCAACGATAAGATTCGCAGAATCTTGCAAATCTTGATAGTACAGATACGCTTCTGCACACGGGGTCGTGCCCAGCGGACACGGGGGTGTGTGGAGCTAATAAAGACAAATTGTAATTAATGAAGAAAGAGAAAAAGGGTGGACACGGGGCTGTGTCCAGCGGACACGGGGCCGTGTCCAGGCTTCTGTGCAGGCTATAAATAGGGGAGCTTGGCTCACTTCAAAGGCATCCCTTGGCACACTACCTCTCTCACACTTCACCCACCACCCACCACCATCACAACACTATCATCCACCGCCATCATCCATTCTCCATCATATAGTGTGTGAGTCGTCTCGGGATCCAAGATTGATCGTAAGAGTTCTTGACAATCAAAGGCCATGTTTGCCTAAGTCTCTTACATCACTTGGTGAAGACAAGTGTTTAGTGTAATACTTTTTATTTTTAATCTTTTCACACTTTTTATTTGCTTATGTATTATTGACTTTAATAACTAGTTTCTTATGTTGAATGTGATTCTTCCTTATCATTTGTCCGTGTTGTCTTGGCATTATTTTACCGTCTATATAAAATAAAAGATTTTCACCATTCATATCTCCACGGTCTATATGGAGATATGTTGGCTACCTGGTCGGGGGTTAAGGGAACGGTTTGGTAAGAGTCTTGCCATTGTTCAGTGTATAGATCCTGCAAAGGACCTGGGTCAAATTTAGTAGGACCTCCTTCAATACCCACCGGTATTGGATGGCGGGGGTCCAAACTCTTTGATCCCTTCATAAGTAAGCTACTATTAAAACTTTAACCCGGCTACTTAGGACTGTATCCCTGCTGACTCGGACTACTTAGCCGAGGGTAACGTCACCTTCAAAAGAGTAGCCTACCACATTATGCATTAATAACTTAATTAATTATCTTTCAATAATCCGACCCTTTAGGATTGTATCCTTGCTGACTCAAACTACTGGGTTGAGGGTAACGTCACCTTCAAAAGAGGGGCCTACTACAATAACTAAGATAATCTCTTAAAAAGTGCAAAAGTGCGGAAATAATCAAAGGTTACACTACACATGAGTCGGATCCAAGTGATTCATCTTGTCTATCTGTTTTTACTTTTATTTTATTTTTCAGCATCTTAGTTAGTTTTATTTTTCTAGTTTAAAAACATTTTTCTAACTTTTGATTTGATTAGACGTTGAGGATAAACCCGTACTAAAAGCTCTTGTGTCCTTGGACGACCTCGGTATCTTACCAACACTATACTACGCTCACGATGGGTGCACTTGCCCATATGTGTGTTTAGTTTTAGTAAATATCGTGTTTTATAAATTTAAAACTTGGCTAAAAAGTGTAAAAAGGGCTTAAAATATACACCTAAAATATATTACACCTAACGCACATCAATGATCATACTTGATTAGTTCGGGTGTTCATGGTAATACCTCTCCGAACCCTTTGTCGACCAAATCTGATTCGGTTTACCTGCGTTAACCACTTCGGCTTCCAGTTCCATAGTGTACGCCTACGAGAAGCCGGAAAAAAGTAAACAAGATAAACCATTATTAATTTTTTAGCCTGATTAAACACATTTGTTCATTCCTTAAACCATAATATTTATTCCAAGAACTATTGCCAACTAATGTTTGAGTTAATTTAAGATTTTAGAAACTTTTTGTATGTAATCTTTCACCGCATAAAGCGTCCAACTGTTCAACTCATTCTTCTCTATAATCAAACAAAACATTTACTTCACATTTAGAACAAGACAAACAAAAAACACCTTAAATACACAAAAACAACACTAACCTGCTTACGAGCTCGCGATCTAGCAGCTGATTCACGGTTTTTTATCATTCGTCTCTGTCTTCGTTCAACAACCTTTTCAACCGTCCCGCTTCTTCTACCCCTTACAATCCCAGTAAACTCATAAGGTGAAGGCGAAACCGACGACGTATCTCCATTATTCTTCCCCATTCTGTCTAACAAAACTGCGGGTGACCCGACAGTAACCGCAACCACACCGGGCACCCCTAACCCCACCATACCCCCACCCCACCCTGTAACGCACTGCTAGAAACGATATTATTATTCATCATCGGATCTGACACACCCATGATCCCGTTCCGGACTACCCAATGGTTTACTACTCGGTACCGTCTCCAAGCTTCTGTATTCATGAAAATGCATAAAAAATCAGTCTCCGCTTGCGAATGTCAAAAAGTATAGATACATAGTAGTTTTGTTTTGGCCTAGTTACCTGACTTGAGAAATATGCCAGCAGGATACATATACCATGCCCCTAATCACCAAACATCACAGCAAACAGGAAAGGGAATGTGACAACAGTATATACTCCATGATTTGCTTCTTGTTATTTGGCAACACTGCAAGATGAGTAAAATAGATGATTTACGGAACGTAAAACAAGTAAAACATTCACATAGACCAAATTCATATCATCCACCACAATACATCAGAGTATTAACCTTCCACTACTTTTTCCTTTTTTTTAAGTAACTACTTTATTTTTTGAACTTTTATTTGGTACACACTTTACCTCAAAAGGATACAGAGCTTCACGAATATCTTAGTTTTACCAAACCAGAGTACGATACAATTCAAGAATTAAATAAAAATTAGCAAAAAACCCTAAATTCAATTTTCCAAATAAAGGCGTGAATCTGAAAGGGGATCACAGATTGATATCAACAAAACCTAAAAATAAAGAACTGAAACAATTTTGCCCTAATCTGTGCAACCTTGTTTGACCAAGAGGAGCAAGCAACAGCACTGGTCGCCAGCGAATCAGCAGGGGGATTTTCCGGCAGGGGCAATAGGTCTGCGATGGAATGTCCAGTTTACTCTAGATAAAGATGGAATGTCTAGCTTACGCTATTTTGGAAGGCTCGATAACCGCTATTGATTGCTCAGAATCTTCTAATTATTAAAAAAGGAAATGGAAACGAATATGAGAAACTATACATACCCATAGAGCGTTGGAGCACCATAAAGAACATCCATTTTCACCAGTAAAGATGCACGAACCTCACTGTTATCATGTTCTCTAGCATTTTCAGGTCCTGCATCGTTCTCCAAGCCTCTGAGGAAACGATTAAGAAATAATATATACAAATGAAACTGTGTGATCATAAAGCATATAGAAAATAAACTTCTTCAGGATTTAATATCCACCCACCCCGTGACAACACAACTCAAAGATTGAAAAAAAAAACATTTTCTTGATGGTTGATATTATCGGAATCAACTTCATAAGCTTTAAATCTGTATATAAAAGCCTTACCTACAAAAGCAAAATTGGGGGTGAAATTAGGGTTAGCTCTTGCTGCTCCAAATGACCAACCCTGCTCGAAATGACCAACCCCATTATGGAACACCCAACCCAAATTGATCACATAAATCCATAGAACTAAAATCATCATAATCCAAAAAAACATAAACAAAAGATGTGGTGGTATTACAAGAAATCTTACCGGATTAATACAAACACAAAGAACAAATTGTTGGTAAAACTGAGATGATTGAAAAGGATATATCAACGATTACTGAAGGTGATTGGAAATTACCTGTTTTGCGATTGCTAATCTAGATGAACCGGAGAAAAGTAACAAGGTTAAGATTTAGCAGAGAGAGAAGTAGATAGAGAGAGTAGGAAGATGAGAAATGAAGCGCATTGTAATCACCACCATGGCAGTTATAGCCATAAAGTAAGATAGTCAAGAGTTGGCTATAATAGATAATGAATGCAACATTCAATCCTGTTGCAAAATCTCAAATAAGGTGTCTTAAAAATAAATCCATATCTCTGTTGTATTGGCTTCCACACTCTTGTATATCTTGCTTCAAAACTTGTACATGTGGTAAAATTACAATCTTGTACATCACTTCTCCTTTTTATAGTACTAGTGGGGTGCCCGCGCGTTGCGGCGGGTAACACGTACATTAGTGATTTTAAGGGTGTGCACAGGGCGGTTCGATGGGTTGTTTGCTTTTAAATGAGCAAAATAACTTTAGCTATACAAAAGTGTTGTCGTTCTCCTTTGTTCCCAGGATTGCTTGGGTTTAAGAATTAATTAAAAGATGAATTAGAAAAACATTAAAACATATTAATATAATATATATCTTATGATTTGCATGTATCTCATCATATAATGCGGCTTTGGTGAATTTCTTGATGCAAAAGGAAAAAAAAAACAGTTGAGTGTTACGCAGCTACCATTGTCTATAAAGCAACTTAAAATGCTATCGAAGTGATACATCCATATAAATCATTATATAATTATCAAGAGGATTCCCATAGTAATTTGAGTAGCCTTCTATGTTATTAACACGAAAATAAACTACTCTTAACAATAGTTTATTCAAGATAATCACTAAATGCTTTATTTAATAATTAAAAGCCTTCGCTTAATGGAAAGATTATTCAATCAAGAAAACCTTGAATTGTGATCTTAATCCCTTAATTTGTGAAATGTTTTTGGTTACATTAATGTTGTTCAACAAGAAAAACAGTCACCAATTCTGTCAGGGTGGAGGGGGCGTCATGCGGGTATGTACCTGAACCGGATACACCGCCTCCACCCCTATGGGTAGCTTCGGCGGGTAGGTGAGTAGAGTAAAATGGGTAGGGCCCATGGTTTTAAGGTAAGCACCCCTCCCCCTTAGTTATGCTATACAAAATGTAAAAGGTCTATAATTAAAGATAGAGCATGGAGACTTACGATCCAAAGTAAAATGGGAGATTGGCTCACAAGATTTATTCTTGTAATTAAACAAGCCAAGTCGAGTCGAGTCCTGGGCCATCTAAGCACCGGAATGGGTCGTGTAACTTAAGAGAGTGTGATCTCAACTTCTGATGGTTTCGAGCTCTAGGTCTAAAGCCCGACATTGTCTCGTGAGTAATTTTTTTAAGTTGAGTTTGACTCGTTTATTATTTATTAGTTATTTTATCTACATACATTTATAATTATAAATATAATATTTATGTATTTGGCTTTATCATTTTAACGTAATTTGATATATAATAATAACTTGAATGAGTGACGTACCATCTAGAGGACCTGTGTTGTTTTGTATTTGTTTTGGTTTCCCAAGTCTTCCACTTGCTCATCTATTCCCTTCCAACATAACCAAATCGTTGTGAAACATAAACATAAATATACATGTTCCCCAATAACAATAACTGGAAGGAAAAAAACTAATTTTAATAGGAAAATTAGTATAAAATATTGTAATAACCTTCAATCTACCTAAAGCCATAGTGAGGATACAGTAGAAAACATGAGATGATTTATCAGTATAAATTTTGGTACGTGTGTCTCTTTTTTACAGGTCATTGTATATACTTGTTCCTAAGTGCATAATGATTTATTTAAAACAAATTAGTTGTAACAGTTTCGAAGTTGAAAAGTATACAGTTTGACCTTAAAAAAGTCAAACTGTACCATTCACAATCACACTTCAAATGTTACTGAAAGTTAGAAACTGTACATACCTGAGAACCACCATGCCCATCATAGACCCCAAAGAAATGGGTGGTCAAATGGTTTAAACGTTTGCTCAACGGGTCAACAACACCGCGGTCACCGGTCAACATTTGAATAGGGACCTTCAAGAATCTAGGCACGGTCGCAACCACATCTTCCATCTCGGGTCTCCTTCCACAGATAGAAGTGAAACCCACAACGGTAGACAATCCACTTCAAACACGTTTCGCGCTACCGTCCCAGCCGCACTCGACACTTTCTCTGAAATTACAATACTACCCTCCACCGCCGAAAGGCCCGAAACACCCTTCTCCCCATCATGTTTTTTTAAGTTCTGGGATCAGCCTATGCACCTTGCCGCCTTGCATCTTTGACAACATAGATATGCATAACTAACGGACCCGGTATCACAGGGAACACTTGCTAAACCTAGCTGCCAAAGGGCAGGCTAAATGGGTCAAAAGTTTGAAGTGCATTTTTAGTGCAAACAACCTTACTAAATCACTTTACTCCAAACCTTACAATTTATTTAATAATATAAGCATATTTAACGCAAATGATTTATGAACACATTTTAGAAAGTGAACAAAAAGTGTGACCAGCCCGGCACAACCACTCCAACCTGCATGAAAACATTACCCCTTACGAATTGTTACCAAACCCACTAATTTTCCCACCCATAAGATCAACTACTGATACTAGACGAAGAAAAATAAAGAAAACAAGTTTCACAACAAGAATATACAAAAGAAAAATATTACCATTGCAGATCCAATGAGATATTGAATGGTTTTTTGAACTTGCCTAATGTCAACCCGCCGAAAGAGGTACAGATACCTGTGGAGAAGATCACCGTGTCTGTTTTCCTCAACCGTTCAAAACTAACCACCTAAACACCAAAAACAAATCAGACCTAATTCTAAAACACAAACAAACTATAAAAATGCTATAAATTATAAATCAACATAACAACATCCAAACCACATATCTACATAATCCAAAACATAAAAATAGTTGCAATCACAATATCTTATTCCTGTGACTACGAATTTTCTAATCGTTAACATACGAAATGAAACAATTAGTTTCGTAATAGAAACAAATTAACGACACACAGCTAATTCAACAGAATCAAAACACACCTAAATAACAAAATCACTATGATTTAGCAACTTACAAGATTCATCATTTACTCTGATTTCTTTGCAGACTTGTTGGAGTTCATCAAGGGTGATATAGGCATATAGCCACTGCCATCTTTATCAAAATATGAGAAAGCAACAAACAAATAGCCTTCCCCATTGAGCATAAATCATATAAATTAAACAATCAAAATACTCGAAATCTAACTTGAATCTGTGATCATCAAAATAGGAAACTAAAACCCTAAATTCATAGCAATTTCAATCAGGGGAAGTACTGTGGAAGAGAAAAGACTAATTCGGACCTGGTGATCAGGAACTATAATCATAAATGTTGTCTCCTGATTTCCATTGCTGACTGTAGATAACCGGAAGGGGCGATTGAATTGGCGTCTTTAATGTGAGGGTATTTGCTCCCACCATGAAACTAAAGAGAAACCTAAAATATGAACAGCTTATCCATCGCCACCAACACACTTGTGCGTGATTTCAATGATGACTTCTTAATACGTGGGATTGCTAGAAACGGACGGGCCATTGAAGAAGAAACGATTGGATTACATAAATTGATGATCAAATTTAATAGAGAACGCTGAAACATTGAGAATCATTGAAACTTCATTGAAGATGGGCAAATTTGGGAGCAGGGTATGAAAATTGGGGAAATAAGCTTGACCTTTGATATGACGTCTTAAAATTTGTGAAGGAAATTACAAATTTGTATATGAGAAATGCTTATATATAGTATATAGATATAGATTATAGATTATAGATTATAGATAAATATTGTATTGTATCTATATCTATATAATAAAAGAAACTAATGAGGGGACACATGTTTTTTAATTTTTTCCTCTCTATCCTACTTAATTATAAATAATTAATATTAATTAAAAGATAATTATAAAATTAAATTTAATATACATTTAAACAATTCGTAAAGGAGATAATATAATATTTTGAAATATTTATTAGATTTCAAAATTATCTATTATGCAACTCGTGTAATACACCGTATTTCTAAAAATATAATTTTTTTATTATGTGATATATAAAATTTGATTTATTCAATCCGTATAATACACTGGGTATATAAAGATATAACAAGATATAATTTTTTATTGTTTGTTATATAAAATTACATGTGCTCAACCCATACAATACATGAGGTTCTTAAAAATGTAACTTTTTCATTATTTAATATATAAAATTAAATTTACTCAACCCGTATAATACACGGGGTTCTTAAAGATATATTTTTTTTATTATTTAATATATACAATTACATTTATTCAACCCATGTAATAAACAAGATTGTTAAAGATGTATTGTTTTATTATTTGGTATATAAAATTATATTTATTCAACCCGTGTATTACGCGGGGTTCGAACCTAGTATTAATAGATTTGAGATTTATTATGGATAAACATGTGTGGTATCTGCATACGTAAATATTTTTTCTAATTAATATAATACATGCCTTAGATATTTCAATTCCTCGAAAGTTTTTTTTTTTTTTTTTTTTTGATAAAATTGCAGAAAACAACCTTTATGTTTGTCTCAAACTGCACTTTATACCTTTCACTATGAAATCGACAAAAACCAACCTTTATGTTCATGTTTTATTACACCCTATAATCTTTAGCACTAAATAGACTCACATGCCTAGCACATACACATGAGGACATTTAAGTCTTTTACTTTTAAATTAAAACAATATTTATTTTATTAATAAAAAACCCACTTCTTCATCACTATAACCCATTAGAGGACTCGGGGCACCCCCGTGATCACCATGTTTCACGCGTTAAAAAACAACGCAACACCGTCGCCACACAATTCATAACGCGTGGAATTTTAAACGCGTTAAACCCAGCACGCGTGAAACTTTTGAGTTTTATAGGGTATGACTTGTACATTGTGCATTAATACTTGTATATTGGAATACCCATCACTAGTGATTCCACCCCTAGTCCATTTCTATCACTAGTGATGGAAATATGGTTGATGACATGGCATTTCCTGATTGGATAGTGGGAGTGATGGAATCCATCACTAGTGATTCCACCCCTAGTCCCCTTAACCTGCATAAAAACTCCACCACCACCATGTTCACAAACCACCGCCGCCACCACTGCATCTCCACCATGTTCAGAAACCACCACCATCTTCATCACGGTTCTGCAAGTGGTAGTGCTAGTATTGGTGCTTGTTTTCTCAGGCATTTCAAAACACCAGTTTCTGATAAGATTTAACTGACCCACCTCTTTAATTTATCCTAAAACCATTTTAAGAATCAAAAACCAAATTGAATTGATCCAAATTTGAAACAGAACACATGAACAATCACCAATTTGGAATAAAAACAATTGAATTGAAAAAAATATTACCTTTGGATGTCTGAATGAAGTTTTCATGGAGCATAAATTCTTCTTCACTCTGGTATCCCATCTTGAATTGGTTGCATGACTTATAAGTTATAATTAAATATATTGCAGTTTTTTGTTTGTCCAACAAGTTGGAGTTAGTTTTGTCAACATTGGAGGATGCAGTGAACGATGCACCAAAAGCAGCAGAATTTCTTGGGTGATCCATCAATAACAATCACAATTCACAACAAATTGAGCATAAATGAACACTGCAAAGTCAAAAAAAAAAATAATAAAAAATAAACACAACAAAATGATCAAAAGAAAACAGTGTATTTAATGAAAAAAGTAGAAAAAACAGAGGAATCAAACCTTTAAAAAGATGGTTTCTTCAGTTCCCCAGTCAATTTCATTCTTTTTACAAACATTAATTGCTACAGTTGCGTTAAGTGTATGCTTCTTGCTTGCTGATTTTAGTTACAACTATGATTCTTTCTTCTCGTGCGGGTCAGTCCCGAGCCGACTAGAAGAGCAGCGGTACCTTGTCTCTGTGGTGGTGTCGGTTGAGCTGTAGAGTAGAGAGAGACAGCAGAGGGTGGCAACATTGTATGGTTTACAACGGTGGTGGGTGAGGGTGGGGATGCAGTGGTGGCAGCGATGGTTTCTGATGATGATGAAGAAGTGGGTTTTTATTTATAAAATAAGTATTGTTTTAATTTAAAAGTAAAAGACTTAAATGCCCTCATGTGCAAGGCATGTGAGTTCATTTAACTGAAGTTTTTGACGTGATTAGTGCTAAAGGTTATAGGGTGTAATAAAACATGAATATAAAGGTTGGTTTTTGCCGATTTCATAGTGAAAGGTATAAAATGCAGTTTGAGGCAAACATAAAGGTTGTTTTCTGTAATTTTGTCTTTTTTTTCACCCAAACTAAACTCTAGTTACAGTCACATATAAATTATAACTAGGTTAGTTCCCCGTGTGTTACACGGGTTGAACAATTTAAACTATATAATAAATATTTCTTGTAAATGCAAGTCAAAAACGGAGACATTTATATATATTTGATAAATAATGAAACTAATAATAAAGTAAAAAAATCTCATACATGTGTACGGAGTCGTCTGTAAGAATTCATGTACCCTGTTTGAGCTCGAAAAAATATGTTCTTTCGTAATGTTTTAATATTATTATTTAATTTTAAAATAAAATGGGTATTGGGCTCAGTAAGAGCACGTTTGGTTATGTTTTTTGAAACAACTTGTACACTTATTGGGGTTTTGGAAAAGTCAGTATGGAGTGACTTATTGACTTATTGGTTTTTTCCTCTCACATACACCCATATTGTCAAACATCATTTTGTAGATTATGACTTTTCAAAAAGCCAATAAGTCAATAAATTTTTTTCAGAAAGCTTAGCCAAACATGCCCTAAAGCTAATGCCAACGGGTATTGGGCTCACTAAGAGCATGTTTGGTGTGCTATTTTAAAAAAAATTAACATAGATATCGGGTTTTTTTTTTATAAAAACACCTGCCCCTCGAAATCATAGACCCTGTGCGGTGGTCCTCCCCGCACACCCTTATCACCGCCCATGCATGTGTATACTCATTTAAGTAATCGATATACATTTGATGATATCCTATATTTTTTTCTATTCAATTAACATTTTTCTATTTAGTATTATTTGCAATTATTAACATTTTTCTAAATGTATATATAGAGTATGGATGTTACTGAATTTTTGAAGAATAATTTTTAATTTTGACATATATATTCAAACTTATAATTATATAATGTAGTCATGAATTTTAATAAAATCCAAAAAAGCGTGAAACCCTTTTCAAATTTCAATAAAAAAGTTATAATTATCAGATAAACATTTTTCTATTTAATATTATCTACAAATTAGAAGATAAATTATTATAAATTATAAAATAAATATGAAAGAAAGGCGGGAAAGCTCAAAAATAGGTACATCCAATGAATGACACGTGTCACACATTGGTTTACTTTATTATATGTATAGATTACTTTTAATAATGGCCTATATAGCTTTCTTCATATTATCTTAATTTTGATATTATTTTTTGTGAAGTTTAACAACTTTAAAAAAACAACTTTCTTGTCGATATTTAAAAGTCTGTAGCCAGCATTAGAAACTTAAATAAAATTATATATCTTGATGTAATGATTAAATTTTAAACATGATACACATGTGGATTTGGGTTAAATCGCTCATTCATGAAAGGAAGTGGGCCAAGATCCTAGATCCAAATGAAACACAAAGCCCAAAGGAGTTTTCCAATATTTTAAACCTAATCTTTGTTGCTCTAAATTCATGCCCAAGTTAAAACCCAATTTCCCTGGATTCATATATTTTTTTAAGGGATGTCAACGGGTATATATAAAAATAGTCTTATAATTTGTTACTAAATGGACTAACCAAACTTGAATCGGATATGTGTAGAAATCGAACATGATTATAATCGTGGCTTAAGGTCGAGACGCA
Organism: Helianthus annuus; assembly: GCF_002127325.2. Taxonomy (NCBI): domain Eukaryota; kingdom Viridiplantae; phylum Streptophyta; class Magnoliopsida; order Asterales; family Asteraceae; genus Helianthus; species Helianthus annuus. The sequence continues at coordinate 19,559,769 of NC_035441.2, read as the reverse complement.
TGGAAAGATGAGTGTTGTGTATGGTCAGATATACCTTTGTGTATGACGAGTCTGATGTGTTTCCTCGATTCAACATATCATAAGTTCCTTGGGCAATCATGTCCCTTGACCATTGGTAATATCTGACCCTCATATCAATTAATATAGTTACCCAATTTGAGAACCTTTCGGGAATCACTCAACCAAAAGTGCTTTAATGCAAGTACACTAAACTTGTTGGTTGTTGGGGAATTTCCGGACGATCAGAGAGGCGTGTAATCACTCTCAGATCAAATTATTTCGGTGGTTCACCCGAATAATTCAATCGGATACAACTCTGATTTTTCAGAAAAATTGAACCGGTGTATGTTGTTTCTTGTGAAAAAGATGAACCAGTAGATTGTGGCCAAAAACTGTCTACGAAATTGGTTTTTTGGGGTTGTAACTGCCTCATGGCAGTTGCCTCTATTTTTCAGACAAAAATTAGCCAGGGGCTCTGCCCCTTGGACCCCGCCAGGGGCTGCCGCCCCTTAGACCCTGCTCCCAGGGGCGCTGCCCCCGGACCCCCGCCAAGGGGGCGCTGCCCTCTTGGAACCCCCGTAGAGTACGGGCTCCGCCCGTACACTTCGAATAATAATAACTCAAACAAGCGTGCACTCCCGCACCTCCTAACTTGCTTGATGTGTATTATTATTCGCTTTGATCACCAAGTCAATCCTCGATTACACTAAAATATCTAATATTGGTCGCATCTCATTCAAGATCAAGGCCTCTAAAATGCGTTGGTGTTTTGAGGGTGAGTATTCCTTGATACTCTTATGTTAAAAAGATATGTCGGATTTTCCTAAAGTGGTCATGTGGCCGTTTACAAATACTTACAGCCGTTACAAACGAGATACTTCTTAAGATATAATCCAAAATACAAATACAATTGTTATAGCCAAATATTTCACATGATGCGGTTTAAGCATACAAGTGGAAAATTTTTAATTTCGAAACCACCAATTTCAACCGAATGTAGCTAATTCCAACCACCTTTGCAAGCATTTAGGTACATATGTATAGCAACTTTTCATTGTGATTTGCGAGATCACTTATTCCAACAAACATTACCTCTGATTCGATCAAGACCACAATGTTTATAAGACCACCATTATATCCATTTTGGAATATGGTAAAATATGCATCATTAGACGGAAAGTTTGAGATCAAGACATTAAGAAAAATAGAGGCTATTATGACTATAGATAATGAATAATTGTGACGGAATTAGCGGCGAAAAGCCGCCACAAATATTTTATTATCTACATAATCCGAAAAAAACTATATCTCACCAAAAAAACCCCCCAAAAAACCTAAACACCCCCCCCCCCCCCCAAAAAAAAAAAAAAAAAAAATCCTAAACACCCACCACCACCTAAAAATCTAAATATAATTAGCTCTTTGTTCATTAAAACATGTAAGAAGATTATAATGAGAAAATAATTTTTAATAAGAGTTTTTATATGTAAGAGTTTTCTTGTTTTAATAAGAGTTTCTATATGTAAGAAGATTACCTATGAGTGTCAAGAACATTCCATTATCTTCCGGAATCTTGGCATAGCATATCCACAAAAGATCCGAATAGTCAAACCCAAATGGTCAAAAGATATATTCTTATTGTATACAAAGTTTTTGTACGTCAAAAGATATAAATTTTTATTATTGAAGGTTTAATAATTTCAATACCATTCTCATTAACATTGATTCCTATAAATACAAGAGGATCTCCACTATTTTTGGTAGGAGATATCCTTAACCAATACATATTTGTCTCTAAATATACAAGATATAAATCTAATCTATATTTACAAAATTGAGCTAATCTATTACACCCCGCAGTCGAAGCGAGAGGAGGCCGAATGCTTAGACTGGACCGAAAATCATCAAATAAGACTCGCGGAAGACCTTTTGTAAAAATGTCAGCTACTTGTTAGCGAGACGGGATATGAAGAATCCGCACATCACCACGTTGAACCAAGTCACGAACAAAATGAATATCCAACTCAATATGTTTGGTACGTTGATGCTGTACCGGGTTTCCTGATAAATAAACTACACTAATATTGTCACAATAAACCACATTGGCCTTCCGAAGGGGGCGATGTAATTCCAACAATAAATTCCAAATCCAACACAATTCGGCGACCACATTAGCAACACCCAGGTATTCTGTTTCCGCACTAGAGCGAGATACCACAGCCTGACGCTTAGATGACCAAGATAACAAATTAGAACCCAAATAAACGCAATAACCTGAAGTGGAGCGTCTAGTGTCCGGGCAACCAGCCCAATCAGCATCCGTGTATGCGCGTAAAGAAAGTTCACTGAAGGTGCCCAAAGTGAGACCAAACGAGTGAGTGCCCTGAAGATAGCGAATAATCCTTTTAAGAGAATTCCAGTGATCAACCCGAGGAGAGTGCATATGCATACAAACCTGCTGAACTGCATAGCTAATGTCGGGTCTGGTGAAGGTAAGATACTGAAGCACACCAGCCAGACTACGATATAACGTAGGGTTCTCAAACAGGTCACTAGAAGAAGCACTAAGTTTGGATTTGGTGTCCACGGGAGTAGCAACAGACTTGTAAGACGACATACCTGCCCGATTAATAATATCCAATGCATATGATTGTTGCGATAAAAACATAGTATTTTGTTGTCGTGTTACATTAATCCCCAAAAATGACTCAACTGTCCAAGATCTTTCGTATCGAACTCAGCAGCTAGTTGATGAATGAGAGTAGCCCGTAGTATATCATGAGAAGTTGTAAGGATAATATCATCAACATAAATAAGTAGATAAGCCATGTCAGAACCCTGATGATATAGAAATAACGAATTATCACACTTACTTTGCTGAAAACCAATGGACAAAACAAAATCCGTGAACCGCTGGTACCATGCACGCGGTGCCTGTTTTAACCCGTATAAAGATCGCTTTAGTAAACAAACATGATCCTGATACTGACGATGTCGAAATCCCATGGGTTGATACATGTAGACAGTTTCGCTGATATTTCCATGTAGAAAAGCATTAGTTACATCCAACTGATGTATGGGCCATGACTGAGATAAAGCGACTGTCAAGACAGTGCGAATGGTGGTTGGCTTAACAACCGGACTAAACGTCTCCCCACAATCAATACCCACCTGCTGACTACTACCATCATAGACTAACCGAGCTTTATATCGCTCCAGTGTACCATCAGAACGATACTTATGTCTAAACAACCACATGCTACGTATGACATTCATGTCTTTGGTGCGAGGGACTAATTCCCATGTCTTATTTTTAATAAGTGCATTGAACTCAGTAGTCATGGCGTTGTACCAATCCGGTTTGGACAGGGCTTCGGTAGGGTTTTTTTGGTATAGGAGTGACAAGAGAAGCGTTAAGATTAAAAGGTTGTTTGGGCTTAGAGATCCCGTCCATAGATTGAGTGCGTATGGTACGGCCGGTTGAGGTTTGGTTTGGTACGATTGGAGGAGGGGGAGGGGGTGCCTATGTGGAGTGAGATTTGGGCCGGCGAGAGTATGTATGATTAATGGGTGGTTTAGGAGGGTGGTTATTGGGCTCGGGTGGGGGTGGGTGGGTCGGTGGGGAGGGGGTATGAGTAAGTGGGTTTGGAGGAGATAAAGGGGAAGTTGGGGAAGAAATTTGGGCCGAGTTGTGTGGTGTAGGGGAAGGGGTAACATGGGTCCAGAAGAAAGGATGTAGAGGAGTGGATAGAAAATCATATGAAGTTAGGGACTTTTGTAGAGAAGTAGAAAAAGGGAATGTTGTTTCATCAAATATGACATGACGATTTATAATAATTTTGTTGGTGGCGATATCGAGACATTTATATCCACGATGATTAGGGGGATATCCGAGAAAACCACAAGGCATGGACCGATGTTCAGGTTTACTGATAGTGGTGTGAGGAATTAAGGGATAACATAAGCAACCAAAAACACGAAGATGGGTATACGAGGATTGGGTGAGGTAGAGAGATTGAGTGGGGGACTTGTAGTTGAGAAGTTTGCTAGGAAGGATATTAAGGAGATAAGTGGCGACATCAAGAGCGTGATGCCAATAGATGTTAGGCATAGAGGATTGAGCGAGAAGTGTTCGAATAATGTTGTTAATGGTTCGAATTTTTCGCTCGGCTTTACCGTTTTGGGACGATGTATGTGGGCAGGAAAATCAGGATTTCATGCCATGAGTGTTACAAATTTGATCAAATTGAGCATTTACATATTCTTTGCCATTACCGCATTGAAATTGTTTGATTTTACGCTCAAATTGAGTTTTAATGTAGGTGGAGAAGTTTTGGAAGGTTGAAAAGGCTTGTGATTTGTGACTAAGAGGAAAGGTCCATAAAAATTAGTGAAATCATCTAGAAATAAAATGTAATAACGATGACCACCACTACTAAGTATTGGGGAGGTTCATAAATCACTATGTTAATATCAAATGGTAAAGAGGTAGAATTAATAGAATCAATAAACAGAAGTCGAACATGTTTACCAAAAACACAAGATTGACATAGTTAGTTTTTGAGTTATTACAATTAATAAAACTTGAACTTTTAAGAGAATGCAATAAATTTGTGCCAGGGTGGCCAAGGCGTTGATGCCAAAATCTTGAGAGACAGCAGTAAAGGTAGATGGTGAGGTGAACTTTGAGACTTGTGTAGGATCCAATGTGTAGAGGTCACTAGAACTATTGCATCGTAGGATAGGAGTCCTGGTCTTGAGATCCTTTACAATAAAACAGAAAGGGTCAAATTCTATGGAAACATGATTATCTTTAGTGAAACGACGGACAGAAAAAAGGTTTTTGATTAAAGATGGTGCATAAAGGACATTAGTTAATTTGAAAGGTGGGAAGGGTGGTGGTAAGGTTTGGTTTCCCTGTCCAAGAACGAGTATGGTTTTGCCATTACCGACTACAATCTTACGAGACATGCAATTATTAAATAAAGACGGAAAATTAGTAGAAGTCATATGATTTGACGCACCTGTGTCCATTGTCCAATTTTGATCCGGCGGATGAAGTGCCATGTGATAAAGAGCCTGAGTCAGATCCGTGGGAGTGTATCCATCTGAAGACGAGGCTTGACTGGCTGTATAATTCTGAGCTGGCCTAGAGCCCAACACACCTGGTCCTGCATTATTTGGTTTTGGAGCACTGGGATATGGGCATGGAGGAACCATCCAAGGAGCCCAAGACTGATGTTGTGGGCCGGCCCAATTGGAGGCAGAAACATAATTCCATGGGTTCCGTGGAGATGAAGTATTGTTACCCGATGGATTCCTTGGAGATTGATTCCAGCCGCTACTCGAGTAGCCCCATCCGTCGCCGCCATTCCGTCCAGCAGGGTGACCGGTGGGGTTCCATCCACCGCGACCCTGAGAAGATCCTCAGCCCCTTCCGCGACCTCTACCATGGCCGCGACCACGGCCGCGTTCCGAATCAGACCGATTTTCCGGTTGCCGTGCATCTGAATGTTTGTAGGAGGAGTTGTGATCAGTGGATGTGGTTAGAGCCGTGCCGGCTAGGTGAGCAGCTTGTTTCACCTTATTTAATTTTCGGGTCTCTGCCATACATAATTGAGACCTGGTTTCATAGAAGGTAAGCAGAGGTTTGGTTTGCTGAATTATGAGAGCAACACTTTCATAATGTTCGTTGAGTCCAGTTAGAATCTGTAATACGAGCTGTTCATCAGTAATCGGAGATCCAATGTTTGTGAGCTGATCGTAAATTACCTTCATGGCCTGACAGTAGGCGGTCATGGATGAGAACTGATATAGGCGAGTACTGGCGAATCGGTTATTTAAGTCGATTGTTCGAGAAGCTTTATTGTCTTGGAACAAATTTGCGAGTGCGGTCTAGGCGTCATAAGCAGTTGTGTTTGGTTTCAGAATGGTGTGTAGGAGATCAGAAGAAATTGTACCGTAAATCCATTGCAGAACTATCGAACCCAACCGTTCCCAGGTTTCAGCCGGTGCTTGTTCTTTGTCTTTGTCTTTGTCCGATGACGAAGTAGCAGGCGTTTCACGGGGCTGGAGGTGATCATACACTTGAAATGATTTACACTGGATTTTGAACAGTTCCGACCACGTTGTGTAATGGCCGGTTTCAATATCTAGGGTGACGGGAATAAGGGTACGTATATTAGAAACGGTGACAACGGGGTGAAGTTGGGAAGCCATTGGTGTGAAGATAAAAAAGATAGAGGGAATCGTATGAAGCTTAAAGAAACAGGGGAGATCGGATGAAGGTTGGGATCGAGAAAGAAGAAAAGAAACAGGTTAGGGGATCAGAACTTGAGCTTTGATACCATGAAGGTTTAATAATTTCGATACCATTCTTATTAACATCGATCCCTATAAATACAAGAGGATCTCCACTATTTTTGGTAGGAGATATCCTTAACCAATACATATTTATCTCTAAATATACAAGATATAAATCTAATCTATATTTACAAAATTGAGCTAATCTATTAATTATATTATTATTTTAAGAGTAACTTACAAAAAAAAAATGCCCTTTATGTTTACGTCATATTGCAAAGTATGTCCTTTGTCTTTAAAACTGACAGGAATCATACTTAATATTTGCAAAATCTTACATGGTATGTCCTTTAACCCTAACTTAATTTTGATTGTTAAATTTGACCAAGTGGACCCTACATGAGGGTATTTTGGTCATTTTACCCTAAATACCAAAATATAAAAATCACACAACATCCCCACACCTCTAACTACCAGACCGCTACCACCCGACCACAACCCACCTTCCAATCAGATTTCAAATTTAATTGAAAAGATTCCCTAGCGACCGACAATCTCCTCATCAAGATCACCTGCACAAGCAACTAACCACTGATCCGACATCGTCACTCAAATCACAATTTCTCCAAATGGAAATTAGGGTTTAGCAAGATGGCGGGAAAATTTGATGCAGAAGTGAAGAAAGGCAATAGAGGAAAACCGAAGGCTTCAAAGGTTGTTTCAAGATCTTCAAAGGTCGATCTTCAATTTCTTGTTGGTAGAATCCCTAGGTTTTAAAGGGCGGGCAATTTGCTCAACCTGTTGGCACCGGAGCTCTGTTATACATGTCTGCAGTTCTTGAGTATCTTGCCGCTGAGGTGTTGTACTTGGTTGGAAAAGATCAACAAGATGAATAAAATCATCTCCTCATCAAGATCAGCAAATCTCCATCGCCATTTTTATGACCACCGCCATGCTTCTTTTACAGATCTAAGGCTTCTCCATTACCGCCACTTTCTTCATGAAACCTCAGATCTGAAGGTTTCTTAGATAACTTGGTTTGAGCTTCAATGATGATGGTGGTCAGCGACTTTCAGGTTGTGAGTGGATTTCTCTGGCGGTGGCGGGCTGTGATGTTGCAGGAAGTGGTGGTGCAAGATGAAGATGATAAATTAGGGGGAAGGTTGTGAAAAAGGGGTTAGGTTGTTTTAGGATTATTTATTTAGGTATTTAGGGTAAAATGACCAAAATACCCTCATGTGAGGTCCACTTGGTCGAATTTAACTATCAAAATTAACTAAATTAGGGCTAAAGGACATAACGTGTAAGATTTTGCAACATTAAGTATGATTCCGTCAGTTTAAAAGACAAAAGACATACTTTGCAATATGGTGTAAACATAAAAGACTTTTTTTTTTTTTTTGTAATTTACTCTTATTTTAATATGTAAGTTATAAACAAACATAGTTCCTATTCAAGATTTAGAGCATTCAACATGGTTCCTATTTTTATCATTCTAATTTTAACTAGAGATCAGAGTGTAAGCAAAGATAACGAAATTTGTAAATATATATATGACTCAGGTATAACAAGATTTGTAAATATATATATAACTCGGGTAAATTACACTTTCCGTTTTTTTTATGTTTGTATCAGATTGCAATAGATACCCTTTAACTTCAATAATTATAGTCACAATCCTTTATTTGTAAAACTCATTACACTCTACATCCTTTAGCACTAACAAGGTTAACTTTTTCAGTTAAGTATGACATGTGCCTTGCACGTGAGGTAGTTTAGTAATTTTACCTATTATATTAAAAAAATGTATATATACAAAACATAACCTAAAGTCTCTCTCTCAACATCCCCCCCCTCCCCCCTCTCTCTCTCTCTCTGCACTCCTCCTCCACCTAAACGCCTCACCAGTCACTACCACCACTCCGGCCACCACTTAAACGATCTCTACCTTGGATCGGAGATGGTCATATATAGCAAAGCATATTCATAAAAAGATACGAATATATTATATAGTCAAACCAAAACTGTCAAAAGATATATTCTATGGTAGCCAAAGCTTTTCTTTCTAAGTAAAAAAGAGAGATTCTTATTATCTCATTTTCCACATATAAACATACATGTTCCTTTGAAAAATTAGAATAAAACTTTATTTGTACCATAATATATTCATACATGATCATTTAAACAATCACAGATATCAATCATTGAATATATTTCATCTTTATCAGTTGAGAACAAAGGGTTAGTAACGAAAAGTGCTTATCTATGAATGGTTGTGGTTTTAGTGTTATTCTAATACATTAGTGCAAGTTTAAACGTAGGTCTAAAAATTGTGTGAGTTACACGTTCTAAAAGATATATTGAGTATATGATAGCTTCAACAAAAACTCAATTTAAATCAAGCTTAAACTTACTTAAGTTGAGATCAAGTAAATAAATATATCTAATAAAATTTTACTCATAGCAGAAGATATTGATAAGGTGGAATGAGTGAAAACATTTACTCAATGCCAGACAATATAGAGGTTGCCTCCACTAAGATCTCCGGCTTCAAAAACTTTTATTTTACGTGTATTGTATGTATTCTAGTTTTCATAAAACATAAAAAAGTTTAGTGTCCTTTCTTGTATAAGTTGAGAGTGTTTCTATCATTTGAGAGAATACAGTTTGAGAGAATACAAAGCATCCAAAAATGCATCTCTACAAGTAAGAATCGCACTTTCATGTTATAGTCGCTTGAAAAGATAAAAACCGTCAAATTAAATATGTTATATGTTTTTTTAAAACAGCTTAACCGGTTAAAAGTTTTCATTTTCTTAATTACTAATTACTCATGTAAGAGACTCATGGTGCTACTAAACCAACATTCAAAAAATATAAAGGCGGCTTAGAGTGTTGCGAAAGATGTACAATGAGGTTTTTTCAACGTTTGTAAATAGATTATCAATTCATGATGATAATCTTATTATTTTCTTTTGTATTGTTGTGTGTGTTAGTGAAGATGGACATGTTTGTTAATAGAGTTATCAATTCATGATGATAACCTTATTATTTTCTTTTGTATTGTTGTGTGTATTTTTTTATATTCAACAAAATATAAACTCTATTCAATTTAATCCGAGAACTACCACACTTGAAAGGAATTAAACCAAAGATATTCTCGTACAACCAAAAGAATATCCCCCTTTCGTCCCTCCGCATATGCTTCCCCTCTTGATATCATTTTACACCCACCACTTTCCCCTTCATAAAACCTCAACTTCACTCACACACCCATTTCATCAAACCCCAAATTATTCATACCATCTCATCAAATTCCCCCCAAAAAAACGTCAAGAAATTCAAGAAAATCATACCCATTTCATCAAATCACCAAAAAACTTCAAGAAATCAAGAAAACTTCCATACCCATCTCACTAAATACCAAAAAAACTTCAAGAAATCAAGAAAAGATTCATACCCATCTCTTCAAATCCTCAAAAACCTTCAAGAAATCAACAAAGTTTCATACTTTCTTCAAGATATCAAGAAAATATTCATACCCACCTCATCCATTCCCCAAAAAACTTCAAGAAATCAAGAAAAGATTCAAACTTCTTCAAAAATCAAGAAAAAGATTCATACCCATCTCATCAAACCACACAAAAGCTTCAAGAAATCAAGAAAATTTTCAAACTTTCTTCAAGAAACCAAGAAAAGATTCATACCCAGTTGAAAAAGGCATGAAATTTGGCAAGAGTTTGAGCAACCAGATCGAACAAACCTTGCCGGAGTGGAGAGATAAGTTTTTATCTTATAAAGAACTCAAGAAACGGTTGAAACTAATCAACCCACAAGAAAAATCCGGTGATGTTTGCAACAGGGAGGCTAAAAGACCAAGATTGACCGGCGCCGGCGCCGGTGCCGGTGCCGGAGATGGGACGTTGGTTGACGGCGGAGGAATGTCTAAAGAGGAGGTTGATTTTGTTGAGTTGTTGGAGAAAGAGATTGAGAAGTTTAACTTGTTCTTTGTTGAGAAAGAAGAAGAGTATATCATCAAATTGAAGGTAAATTTCTTGATTTTAGTTTTTAGTAATTTTGGTTAAAAATGTACTTGTTGCATCTTTTAACTGCTTTGCTTTATGGTATTGTACTTTTGGTTAAACTGTACATGTTTTTATGCATTGGGTACAGCATGTTTATGCATGATCTTAGAAAGTGATGTGAGATGAGAATCTTCTTTTGTGAGGATGTAAGGATAGATTCTTTTTAGTGGATGTCCCTTGCTTGCAAAGATTCTTTATTTCTTGTACCACAAGAAATATTCCATACAACTTTTACTTTTGATTGGTATAGGTAGAATATGTGACCCAAGAATATTGTTAGGATTGATTATACAAAAAGAAATGCTTTTAGTTATTTAGTTGTAAGAACAAATAAATATATCAATAGTTTTAAAATGTGACCCAAGAATATTGTTAGGATTGATCATACAAAAAAAAATGCTTTTAGTTATTTAGTTGTAAGAACAAATAAATATATCAATAGTTTTAAATAATTAATCTAGTGCTATTTGGAATATTTAACTGAGTTTCTAGTGCAATAAAAGAGTCCAAAATTGGTTTAGGGTTGTGATATTTACGCCTTATTAAGAAACATCCTTGAATTCACACGTGACGAATTGGATTTTCTGTAGATCTGCATCTTATAACAAATCGCTACATGTCCGTGTGTGCATGTCCACGCACACATGTATTTGGTATCCTTGTAGATATGTTTTTATTTGACTGTGTGTCTATACGACGTGTAACAAACATAATTTTAAATTCGTGGTTTTATTTGGCTCCTAACTTTATAAAAGAATCTAGCGGGAATAACTACGATAAAGCGTGTGTTAAAACTCATTATTTCAAAAAACAAAAAGAAGATAGACGGTCCGGTTCTCTTGGAATATTTGGATGAGCTTCCTTAGCTTTATAAAAGAACATAGTGGACATAAGGCTATGGGGTATGGTGGGCGTGGGTTTGGGGGCATGAGTTGACATGTGGAAAACAAACTCAAACCCACGCCCATGGGGTATGGTGGGGCTTGAGTTGGGGGCGTGAGTTTGGTTTGGCCATTGAGAGCCCGCCATGTCACCTTGCTAGCCCGTCCCACGCCCGGCTTCAAATCCAAGCCCCAAGGGCCACGCCCAAACCCACGCCCCAACCCAAACCCCCAGGGTGGTGGCTTGGGCGTTTTCAGCCAACCTACGCCCCAACCCAAGCCCCATACCCCATAGCCTAGCCTGAGTAGGGAATAGTATTTCTTTAAAAAAGTTACCTAGTATTCTTGTCACTTTTTGACCATTGGTCCTATGAAAAAAAAGTGATTTGAATGATTTGACCATATTAGAATTTGATTAACTTAATCTTTGTTAAAGTGTCACATGTCATATGAGTCTTATGGGATATCTACTCATCATAGAGTTGTGAATTGTGAAGGAACTGCAAGACAATGTGGCAAAGGCGAAGGATTCGACCGAAGAGATGATAAAGATACGAAAAGAAATGGTCGATTTCCATGGAGAAATGGTTTTGTTGGAAAATTATAGCGCGCTTAACTACACTGGTAACTAACTAGTCATTGATAAAGTCAAGTGAATTTTGAGAAACAAGATTTTTGGTTATTTGGTTTTTGATATTAACTACATGATCATTTGATTTAATCAAACAGGAATAGTAAAGATTTTGAAGAAATACGATAAGAGGACCGGAGCGGTTCTTCGTTTACCCTACATTCAAAAAGTCCTACAACAACCATTCTTCACCACCGACTTGGTTTACAAGCTCGTGAAAGAGTGTGAGGCGTTGCTAGACCGTCTCTTCCCTCTGACCGAACCTTCAGTAGATGAAGTTTGTGGCAATGGTGGTGCTAACACCAGTGCCACCATGTTGGCCCCCAGCACATCAAACTGTGGTGAGACAACCACAGGAGTTGTGGGGGCCAAAGAATTTGTTGAGCTCGAGTTCATGAAGAGCTTATACACAAAAAGCACCATTTCCGCCCTACAGGTTTTGAAAGAAATAAGAAGCCGAAGCTCCACGGTTAGCGTGTTTTCATTGCCGCCAATGCAAGTAAACATATTGGAGGAAACTTGGAACAAGTTTCCGGTGCTTGAACAATTAGCAAAATAGGAAGGGGAAGTGATATTATTTTGTGTACTTTTTGGTTTTTATGGTTGTAACTTGTATTCGATATTAACTACTATTGTAAAATACATAGATATGAAGCTTTAAGTATAAACCATACGAATATTCCTCAGCTTGGTTATAATCGAGTTGTTGGGTTAGGTCTTTTTTTAAACATAAGATAAAATCAACATATGAATTTCTTATTTTTAGTATATTTGTAATGTTACTCATTTACGAAATAATTTATTTGAAAAGCATGTAACAAAACATTATATTATTGTATTCTCCATTTGTATATTGTTAGCAACACATTTTACAATAAAAGAAAACCAGAAATGCAAAGAAAGTATAACAAGGCCTTGTATGAGAAAACAAAACAAAATCATCCATAAGTTTTGGTACTTGTGTTAATTGCGTGTTTCGTCCTTAAGTTTTGGAAGATTCTTTTTATATGGAAACTTGTTTTTATCACAAGTTCTATAGTTGGACAATATGTTAATTACCGCTCATATAAGAGGGTACTATAGTCTTGTTACCCTCGTTTCATAGATAAAGTTAAAGTTAGGATAAACCAATCTTCGTACCCTAGCTTTGTTAAGAAAGTTAAAGTTGATATGAGAGATTTTAGTTCGAATGTCATTGTCGGTTACGAGTTGACGGGTTTCACTAACTCAAGTTCGAAAGAGAACGGAGTTAGAAGTTGGTGTGTCCAGGGGCGCAGCTCTTAAGGGCCGGGGTCCCCCCGAACTTTTCATTCAGTAGTGTAATGTGGTTTTCGTATAGAAATTTTTGGGTATATATGTTTTTGACCTCCTGGTTCTATAGAAATTTTTTGGTATATACGTTTTCGACCCTCCGTCAGAAATCTCAAGGTTAGCACTGGGTGTGTCAAATAATGATTCATTTGATAGCACATCAAAGATTCAAATCTGCTTAACATTATCATACTTAAGAAAAGAAAGTTAAAGGAGTTAGGTAAGAAGAGACATCACCAACATGGCAACATCCAAACATTTGGTAATAAACATGAAGTAAAAGAATTGGTCAAAATCATTCCATTGAAACTAGAAGGGAGTTGAACATTGTTAAAGAGTATAAAGTAAATGTTAAGAGATATGTACATGTTCTAAATGAGTTGGACTACTCGAAATTGAGTTACTAAAAGCTTAAAATGGGCCGAATTTAAACGAGCTCGAACCGTTCTTGAGCCTAATAATAACCAACTTTAATAGAAGAGTCTGAGCTTTAGATACCGATCTCGGCTAAACTCGGAAGCAGCTTTGTTATTTATATAAACATACTAGTTTTTTTAATATAATAAACATATATTACATAAAATAACAAAAGAATAAATAGCTAAAAGCAAAAAACGAGATAACGTTGGGTAATGACAGAAAAAAATGATGTAAATGAAAAGCTAAAAAACCGCTAGAAGGAGGGCTTGAACCTCCGACCTTGTGGTTAACAGCCACACGCTCTAACCAACTGAGCTATTCCAGCTTGTGTCTACTTTTTATTAATTAAATACTTAATATAGAAATAAATATTATAATGTACTTTTTTCGTCCGCTCCCATCACTAAAGACAATCAACAAATAGAACAGGAAATGAGAGTGAAATTTGTGACCGTATATAGTTTCATACTACTATCATATGTGATATAGGGAGGGTAATCATTTAATAATGAACTCGAACACAAGCTTTTTTTAACTCAGACATGCTATAACTTAGACATACTTAACATCGTGTAACTCATACATGACCTATTTAAGACTATTTTTCAATACTCACTGAATATTTATAATGATCACACAATACACATACACACATAACCTAGTTTCTACACAAGAGATCATGCTATATACAATGTTCTTCATGATCATTGTACAAACTTATCACCGTAAGATCTAGAGAGTTTGTTAGAAAGATTTAAAACCCGTTGGGATATCTATGGACCGAATATCATACTTCCTTGATTTGTTCTCCATGATATTTATTAGTTTTGGCTTTAAAATTTTCTGCGAGATTATGAGATGGTTGTCAGATCTCATAATCGAACTTTTTGTGTTGACCCACATATGATCTTTAATTTTAATTGAAGTGATTAATTTTTGTATTAGTTATCACACCAAAAAATATTACCGTTGATTGATTGAGATATCGTTACTTCTTAGTGTATCATAGGCTCACGATTCATTTGGTTGACTTGGAGGGTTAGTGTGATCTACACTTGGAATAATCTTGTGAACTTTCCACAATGTCATTGTGACATGCATTACACATATTTTGCACTTAGAGTACTTATCAACTTAATGGATCTCCCAAGCTGATCAACTTTTTACATACTCAACCATCCTACTAAGTATAAAAGTAAACCGACACATTGTAGTACTATTTTTACGTACTCAACCAGCCCACTAAGTATAAAAGTAAACCGACACATGGTACTACTATAAAAAAATATTTTATAACTAAATTAATGAAATTACATAGAGATAGAAGGTAAACGGACAACAAGCTGCGCCGCTACCTTTTTTGAATAGCAAAACTAAATCTACACAAATTTCTTCTAGAAGGCTAGGTAAGAGTTAAGTCTGATAATAGAAACTTGTCATACAAAGATAGAACACATGAAAACAAAATGATATGCCTCACTTTGTCGATTTATCAATTTCAGCCCATTAAGTACCATGACTCGTATGGCCGACTCAGGACGTGTGTTTGGTTTGAACAATGATTATATAACGCGGTAGAGTTTGATGTAAGAAACGGTCGTCGAGTCTATTAAAAAGGATGAGCGTCTAATCTTTGACACGGAAAAGGAAACTATGTGGATAGGAGAGTTCATGAAGAGTCTCAAGGTGGTTGTTAATATTTCCAATCCTATAAACATGTATTTTGATAATTTTGGTAAGGTTTTACAAGTAAAATAATCTAGATCACATCATACCATGAAACGTATGCTTAAAAGATATCACACAATATGAATGATCATCAAGAGATGTTAAGAGAAGATAATTAAGATACCAACATATGAAAAGTTGTTTGAGTCCATTAGGAAGAGTCATTATCGATTGGGCTTGGGCTTGATCTGTTAGACTTAATGTTCTTTAATTTATTTTGTAGTTATAGCAATATAAATATATTTAAAATAAATTTTCATTGTATCCATTGTTCGTGTTTTCATATAATAAACAATAAACAAACCGAAATAAAAACCTAACAGTTTGGTTTTCGGATTTTCAATAACTGAAAATTTCGGTTCATACATCGGATAACCAATCTAAATAACCAAAAAAACGATAGGTCATAATAGGCACATTTCATATTTTATTATGTTTATGCCTAACTTAATGCAATAATGTTTTATAAATATTGCATGATTTGATGTAGTAAACACTTTTTCATTTGGATTATGACTAAGGTAGTGTTGCATAGTGCATACTGCATACACGCAGTGGCGGCTTTGATGGTGTGCAGGGAGGACCTTCACACAAGGCTCGTGATTTTAAGGGGCATGCGATTTAAAAAAATCCGATATAGGCCCATACCAATTCCAATACAGGCTCATTTACAAATATTTTTTTATGGTTTAGAATTTAGTCCACTTGGCTTTAGGTTTATTGAGCCCAATACTAGTTTAATATTTTTTTAATGATAATAAAACATTATGAAAGAGCACATTTTTTCAAGCTTGAACAGGCTACGTGAATTCTTAGAGACGTCAGTATTACGTATTACGTATTAGGTATTTGTATGCATATCAAATAATTTTTTATATTTTCTTTTACTTACCTAGGAATCATATAATGATACAAATCCAACCCTACATAGGATAATACATTGTATGTCAGCTTCTAATTTTATGAGTTGGCTGATCGATTACTTCACGGCTTTAAACCACATGACAATTAAACCATACCAATACCCCTTTGTTGTTGGTTTCTTACCCTTTCAGTCCCTCAAAAACATTTAGTAACAATTTAACCCCCAAAAGAAATCAAGCTAATGCGGACGCCATATTCTAATTAACGTTCTTGTAGGGCTTTAAATGGACTGAACGTACAACAAACTGTTCGGCAAGAAGTTTGTTTGTGTACGTTCGTTTAATAGATAAAGGAACACGAATAATGAATCTCATTCGTTTAGGAAGGAACAAACATGAATAGAGGGAGCATCAGTTCATTTATGCTTGTGAATGTTCGGTAACATGTTTGTTTATATATGTGCGTGTTCGATAGTTCATTAGATTTTTTTTATTTGAAAACTTCAAAAATCCCACTAATAAAATATTAAATAGATAATAGTGTATTGTATTTTTATTAAGACTATTTAATATAAAAAGTAAGGTTCGTATATTATGGGTTAATCTACGTAATTCAATATAAGCTCGTTTGTGTTCTTGAATGCTTGTTTATGTTCATTCGTATTTATGAACGTTTGTTTGTGCTCATTTATGTTCATGAACGTTCATTGCCTAAAATTAACGAACGAACATGAACACGTTCATTTCCTTATCTAATGAACACAAACATATAATCGCGTTCGGTAATTGTTCATGAACAGTTCGTGAACACATTTATTTTTCTTAATGAACGAACACAAACAAGGCCTTGTTTATATTCTTTCAGTTCGCTTCCAGCCCTGCATCCTTGTCCATACTCGTTCTCACATGTAGCCCACTTGTTTTAAATCTGATATAATAAAAATGCTTTTGTACATTGGGTGGGGTTATTGTAAAAAGAGAGGTTTTTTGTGAGAAGTGTTTTAAACCCTTTGATCTTATAGTTAATGACTTAATGATTGAGATCAAAAAGGGCTTAAAATGTAAATTATGTTTTAATTTTTTGACTAATTTGACTAGATAGGGTAATAGTGTTTTTTTTGTTTAAATAAAGAAATAACCAGTAACCTCCATACACATGCAAGTTTCCTTCGTCTTTTTTAAACGTCAATAACTTTTATACGTAACTGTTTTTTTTAATTAACACCATAATAAAGAGCATTTTTTTATCTTTAATATGACTACCCTACTGATGTACTTATATAGAGAAAAAATTACGTTTCAATCGGATGTTTTAGTCTATGGTATTTTGTCTATGTTCATACAATGATGTTTTAATTATATTGTGATTCAAAGCGACATGGATCAAAATTCAAAGTTCAGATTGTTTTATAAATGCAATCAACGAACCTCCTTCGTCATTGCGTTTTATCGGGTAATCGCATGATATGAAACCTAATGTTAAAACACCATGACATGAATTATGTATCATCATCAGCATAACATAAAACACCACAAACTAAGAATACCAGAAAACACCATGCTAAGAACACATTCTGAGAATGCAGGTTATAAAACACTATACGAAGAACGTATCCTGTAAATACGCATTTAAAACACCATACGAAGAATATCTACAGGAATGCAGGTGTAAAACACTATGAATTGAACAACGAGTTTATTAAAACAACATGTTATGCAGACTTTGATTTATGATGGACTCGTTCTAGTTGCAATCTTTGTAACAAGTATGAGATATATGAAACGTAAATTAGGATATTTTGTTTCTTAAAAAAAACTCAATAACGGTTAAGAAATATTTAATCATTAAATTGGTTTTTGAGAAAATTATATCATTACCCTTTTTCATTAATATAATTGATGGACATGTGTGATCACTAGAATATTTTTTACACTTCTCACACACTTTCCACTTTTACAGGATCCTTAATCTTTCTACATTTATCAAATTTATAACGTATCATGTAAGTTATTATACTCGTAAAATATATTCTATCTTTTTTAAAGTTTAAGTCTTATTAAATTGCTGGTAACAGTCTTTTATAAATATGTTTGATAAAGTAATCACATGTAAAATTCAACGACTTGACTTGTTAAAAAGGTACGTAACATAAATTGTATACAAGTAGGTTATTATTCTTATCATATGTCGCTATTCGTAACAAGTCAAATTACATAAAACAAATATGAATCAAAGTTAACATGTAATCAAAATGTTAACTTATCGAATTGATAACGTATCATGTAAGTTATGCATACTCGAATGTGGCCCACTTGTTTTAAATCTGATATAACAAAAATGCTTTTGTACATTTATCGATTTTGTAACGTATCATGTAAGTTGGGGTTATTAGATTTTAATAATCCTAAGTTTCATCTGTTGGTCGATAATAATCTCAACTTTAAAAATTCCCCCAACGATCCCAACTTGTAAGAATTTGGCCCCTATTAATCATTTTCTAACATATAAGAATTTGGCATGCTCAATAGATTCAAGTGCACATGCAGACTCTTTAAATGATTTAAGTGCACCAATGTTGGAAAAATATCAATGATGGCCAAATTCTTACAAGTTGGGATCGTTAAAGAGAATTTTTAAAGTTAGGTTACAAGTTGGGATCGTTAGAGAGAATTTTTAAAGTTAGAATTATATCGGTGTTAAAATAATATGCCTTGTATGTAATTCACTTCTCAAACATATTTGCTATTGGGTTATTATAATTGTTGGGCTGTTATTCAGTTGTAACAGTTTGTTGAGGTTATTGGGCTGACAGTTGGGCCGTTGGCCTTATTCATTTAAGTCGGTTTGTCTCAAGGGGCTTAAGTGTAAATGCAGGGGCTTTAGTGTATATTCTCATAAAGTTCATGGGGCTGCTTGTTTGTTTTGATTGTTCGGCTATATAAAAGAGGAGAGAGATTGGACTGATCATTATTGGAGATATTATCTAGGGTTTCACTTTCACTTCTCTTATCGTCGCTCTTGTGGTGTTCAGCTGTGTTGTTCACCGGAGTTTCACCTGAGTTGAAGATCATCATCATCCAGTGTTATAGATCTCAGTGTTGAGATCTTGGTTGTATTTTGAGATCTTGTTGATCTCTGTTTTGGTTTTACTTTGTATTTCTGTTATGTTCAACAGATTCTTCTAATCTGTTGAACTTGTATTGTATTTCATATAGATCTCAGAAGTTTGAGATCTAGGGTTATTGGTTGGGTGTTTTTGGTTTGGGTAATCAATAAAAGTTTTGTCACTGTTTTTGTCATTATTTCTGGTGTTTTGTATATTCCTGTTTGAGATTGTGTTAGATCTGTACCAATTTTACATGGTATCAGAGCTTGAAGGCTCTTTTACCCAGATCTAAGTCTTCCGCTGTTAGATCTTGTATAGATTTGTTCTGATATTGTTTGTTTTTTTTGTAGATCTGTGTTTCATTTTGTCTGATCTTGGGAGTATAACGGTGTGGATCTTGACACTGTTCTTGGGATTCGTGTGAAGGCTGTGTTAGTCTTTGAAACCCTAGAAGGTTTCAAGGCAAACTAACCAGTGTTTACTCTTTGTTCTTGGTGTTGACTTGTAACCCTAGAAGGTTACAGTCTTCATCGTGTGTGAAGATATTGCACCCACTGTGAGATCTTTCTTTTTCTCTGTAGTTAGTTTACTGTTTTTGTTGGTTGATTAGTTGAAGTCGGGGTAGTGAGGACCGACACCATTGTTGCTTGTTATTGTTTGTTCATTGTTTGTCTGTCTTTGTGGTTTTCTCTTTTAGGGTTTGGCTCCTGTATTAAGACTTGTTCAGGCACTATAAGTGATGAACCTGAAATCTGGACACTGATACAGCTTCGCCATAGTGTGTTGTATATCTGTTTTATCTATTGCTTTGTTTGTGTGTATTATCTGTCTTCTTGATAGTGTGTGTTATCATGGTTCAGCCAGATCCAAATGCTAGCACATCTCAGACCTTAATAGGTAAACTGGATATTGGAGACCCTCTTTATCTACATCCTAGTGACTCTAGTGCTCTTACTATTGTTAGTGTTAAGTTGAAGGGTACTGAAAATTATGCTGTGTGGTCTGCGTCTATGAAACTTGCTTTAGAAGCAAAAAATAAGTTCGGTTTTATAAATGGAAAGTGTGAAAAATCCACTGAGGATTCTGTGCTTGCTAGTCAGTGGGATAGGTGTAATTCTGTGGTGTTAACTTGGCTATTAAACTCTGTGTCTGAGGAACTTTTCTTAGGTCAAGTTTTTTCTAGTCTTGCTTCAGAGGTTTGGGAGGATTTAAAAGAAACCTATGACAAGATAGATGGTTCTGTGGTTTATGATTTGTTCAAGAAAATTAATTGTATCTCACAAAATGGTTCTACTGTGGCAGACTATTATAATAGGTTAACTACTATGTGGAAACAGTTTGAAGCTATGCTTCAACTGCCCACATGTTCTTGTAAGGCAGCAAAAGATTACAATGATTTTTCTATGCTAATCAAATTAATGCAGTTTTTAATGGGGTTAGATGATGTTTATCAACCAATTAGAACAAGTCTGTTAACCAGAGAAGTCTTTCCATCTGTCAAGGTTGCTTATTCTGTGGTTTCTAGGGAGGAATCACATAGATTGGCTAGTAGTGGGTCAAAAGGACAGAATGTGTCATTTGTGTCTAAACCAAATCAGTCATTTGAGTCTAAAAAGAAAACAACTAATCAAAGAGGACCTAATCCAAACTTAAAGTGTACACATTGTAATATGATTGGTCATACTATTGATAGATGTTTTGAGTTAATAGGCTATCCACCAGGTTTTAGAAAAAAATCTAATAATGTATCTGGTAAAACAAATAAGTCAAATGCTGCTGTTGGTTCTTCTACTAGTATGTCTACTTCTGGTTTACCTTTTACATCTGAGCAGATAGCAAAGTTGTTAAGTTTAGTTGGTGAAAAGTCTGGTGTGGAATCAACAAGTGTAGGAGGTGAGTCTTGTATTGTTAATAACTGTGTTAGCTGTTCTAGTTCTTTGTTTTATGGAGGTGTGTTTAGTTGGATTGTTGACTCTGGGGCAAGTCAACACATGATAAATAATGATAAGGATATGTTTAATACTGTTGATGTTTCTGAGTTTGACATTAAAGTAGGTCATCCAAATGGAACTAATGTTAAAGTGTTAAAAATTGGAAATGTCAAATTAACAAATGATATTGTTTTAAAAGATGTGTTTTATGTCCCAGAGTATCATGTAAATTTGTTGTCTGTTCATAGACTTGCAAGAGATAATGATATAAAAGTGGTGTTTAATGAGGATAGTTGTATGTTACAGGATTCCAAATCAAAGAAAGTCCTGGTGACTGGTAGTCAGGACAGTGGTCTTTACTTTGTTGGAAAAAATGGTAACTCTATGAATGTGTGCTTTAATAGTTATGTTAAGGCAAATTTGTGGCATAGTAGATTAGGCCACCCTTCTGATCAAGTCCTAGCTGTGTTAAAAGATCAGTTTGATGTTAAGAGCATTGATCATGGTCCTTGTGATGTATGTCATAGGGCAAAGCAAGTAAGAGTTCCTTTCCCACTTAGTGAACACAAAACAAAGTCTGTAGGAGAGTTAGTTCATCTAGATGTTTGGGGACCCTATAAAGTAACAAGTTATGAGGGTTTTAAATATTTTTTAACTGTGGTTGATGACTTTTCTAGAACTGTTTGGTGTTACATGTTGATGAATAAAACAGAAGTGTTTGAAAATGTGTGTAGTTTTTATGAGTTGATGTTAACACAGTTTGAAACAAAAGTGAAAATTATAAGAAGTGATAATGGAACAAAGTTTGTAAATAATCAAATGAATTTGTTTTGTAAAACCAAAGGTATTTTGCATCAAACATCATGCTCTTATACACCACAACAAAATGGTGTGGTGGAAAGAAAGCATAGGCATCTTCTTAACACAGCTAGAGCTCTGTTGTTTCAGAGTAATTTGCCCCTTAGGTATTGGTCTGATTGTGTTTTAACTGCTGTATACTTAATTAACAGGTTACCATCATCTGTGTTAAATGGTAGGAGTCCTTATGAAGTTATTCATGGTTTTAAACCCTCACTTATTCATCTAAGGAACTTTGGTTGTTTATGTTTTAGTACTGTCTTAAGTGAGTCTGATAAATTTGCTTATCATGCTGATAAGTGTGTTTTAGTTGGTTATTCAAATGTTAAAAAGGGATACAAGTTACTATGTTTAGATAGTAAAAAGGTGTTTTATTCAAGAGATGTGAAATTTTATGAAACTGTGTATCCTTTTAAATCAGTTTTGAACAAAAGTCAAAGTTTTAACACTGAGTTAAATCAGATAAATTTTTTTGATATTACTGAAACAATAACACCTGAAGTTCCTGTAGTTCCCAATGATGAAGAGGGTATAACTGGTGCTCAAGATCACTGCAGTGATGATCAGCAGCCAGTGTTACCCTCTACATCTGCTACTGTTCCAAATGTTGAAGAAAGTCAACATGAACAGGAACAGTTAGGTAGTAGTAGCTTGGGTAACATTGGCGGGGCAGATAACATTGTAGAGTCAAGTGATGAGACCAACCTATCTGAGGGAAACACTATCAGGAAGTCTTCTAGGAAAGTGTCATTTCCAAAAAAATTTGATGAGTTTGTTGTCGAGGGAAAAGTTAAGTATGGTATAGAGAAAGTAGTAAACTATTCCCATTTGTCTGTGGATAATTTTTGTTTTATTGCTTCCTTGAATAAATCTGTTGAACCAAATTCTTACTTTGAGGCCATAAAAGATCCTAGGTGGGTCGAGGCCATGAATAGTGAAATGGAAGCTCTTTATAGGAACAATACTTGGGTAGTTGTAGATTTGCCAAAAGGTCGGAAACCTATTGGCTGTAAATGGGTGTATAGAATAAAGTATAAGGCTAATGGGGAGGTTGAAAGATACAAAGCTAGGTTAGTGGCAAAAGGTTTTAATCAAAGAGAGGGAATTGACTTTGGTGAGACTTTCTCACCTGTGGTCAAGATGGTTACTGTTAGAGTAATTTTAAAACTTGCTGTCAATAAAGGTTGGCCTTTGTATCAATTGGATATAAATAATGCCTTTTTGTATGGTTCGTTGTCTGAAGATGTTTATATGACCTTACCTCAGGGTTATTATGACAATGACAAAAATAAGGTGTGCAAGCTTGTGAAGTCCCTTTATGGGCTTAAACAAGCTCCTAGAAAGTGGAATGAGAAACTTACTTCTGTATTGCTTAAAATGGGTTTTGTTCAAAGTCTGTGTGATCATTCCTTGTTTGTTTTGTGTAAAGATGATGTGTTTGTTGTCTTGTTGGTATATGTGGATGATATTGTGATTACTGGAAATAGTATTTCAGAAATCACACAAGTTAAGAAAAGTTTAAGTGAAAGTTTTAAAATTAAAGACTTAGGAATACTTAAGTATTTCCTTGGCATAGAGGTGTTATATTCTGATGAGTCAATTTGTTTGTCTCAAAGGAAGTATTGTCTTGAACTGCTTAATGAGTTTGGATACTTAGGGTGTAAACCAGTGAGTACACCAATTGAGCAGTCACATGTTGTTACTAGTAAAACAGATAAAGATAAACAGTTTTTGGAAAATATTAATGGTTTTCAAAAACTAATTGGAAAGTTGATATATCTGTCTTTAACTAGGCCTGATATAAGTTATGTTGTGCAGTTTTTGAGTCAATATATGCATAAACCATGTCAGTCACATCTGGATATTGCTTTAAGGTTATTAAGATACTTAAAGCAAAATCCAGGAAAGGGTGTTATGTTCAGAAAAACAGATAATTTTGATCTATCTGGTTTTGTAGACTCAGATTGGGGTAAGTGTACTGTGACTAGAAAATCTGTTACTGGTTTTGGTATATTTCTTGGTGGTATTCTTGTTTCTTGGAAAAGCAAGAAACAAGGTATTGTTTCAAGATCTACAGCTGAGACTGAGTATAGGGCTATGTGTTCAGCTACATGTGAAGTAATGTGGATTAAGAACATTTTGTCTGAATTGAAAATTATCTGTACACTGCCTATAAGATTATTTTGTGATAGTAAATCTGCTATTTCTATCTCTCAAAATCCTGTTTTTCACGAACGAACTAAGCACTTTGAGTTAGACTTGCATTTTTTGAGAGAAAAAATAGCAAGTGGCATTATTGACCCACAAAAAATTGCTTCTGAAAATCAGATAGCAGACATTTTTACTAAAGGTTTAAATATTGCACAACATGATACTTTGTGTGAAAAATTGGGATTGTTTGATATGTTTGCTAATTGAATTATGAGGGGGTGTTAAAATAATATGCCTTGTATGTAATTCACTTCTCAAACATATTTGCTATTGGGTTATTATAATTGTTGGGCTGTTATTCAGTTGTAACAGTTTGTTGAGGTTATTGGGCTGACAGTTGGGCCGTTGGCCTTATTCGTTTAAGTCGGTTTGTCTCAAGGGGCTTAAGTGTAAATGCAGGGGCTTTAGTGTATATTCTCATAAAGTTCATGGGGCTGCTTGTTTGTTTTGATTGTTCAGCTATATAAAAGAGGAGAGAGATTGGACTGATCATTATTGGAGATATTATCTAGGGTTTCATTTTCACTTCTCTTATCGTCGCTCTTGTGGTGTTCAGCTGTGTTGTTCACCGGAGTTTCACCTGAGTTGAAGATCATCATCATCCAGTGTTATAGATCTCAGTGTTGAGATCTTGGTTGTATTTTGAGATCTTGTTGATCTCTGTTTTGGTTTTACTTTGTATTTCTGTTATGTTCAACAGATTCTTCTAATCTGTTGAACTTGTATTGTATTTCATATAGATCTCAGAAGTTTGAGATCTAGGGTTATTGGTTGGGTGTTTTTGGTTTGGGTAATCAATAAAAGTTTTGTCACTGTTTTTGTCATTATTTCTGGTGTTTTGTATATTCCTGTTTGAGATTGTGTTAGATCTGTACCAATTTTACAGTCAACATGTGAAACTTATGATTATTAGAATGCAATAACCCTGTAAGTTATTATACTCGTAAAATATATTCTATCTTTTTTAAAGTTTCAGTCTTCTTAAATTGCTGGTAGCAGTCTTTTATAAATATGTTTGATAAAGTAATCACATGTAAAATTCAACGACTTGACTTTGTTAAAAAGGTACGTAACATAAATTGGTATACAAGTAGTCTATTATTCTTATCATATGTCGCTATTCGTAACAATATGAATCAAAGCTAACATGTAATCAATATGTTTGCATACTGTATTCTACCATGTAATCAATGTGTTTGTCTACTGTATTTAAATGTTTTAGGTTTCTAATTACATATGATACTTGGCATATTTTAATTTTATTATATTTTACGAGGTTTGTATTATTTTCTTAGACTTCAAGTTGCCATCATGACTTTTCTAGCGTATACTTTATATACACATTTGTTTATGCATAAACTAAGCAAGTTGTTTATTATATCCAAATATTTAGTGAGTGCAAATTGCAGAAAGACAAGCTTTGATATACCTTTTAGTTTCCTATCGTTTTAAAAGTTAATAATTTAATGTTGTTATTCTTACAAAATGTTTATTTTTCAGTCTCAAATGCATTAGATATGTTGGCGTCACAAAAACAAAAGAATTAAGGCTATGTGTAATGAGTATTAGTGGGTGTGAAGAAGTTTACCGTCTCTCTTGAAATTATAGGGGCATGAAGAAAAAGGAGTATTTCTAGTATAATGTCAAATAAGAAGCAAAGAAATTGGAAAGTAATGATTGAAATAGCATTAAGGGGCGTTAACCATTACAATTTTTTGAAGAAGCGGTATGATGCTAACGTGATGAAAAATTTCCTTTGTGGGGCATTAACCATTACAGATGGTTTAATGAAACCTAACTGTTATAAACTAATACAAGTTGCCTATAATATTTATAAGATAAAGTAGGGTCTAAAATGTAAAATCTGAAATGTATTATTTGAAGTCACAGTAAATATATATTTGTTACCGGGTCCTATTATTAAGACACCCACATTTAGATATTCTCTATACATCACATATGGCCCTCTGTGTGACGTATAGATTTTTCAATTTCCAACAAACTGCCATAGTCCCATCAGTTATTCGCCCAGACTTATACGACACTTATAAGGCTATACGTGTCATAAAGACCTATACGACACATACAGGTTTTAAAATCTAAGTCAAGTTTTACGCTCCAATTATTTGACGAGACGTAAGATTCCCTCACAGCTCACTATATATACCAAACGATTGTAAATCAGAAATCTCACTTGGAAATAGGGGTGTTCAAAAAACTCCCGGCTCGCAACTCACTCGAAAAAAGGTTCGAAAAAAGCTCGGCTCGAAATTGGCTCGGTTATAAACGAGCCAGCTCGGCTCGGTTTATAAAAGAGTCAACCTCGAGCTTGGCCTGGCTCGGCTCGTGAGCTCGTGAGCCTGCTCGATAAGGTTTATATTCTTCATTTTTTTGTCCCACGTCGCTCAGAGGACAAAAACTAGGGAAGTATCTCCCCTATAAAAGAAGGTAAAGACAATACACAAGGTAAACTAACTAGTTATACTTGCATATTTAGCCATTTGGTTAAATTAAATAGCAATTATGGCCCTTAGTCTATGAAGAGATTCATTTTTAGGGCTTTTTAAGTTGTAAATTTTGTGGTTCTTTGTTAATTCGAGCCGAGTCGAGCTAGCTCGAATTTTAATCGAGTCTAGCTCGAGCTCGAGTCGAGCCAGCTCGAATTGAGTTCGAGCCAAGCTCGAGCTGCTCGTTTACAACCCTACTTGGAAATAATTCTATTTGCTAAATATTAGTTCACTAAGGTATATTTGTTCGGATCTTTTAATTCAATCTTATTTGTGAGCGATCTCGTTTTGGAACAACAACTACTTTTTTGGAGAATATTCTAATGAGTCATGGGTGACTGAAAAAAACAAGAGGAGTTCGTATCTGACGTTCAATCTTCTAAGGAATAGCTCGTGTTTAGTGTTCAATCTTCTCACGAGAAAGGGTTGCCAGATTTGAATCAAGCGAAACACTTTTAACTTATTTGGCGTTACCTTCTTAAAGACTAATCATACTGTTGTTTCAGAAGTACGTCTATGAAGGTGAACCTTCGTACTGATTGTGCGGCTGCCTCCTTCCCCGAAACAGTTGCGGCCCATGTGAAATTAGATGCGTCTTTTTGCTTATGCAACCCGGTTACTCACATAAGGCCCAATTAAGTTTGCATGCCATCAGTTCAACTCATTAGCCCAAAGCAGATTTGTATGTTATCAGTTCAATTTCACCAATTGTCATAATCATTCTAATCAATATTCAGTTTAACCTAGCGTAATCATCATCAAGTAACCTTGAAATCATGAGCTAATTCTTGTTACACATCATTATTTAATCGCACATAACAGTTTCTTCATATCATCATGGTAACCCATCTATCCTATAATCACATAACAATTTCTATATATGAACATATCACGCCATCATCATCGAATCATTACTTCATGCAGATTCTTGATTTATACTAATCATTATTAGAATCACGATGATCATTATGGTATTATTCACGTAGCACTCATCATAAGAACAATCAGATCATTACCCAAACACCCAGATTAGCATAACAACTTATGTTTATCGACCCTAAGTTATTAAGCATGTCTATTCCATAAAGTTCTATCACCACTAACAGAATGTGTATTAACCAAAACAAATCAATAACAATGGAGTACCTATGCTAAATCAATAATCACACTTACCACAAGATACAGGAAGTTGAGGATATTAAAAAGAATCGATGAAAGAGGAGAGCTTCACAGTGAATAAGGTTGTCGCCTCAAGCAGAAGAAGTTAGGGTTTCTTTGAAAATTGCGTACAATAATAACTAATGGTAATTAATCCATTATTTAATGTGCTGCTAATTAAGGGGGGGGGGGGGGGGGGGTCCGGGCTCGGGTTGGGCTTATGATTGGGCTAGTGGTAGCCCATGTGACGCAAGGAGTGTACGACTAGGCTTAACGAACTGTCGAACAACTTACAATCGTAAAATAATAACAATCTCATAGAGCCATCATGTGTTTAACGTAACATATGCTCGATTAGTACGTAGTGAGACATAATATGTAACCATGCAAGCTAGAAGTCAAGAAATCAAGAGATACTAACCTTGAAAGTTCGGGTTGTCACATCATCCCCAACTTGAAAGAAATTTCGTCCCGAAATTTGATAAGCAAATTCCAGAGGAGTGAAATGATAAATCAAGATGAATGCGGATTTTCCTCAGGTGCCACATCATCCCCAACTTGAAGTGGAATTTCGTCCCGAAATTCACCAGTTGCACCTGAATTAGATTGGTCAACAGGGAAAAGTTGAGGATATTTGAGCTTCATCTGATCCTTGCGCTCCCACGTGAACTCCGGTCCACGTCTTGAGTTCCAACGAACCCTCACGATCGGGATTCGACTATGCTTACGAACCTTTACTTCCCAATCCATAATTTCGATAGGTTCTTCGACAAACTGCAACTTGTCATCAATCTTCAACTCTTGAAAGGGCACCACAAGTGTTTCATCAGACAAACACTTGTTAGTTGCGAAACATGGAAGACACCATGAACATTACCCAACTCAGTAGGTAACTCAAGCTTGTAAGCCACTTTACCGATTCGCTCCAGGATCTTGAATGGCCCAACATAACGCGGATTAAGTTTGCCGCGTTTCCCAAAGCGTACTACACCCTTCCACGGCGAGACTTTCAAAATAACACGATCGCCTACAGCGAGCTCCAAAGGTTTCCTACGCTTGTCACCGTAGCTTTTCTAACGGTCGCGCGCTGCCGCCATACGGTTTCTGATCTGGACAATCTTTTCTGAAGTTTCAAGTACAAGCTCAGGACCTGTGATCTGGCTGTCACCCACCTCAGCCCAACAAAGAGGAGAGCGACATTTTCGCCCATACAATGCTTCGAACGGAGCCGCCTGAATTCTGGTATGGTAGCTTTTGTTGTAAGGGAACTCTATCAGCGACAAATGTTTCTCCCATCCCTTACCAAAATCGATAACACATGCCTGCAGCATGTCTTCAAGTGTCTGGATGGTTCATTCGCTTTGACCATCCGCTTGTGGTGATAAGCGGTACTCATGTCGAGACGTGAGCCGAATGATTTATGCATCGACTGCCATAAATCAGATATGAAACGCGGATCACGATCAGAGATAATAGAGGTTGGCACCTCGTGCCTAGAAACTACTTCCTTTAGGTAAACAGCAGCTAATTGTGAGAACTTATCCATTTCTTTATTGCGAGAAAGTGCGCTGACTTCGTGAGACGATCAAAGATAACCCAAATGGTGTCGTTTCCGCTTTGAGTCCTTGGCAAACCAGTGACAAAATCCATAGCAATCTACTCCCATTTCCACATGGGTATCTCTGGTTGTTGAAGCAGGCCTGAGGGTTTCTGGTACTCCACTTTGACTTTAGCACAAGTCAAACACTTACTCACACATGTCGCTATGTTAGCTTTCATCTTCGGCCACCAATACATGACTTTCAGATCCCGATACATCTTATCCAAACCTGGGTGAATAGAATACCGAGACTTGTGCGCTTCGTCCATCATGAGTTCTCTAAGATTACCATACAAAGGAACCCATATCCATTCCATAAAATAATAAATGCCGTCAGATCTCTCCATAAGTCGTTTCTCCATGCCCCGCAAGTACTTAGCCTCAAGGTTTTCTTCTTTCAATGATTCGGTCTGAGCGGCACGAATCTGATTAGGTAAGTTAGAGTGGATAGTGAGTTGTAGAGCGCAGACATGTCTCACCCCCAAAATCCACTCGCGGGGTATCACCGCATGGAGGCGTGACTGACCAGGATCAAGCCACCAATCATATTGAACATTGCAAGTAATAAATAAAGTTCAACCCATCAATACAAAAGGTGTTCAAAACAAAACATTGTTAAGTGTTTAGCGGAAGCATAAATGTGAAAACCCAAACATAAGTATTAAGTTCGAAAATGTTATAATGTTTTTAACATGGCATCCATTGTCCATGTCCCACAACGACCGTGCCTCCCTATGTAAGCTCCATGAGTACCTAACGACCTGCAAGGCATGTAACAGAGTGTCAACAACAAAGTTGAGCGAGTTCACAGTGAGTTCTTTTCAGAAATTGTCAGTTCTTTTCATAACCATGCGTTACCCAGTACCCTTGTTCCCAAACCTTTACAATAATGAGTGGGGGCTTCCCATGTTGTAAGTACTAGACTAGTTGTATCTATAGGTGTCCTTCCCAATTCGAGGACAATGGTAAGTATGTGTTTACGTAAGTGCCCTTCCCTAGCCGAGGACAGTAGTACGTAGCGAGTACGTAGATTTAGCGCTGTTGTCCTTCCCAATCCGAGGACAATAGTACATAGGTTTTATGTAGGTTCTAACAATGGTGTCCTTCCCAAACCGAGGACAATAGTACGTAGGTTTTACGTAGTTTTTAGCACTGGCGTCCTTCCCAAACCGAGGACGGTGATAAGTAGTCTAGTAGTGATGAAAGTACGGGTAGTCATTCAATCCCATTCCCAAACCCACCGGGAATCCCATGCCTTGGAAAGAGTATGAACTCACCTTGGTTTGCTCGGTTTGATTAACTACTTGGTTCCAATTAATCAGTTCGGGCCTATGGTATGCACATTTACATAATCAGTTTATATTCACAAAGTTCACGTATAAGTACAATCACAGTGGGTATTGACTCAGTGATCACCAAATAACACAAAGCACGTAATCTAGCTCATGCAAGTCATGTCTATCATTTAACAATAGTTAACTAACGCAGTTAACCCTTAACAGACTTAACTGAGTTCACTGTGCAGTTTAACCCCTTGACAAAACATACTTGTTTCGTCGTGTAACCCTTCGACGAAACCCATCCCTTTCGTCGTGATCATCTTCGGCGAAACACCCTCCGTTTCGTCTACAAGGTCAGTTACGTCGTGTAACTGGCGATTACCCAGAAAACCTAACCATTATCCACAGCCGTTACACACTATCATCGATCATCATTATACGACAATTCATATAGTCATACAGCAATCATCGATACCATTTATTATACCAATCGTAATATAAACACGTGTTAACCTTAGGCGATCTAGCATATGTGTTAGCCATTACATGAGAGCACATTCACAGATTCATCAATATCAACATCCTATTCTGATCATCAACAACAAGCAATCCGATCTCGACACACGAAATTGTGACCGATAAACTAGATTCTATTATAGACAATTCATCATCTAAACATGAATATAACATTACTTAGCATCAATCCCTAACGATTTTGATTAACAGTTAATGATTTCAAGCAACAATCATGCAAGGGTTTAAACACTAACCACGATGAACAGAAGGAATGATTTGATCGATTATAGATGGCTCCAAGGGTACACAGTCGCCGTCAATAGGGAGTGAGAGTTCTAGGGTTTCTAAACTGCCAACAACGTGAAGAATGAAGCAGAATACCCAATAAGTACCCGCGTAGCGTACTGGGCCCTTACTGGGCTTCGGCGAAATGTTGGGCCGGCGAAACACCCGTTTTGACGGGGTGCTTGTGACGAAACAAACTCTGTTACGTCGGTGTGGGTTATGGCGAAACTCTTGTGTTTCATCGGACCTCTTCAAGGTTTAAGTAGTTTAAGTTTTTCAAACAGGATACATGATAAACACCTTAATCACATTACATAGATAATACATCAAACAAGCATCACAACATATAATCCAGTGTACAATTACAAGGTAAACAAATCATGTAAACAAACAACGTAAACAGTTAACGTGCAATTAATGCGAAGATGGAAATCTTGGAAACTCGAGTTGTCACATTATCCCCAACTTGAAAGAAATTTCGTCCCGAAATTTAGCATGCGGTTACTGAGGAAGCTAGTTGTGTTGATTAGTTTACTAGTTTTCCTGGGGTGTCACATCATCCCCCCGTTGATTTGGAATTTCGTCCCGAAATTCTATAGTAGCTTCAGCCTCAGTAGCGGTTGCATTGGTCTTGAACAACTGGGGATATTTGAGTTTCATTTGATCTTCTCGTTCCCAGGTGAACTCTGGGCCACGACGGGAGTTCCAACAAACTCGAACAAGAGGTATCCTGGTGTGCTTGAGAACTTTCACATCATGGTCAGTAATCTCAACTGGTTCCTCGACGAATTGAACCTGATCGTCGATAGTGAGCTCCTTCAAAGGAACTATGAGGGTCTCATCTGACAGACACTTCTTCAGATTTGACAAGTGAAAAACGTGTGAATTCCACCAAGTTCTGCTGGTAGGTCCAGTTTGTAGGCCACTTTGCCTATTTTCTCGATGATTTCGAAAGGTCCAACGTAACGTGGGTTAAGTTTACCTTGCTTGCCAAAACGAACTACACCTTTCCAAGGTGAGACTTTGAGTAGCACTCGATCCCCAACCTGGAACTCGAGTGGTTTCTTGCGCTTATCAGCGTAGCTTTTCTGACGGTCACGAGTTGCCGCCATTCGTTGTCGTATCTGAGCAATTCTTTCCGTTGCGTTTACTACAAGTTCTGGACCCGTGATCTGACTATCACCCACCTCTGCCCAACAAAGAGGTGATCGGCATTTACGCCCGTACAATGCCTCAAATGGAGCGGCTTAAATGCTGGTGTGGTAACTATTATTATACGAAAACTCCACCAAAGGGAGGTGTTTTTCCCAGCTGTTGCCGAAGTCGATTACACATGCACGTAACATGTCTTCTAGAGTTTGAATAGTGCGCTCAGACTGCCCATCCGTATGAGGATGATAAGCTGTGCTCATGTCTAATCGTGAGCCAAAAGATTTGTGCATTGCTTGCCATAGTTCAGAAGTAAAACGCGCATCCCGATCGGAAATAATGGAGGTTGGCACCCCGTGCCTCGAAACCACTTCCTTTAGGTAAATGTCTGCTAATGTAGAGAACTTGTCTGTTTCCTTGATAGCCAAGAAGTGTGCAGACTTAGTGAGTCGATCCACGATCACCCAAATAGTATCATTCCCACGTTGAGATCTAGGCAGGCCAGTAACAAAATCCATGGAAATTTCCTCCCATTTCCATTGTGGTATCTTTTGTTGCTGGAGTAGGCCCGATGGTTTCTGGTATTCGGTCTTGACTCTCGCATAAGTCAGACATTTGCTAAATAAGTTGCTATGTAAGCTTTCATGCTAGGCCATCAATACGTAGTTCTGAGGTCGTGGTACATCTTATCCGAACCAGGATGTACTGAGTAGCAAGACTTATGTGCTTCGTCCATCACCAGCTCGCGTAAGTTTCCATAGTGTGGGACACAAATGCGTCCTGTTACGTAGTAGGCGCCGTCTTCCTTTTGTTCTAACCGTTGCCTTGAGCCGCGTAAGGCTTCAGCCCTGACGTTTTCAGGTTTCGATGCTTCCACCTGAGCATCTCGTATCTGTGCAGGAAGGCTAGACTAAATGGTGAGTTGTAACGCTCGCACGCGCCTAGGTGCAGTATCTTTTCGACTGAGGGCGCCAGCCACAACATTTGCTTTGCCCAGATGGTACTTGATGGCACATTCGTAATCATTCAATAGCTCGACCCATCGACGTTGTCGCATGTTTAATTCCTTCTGTTTGAAGATATGCTCGAGACTCCTGTGATTGGTGTAGATGGTGCACTTGGTATCGTACAGGTAATGTCTCCATATCTTATGCGTGAAAACAATAGCTCCCAGCTCTAGATCATGTGTAGTGTAGTTCCTCTTGTGAACCTTAAGTTGGCGTGACGCATAAGCAATAACCTTGTCACATTGCATCAACACGCACCCAAGACCCTGGATGGATGCGTCACAATAAACTACAAAATCGTCTGTGCCTTCAAGCAATGAGAGAATAGGTGCGCTACAAAGTCTACACTTCAAATGTTGGAACGCTGATTCTTGGGCATCACCCCAACGATAGGTGACCCCTTTCTGAGTCAGTAGAGTAAGTGGCTGCGCAATCTTCGAGAAGTCTTTGATGAACCTTCTGTAGTAACCCGCCAAACCCAAGAATTGGCGTATTTCCGTTGGTGTGCGAGGTGCAGGCCAGTTCTTAATCGAGTCTACCTTGGATGGATCAACGTGAATCACATCCTTGTTTACCACGTGGCCTAGAAAGTGGACTTCACGAAGCCAGAAGTCGCATTTCGAAAACTTGGCATATAACTGTCCTGTTCGAAGAAGTTCCAAAATAAGTCGTAAATGCTGCTCGTGTTCCTCCTGACTCTTAGAATAGATCAGGATGTCATCGATGAATACAATAACAAACTTATGCAAGTAAGGCTTGCACACTCTGTTCATAAGATCCATGATAACTGCAGGTGCGTTTGTTAACCCGAATGGCATGACCAGAAACTCGTAGTGGCCGTAGCGAGTTCTGAATGCCGTTTTGGAGACATCCTCATCCCCGACTCTCAGTTGATGGTAGCCTGACCTCAGATCAATCTTTGAGTAGTAGCTCGAACCTTGCAGCTGATCGAACAAATCATCAATGCGTGGAAGAGGATAGCGATTCTTCACGGTCACCTTGTTTAGTTCGCGGTAATCTATGCACATACGGAAGGTACCGTCTTTCTTCTTCACAAACAACACTGGAGCTACCCAAGGCGAAGAGCTAGGACATATGAAACCCTTATCCAAGAGTTCTTGTAGTTGTGTAGATAGTTCTTCCAGTTCTGATGGAGCTAAGCGATAAGGTGCTCGAGCTATGGGTGCTGCTCCAGGAGCTAGCTCGATCTGGAATTCGACCTGGCGATGAGGTGGTAGCCCCGGTAAATCTTCAGGAAACACTTGAGGAAAATTACATACTACTGGAATATACTCTATTCTCTTCTCTTTCATTGATGTGTCAGTAACAAGTGCTAAAATAGCGGTGTGGCCCTTTCGCAGACACTTCTGGGCTTTAAGAAAGGAGATGATGCCTACCACGGCACCACTCTTGTCGCCTTGAATTTCGAGAGGTTCTTTACGAGAACGGGGAATACGAACAATCTTTTCCTTGCATAGGATTTCCGCTTGCTGTTGAGATAACCAATCCATCCCAATGACGATGTTGGAATGAGATCGATAGAGAAGGTTTGACCAGCGAGGACAAGATTACAACCCTGAACTATGTGTGTGGCCTCTAAACTTCTACCGTTTGCTAACTCTACGACATGCTTGGTGTTCAAAAGTGTTGGTGTGCGCTTGAGCATTTGACTAACTTTTAGAGACACATAATTGGTATCGGCACCCGAATCAAATAAAACAGTAACATAAAAGTCGTCGAGAAGGAACTTACCCATCACCACGTTAGGATCATTCCTTGCTTCACCCTGACCCAGCACGAACACTCGACCCCTAGCACCGTTGTCGTTATTGTTTCCCCCATTGTTGTTCCCGTTATTGTTCCCGTTTCCTTGGTTGTGGTTCTAATTCTGATTCTGATTCAATTGTGGGCAGTGTCTCTTGAAGTGACCTTCAGCGCCACAATGAAAGCATCCCGTGTTGCCCTGTTGCCGCTGCTGATTCTGTGGTGCTTGCTGTTGCTGCTGACGATTCTGATTTGCAGGCCGTGAGCTCCGGCAATCTTTGGCCTCATGACCCATCTTGAGACACCTCTGACAACGTCCCCTGTTGCACTGACCACTGTGGTGTCTGTTGCATCTATTGCACTTTGGGTGATTTCCTCGATATCCACCCTGCCCCTGACTACCAGAAGATTGCTGACCAGGACTCTGGTAGTCATCAGTCTTTCGCTGCTGTGCCTGGGACTGAACTGTAGTCGAACCCTTGCTGGAATCTCCATCCCGTTTTCGCTTGTTGTCACTGGGAATGGAAGGAGTAGTAGTGGTACTAGCACCGATGCGCTTAGGCAACCTGTTCTGTACCACTGCCTGGTCTGTGAGACGATGAGCAAGACGAGTAACATCCTGGATAGTAGCAAGATTAGCAGAGTTCACATGTCTTTGAATCTCTAGTACAACTCAATACGCTTGATAGGAGGGTCCACCATAGTTGGACACAAGATGGCCAGCTCGTTTGACATTTTCGTATACGCCTCTATCTTTGACCCTGTCATCTTTAGGTTAAAGAACTCCACTTCCAACTTGTGGATGTCATCACGAGTGCAGTATTCCCGCTTGATCAGTTCCTTGAAGTCGTTCCATGGGGTGGCATTAACAGCCGCCAACCCCAACATCTGAACTTGCGCATTCCACCAAGTCAGCGCAATGCCTTCGAGAGTACCAGTGGTATACTTCACCCTACGAGCCTCAGGGCATTCACACATCTCGAAGACCGATTCGAGCTTCTCGAACCAGTGGAGGAGTCCAACGGCTCCTTCAGTGCCACTGAAAGTACTAGGACGACATTCCATAAAAGTCTTGAATGTGCACACATGTGGCTGAGCGTTCTGACCTGTCGTGTATAAGAACAGGACAAGGTTAAACACAAGAGTTGGTTTAGGAGTGTAGGATCTAAAGATCCTAGAGGGAGTTGCGACTGCAGGGTATACCTCCTGCTTGAGCGGCTGCAAGTGCCGCAGCAACTTGTTCGTTGACCAAAGCCGTCAACTGGGCTTGAGTCATATTGACACGTCCACCCATGATCTTCATAACAAAAGGAAACATGAGTGAGAGAGGTTCGCAAAAATGCGATGACAGAAGAGAGTAAGCACACATGTGTTTCAAATGATAGTTGCTACGTTTATCTAAGCATACCATGAGCAAAGTTCTATGTAACTAGCAAGTAGGCAATAAAACATAAACCATATCACCTAGAAATGTGAGTCTTGCACGTGGAGCGAAGCGTCGTTGTGGATCATTGAGCACTGTACAGGTTATAGTCTGGTTTTAACAAAAACTTTTTCCCTTTATTAAAACCAAGTTCACTATAACCAATGGCTCTGATACCAATCTGTCACACCCCCAAAATCCACTCGTGGGGTATCACCGCATGGAGGCGTGACTGACCAGGATCAAGTCACCAATCATATTGAACATTGCAAGTAATAAATAAAGTTCAACCCATCAATACAAAAGGTGTTCAAAACAAAACATTGTTAAGTGTTTAGCGAAAGCATAAATGTGAAAACCCAAACATAAGTATTAAGTTCGAAAATGTTATAATGTTTTTAACATGGCATCCACTATCCATGTCCCACAACAACCGCGCCTCCCTGTGCAAGCTCCATGAGTACCTAACGACCTGCAAGGCATGTAACAGAGTGTCAACAACAAAGTTGAGCGAGTTCACAGTTGATTGTTCAGTTAATGAGTTCGTTTCAGAAATTGTAAGTTCTTTTCATAACCATGCGTTACCCAGTACCCTTGTTCCCAAACCTTTACAATAATGAGTGGGGGCTTCCCATGTTGTAAGTACTAGACTAGTTGTATCTATAGGTGTCCTTCCCAATCCGAGGACAATGGTAAGTATGTGTTTACGTAGGTTTTACGTAAGTGCCCTTCCCTAGACGAGGACAGTAGTACGTAACGAGTATGTAGATTTAGCGCTGGTGTCCTTCCCAATCCGAGGACAATAGTACGTAGGTTTTATGTAGGTTCTAACACTGGTGTCCTTCCCAAACCTAGGACAATAGTACGTAGGTTTTAAGTAGTTTTTAGCACTGGCGTCCTTCCCAAACCAAGGACGGTGATAAGTAGTCTAGTAGTGATGAAAGTACGGGTAGTCATTCAATCCCATTCCCAAACCCACCGGGAATCCCATGCCTTGGAAAGAGTGTGAACTCACCTTGGTTTGCTCGGTTTGATTAACTACTTGGTTCCAATTAATCAGTTCGGGCCTATGGTATGCACATTTACATAATCAGTTTATATTCACGAAGTTCACGTATAAGTATAATTACAGTGGGTATTGAATCAGTGATCACCAAATAACACAAAGCACGTAATCTAGCTCATGCAAGTCATGTCTATCATTTAACAACATTTAACTAACCCAGTTAACCCTTAACAGACTTAACTGAGTTCACTGTGTAGTTTAACCCCTTGACGAAACATACTTGTTTCGTCGTGTAACCCTTCGACGAAACCCATCCCTTTCGTCGTGATCATCTTCGGCGAAACACCCTCCGTTTCGTCATATTTACTCTCGGCGAAACACACCCTGTTTCTCCGTGATTTGCGTTTCGTCTACAAGGTCAGTTACGTTGTGTAACTGATGATTACCCAGAAACCCTAACCATTATCCACAGCCGTTACACACTATCATCGATCATCATTATACGGCAATTCATACAGTCATACAGCAATCATCGATATCATTTATTATACCAATCATAATATAAACACGTGTTAACCTTAGGTGATCTAGCATATGTGTTAGCCATTACATGAGAGCACATTCACAGATTCATCAATATCAACATCCTATTCTGATCATCAACAACAAGCAATCCGATCTCGACACACGAAATAGTGACCGATAAACTAGATTCTATTATAGACAATTCATCATCTAAACATGAACATAACATTACTTAGCATCAATCCCTAACGATTTCGATTAACAGTTAATGATTTCAAGCAACAATCATGCAAGGGTTTAAACACTAACCACAATGAACAGAAGGAATGATTTGATCGATTATAGATGGCTCCGAGGGCACACAGTCGCCTTCAATAGGGAGAGAGAGTTCTAGGGTTTCTAAACTGCCAACAACGTGACGAATGAAGCAGAATACCCAATAAGTACCCGCGTAACGTACTGGGCCCTTACTTGGCTTCGGCGAAACATTGGGCCGGCGAAACACCTGTTTCGTCGGGGTGCTTGTACGAAACAAACTCTGTTTCGTCGGTGTGGGTTATGGCGAAACTCTTGTGTTTCGTCGGACCTCTTCAAGGTTTAAGTAGTTTAAGTTTTTCAAACAGGATACATGATAAACACCTTAATCACATTACATAGATAACATATCAAACAAGCATCACAACATATAATCCAGTGTATAGTTACAAGGCAAAAAAATTGTGTAAACAAACAACGTAAACAGTTAACGTGCAATTAATGCGAAGATGGAAATCTTGGAAACTTGAGTTGTCACAGGACACGCTTAGGCTTTGTGTCCTTTTGACTAAGGGCATCAGCTGCGACGTTGGCTTTACCTGGGTGATATTTGATGGCACAATCGTAGTCATTCAAAAGGTCTACCGAACGACGCTGTCGGATGTTCAACTCTTTCTGATCTAAAATATGCTGAAGGCTCCTGTGATCTGTATAGATAGTGCATTTGGTACCGTACAGGTAATGCCTCCAAATCTTTAGTGCGAATATCACGACCCCTAACTCCAAGTGGTAAGTCATGTAGTTCTTCTCATGAACCCTCAACTGTCGAGAAGCGTAAGCTATTACCTTCTCGCGTTGCATTAGCACGCAACCGAGACCCTGAATAAAAGCATCACAATATACCACAAAATCCTCGGTACCTTCAGGTAGAGAAAAGATCGGTGCATTGCAGAGTTTCTGTTTCAAGAGTTGGAAAGCATCTTCTTGCTTCGTTCCCCAAGAGTATACCACGCCCTTCTGTGTCAATGAGGTAAGAGGTTGAGCGATCCTTGAGAAATCCTTAATAAACCTGCGGTAGTACCCAGCAAGACCGAGAAATTGTCGCACCTTCGAAGGATTCTTCGGTGCCGCCCAATTTCTGATAGCATCAATCTTAGCATAATCCACGTGTATCCCCTTTTCGTTAACTCTGTGTAATGCCCTGCGTTTTCATACTTTCTTTATTTGGAAATCCTTGCTTGAGATTCTATTTTTGGAAACCTTGTAACCTTGTAATCGTTCCCTCATTGAAATCAATGCAAAATCTGAGACTTGGTTTATAAATAAAACCCGTATATCTTTAATTTCGTGTTATACATACCCCCTACATATTCATACGTTCGATTTCGTGAAACAATTGATGCTTATTCGTAATTCTTGGAAACTATGTGCTAAACTTACATATATGTAAAACTTATGCATAAAACGTGTTTTGATCGTAAACGATACTTAAATACGACATTCATATGCTTAATTATACTTTGATTATGTTCTTCATACTTAATTTACCCTTATACTATGCTTTTATGGCGAAACTAGTCCCTAAATCACTTAAAAACACAAAATAACAAACTTCAGGGGCCTATTTGTAA
Source organism: Helianthus annuus (assembly GCF_002127325.2). Classification (NCBI taxonomy): domain Eukaryota; kingdom Viridiplantae; phylum Streptophyta; class Magnoliopsida; order Asterales; family Asteraceae; genus Helianthus; species Helianthus annuus. The sequence continues at coordinate 19,519,334 of NC_035441.2, read as the reverse complement.
TTAAATGAAACTTGGCCCTCCCTCTTGTCATGGCCCGTGTAAGGTAAGGTCTTGGGCTACACAGAAAACCCCCAGATCAGTCTCCTTTGATCAGCCGCGAATTTGAGCGCGATTTTGGGTGTTGTTTGAAGTTTAAACTCGTTTTAGCATTAAATAACCCACCAAAACCAACCCTAGTCACTCCCTTATAAATACCAAGTGCCTCCCAAGTCATTTGCACTTTACAAACACTCTCAAATCACTCTCAAGCTCCCAAAATCGTAGCTGCAAGTTCAAGTTCGGACAGAAACATCAAGCTCCACTAAAGTGAGCATAACTTCTTCATTTCTTGTCCGTTTGAGCTCATTCTTTTTCCAGAACACTTGGATCAACCTTAGCTTCGATTCCGGGTATTCCACAGTGAATAAGTCCTTGGAACTCCAGCAAATAGGCTCCAAAGTCCACTGTTCAAGTTTGTTTTCATTGAATCTTTCTTATACTTGCTTAAACTTGAGTTTAACTCACTCAAACCCACGTCCTTATGCTTATAACCACTCCTATGGTTAGTTAAGGTTAAAAACGGGGCTGAGACATACAAAATCAGAGGTTAAACCTCATATACTTTCTGTTTTGCTTAGGGTTTTTGACCCACAAGTGAAGTTCAAGCTTCAAGCTTGATGAAGGTGTGATTACGGACTAACTTGGGTTGTCCAACATAGAATCCCCACATTACTTGATGATTTCTCATAGTATAGTTGTTTGTTATTCTTGTATTAATATTAGTTCATGACCCTCCTTGTTTGTTTTTACATCAAGTGTAGTGGTGAACTATAAGAGGTACCTAAATGGAAGCTTGTTCTTCCTACCTCCTACATGATTTCCATGATACTTAGAGGTACCTAAATGAAGATCTCAATCTTCTACCTCATGCTTGACTATTGGACATACTAATATATGATATATAACCTAAATAATATCTATATACATTCGAACTTTTGATGGTGAACTTGTGTTCATTCGTCAAAGTGTTAGAATAACATCATCTAAGGACATAAGACTTGTACGATTCTAATGGGTATATAACTCATGAAAACATTAACCCTTAAGGTTTCATAGTGTCAAGACAAGTACTTAATGTTACAAGATGATTACTTTTCATATACATACTTTTCATGCACTTTAAACTTCACATCCTTAGACCAAATGTATACGTCTCTTAAAAATCCTTAAATGAACATATTTGATGCGCGTGAAGTGTCGTATAGTTTTTAATGTATATTTTAAGCCCTTTAACACTTTTTAGCCAAGTTTTAAATTTATAAAACACGATATTTACTAACACTAAACACACATATGGGCAAGTGCACCTATCGTGAGCGTAGTATAGTGTTGGTAAGATACCGAGGTCGTCCAAGGACACAAGAGCTTTTAGTACCGGTTTATCCTCAACGTCTAATCAAATCAAAATTTAGAAAAAGGTTTTAAACTAGAAAATAAAAACTAAAAATGCTGAAAATAAAATAAAATAAAAAACAGATAGACAAGATGAATCACTTGGATCCGACTCGTGTTTAGTGTAACCTTTGATTGTTCCCGCACTTTTGCACATTTTAAGAGATTATCTTAGTTATTGTAGTAGGCCCCTCTTGAAGGTGACGTTACCCTCAACCCAGTAGTTTGAGTCAGCAAGGATACAATCCTAAAGGGTCGGATTATTGAAAGATAATTAATTAAGTTATTAATGCGTATTGTGGTAGGCCCCTCTTTTGAAGGTGACGTTACCCTCGGCTAAGTAGTCTGAGTCAGCAGGGATGCAGTCCTAAGTAGCCGGGTTAAAGTTTTAATAGTAGCTTACATATGAGGGGATCAAAGAGTTTGGACCCCCGCCATCCAATACCAGTGGGTATTGAAGGAGGTCCTACTAAATTTGACCCAGGTCCTTGCAAGATCTATACACTGAACAAGACAAGACTCTTATCAAACCGTTCCCTTAACCCCCGACCAGGTAGCCAACATACCTCCATATAGACCATGGAGATATGAATGGTGAACATCTTTTATTTTATATAGACAGTAAAATAATGCCAAGACACTACGGACAAACGATAAGGAAGACTCACCTTCAACATAAGAAACTAGTTATTAAAGTCAATAATACATAACCAAATAAAAAGTGCGAAAAGATTAAAAATAAAAAGTATTACACTAGACACTTGTCTTCACCAAGTGATGTAAGAGACTTAGGCAAACATGGCCTTTGATTGTTAAGAACTCTTACGATCAATCTTGGATCTCGAGACTACTCACACACTCTATGATGGATGATGGATGATGGTGGTGGATGTGGGTTGTGATGGTGGTGGTGGGTGGGTGAAGTGTGAGAGAGGTGGTTTGCCAAGGGATGGTTTGCAACTGAGCCAAGCACCCCTATTTATAGCCTGCACAGAAGCCTGGACACGGCCCCGTGTCTACCCATCTTCTCTTTCTTCATTAATTGCAGTTTGTCTGCATTAGTTGACCATGCCCCCGTGTCCGCTGGGCACGACCCCGTGCGCAGAAGCATATCTGTACTATCAAGATTTCCTCAGATTCTGCGAATCTTAGAGTTGACCACGGCCCCGTGTCTGCTGGGCATGCCCCCGTGGTGGGTGATAGAAGCTTCTACAACTTTGTCTTTTCTGCAGACACTTGGGCACGCCCCCATGCTCATTGAGCACGGGGCGTGTTCAGCCTTCTGTTCTCTTGTTTTGCTTGGGAAGATGCTGTCGAGGGGTCGGGCAAGCCACGTTTATTCCTTTTATTGTATTTCTATTAGATTTAGCTGCCTTTTTGCTTCTTTTGTTCATTTGAGCTCATTTAATCCTGAAAATACAAAAGGAAGACAAAAACACACTATTTTCAACATTAGTACTAAATAGGGTTAGTTTTATGCCACATTTAATGAAATTTATATGTTGCATTTTGCACACATCAAATACCCCCACACTTAAATCTTTGCTTGTCCTCAAGCAAAACTCTTTATAATGTGGCTTTACATTCCCAAATGGAACGGGTAGAAGAGAAGGTTTTTGGGCTTGTCATAGAGTGTCGGGATTTCCAAGATTCTTTATTAAGTTTTATTTTTATTTATTTACAATCATATTCGTCATGATTTATTTAAAACATTACATAATATAAATTACTTATTAGGGCATAACATGCCTTTTTAAAATTCCATTTATATACAAGTTCACATACCTCACGGGGGATCACTCAACACTCGGCCGAAGGTGTATTTTAGTGAAACACTCGAGAGCGGCATGGAACTTATTCCTACCATAAGCTTGCCAAGCAATCAATCCTCCTCCTTTTTAACTATATACTTTTGTAAATATCAAGAGAACTTTTGGGGTGAAGGGTTAGGCTTGGGTTAAAGGTAGGTGGTTGGGTTAGTGGTTAGTAGAAAAGGGCGAAAGGCGTAAAAAGCATCGGTTTTCGTAAGACTTTTTATTTTTGTAACTTTTTATTTTGATGAAGCAATTATTCAAACAAAGTTCTCTTTTTTGCAACTTGTTTGATTATTTCTTTTGGCTTCATCGTCATCATTTTTTTTATAAGAAGTCATAAGAAAAACCGAGCTTTGTTACTAAAATAAAGGGTTTAAAATGAAAAAAGGGTTTTAGGTGGGTAAAAGGGTGTTTGATTTGGGTTAAGAAATGAAAAGGTTTAGGCTCAAAGAGGTTAACTAGGGGGATTTTGCGTAGGTGGTAAAAAAAAGGAAAAAATAATGGTGTTGAAATAAAAAGGGTTAGTCCTAATGCCTCCATCATTTACTTACTCGGGTTTAAGTTGGTAAGGACTGGGAATGTATCGTCGTGGCAAGTTATAGAGTTGTAAGAACCAAGCGGCTATTCACACAAGAAACGAAAAATGAGCATTTAGTTTAAAGATGTGTATTTGTATGCTCAATAAAGGCTCAAAACTCACTTTTTGTGGGAATGTGTTTTTATGTGATCAAGTATATATAATCAAATTTTAACTAGATTTATCATGCCGTTTCATAATTTTCTTATGTTGGTTCTTTTTATCACGACGCTATCAGTTGTAAATTTATAAAAATGTAACTTTTTAGAACTTGAAATTCCCAAATTAAACCTAGACAAGTAAAAAAAATGAAATTTTTTTTTGAAAAAAATTTGGGGTGATTAGCGGTTCCAATAGAGTTTTGTGTAAGGCTTGTAATTAGGACTTGCAATATTCAAGGTTTTAGCATCCCCCCACACTTAAATTACACATTGTCCTCAATGTCTCCCAAAAATAAGTTTTTAGGTTGATTGAATGTGTAAAAAGGTGTGAAAAAGCAAAAATTTATGTTATTGGGCTTCTGGACACGGCCCCGTGTTCAGATCACCAGTAATAGAAACTTGTAAAAAAAAACAGAAGCCTGGGCACGGGGGCGTGTTCAGTGAGCACGCCCCATGTCCAATTACCTGAACTGGGCATTTTTCTGCAGATGGTTGAGCACGGGGCGTGTTGGCTGAGCACGGCCCCATGCTGAACTTGCTGTAATGAAGAAAAATTGTCGGGTGGCCTTGTTTTTGTGCATGGGGTGCTGGTTCAAGTTTCCCTTGGTATCCTTCACCATCCAGAGTGTGTTTTCATTCCATTACAACAGCATCCAAACACCAAATTAATAAAACCATCATTCATTAAAACTAACGCATTACATAGGTCCTAAAAAACGCAGAAAAATAAAATCTAAAAGTCCTTAGATAGATAGGTCAAGTGATACATAAAATCATCCTAAGGAGTTCTACTTTTACAATAGGAATCAAAATTCCGGAAATAGCTTTCCGGTATCTAAAAGCTTTGTAGAACTCCGGACCGAGGTGTATTCCCTAGATGTTGTTTGAGCTCATTTAATCCTGAAAATACAAAAGGAAGACAAAAACACACTTTTTCCAACATTAGTACTAAAAAAGGGTTAGTTTTATGTCACATTTGATGAAATTTATATGTTGCATTTTGCACACATCAATATTCAACCTTCTAACCTCATCAACTTCGTCACATTGGATAATCGGAAAGCATATGCAAATTTTGTGAGTACACTTGACCCATTTTCCTTTTAACACACTTTGGGTGCAACATGTTTTACTTGTTTAAAATGCACGATTCACAAACATGCTCTATTCAATCAATCCTTATACATGCTTTGTTATGCTTAAGTTCATGCTAGAATTCATACTATTTGTTAACCCGCCTTAACAATTATAGCGCTATAGGAGTAGCACACCACCCGACGGGGTTTTGTTAAGTTATATTCTTTACGGTCTCGATATTGTTATATCGAGGGATGCTATTATTCATACTTTACGGTCTGGATGTTGCTACATCGAGGGATGCTATTATACTAGTGGACACTTGGGTTTGACTTTTAGTTATGCATGACAGTTTGACCTTGTATACCAAAACGCTGTGTTGGATTGAAAATACTTTTTATACATATGACACGAGTCTAAAACTTGTGTACTCGCCAACACCTTTGTATTGAACTACACTTTTAAAACATGTTGCAGGTTTAGCGTTGATGTTGGTGATGCATGGAATCTAGTAGGATGCTTAGATACACACCTTAAATTTGTACTCTTATTGCATTGTATTTCGTTACTCATGTTGTATTCATTTCAAATCTTTGTAATTGACTCTTTAGAAATGAAATGGAAATTTATTATTTAAAACTTGTCACAAATAGTGTTATGAAGTCTCTTGCAATCTATTTCGTCTCACTCCGATGTTTCCGCCATCAGTTAGGGTGTGACAGATTGGTATGAGAGCCATAACTTGTCACACCCCAACCGATGGAGGAATCATCGGGGCATGGCACTGAGCGAAACAGATTGTCCAGAAGTTTCCACAACAACTATCATTACTATTTAGTTTAAAGAATACGTCCCATACCGTATCCCAAATAATAAAACAAGTTATTACAGATAAGCATCTAGTCAAATATACTGTTCCGACAACTCAGATTTAAATAAAAATATAAATATTGTTCAAATGCTTCTAGAGACTCGATCTGCAAGATCTACAGACAACTATGCTCTAGACGCTTATTCCTAGCTCGCCTTCCTAGCAGATAAGCATCCTAATTGCCTGTCACATACGTTAAAATATAGTCAATACATAAAATGTAAAGGTGAGCATACAAGTTTGATAATAGCATATAGAGTTCGAAATAGTTTACGCATAACCAGCACGTACACAGAGGAAAACGAAGCATGTTAATTATCGACATGGATCTATCGATACCAATGACTGCGGGCTCACTGTCCGAGACAGTTCGCAATACATGATTACCACCGTAATCCATGCAAGTAATTGTCCTTAACAACCCCCGTGTGAACGAGTGCTGAGTCCAAACTATAGTACTACGTCGTTAAGGCAGGTAGACAGCATTCCACGTGTAAACATAACAACAAGCATTCATTTAGTCACGTAATACATGCAGAACGGTTAGCGTTTAAATAATTGCGTAGTGTGTTCGATTGTGATTTTAGATAAGTAACGTATGTAACACCCAAAAGTGCTAAAGCAAAAAGGGTTCGAGTATACTCACAACGATTGATTGATGGATTGAAGGGAGCGCTTGAGAGTAGGGTTAGCCTGAATAGTTCGATAGCATAATGATGACTAACGCGTAAAATGGAGGCAAGTGATGATGGGTCGAACATCCTGGTCGATCGAACTATAGGTTCGATCGAACGGGTTGCTCGTTTGGTTGGACAGTCCGTTCGGACAACCTGTTCGATCGGCCAGTAGGCTCGATTGGTTGGACTGTTCGAGTGGATTGTTTCTTCCTTTGAGTAGGATGTGTTTGTGTATGATGGCTTGTCCTTTTGAAGTTTTCGTTGTAGTATTTGAGAACATTGAAGTGTTCTTACCTTTCAGGTCGATCGATCGAACGGGCCGTTCGATCGGCCGGCTTAACCGATCGATTAGACACTTCAGTAGTAGTCCTCAACAGGACTTCACCTGATCGAACAACATGTTCGATCGGGTGGCACTCCAATACATCGAACGATTTGCAAAATCGATTAAGGGTTGAAGCATAGTATCTCATGATCCGATGAGTAATGTTATCGACCACCTCGTTCGATCGAACATCACTTCGTTCAATACTATACATCATGAAATTGTCAAAGTGTGGGGCCATGTGCTAGCCGATCGGCTGACATGTTCGATCGGTTGGGCTGTTCGTTCGAACAGCCTGTTCGATCGGTCAGCATTCTGACCTGTCGGCCTGTTCGTCTAACACTTGGCTGTTCTGATTGTTTGACGTTATATTGAGATATTTTGACAACGAGTTGAACCATGGCACCTTCGTTCTTACTTGTTTCCCCTGCTCGGATAGGAATCACCCAAGTCCGGCCGGTGAACGGTTTGGAACGGAGTTTATAGTTTAACCCGAAATCGGTGAATCTCGTAGATAGAATCCGAATCTTGAACCACACAACCATTAGAATGATTAGTGAGTTGGCTCAAGCTATGTTTCTACCGGTTTGAAGGCATTGAGTGTAAAAGAGTTGAAAGAAAGTTGGAAATCCTTCTTTCAGTCCTTCACACCATGTAAATGTTCAGATCTGTGATAGACCTTAGTTTTTTTATGTGGAAATCGGCTAGATCCAAGTGATTCTTGGTGGATTGAGGCCAGAACATGAAGTTCTTGAAGAACACCATAATGACATCATCCTAGAATACTTAGATCTTGATGATTTCACGGTTAGAAATCAAGATTTGAAAGATAGAAAGGTGTAGGAGCATGTATTGATCAAGAAAGTATAAGATTTAGGATGAAATCTTACCGGGATTGAGAGAAATCTGAGAAAAGAAGGGGAGCACGAGCTGGTCGGTCAGAGGGTTTCCAAAAGTGGAAAGAATGATAATGACAGGCCTATTTATAGGCTTCCAAAAGGGGAAAGAGCTGGCCAATCGGCCAGGCATCCCGATCGGACAGCCTGCTCGATCGGACAGTCTGTCCGATCGGCTGGGCTGTTCGATCGGCTAGGAGCCTGATCGATCCACAGCCTGTTTTGAGTGTTCGATGCGACGATTTTTGATATTTCAATTTCGATTGAAGACGATACGAGTACGATAGAGTTTCCTATTCAAATTACTTTTAATCCCTACCACTATATCTACATACAAGCATCTACATTCCATATTCGATTTCAATTTGGATTGAGTTCGATTGAGTTTCGAGTTTCGATTCGATTAATCACCACACATAGCATAAAGTAAACACGCACATGTAACACATAAGGCGCACACACACGTAATATAACATCAAATTCGCATAATTCGAGTTTCGAGTTCGATTGATGGTTCGATTAGCTTGGTTATTGATTGATTAACTTTATCACATTGTTACTTCCTACTATTCACAGTCGTAAATCGTTTCGCGTCGATTAAACATTCGATTACTTCGATTACTTTGATAAACAACACTTACTCCACATAATACAAAACATAAAATAGACTATTTATAGTCAAAGAAGTCAAACTTGACTTGGACTTGGACTTTGACTTTGACTTTGACATTCAAAAACATGGGGTGTTACAGCCTCCCCTTGTTTAGGGAATTTCGTCCCGAAATTAGGCTGAAAGCTGTACAGCACCGTGAATGGTCTTACCAATTTCTCGCTTCAGATCTTCATTTAAACAACTGCGGGTACTTAGCCTTCATATCGCTTTCGAGTTCCCAAGTAAACTCTGCGCCTCGTTTTCCTTCCCATCGGACTTTCACGACAGGGATGCGCGAGCGTCTGAGTTGCTTGGTTTGGCGATCCATGATTTTGACGTGCTTCTCTACGAAATGCAGCGTTTCATGGACTTGAAGGTCGTCGAGAGGAACAATCAGATCATGTTCAGCTAGGCATTTTTGGAGGTTTGACACATGGAAAGTCGGGTGGACGTTACTAAGTTTCTCCGGTAGTTCGAGTCTGTAGGCGACTTTGCCGATCCTTTCCAGAATCTTAAAAGGTCCAACATATCGAGGCGCTAGTTTCCCTTTCTTGCCGAATCTGATCACACCCTTCCAAGGTGATACCTTTAGGAGTACGTAGTCGCCAACGTCAAATTCAAGGGGTTTGCGTCTTCTATCGGCGTAACTTTTCTGTCTATCCCTGGCTTTCGACAAGTTGTCTCGAATCTGGAGGATTTTGTCAGTCGTTTCTTGTAGTAACTCGGGACCAGTTAATTGCGAGTGACCGATCTTGTGCCACACAATAGGCGAACAACATCTTCTTCCATATAAGGCCTCGAATGGTGCCATTTGTATGCTGGCATGATAGCTGTTGTTGTACGAGAATTCGACTAACGGTAGGTATTTGTTCCAACTACCACCGAAGTCTATGACACACGCGAGGAGCATGTCTTCAAGAGTACGGATCGTTCTTTCAGTCTGTCCGTCAGTTTGAGGATGGAATGCGGTACTCAGGTTAAGCGTCGTACCAAGAGCTGCTTGAAACGTTTCCCACAATGGTACGTGCGCGACTATACATATTTTTATAATGAAATTACACACGAATTGGTTTTAAATTTATAAAAGTGATTATTACTTTTACATCAAAACACACACGAAAGAGGCAAGTGTACCCCGTCATATATGTAGTAAAGTATCGGTAAGAACCAAGTATCGATCCACGGAAATGGGCGGAGAAATAATACTAGACCTTTGTCACTAAATTACCGGTAAAAACATAAATTGTCTTGGTTTTAATTAATCTAAATTAAGCATAAATAAATACTTATAAAACATAGTAAAATATCTATAAATAGCCTTGCTTAATACACAACCACAGCATGTCAACTAAGTCAGTTTTGGCACTAGAAGCATTCGGTCAATTTTCCATTTTGAGACAATTAGTATCCCTTTCGGGAATCCTAACATGACAATCATTCGGAAAGTTAAAACGATAAACACACTTTAACCACCTAAAATTGTTCTTTAACGTGCGATTGATTAATGTCTACAAAAATCTCCTAAAAATAAGTTAGTCATCCGTTAGGAGTTTTCTAACCTCACTTAATCAAGGAAAGCAACACCGATAAACACAATGCAACCACCGAGACAAGCATAAACTAGATTAAATCACAACCGAGTTCATTTTACAAATCTTGCACATAAATTCACCAAGATAGCAATTTTGGCCGAAACTACTAACTAAGCTAACAAATCATGGCAAGAATTCGTAACAACACCATCTAACCCGTTAGAGTCCTTCCGTGAGGGCAAGCTCTCTTGATTAATAATAATTGCATTTTATTAAACCACTAACCCGTTAGAGTATCATGGTGCCTACATTTTAACCAAGTTAAACTAGTTAACCAAATTAAAAGTTTACTAATACATGATTAAATAAGCTTCATTTTTCAACTATCTTACCTAACCAAGCACCAATCATCCAACACAATTACTTATAATCAAGAAATCAATATCAATAACAAGGTTGCAAACTAATCATCAAAGATAATCATAGAAAACACTTCAAAATGTCATTACAAACATAGATTGACATACTAATAGCTATAATCAAGCAAGGGATTGTTGTGTTTTTGCCCAAAGGCTTACATTAATACATAATAATCAGTCTAGATGCTTGAAACATAACAAAATTATGGAAAGATTTGAGAAACCAAACCATAAACAAGCATAAGAATGAGAATCTGGATAGTAAATGAGCAAAACCGGGCAATGTGGCTTGAATCCGAGTGAAAGCAGCAGCCTTCGGAGCCTCAAAATCGCCTGCAGAGCTCCCAAAATGTCCAGAGTTACTAATAGAATGGTTCTGTTCTGTTTTTATGCTTTTTCAAAGTTGCACAGTCGTTCTTGGTTTGGCACGGCCGTGCACTTTAAGCAATTATTGGTGGTGGTCCACCATACTGCATGACATCAGCAGAGTTGACTGGTCTTCGGTCTCGCACGGGCGTGCCATGGGGTGCACGGGCGTGCATATCCGGGATCGGGGCTGGTCATTGAATCCGCATGGGGGTGCAACCATTCGCACGGGGGTGCAACCAGTCGCACGGGGGTGCGTTGCCGGGATTTCGTTGCACTCCTGATCGCACTAGGTGTGCAACGCCGAGCTGAGCCTTGTTGTCGCATCCGCACGGGGGTGCCCCCAGTTGCACGGGGGTGCAACGCCAAGCTGAGCCTTATTGTCGCATCCGCACGGAGGTGCCACCGGTTGCACGGGGGTGCAACGCCAAGCTGAGCCTTATTGTCGCATCCGCACGGGGGTGCCACCGGTTGCACGGGGGTGCAACTTGCCCAGGTCAGAATTTTCCACAGAATGTTCGCAGTTCATTCGTTTCGCCCGGAAAATCCTCGTTTTCACTATCATTTGTCTGGTATGTTGTTTTAGGCCTGTAAACAAAAGTATACATGATTAAGTATCCGCATGACGGTTTTACGGCCGAAAACGCATAAAATGGGGATAAAATGGGGGACTAAAATATGTGTAAATTAGCGAATATCAAATCTCCCCACACTTGAACCTTGCTTGTCCTCAAGCAAGCTAAACTAAAATGCAATAAAAGATAGAATCAAACAAGAACGATAATTTACACACTATTTATTAAAAGAACTACAAACGGTTAGCCGGTTTTTCGAAAGACAACATCAAATGAATCAAACCCAAACAAGCATATGCAAATATATGGTGATAACCAAAAAGTCGTGACTCACTTTCAATTGACTTAACATGCTAACCTTCACACAACTCACAATGTTCACACACACTCGGTTTTCTTTGTGAAACATACATAAAATGTGTACGTGTAAACACTCAATGCCTTGTCAATGAAATGTGCAATATCATAAGCTTGTCATAAGATCTCGTCTCCACCAACTAACATGTGAAAAAGTGTAAATCAAGAGGTCTTTACGGGTTGTAACGTTAGGCTTGGGCGAAGGGTATGGAAGTAGACATATAAAGTGGCGAAAATGGTTAAAACTCGGTATTAGCGTTTAACTAGCAACAAAGTATACAACTTTACATACAAATGCCTTAAAGAGGCGACTATTGCGCAATCGAGCTTATCAACGAAATTTTAACATTTAAGCATTCAAAATTTGCTCGATTCTTATCAACTTCACCCTATTTTAGGGTGTTTTATTTTCTGTTTTTTTTTTGTTTTTGTTTTTTTTTGTTTTTTTTGTTTTTTTTGTTTTTTTTTTTGCAAACTAATGGATTTATACAATGAATAATAAACTATAACAAGCGCTAGTTAAACGATTATTTTGACCGAGTTTCAACACTAAAAGGTTTAAAACATAAAAAGGCTAAATTTGGCTAAGTGGGCGATTATGTTGGGTAAACAAAGGTAAACGGGAAGGCTCGACATGGTTAATCCTAAAGGGTAATGTAAGGTGAACGGGGAGCACAACACAAAGAACAAGGTTTACAACAAAGGGGTAATCTAAGTGCCTCTATCACTTTTATACAAATCCACAAGTTCATGGTTTTAACAAGCATTCTAGTGACAAGTTCTAAATTACACATGACATCCGGCTCACTCCTACTCCGAAATGAACAAATACATGACAATATCAAGGCTCAAATATGCTCACGTAACGGAAGGAATGGGTAAAAGTGTGAAAACTATCATGCAAGTCTTTCTTTGTTTGTCACGCTTTACGGTTTTCTTTTTCAAAATTTATTTTGCTTGTCGGGTTTTTATCAAGTCCGAAGCTTTCTAAAACACAACCAACCGGTTTATTTACTAAAATATATACAGAACACGGATATTTTTGGATGATTTTTCTGGTTTTTTTTTTTTTTTTTTTTTTTTTTTTTTTTTAAGAGGACAAACAAAGTTAACCCCCTCCCCACACTTGAACTTCGCATTGTCCCCAATGCGAAACCGAAATATAGAGAAAAAGGATAATAGTACTCCCCTCAAGATGATATCTGATGAAACGAGACTTCCAAAGCTGTGTCTGTCATATGCTCCGGTCCAAGATATGTCGGATCTGCAAGTATGTCACATGTACACCAAAACAGAGCAGTAACAGAATAAACATAAAAACCATAATGTACATAAATAGAAATACTAGAAATCCCAACAAAGACAAGACATAAAGTAAAGTGTTTGAAAATAAAATACAATCCGGGGGTGTTTGAAATACTACGCAAAATGAACACCCGAAATATAAAGTACTGAAATAATAAAAACCATCAACGAACAACACCACCATCTCCTACTCGTCATCACCATCATCATCTCTTGTGAAGGACGGGCCCGCATCACCTTAACCAGGTGGGTTCCACCGTGGGAACTGTGGGGGGTGCTGAAAGTAGTCGGGATATGCATGATGCATCTCCCCGAATAAGTATGAAAATCCAGCACTCACTCCCTGGTACAAACTCTCCTGGTTATGCCTAAGCTGATCCTGAGTGGCCCTGAGCTGATCCTGACTAGCCCTGATCTGGTCCTGACTAGTCCTAATCTAGTCGATATAAGTCCCATGCTGCTCCTGCGTAACTCGCATCTGTTGGAACTGCTGGTAAAACTCTGGCCACTCCTGATGCTGGTAGTAATCATGGTGCTGTGGTGAATGTGGTGGTGTGTGTGGTTGGTGCTGCTCGTGCTTCATGCTCAGACGAACACACAGTTATGAAGATTATGTCAAACTGATCTGGGTGTTTCGCACGGGCGTGCGAATGGACGCATGGTAATGCGTCACCGAGATCAGTGGTGGTGCGGTCTTGATTATCGAAACATGACGGGATTGCACGGACATGCGACTGGTCACATCACCGTGCACATCCGACACCACAGTTAAAAATCATGAACGACCCGCATACGCACGACCGTTCCATGTACAGAACGACTGTGTGATCCCGTTTTCTGCAGATTCTTAACCCCGAATCAGAACAGTCAAATCTTTTCGAAATTTTTCAAGTTTCTAGTGACAGGGGTTTAGGAAATCAGCCGGGTGTTCATGATTTGTGAAGTTCTTGCAAGGGCTAGGGCTTCGATTTGTTTATGAAGGGAACCCTAAAAAGCCTTGAAGAAATCGGAGAATCTAACCCTAGAAAGCGATAAAAACAGGAAATCGACAAGAGAAGAAAAAGAAAAAAAAAAAAAACCGTGCGAGAAGATTTGAGAAACTGTGCGAAAAATGGTGCGATTTTGGGGAAATATCGACCAGGAACGAGAGTGCAGTAGGGTTTCGCGAATGTGAGAAGTGGATGCAGATGAGGGCTTTTATATGGAACAATGACAAAATGCCCCTGACCATGCGCATGGTCGTGCGGATTTTCGCACGGGGGTGCGGATTTTCGCACGGTGGTGCGGATCCGATGTTGACCCATTCTTGCACGTTGACCTCGGTAATGCACGGGGGTGCAACTCGAGGTGCAGGCCAGCCCGAAATCGCACGGGCGTGCGCCCCATGGCACGGTCATGCCAAATCTGCAGATGTGTCTGTTTGCTGCAGAAACCAGTTTCAGCACTCTTTTTGGCCATTTTTCGCCATTTTTACCATCCGCAACATGTTTTAACAATATTCCCACGTAGACCCTTCACTCGGCACGTATAAAAACTGTACAAACAAACGAAAACTACCAAACACTCCTAAATTACGCTAAAACTAGAAAAACACATAAAAAGACGATACTACCCCTAAAGCGCTTTTGACGCTCTTGCTACATTTTTAATCCGCGAGTCAGTAGCGTAGACTCATGCTAAATTTTTGTCGGCGAGTCGATAGCAAGACTCATGCTAAATTTTTGTCGGCGAGTCGATAGCAAGACTCATGCTAAATTTTTGTCGGCGAGTCGATAGCAAGACTCATGCTAAATTTTTGTCGGCGAGTCGATAGCAAGACTCATGCTAAATTTTTGTCGGCGAGTCGATAGCAAGACTCATGCTAAATTTTTGTCGGCGAGTCGATAGCAAGACTCATGCTAAATTTTTGTTGGCGAGTCGATAGCAAGACTCATGTCCCCACACTTAAGCTGTATGCGAAGTGTGGAGCTTGATAACCTCCACCGCCGACTCGATCGGCCCTCCAACGTAAACCTTCAACCGATGCCCATTTACCTTGAAAATAACGCCGTCCGCGTTCTCTATTGCAACAGTCCCATAAGGAAATACCTCTTTTACTGTGTATGGTCCTGTCCAACGTGAATGAAGCTTTTTCGTAAACACGCTTCTTGTCGTTAGCCATGATGATGTGTCCTTCGTCGGCTGGGCCCTCTGTCTCAGCGGATACCACCTGCTCGTCCATAGCTGCTGTGAGTTGCAGCGCAACCGCACGAGATCTCTAATGAAGACGTCTCCTCAGATCACGCTCGGGTTCGTCTGAAGGCTCAGCAGCGTCGGGAGCAGGGGTTGAGGACACGAAAAATTGCTCGACAAGAATATTATATTATTATAATAAGGCTTTTTTTTTTTGCTGAAAAGAAACAGAATATTATTTTAAATGGGCTGAAAAATTTATAAAAATCCAAAAATGGGCCGAAATTTTTATAAAAATTAAAGCAATGAAAATAATCGAATCGGCTAGTGCAAAAATGATTTTTAAGAGCCGAAAATTTAAAGAATAAATGAATAAATAAATCCGGATTAGAACAAATAAATAGAATAAAAATTTACAAGTGTACAAAAGAATCATGAAAACGAATAAATTAAATTAAAAACAAGAAATATTAACAAATAAATCAACGAATAAATAATCACGAAAGTATACACAAATATTAACAAGTATATACACCGATAACACAATGACTCGGGTCGTTCCTAAAACTAGCCACTTCCCCGGCAACGGCGCCAAAAACTTGGTACGTGCGCGACTATACATATTTTTATAATGAAATTACACACGAATTGGTTTTAAATTTATAAAAGTGATTATTACTTTTACATCAAAACACACACGAAAGAGGCAAGTGTACCCCGTCATATATGTAGTAAAGTATCGGTAAGAACCAAGTATCGATCCACGGAAATGGGCGGAGAAATAATACTAGACCTTTGTCACTAAATTACCGGTAAAAACATAAATTGTCTTGGTTTTAATTAATCTAAATTAAGCATAAATAAATACTTATAAAACATAGTAAAATATCTATAAATAGCCTTGCTTAATACACAACCACAGCATGTCAACTAAGTCAGTTTTGGCACTAGAAGCATTCGGTCAATTTTCCATTTTGAGACAATTAGTATCCCTTTCGGGAATCCTAACATGACAATCATTCGGAAAGTTAAAACGATAAACACACTTTAACCACCTAAAATTGTTCTTTAACGTGCGATTGATTAATGTCTACAAAAATCTCCTAAAAATAAGTTAGTCATCCGTTAGGAGTTTTCTAACCTCACTTAATCAAGGAAAGCAACACCGATAAACACAATGCAACCACCGAGACAAGCATAAACTAGATTAAATCACAACCGAGTTCATTTTACAAATCTTGCACATAAATTCACCAAGATAGCAATTTTGGCCGAAACTACTAACTAAGCTAACAAATCATGGCAAGAATTCGTAACAACACCATCTAACCCGTTAGAGTCCTTCCGTGAGGGCAAGCTCTCTTGATTAATAATAATTGCATTTTATTAAACCACTAACCCGTTAGAGTATCATGGTGCCTACATTTTAACCAAGTTAAACTAGTTAACCAAATTAAAAGTTTACTAATACATGATTAAATAAGCTTCATTTTTCAACTATCTTACCTAACCAAGCACCAATCATCCAACACAATTACTTATAATCAAGAAATCAATATCAATAACAAGGTTGCAAACTAATCATCAAAGATAATCATAGAAAACACTTCAAAATGTCATTACAAACATAGATTGACATACTAATAGCTATACTTAAGCAAGGGATTGTTGTGTTTTTGCCCAAAGGCTTACATTAATACATAATAATCAGTCTAGATGCTTGAAACATAACAAAATTATGGAAAGATTTGAGAAACCAAACCATAAACAAGCATAAGAATGAGAATCTGGATAGTAAATGAGCAAAACCGGGCAATGTGGCTTGAATCCGAGTGAAAGCAGCAGCCTTCGGAGCCTCAAAATCGCCTGCAGAGCTCCCAAAATGTCCAGAGTTACTAATAGAATGGTTCTGTTCTGTTTTTATGCTTTTTCAAAGTTGCACAGTCGTTCTTGGTTTGGCACGGCCGTGCACTTTAAGCAATTATTGGTGGTGGTCCACCATACTGCATGACATCAGCAGAGTTGACTGGTCTTCGGTCTCGCACGGGCGTGCCATGGGGTGCACGGGCGTGCATATCCGGGATCGGGGCTGGTCATTGAATCCGCATGGGGGTGCAACCATTCGCACGGGGGTGCAACCAGTCGCACGGGGGTGCGTTGCCGGGATTTCGTTGCACTCCTGATCGCACTGGGTGTGCAACGCCGAGCTGAGCCTTGTTGTCGCATCCGCACGGGGGTGCCCCCAGTTGCACGGGGGTGCAACGCCAAGCTGAGCCTTATTGTCGCATCCGCACGGGGGTGCCACCGGTTGCACGGGGGTGCAACGCCAAGCTGAGCCTTATTGTCGCATCCGCACGGGGGTGCCACCGGTTGCACGGGGGTGCAACTTGCCCAGATCAGAATTTTCCACAGAATGTTCGCAGTTCATTCGTTTCGCCCGGAAAATCCTCGTTTTCACTATCATTTGTCTGGTATGTTGTTTTAGGCCTGTAAACAAAAGTATACATGATTAAGTATCCGCATGACGGTTTTACGGCCGAAAACGCATAAAATGGGGATAAAATGGGGGACTAAAATATGTGTAAATTAGCGAATATCACACAATCGCGAAGTAAACCGAGCATCATGGTCTGAAATGATGTCACGAGGCGTACCATGGTTACAAATGATCTCGTCGGTGTAGATTCGGGCTAGTCGTTCTTGATGCGTGTTAGTGTATATATGTTTTAGATGTATATTTTAAGCCTTTTTTACAGTTTTAGCCAAGTTTTAAATTTATAAAACACGATATTTACTAACACTAAACACACATATGGGCAAGTGCACCCATCGTGGACGTAGTATAGTGTTGGTAAGATACCGAGGTCGTCCAAGGACACAAGAGCTTTTAGTACCGGTTTATCCTCAACGTCTAATCAAATAAAATGTTAGAAAAAGATTTTAAACTAAGAAAATAAAACTAACTAAAATGCTGAAAAATAAAATAAAAATAAAAACAGATAGACAAGATGAATTACTTGGATCCGACTCGTGTGTAGTGTAAACTTTGATTATTTTCGCACTTTTGCACTTGTTTAAGAGATTATCTTAGTTATTGTAGTAGGCCCCTCTTTTGAAGGCGACGTTACCCTCAACCCAATAGTTTGAGTCAGCAAGGATACAATCTTAAAGGGTCGGATTATTGAAAGATAATTAATTAAGTTATTAATGCATAATGTAGTAGGCCCCTCTTTTGAAGGTGACGTTACCCTCAGCTAAGTAGTCTGAGTCAGCAGGGATACAGTCCTAAGTAGCTGGGTTAAAGTTTTAATAGTAGTTTAACTTATGAGGGGATCAAAGAGTTCGGACCCCCGCCATCCAATACCTTTGGGTATTGAAGGAGGTCCTACTAAATTTGACCCAGGTCCTTTGCAGGATCTATACACTGAACAATGGCAAGACTCTTACCAAACCGTTCCCTTAACCCCTGACTAGGTAGCCAACATATCTCCATATAGACCGTGGAGATATGAATGGTGAAAATCTTTTATTTTATATAGACAGTAAAATAATGCCAAGACACCACGGACAAACGATAAGGAAGAATCACCTTCAACATAAGAAACTAGTAATTAAAGTCATTAATACAAAACCAATTAAAAAGTGCAAAAGATTAAAAATAAAAAGTATTACACTCAACACTTGTCTTCACCAAGTGATGTAAGAGACTTAGGCAAACATGGCCTTTGATTGTCAAGAACTCTTACGATCAATCTTGGATCCCGAGACGACTCACACACTCTATGATGGACAATGGATGATGGTGGTGGATGATGGTGTTATGGTGGTGGTGGGTGAAGTGTGAGAGAGGTGGTGTGCCAAGGGATGAGTTGCAAGAGCTCCAAACACTCCTATTTATAGGCTGAACAGAAGCTCGGGCACGGCCCCGTGCCTGCTGGGCACGGCCCCGTGTCCATCTGACACTCTCTCTCTTCATTAATTGTAATTCGCAATTACAATAAATGCGCCTGCAGCAAGTTGACCACGCCCCCGTGTCCGCTGGGCACGGCCCCGTGGTAGGCAGTAGAAGCTTCTATAGGTTTGTCTTTTCTGCTGCTTCTTGGACACGGCCCCGTGCTCGCTGAGCACGGGGCGTGTTCAGTCTTCCGTCTTCTCTGTTTTGCTTGGGAGGATGCTGCCGGGGAGGTAGGGCTTGTCACTTTTGTTCCTTTTCTTGTATTTATGTTAGATTTTGCTGTCTTTTTGCTTCTTTCGTTATTTTGAGCTCATTTAATCCTGAAAATACAAAAGGAAGACAAAAGCACACTTTTTCCAACATTAGTACTAAAAAAGGGTTAGTTTTACGCCACAATTGAAGTAATTTATATGTCGCATTTTGTGCACATCAAATACCCTCACACTTGAATCTTTGCTTGTCCTCAAGCAAAACTCTTTATAATGTGGCTTTATTCACTCCCAAATGGAATGGGTAGAAGAGAAGGTTTTTGGGCTTGTCATAGAGTGTCGGGATTTTCCAAGATTGTTTAGGTTTTATTTTTATTTAAATGCAATCCTATTCGTCATGATTTATTAAAAACGTTTCATAAGATAAATTATTTATTAGGGCATAACATACCTCTTTAAAATTCTATTTATATACAAGTTCACATACCTCACGGGGGAATCACTCACACTCGGCCGAAGGTGTATTTTTGTAGTGAATCTCTCGAGAGCGGCATGGAACTTACTCCTACCATAAGCTTGCCAAGCATTCAATCCTCCTCTTTTTTAACTATACACCTTTGTAAATATCAAGAGGACTTTTTGGGTGAAGGGTTAGGCTTGGGCTAAAGGTGGGTGGTTGGGTTAGTGGTTAGTAAAAAGGGCGAAAAGTGCAACAACGTCGGTTTTTTTGAAAGACTTTTTATTTTTTATTTTTTGTTTTATTTTGATGAACCACTTGTTTCAAACAAAGTTATTTTTGATGAACTTGTTTGTTTGTTTGGTTTCATCAAAATATACAACTTTTTTTTAAGGAAGCGTCATTTAGAAAACCGAACGTTGTTACTAAAATAAAGGGTTAAAAATAAAAAGGGTTTAGGTGGGTAAAAAGGGTGATGGTTTTGGGTTAAGAAATGAAAAGGTTTAGGCTCAAAGGGGTTAACTAGGGGGATTTTGGGTAGGTGGTAAAAAAATGAAAAATAATGGTGTAGAAAGAAAACGGGTTAGTCCTAATGTCTCCATTATTTACTTACTCGGGTTTAAGTTGGTAAGGACCGGGAATGTATTGTTGTGGCAAGTTCTAGAGTCGTACGAACCAAGCGGCTATTCACACAAGAAACGAAAGATGAGCAATTAGTGTAAAGATATATATTTGTATGCTCGTTAAAGGCTCAATACTCACTTTTGTGGGAAAGGGTTTTTATGTGATCAAGTATATATAATCAAATTTTAACTAAGTTTGTCATGCCTTTTCGTAATTTTCGTATGTTGGTTCTTTTTATCATGACGCTATCGGTTGTAAACTTGTAAAAATATAACCTTGTTAAAACTTGAATTCCCAACTTAAACTTAGACAAGAAAAAAATGAAAGATTTTTTTGAAAAAAATTGGGGTGATTAGCGGTTCCAATAAAGTTTTGTGTAAGGCTTGTTATTAGGACTTGCAAAGTTCAAGGTTTTAGCATCCCCCCACACTTAAATTACACATTGTCCTCAATGTATCCCAAAAATAAGTTTTTAGGTTGATTGAATGTGTAAAATAGTGTTAAAAGCAAAATTTTATGTTACTGGCATCCTGGATACGGCCCCGTGTCGGTTGGACACGACCCCGTGTTCAACTGCCAGTAACGAAAACTTACAGAAGATGGACACGGGGGCGTGTTGGCTGAGCACGACCCCGTGTCTGGCAAAAATCTGCAGAAATTAAACAAACAGCAGGTCTGGGAGGTGGGCACGGGGGCATGTCGGCTGGACACGACCCCGTGTGGACAGTCTGCAAGGCTGAAAAACAGGTTTCTTTCTCCGGTTTTCCTGTCCTGGCTTTAGTAGTACTACTATTTAGCACTCTAAGCCTCGTTTGTACCTGTTTTATCAGTAAATACCACACCAAACAATACCAAACGTCCTAAATTACCAAATCAAACATCCAAACCATCAAGTTAAAAACAAAGACAAAAGCAGAAAATAAAAATAAGTTAGGAAAAGTAAATTGTTCAACACTTCGGCACGCAGGCCGGAAATTGTTCGATAGAAAGGGAATTTAACCTGTGGGATCACCAACCAGCCGCTCCTACTCCTACTCCACCCGCCTAGTCCATGTCTTCATCACTCGTCACCTCCCTCCCCATGCCCTGCCATATACTCCCGGATGCTCCCGATGTCATCTTGGATATCGGTGATGTTTCTTTCAATGGCTCCGACCCGGTGGTATGTGTTGTTGGCAAGGTTGTAGGTGTTCCTGGTGCACATAAGGTTTTCCTGCAAAAGATCATGTAAACTCTGAAAGTTAGGAAAACCACCTCCTTGTGAGGAGGACTGCCCCAGATCACCGTGGGGTTGGTACTGGTATTGGGGAGGTGGAGCGTGAAGGACTAGCGCCTCTTGCGGGTGCCATGCATGGCCTTGCATCCTCTGAAAGCTTACCGATCCGTCTTCCGCCTCATAGATTAGTTTCATGGCGCGATAAATGTACACATCAACCCGTCCTGACCATGGGCTCCTTTCGAAAGACCTAGGTATGCGCGTGAAGTGCTTGAAGAGGCGGTACACCCATCCCCCATAGAAGATAGGGGTTGGTGCATGGGCAAGCCGGTTATGATGCATGTTTCGGAGTAGGAGGAATGGGACGTCGAGGTGTCTTCAGTTGTGAATGCAGTGAAGGACTACCAAATCTCTCAACCCAACAACGCCGTTGCTGTCATGTCTTTGACTAAGAGAGTAAGTGAGGAGCCTATGAATGTAGCGATAAAGCGGATCCCTCAGCTTAGTACTCTTAGTGCTGCTCGGATTGTAGAACCCATTACCAATCTTAGCCCATGCGGCTTGGCGGGCGTTTTCGTCCAACTCTCGCATTCCCCCGGTGTTTTCTTCATTTCCCGAATCCTCTTCTAAATATAGCCCCACTATTGCCCTGAATTGCGCCATAGAAATCGAGTACCTAGTTCCGCCACATCGAAATGCAACCCCCTCATTGTCAAACGGGTCACACCTTGAAGTGAATGTGAAGGTACTGTAGAACTCCAAAGTGCACTCGTGTACAGATCGAAGTCGAGTGGTTAGGGCAATCCATAGTGGTCCGGTAACGAGGTTGTTGAACCGGTCAAGTTGGTTCACCATGGCTAAGAGGTCCGTGCATGCTTACCTTGGGTGTTCTTCGGGTCTTGTTTGAAGTATGTCATATCTAGCCCTAGCATCGAGCTCATTTGCGTTGAATCTTGTGAACTTCTGCGACATCTGAAAGAATACACCAAAAGTTAGCACGAAACAATGAGATTTTCGAAAGAAACTGCAAACAGTGAGCTGGACACGGCCCCGTGCTCAGCGGGCACGACCACGTGTCCAGGCGTCTGTTACTCAAAAACTTCATTTTTCAACCCGGTCCCGAAAATCTGAAAATTTTTGGCCAAGTAGGTGCGGTTTCCCCCGAAAATGAAACCACAAGTGCCGTTTTTCACAAAACAAACCGTTTACCCCTTCAATTTTATCTTTTTCGGTTCAAAAACAAGGGTTTGGGGTTTTTATGAGAAATCGGGCAAATCTATCAACAATATAAGTGTATTTACTTCCTATTACACTAATCTAAACTAATGCTAACAGATTATTGCAAAAAATTGAGGTTTGTTCCGGATGAACTTTAAGAACCCTAGATTTTTCCCCAAATTTTCGATGTGTTAACTACATGCAAGTAACTAATCTAACTACTAATGATGATAGAATCATATCTTGATGTTGTTAGAATGATAGGAGACGTCGAAAATCTGCGGAAAATCGCATGGACCAGAGCGTTTTTCGGGGAAACGGGGCATGTGGAATGGTGTAACTGTTGTGAAAAGAGGGTTTTATCCCGACAGTTGCGCGGACACGGCCTCGTGTCCAGCGGACACGGCCCCGTGCCGAGCAAAGTTTTGAAATTTTTTTTGTAGTGCTCGTGTGAGTGCCCGGTTTTCCAAAAAAAAAAAACTTGGTTAGAAGACTTACCGATTTCGAAGTTTACCCACTTGTTCGTAACATACCAGGTATGATGTGGATTCCTTTTATTCGTCGACCGTTTGGAGCGAGATCTCCTCCTCTTCACCCTCAATGGATCCTCGACAGAGCTTTAGTCATTGGCCATTGACTTTGAATGGAATTCCATTTCGAGATTTAATTTCTACTGCACCGTGAGGAAAAATATGGGTGATGGAAAAAGGTCCTGACCACCTAGATTTTAGTTTACCCGGAAATAATCGAAGTTGTGAATTAAACAATAGAACCAGATCTCCCACTCGAAATTCATTAGGTTTAATGTATTTGTCGTGTAAATTTTTCATTCTTTCCTTATAAATTTCTGAGTTAGAGTATGCATAATTCCTTAGCTCGTCTAATTCATTTATTTGACAAAATCGATTTTTAACTGCAATTTCTAAATCTAAGTTCACATTTTTTATTGCCCAGTAGGCTTTGTGAGCTATTTCTACTGGCAAATGACAACTTTTTACATAGACGAGCTTATATGGGGTTGTGCCTATAGTGGTTTTATAAGCAGTTCGAAAAGCCCATAAAGCATCATCTAATTTATCGGCCCATTCCTTTTTATTTAAACCTACGGTTTTTTCAAGTATTCGTTTTAAACCTCTATTAGTCACTTCGGCTTGTCCGTTTGTTTGAGGGTGATATGCTGTTGAGACCCGGTGATAGACCCCATATCTTGTTAAAAAAATTTTCGAGTTGATGATTGCAAAAATGGGTACCTCTATCACTTATTAATGCTTTAGGTGTTCCAAAACGAGAGAATAATTTTTTCAGAAATCTTACCACTACTCTTCCATCATTTGTTGGAAGTGCCTCGGCCTCGGCCCATTTAGACAAGTAATCGACTGCCACAAGTATATATTTGTTTCCTTTTGACGGTGGGAAAGGTCCCATGAAATCGAGTCCCCACACATCAAAAATTTCACAAACGAGAATGCCATTTTGTGGCATTTCGTTTTTGGAAGAAATATTACCTGATCTTTGGCAAGCATCACATGTCTTGACAAGATTTTGCGCATCTTTGTAAATGGTCGGCCAATAAAATCCTGAATCAAATACCTTTCGTGCGGTACTAGCGGCACCATGATGTCCTCCATATGGACCTTCATGATAATGGCGAAGAATTCTTCATGCTTCGTTTCCATGTACGCACCTTCGGATGAGTTGGTCAGCACACATTTTGAAAAGATAAGGGTCTTCCCAAGTAATGCTTTACATCAGCAAAGAATTTCTTTCTTTGGTGATGTGGCCATCCTTTGGTGACTATACCGCTAGCTAAGTAGTCAGCGTAGTCGGCATACCATGGTTCTTGTCTACATTCCACCATTTCCAGGGACTCTGTTGGGAATTTTTCGTTGATTTGCTCGTCCCTGGTTGCCTCCAAAGCTGGGTCTTCTAGGCGTGAAAGATGATCTGCTGCTGTGTTTTCTGCTCCTCTTTTGTCTTTGATTTCAATATCAAATTCTTGGAGGAGTAGAATCCATCTGATCAAACGGGGTTCTGCGTCTTGTTTCTTGAAGAGGTATCGGATAGCTGCATGATCTGTATAGACTATAGTCTTAGAAAGAACAAGGTAAGAACGAAATTTATCAAAAGCAAATACCACAGCTAGTAATTCTTTTTCAGTAGTTGTGTAATTTTCTTGTGCATTATTAAGTGTTTTACTAGCATAATAAATTGGGTGGAAATGCTTTTCTTTTCTTTGTCCCAAAACTGCTCCAACGACAAAGACACTTGCATCACACATGATTTCGAAAGGTAATTTCCAATCGGGCGCTACCATGATAGGTGCATTGACTAGCATTTCCTTGAGGGTTAGAAATGCTTGATTGCAATCCTTGTCAAAGATGAAAGGCGCATCTTTTTCAAGTAATTTCCTAGAGGTCTTGAAATTTTTGAAAAGTCTTTGATAAATCGTCTATAAAATCCGGCATGCCCTAAGAAACTTCTGATTTCTCTAACGGAGGAGGGTGGAGGTAATCGAGAAATTGTGTCTATTTTTGCTCGATCAATTTCCATTCCTTCGCTCGAGATCTTGTGACCGAGTACTATTCCCTCTGTTACCATGAAATGGCATTTTTCCCAGTTAAGGGCGAGGTTAGTTTCCTCACATCAGGATAGCATTCGTTCAAGGTTATCGAGGCATTGGTCATATGAATCTCCAAAGATAGAAAAGTCATCCATGAAGACTTCCTTTGTCTTTTCTATCATATATCATGGAAGATGGCCACCATGCAACGTTGGAATGTTGCAGGTGCATTACATAGACCAAATGGCATGTATAGATAAACAAAAGTTCCGTAGGGGCATGTGAAAGTTGTCTTTTCTTGGTCTTTAGGTGCTATTGGAATCTGGAAGTAACCTGAAAAACCATCCAAGAAATAGTAAAATTTATGACCGGATAGTCGTTCTAACATTTGATCAATGAAGGGCAAAGGAAAGTGGTCTTTTCTTGTTGCTTCATTTAATCGTCTATAGTCTATACAAACTCTCCATCCTGTGACGGTTTTTGTTGGTATTAATTCATTCTTTTCATTAGTTATTACCGTCATACCTCCTTTCTTTGGGACTACTTGGACGGGACTCACCCATGGACTATCGGAGATAGGATAAATAAGTCCGGCGTCAAGTAGTTTGATGACCTCATTTTTAACCACTTCTTGGACATTTGGATTTAGTCTCCTTTATGGTTGTATTACTGATTTGTAGTCATCGTTCATCAGAATTTTGTGTGTGCACATGGAAGGGCTTATTCCTTTTATCTACAAGCTTCCAAGCGATTGCATTTTTATGTTTTTTCAAAAGTCTAATTAATTTTTCTTTTTCTACACTATTTAATTTAGACGAAATAATTACAGATGATTTACCATCTTTGTTCAGAAAAGCATATTCCAAACCTTTTGGGAGTTCTTTGAGCTCAAGGGGTGGGTCTTTAGGAGACTCCTTATTTTGGGGCTCATCTAGATCAAGAACTTTAAAGGTTTGTTCTATGGCGACCTCTTCTTCAACAAAGTGGTCAATTTTTTCTTTTATATCGGGTGGTTCATCTTCATCTTCAATTAGGGGGTCATTATTGCCAAAAGGATATTTCATTGAATGCTCAAGATCTATGCTCCTTTTGAATGCCCCTAATTGAAGAGGTAGATTATTAGACTTCCGGTTTTTCAAAGCTTCATGAGTCCTTACAAAAGGTCTTCCCAACACTAGAGGAGCGTCATCGAGGATGACAAAGTCGGTTGGAATAACCATTTGATTTGTTTGAACCAAGATGTCCTCAACTACACTGATTGATTTTATTACTTTCCGATTGGATAGAAAAATGGGTATTTGAAGTGGAGCAATATCACTAATACTTAATTTTTCGAAAATGTAATTAGGCATTATGTTAACACAAAGATCTTTATCAATGGTGACGTTACTAATAAATGAATTTTGAAAAAAACATGGAACCGGTGTAATGTTTATTTCAAAAGGGTCTTCTTTTATTAGCGAAGTTTGATCATTAGTTAACTTAATGCTTACCATTTCTTCAATTTTAGTGTTAGTGTTTAGCTCTTTTAAAAACTTAGCATGAGTTGATACTAAACAATGATTTTCGAAAGAAGGTGACAAGAGATTAATTTCTTCAAAATTAGACTCTTCTTTGTTTAGCTCATGTGTCGGTTTTTCACTTATTTGTTCTTCCATTTTTAACTCTTCAACTATCGTTTCTTTATTTAATTCCTCTCTTGCGCTGGACTCCTCTTCCCTTGCGCGAGATTCTTTTATGCAACGTTCGATAGTTTTAATATGTTCTAATATCCTATCGGTCACTTCGGTGATAGAGAAAGGATTGGGATCCTCAAAGCTCGAATCCAGTTATTCGATCCTTGGTTCCTCATAGTACCCATATGAAGTAGATGGTTCACACCATTGTTCTTCATTATAAGTATATGATGGATAAGGGTCGTAAATTTGTTCTTCATAGCACTCATATGAGGTGGGTTGTTCACGCCATGGTTCCTCATAATAAGTGTATGAAGGTGGTGGCTCATATCTTGACTCCTCAAAGTATGAGTATGAAGGCTCATACATTAGTTCATCAAAATATGAGTATGAGGGAGAAGGTTCATACCTTTGGTCTTCATAGGATGTGTATGAAGTCGATGGCTCGTACATGGGCTCCTCATAGTAGGTGTATGAAGTGGATGGTTGAAATAAGTTACAATATTGTACCGAGTGCGGGTTACCACAATTAGTGCAATAGTCTCTAATATAATCATCCTCCTCATAGGTGTAGTTGTAGCCTCCTGAGTATTGATCCATAAGAATCACTCAACAGACCACAACCGAGTCTCGGGACCAGAAAACAGAAAATAAAGACAGAAACAGAGGCTGGACACGGCCCCGTGTTCAGTGGACACAGCCCCGTGTTCAGGGTTTGTATCTGGGCGTTTTAATAAAAGTTACTGGTCTCGTTGAGCATGGGGGCGTGTTCAGTGAGCACGACCCCGTGTTCAGACTCTGTATCTGGGTATTTAACTAAAAATATGCAGCACGGCACCGTGTTCAGTGAACACGGCCCCGTGTTCAGGCTACTGTAAATGCAAATTAAACTAAAATGCAGAAAAATGTGCGCGCGGTTTTAAAAAGGTTTTGAAAAACAGATTAGGCCGTCGATTTTAAGCTTTCTTAAAATCCTTGTGTCCCCGGAAACGGCGCCAAAAACTTGATGCGTGTTAGTGTATATATGTTTTAGATGTATATTTTAAGCCCTTTTTACACTTTTAGCCAAGTTTTAAATTTATAAAACACGATATTTACTAACACTAAACACACTTATGGGCAAGTGCACCCATCGTGGACGTAGTATAGTGTTGGTAAGATACCGAGGTCGTCCAAGGACACAAGATCTTTTAGTACCGGTTTATCCTCAACGTCTAATCAAATCAAAATGTTAGAAAAAGATTTTAAACTAAGAAAATAAAACTAAATAAAATGCTGAAAAATAAAATAAAAATAAAAACAGAAAGACAAGATGAATCACTTGGATCCGACTCGTGTTTAGTGTAACCTTTGATTATTTTTGCACTTTTGCACTTGTTTAAGAGATTATCTTAGTTATTGTAGTAGGCCCCTCTTTTGAAGGCGACGTTACCCTCAACCCAGTAGTTTGAGTCAGCAAGGATACAATCCTAAAGAGTCGGATTATTGAAAGATAATTAATTAAGTTATTAATGCATAATGCGGTAGGCCCCTCTTTTGAAGGCGACGTTACCCTCAGCTAAGTAGTCTGAGTCAGCAGGGATACAGTCCTAAGTAGCTGGGTTAAAGTTTTAATAGTAGTTTAACTTATGAGGAGATCAAAGAGTTCGGACCCCCGCCATCCAATACCTTTGGGTATTGAAGGAGGTCCTACTAAATTTGACCCAGGTCCTTTGCAGGATCTATACACTGAACAATGGCAAGACTCTTACCAAACCGTTCCCTTAACCCCCGACCAGGTAGCCAACATATCTCCATATAGACCGTGGAGATATGAATGGTGAAAATCTTTTTCTTTATATAGACAGTAAAATAATGCCAAGACACCACGGACAAACGATAAGGAAGAATCACCTTCAACATAAGAAACTAGTAATTAAAGTCATTAATACAAACCAATTAAAAAGTGCAAAAGATTAAAAATAAAAAGTATTACACGAAACACTTGTCTTCACCAAGTGATGTAAGAGACTTAGGCAAACATGGCCTTTGATTGTCAAGAACTCTTACGATCAATCTTGGATCCCGAGACGACTCACACACTCTATGATGGACAATGGATGATGGTGGTGGATGATGGTGATATAGTGGCGGTGGGTGGTGGGTTAAGTGTGAGAGAGGTGGTGTGCCAAGGGATGAGTTGCAAGAGCTCTAAACACTCCTATTTATAGGCTGAACAGAAGCTCGGGCACGGCCCCGTGGTGGGCAGTAGAAGCTTCTATAGGTTTGTCTTTTCTGCTGCTTCTTGGGCACGGCCCCGTGCTCGCTGAGCACGAGTCGTGTTCAGTCTTTCGTCTTCTATGTTTTTCTTGGGAGGATGCTATCGGGGAGGTCGGGCTTGTCACTTTTGTTCCTTTTCTTGTATTTATGTTAGATTTTGCTGTTTTTTTGCTTCTTTCGTTATTTTGAGCTCATTTAATCCTGAAAATATTAAAGGAAGACAAAAGCACACTTTTTCCAACATTAGTACTAAAAAAGGGTTAGTTTTAAGCCACAATTGATGTAATTTATATGTTGCATTTTGTGCACATCAGTTCTACCTTGTAGTCTTCCCGTATTGGCAAAAAGTGGGCTGATTTGGTCAGACGATCAACTATAACCCAAATGCTGTCGTGACCTGATGGCGTGGGCGGACGTTTAGTTATGAAGTCCATGGCTATACTCTCCCACTTCCATATGGGGATTGGAGGTTGTTCGAGTAAGCCAGAAGGTCGTTGATGTTCAGCCTTAACTCTCGCACAAGTTAGGCAACTTCCAACATAGAGGGCGATATCTCTTTTCATTCCCGACCACCAGTACTTGTAACGAAGGTCCTGGTACATTTTATCGGCACCGGGATGAATAGAATATCGGGATTTGTGGGCTTCGTCCATTATAATCTTTCGCAAATCGGTTCGCTTAGGGATCCAAATTCGGTCCAGATAATAGAAAATCCAATTTGCTTTGCTTACAAGCTGAGCTCCATCGTGATAAATCCTCTCTTTCTTCAAGGTGCGTTCATTAAAACAAGCATGCTGGGCTTCGCGGATGAGGGTTTCGAGATCATGCTGGGCTTGGGTATTGCGAATACTGAGCAGATAACTCCGTCTGCTGAGCGCGTCGGCAACAACATTTGCCTTGCCCGGGTGGTAACGAATCTCACAGTCGTAATCGTTAAGAAGTTCTACCCATCGACGTTGACGCATGTTAAGTTCTTTCTGTTAAAGATGTGTTGTAAACTCCTATGATCGGTGAAGATCGTATTCTTGGTACCATACAGGTAGTGTCGCCAAATCTTCAATGCAAAAACAACTGCGCCTAGCTCGAGATCATGGGTTGTATAGTTCTTCTCGTGGATTTTGAGCTGACGAGATGCGAAAGCTATAACCTTGTCCCGTTGCATGAGGACACAACCAAGACCAAGGTTGGAAGCATCACAATAGACAATGAAATCGTTCTTTCCATCGGGCAATGTGAGAACAGGAGCATTGCAAAGCATATGCTTGAGGGTTTGAAAAGCAGACTCTTGTTCGGTTCCCCAAACAAAAGACTTGTCTTTATGGGTAAGGGCGGTAAGCGGCACAGCGATCTTAGAGAATCCTTCGATAAATCGTCGGTAATAGCCCGCTACTCCGAGAAAAGAACGAACTTCGGACGGGTTCTTAGGCGTAATCCAGCTCTTAACTGCTTCAATCTTCGCGGGACCGACATGAATTCCTTGACTATTAACGATGTGACCCAGAAACTGAACCTCCTCCAGCCAAAATTCGCACTTGGAGAACTTGGCATAGAGTTGATTCCCCTGGAGTAGCTCGAGAACCAAACGTAGATGTTGCGCGTGTTCGGCTTTCGATTTGGAATAGATCAAGACATCATCAATGAACACGATGACGAAACGGTCTAGAAATGGCTTACACACGCGATTCATCAGATCCATGAAAACTGCGGGTGCATTGGTTAAACCAAAAGGCATAACGATGAATTCATAATGGCCGTAACGAGTTCGAAAAGCGGTTTTAGGGATGTCTTCCTCTTGAATGCGCAATTGATGATAGCCTGAACGTAGATCGATCTTCGAGAAACACTTGGCACCTTGCAGCTGATCAAATAAGTCATCGATTCGAGGTAGAGGGTAACGGTTCTTGATGGTTAACTTATTCAATTCCCGATAGTCGATGCACATCCTGAACGACCCATCCTTCTTTTTAACGAAGAGGACTGGTGCGCCCCAAGGAGAGGTTCTCGGGCGAATAAAACCTTTTCAAGTAACTCTTGGAGTTGGTTCGAAAGTTCCCTCATTTCGGATGGCGCGAGTCGATAAGGGGCTTTGGCAACGGGGTTAGCTCCAGGAATGAGGTCGATACAAAAGTCGATATCACGACTTGGCGGTAGTCCTGGAAGATCGTCAGGGAATGCCTGAGGAAATTCATGAACCACTGGAACGTCTTTGACTTCGGCCTTCTTTTTCTTTTCCTTCTCCGCTACTACAATGTTGGCCAAGAAAGCTCTGTATTCCTTGCGAAGATACTTGCTAGCTTGGATGCATGACATGAGTTTGAGACCTTTCGAAGCTGTTTCACCGTATACACATAATAGATCACCATTCGCGAGCGAGAATCGAATCATCTTATCAAAACACACAACTTCAGCATGATTTTCGCGAAGAAAGTCCATGCCTACTATATTGTCGAAACTTCCGAGTTGCATGGGAATAAGGTCGATTGGAAAGATATGATTGTTGAGCTCGAGAGTACAATCACGGAGAACAGAGTTAACGGCAACAGTTCTTCCTGTAGCGACTTCGACTTCGAAAGACGAGGGGAGATAAGAGCGCTTACGACTAAGGAGCTTCTCGAATTCAAACGACACAAAGCAGTTATCGGCTCCAGTATCAAACAAACACGATGCATAAATACCATTCACAAGGAACGTACCATTAACCACGTTGTTGTCAGCCTGAGCTTGACGGGCGTTGATGTTGAAGGTTCTGGCACGGGCTGCTTGCTGCTGCTGCTGAGGCTGCTACTGTTGCTGTTGGGGCTCTTGTTTCACAACCCTATTCGGGCACATGTTTGCAAAATGGTTAGGATCACCACATGCAAAGCAGACTCGAGCATTGACCGCGGGTGCTTGAGCTGCGGGTTAGCCTTGAGGGGCTGGGAGTAGAGCTTGATGAGCAGTGGCAGGAGCTGCGGTGTTACGGGGACCATAGCGACAGTTTGCAGTAAAATGACCGTAGAGATTGCAGTGAGCGCAGAAACGACAGGTGATTCCCACCGGATGATGATATGAGCATGTCGGGCAGAGCGGGTGGGGTCCTGTGTAAGCACGCTTTGCTGGTGGTGCATTGGTCACTGGAGCTGGTCGGTGATGAGACTGCTGCTGAGCCGGTACGGCTTGTAGAGGGGCAGCAGTTATTTTGACAGCACAGTTCTTGTTGGAGTTGCTATTGTTGTGCTTCTTCTTTCGGCGTGATGACTTGGAGGGCTGAGCAATGGAGTCGGCGGTTGCTGCAGTTGTAGCTTGATGCAGAGACTTGGATGGCTTATCCTAGAAAACAGACTTTACCCGCTTGTCATTTATCTCGGCGGCAAGCAAGTAGGTCTCCTCAATTGATGATGTCTTGGCGGCGTGAACAAAGTCGGCAACACAATCAGGTAGAGCTCGAATGTACTTCTTGATGGCCATGTCTGGCGTCTTGACTTGATCGGGACAGATAATGCTAAGCTGCTTGAAGCGTGCAGTTAAAGCAGCATTGTCTCCATCCTTCTGCTTGATGTTCCAAAACCCGTCCTCCAGCTTTTGGCGTTCATGGGGAGGGCATAATTCGTCCATCATGATGGCCTTCAGCTCTTCCCAAGTCAGCTCATAAGCTGCATCATTCCCGCGTTTGTTTCGTTCGGCCGTCCACCGGTCTAGAGCTTGGGACTGGAAAACGCCGGTTGCATTTAGGGTACGGAGATTTTCAGGACAGCCGCTTTGGCGCAGAGTGACTTCCACTGAATCAAACCATTGAAACATGGCGGTAGGGCCATCTTCTCCGGTAAACTCTTTTGGTCCGCATGCCTTAAACTGTTTGAAGCTGAAAACAGTCTTGTTAGCATCTTTAGGAGCATCGGTTCGCGACTCCTAAGACGATTTGCTGACGTTTTCATGCACCTCGCTCACAGCTTTTGCCATTTGCTTGGCGATGATAGCAGCGAGACGCTTGTCTCTCTTTTCTTGGCGAGTAAGTGGGGTTCGGTGTCTAGATGACGACATGGTCTGCAACAGACATTGTCGTAGGTCTCAGACACAACAAATCGAATCTCGCCTCACACGTCTACTACTTACTACAGCTTAGGAAAATGTCGAAGCACATATCACATAACACATAGGCACATAACCACAGATTCACGTAATCACAGAAGCACATAAGCATGTAGAGCATAGAACACATAAATACAGAAGCACATACATATTTAATCATAGAGGTAGTTAATGTCACGTAAGCCTCCTACCCGCACACAGTAGCACATACAGTATCCTGACTACCTCTAAGTTTTGCGAGTATTCGAATATAGTGGTCGCGTATAGCATATCGAGTGGTATAGTATAGTCGTATAGCGTGTCGAATAGTATAGTATAATCGTATATCGCAGCATAATGTCGTCTAGATTTGTAGCGACTTGTTAGCGTCTTGAGATAGATTAGCAACACGAGTCGTGTGTGTCGATCGAAGTGATAGCAAAAATCGAATAATTCTCCAAAAATTCAAACACATAACAGGTAAGTACATATAAAACATACAAAATCGACGAATGATCAGAGTAGGCAATTGCGGGCTCAGAATCGAATCACATAAAATCGAGAGATAGATTGTCTGCGGCTATTAGACGTCGACTACCCAAAGCGATTCGACTATTCACAATGGACTTGTCGTCACATTTCGACTTTTAGGTTCGTGTTTCTGCCTCGATTCTTGGGCATTCAACACGCATTCCCTAGGTCATACTGATGAGTTCAGGTTGTTGGAGTCCATCGAAGCTTTGGTGGGATAAGTAAAAATCAGAACAAGTTGTCAAGGTTAGGGTTCCACCCCTAGCTTAGCAACTTCTTCCTTGTTTTAGCAAAATTGAGGAGATTATTCATCAAAATATGGATTTCACTCCTGATTTGGTATAATTCTCCTCGTTTGTTATCGAAAATAATGAGGAAATCATTGATAAATTGATAAAATCAGCATTGACCAAACAATTCAGTCGAGAGTTTGCGGCTTTCACACATAATCTCGACTAAATCGCTTGACTCTGTTTGAAAATTCGAGTGTAGTGATAGCGAAGAATATTAGAATATAGCACATAAGCTTGGTCTGTTGGTTCCTAACTATAGTCTAGGTCTCTAAGACAGCGACCCGGACTAGGTCGTGTCTTGCCTAATTACCTATAGTTATGGCTCTGATACCAATCTGTCACACCCCAACCGATGGCGGAATCATCGGGGCATGGCACTGAGCAAAACAAATTGTCCAGAAGTTTCCACAACAACTATCATTACTATTTAGTTTAAATAATACGTCCCATACCGTATCCCAAATAATAAAACAAGTTATTACAGATAAGCATCTAGTCAAATATACTGTTCCGACAACTCAGATTTAAATAAAAATAAAAATATTGTTCAAATGCTTCTAGAGACTCGATCTGCAAGATCTACAGACAACTATGCTCTAGATGCTTATTCCTAGCTCGCCTTCCTAGCAGATAAGCATCCTAATTGCCTGTCACATATGTTAAAATATAGTCAATACATAAAATGTAAAGGTGAGCATACAAGTTTAATAATAGCATATATAGTTCGAAATAGTTTACGCATAACCAACACGTACACAGAGGAAAACGAAGCATGTTAATTATCGACATGGATCTATCGATACCAATGACTGCGGGTTGAGTGTCTGAGACAGTTCGCAATACATGATTACCACCGTAATCCATGCAAGTAATTGTCCTTAACAACCCCCGTGTGAACGGGTGCTGAGTCCAAACTGTAGTACTACGTCGTTAAGGCAGGTAGACAACATTCCACGTGTAAACATAACAACAAGCATTCATTTAGTCACGTAATACATGCAGAACGATTAGCGTTTAAATAAATGAGTAGTGTGTTCAATTGTGATTTTAGATAAGTAACTATGTAACACCCAAAAGTGCTAAAGCAAAAAGGGTTCGAGTATACTCACAGCGATTGATTGATGGATTGAAGGGAGCGCTTGAGAGTAGGGTTAGCCTGAATAGTTCGATAGCATAACGATGAGTAACGCGTAAAATGGAGGCAAGTGATGATGGGTCGAACATCCTGGTCGATCGAACTGTAGGTTCGATCGAACGGGTTGCTCGTTCGGTTGGACAGTCCGTTCGGACAGCCTGTTCGATCGGCCGGTAGGCTCGATCGGTTGGAGTGTTCGAGTGGATTGTTTCTTCCTTTGAGTAGGATGTGTTTGTGTATGATGGCTTGTCCTTTTGAAGTTTTCGTTGTAGTATTTGAGAACATTGAAGTGTTCTTACTTTTCAGGTCGATCGATCGAACGGGCCGTTCGATCGGCCGGCTTAACCGATCGGTAAGACACTTCAGTAGTAGTCCTCAGCAGGATGTCACCTGATCGAATAGCATGTTCGATCGGGTGGCACTCCAATACGTCGAACGAGTTGAAAAATCGATTAAGGGTTGAAGCATAGTATCTCATGATCCGATGAGTAATGTTATCGAACAGCTCATTCGATCGAACATCACTTCGTTCAATACTATACATCATGAAATTGTCAAAGTGTGGGGCCATGTGCTAGCCGATCGGCTGACATGTCCGATCGGTTGGACTGTTCGTTCGAACAACCTGTTCGATCGGTCAGCATTCTGACCTGTCGGCCTGTTCGTCTAACACTTGGCTGTTCTGATTGTTTGACGTTATATTGAGATATTTTGACAATGAGTTGAACCATGGCACCTTTGTTCTTACTTGTTTCCCCTGCTCGGACAGGAATCACCCAAGTCCGGCTGGTGAACAGTTCGGAACGGAGTTTATAGTTTAACCCGAAATCGGTGAATCTCGTAGATAGAATCCAAATCTTGAACCACACAAACATTAGAATGATTAGTGAGTTGGCTCAAGTCCGTTTCTACCGGTTTGAAGGCATTGAGTGTAAAAGAGTTGAAAGAAAGTTGGAAATCCTTCTTTCAATCCTTCACACCATGTAAATGTTCAGATCTGTGATAGACCTTAGTTTGTTTATGTGGAAGTCGGCTAGATCCAAGTGATTCTTGGTGGATTGAGGCCAAAACATGAAGTTCTTGAAGAACACCATGATGACATCATCCTAGAATACTTAGATCTTGATGATTTCACGGTTAGAAATCAAGATTTGAAAGATAGAAAGGTGTAGGAGCATGTATTGATCAAGAAAGTACAAGATTTAGGATGAAATCTTACCGGGATTGAGAGAAATCTGAGAAAAGAAGGGGAGCACGAGCTGGTCGGTCAGAGGGTTTCCAAAAGTTGAAAGAATGATAATGACAGGCCTATTTATAGGCTTCCAAAAGGGGAAAGAGCTGGCCGATCGGCCAGGCATCCCGATCGGACAGCCTGCTCGATCGGACAGTCTGTCCCATCGGCTGGGCTGTTCGATCGGCTAGGAGCCTGATCGATCCACAGCCTGTTTCGAGTGTTCGATGCGACGATTTCTGATATTTCGATTTCGATTGAAGACGATATGAGTACGATAGGGTTTCCTATTCAAATTACTTTTAATCCCAACCACTATATCTACATACAAGCATCTACATTCCATATTCGATATCGATTTCGATTGACTTCGATTGAGTTTCGAGTTTCGGTTCGATTGATCACCACACATAGCATAAAGTAAACACACACAGGTAACACATAAGGCACACACACATGTAATATAACACCAAATTCGCATAATTCGAGTTTCGAGTTCGACTGATGGTTCGATTAGCTTGGTTATTGATTGATTAACTTTATCGCATTGTTACTTCCTACTATTCACAGTCGTAAATCGTTTCGCGTCGATTAAACATTCGATTACTTCGATTACTTTGATAAACAACACTTACTCCACATAATACAAAACATAAAATAGACTATTTACAGTCAAAGAAGTCAAACTTGACTTGGACTTTGACTTTGACTTTGACATTCGAAAACACGGGGTGTTACATAACTATAGGGAACTAGGAAAAATTGCCATGCTTTTTACCTAGTCTATAGTTCTAGAGCTTTATTCTCATGCTTTGCTTGAACTACTTGCATGTTACTTTATTTGCTCATTATTTATTCTCTTTTGACCTTTAAACATATATGTCACTTATGTGTTAATACTTGACATACTATTCTTATGTGTTAATACATGTTTTATTTTGTGTTAATATTTTTTTCAATACTTCATTCTTTATGTACCATTCTTGACATGTTTATACTTGTTTGTTTAATCTTCAACTTACGCTTTTCCTCATACATTTTACTCGACTATTCCAAATTCATAAACACTCGCATTATACAAACGAGACAACTTCACCAAAATAGGCGTGAAACCGACAATTTGGTGAAAGACTCTCAATCCACCTATTATTTTTACACGAAATTCGCCACCAAGTTAGGAGTGAGATCCTCACCTTGATGGAGAATTTCCGCTTTCAAATTCTAGTGGACCCTCGTCAAAGTGTTGAAATTAAATTTTGACCCAACGAGTACAAACCACACTTAGGATACGAAATCGCCAAGTTAAGGGTGAAACCCGCACCTTGTCGACTAGTTCCACACCTTGAATTTTTCATGAATCCCGCCAAGTCTCGAAATTTCGATCGATTTGGGACATGTAGTAACCGGAAGGGTAAATACCGTTAACCGACTTGTCGGCGAGAGTATTCCACCTATTAGGCCAAATCATGCTCCTCAAATTCGAAAGACTTTTCAACCGCTTTGGTTAGTCAAAATTCCGTTTTGGAACCATCCCAAATTTTAATCAAACATGTGTTCTACTATTTATTTTATATGATGCAATCTTTCAAATTCGAATTTACTTTCGATATTTTCTTCTCACACACACATCATATTGAATCTTTTCCATACATTTATACATATGCATGATTTCTTATAATTTCATTCATATTCTTTATAACACCAAAATCGTCCAGATACGGTTTGCACACGCGGTTCATGAGATCCATGAAAACCGCTGGTGCATTTGTCAACTCAAATGGCATAACCAAAAACTCATAATAGCCATACCTCGTTCAAAAAGCCGTTCTTGGAACATCCTCCTCTCGGACTCGCACCTGATGATAGCCCGACCTTAAGTCGATCTTTGAGTAGAAACTTGACCCTTGCAACTGGCCAAACAGATCGTCGATGCGTGGTAAAGGATAACGGTTCTTGATGGTCACCTTGTTGAGTTCACGGTAATCTATACACATTCGGAAGGACCTGTCCTTCTTCTTCACAAACAGAACTGGGGCTCCCCAAGGCGAAGAACTGGGTCGGATAAAACCTCTATCCAACAGTTTTTGGAGTTGATTTGACAACTGCTGCAACTCTCCTGGTGCAAGACGATAAGGAGCGCGGGCAATCGGAGCTGCTCCTGGTGTGAGGTCAATCTGAAATTCCACCTGACGGTGTGGAGGTAAACCAGAAAGCTCTTCAGGAAACACATCAGAAAACTCACGAACAACTGGAAGGTCTTCAATCCTTCTCTCCTCAGGTTGAGAATCAGTAACAAGAGCTAGGATAGCAGGGTAGCCCTTTCGTAGACACTTCTGGGCTTTCATGGCTGAGATGATGCCAACCATTGCGCCACTACGATGACCTTGAACCGACAGGAATTCTCCACTGAGAAGAGGGATACGCACGATTTTCTCCAAACAAAGAATTTCAGCTTGGTGCTTAGACAACCAATCCATGCCAACGACCACATCAAAACTTCCAAGAGTAACAGGGAGTAGATCAATGTCGAACACTTGACCCATAAGATCGAGTTTACACCCAACAAGAACATGTGAAGCTTCAATCGATTTACCGTCAGCTAGCTCTACAACGTGTTTGTTTACAAGGGGCGTAGGACTCAATCCTAACTGACGACTGAACTCCAATGACACATAACTCCAATCGGCACCAGAGTCGAATAATACAGAAGCAAATATATTGTTCATGGAAAACGTACCAGTCACAACATTGCCATCATTCCGAGCTTCCCCCGCACCAATGATAAACACTCTCCCACGTGCACCGTTCCCACCATTGTTCCCGTTGTTGTTATTCCCGGTGTTGTTGTTGTTACCGGCATTCTGATTCAGTTGACGGCAATCCCGTCTAAAATGACTCTCGTCTCCACACTGAAAGCAGCCCTTTCGATTTCCCTGATTCCGCTGAAGTTGCTGCCTATCCTGTTGCTGTGGTTGCTGTTGCTGTGGGGGTTGCTGCTGTTGCTGTCTTGGGAGTGGAGCCCTGCAATCTCTAGCCATATGACCCACCTTGTTGCACCTGTGACAGACCCGAGTGCACGACCCACGATGATGAAAGTTTCACTTGTTACACTTTGGCTACTTCCCTGCGTAAGAACCCTGATTCGAATTGTTGCTCTAGTTCTGATTAATAGAAGATGTCTGACTAAAGCTGCGGTTGCTACCGGTGCCTGGCTTCTTCTGTGACTGTATCAAATTGGACGCCTTATCCACATCGTTTCATTTACGCTTGCCGTCAGTAGCAGGTGTAGTAGCTGTAGCAGCAGTAGTAGTAGTAGCAGAGGCACGTGGTGGTAGCGAGCCACGCTCCACCTCCTGATTCGTGATCTTGTAGGCTAAGCGGATGATTCGAGGCAAGTTGTCAAGGTTTGCAGCAGTGACCAAACTCTTGACTGACGGTGTTAAACCTTTGATGTACAATTCGATTCTTCGGGGTGGTGGTCGTGATAAGTTAGGACCATATTCGCGAGCTCATGTGACCTTTTTTGTGTACGCTTGAATTTCAGACCCTTCTATCTTCAAATTGTAGTATTCGTTCTCAAGCTTCTGAATCTCGTCACGAGGACAGTACTCCTTTCGCACCGGCTCCTTGAAATCATCCCAAGTGGTTGCATTAGCCATTTCGATGCCCAACATTTGCACCTGGGCATTCCACCAAGTTAAGGCACCATCCTCCAATGTGCCTGTAGCATACTTCACCCGGTCCCCCACGGGACAGTTACACATAGCAAAGACTGACTCAACTTTCTCAAACCAACGTAGTAGCCCCACGGCTCCTTCAGTCCCACTGAATGTCTGTGGCTTACAATCCATGAACGTCTTAAACGTGCAAACAGGCAGATTGTTTTGATTCGCAGGTTGACTAAAAACGAAAGAGAGCACAACACACGGTTAAAATTTGGGTACGCAACACAGGAATAAGGAATAATTGGCACATATAGTACCAGCCTGATAAGCCGCTAGGGCTTCAGCCAAACGAGTGTTGATCAGGTCGGTTAACTCGGCCTGAGTCATAGCAATATTGCCACGTCCACCATTACGTCCACTCATGATTCTATATAAAAGAAGGGGAAAAAGGTTAAGGGTCAGACTTGAGTAGAAGTCAAACATCACGACGACTTCTATAGACTACCAAGTTTACATCAGACAACAGAGCGGAACCCCTTTCACACTCGTTAAACATCAATGGGACTCGCATGCACCCCACATTATTATTATGTGTGCACCCATAATAACAATGCGATTTGCATGTTCATCTCAGCTCCTCCCAACTCGTGGTAAAAGGTTCCTCAATTTTCGAGTAGCAAAACAAAAGACACTATAACATAGATTATAAAGGTTCAGAGGAGAGTCACACTATCATAACACATAACATGGACTAGTAACACATGAACTCATACTGTAGTGCCAAGTGTGCATTCACATGCAATGTTATAAATAAGTGTACACTGAATATACTATGCAATAAGTAAACGAAAGACGAACCTTGCAATCTGGAGCTGAGTGTCATGGTCGATTTCTAAACTATTCGGTTATAGTCTGGTTTTATAAAAACGTTTTAAAACCAAGTTCACTATAACCAATGGCTCTGATACCAAACTGTTACACCCCCAGAAAAACCACATGCGGAAACCCCGCTAGGCGTGTGACATACTAGGATCTAGCCACTAATCATATTGAACTCATAACAAGATTTCAATTGGAGTTGTCAATTATAAATAAAAATGCATCAAACTATAAGTTTAATAAAATCCAACAAGTTCAGCGGAAGCAATAAGGAAACCATTGTTTAAATGTTTCAAAACCAAATGTATGAAAATCAATAAGCCTGACCTATGTATCCAATCATGTCACACCCCCAAAAATCCACAAGCGGAGTATCACCGCATGGAGGCGCGACTGACCAGGATCAAGCCACCAATCATATTGAACAAGCATGTAAATAAATATAAAACCCAACACAATATAAATGGTGTCCAAACAAAACATAGTTTAAGTAATCAGCGGAAGCATAATGTTTAAAACCAAAGTAAAAGTTCAATGTTTCAAATGTTTAACATGGCATACAACTATCCATGTCCCACAACGATCACGCCTCCTCGTGCAAGCTCCATAAATACCTAACGACCTGCAAGGCATGTAACAACGAGTCAACAACAAAGTTGAGCGAGTTCACAGTTGGTGTTCATTGTTAAGTTGTTTTAAAACCATGAATTCATTTGTAAGTCATAAGTTAACCAGTTTTCCCTGTTTCCCAAACATATCCATAACCAGTGGGGGCTTCCCCATGTGAACCACTAGACCCGTTTACCATATCGACCACTGACTAAAGTAAGTTGGTGCCCTGACGTCAATGTCTATCATCATTGACTAGTGCCCAGATCCATTAGTTCACGCCCGTCCTCTGCGGCACGGTGTGAGTCTTGTCAAACCTAAATAGCGCTATCTAACTAATGACCCGCTCACCATTGGCCCGGCGATTAAGTCGATATAAAAGGAGGGACTTTATGATAGAGATTTTGGTCTAGTATCCGTGTTGTCACCCTTTAATAAAGAGGGTGTGTACGAAATCCCCATACCAGGAGACTACGTAGGTTACCATTTAATTCCTTATCACATGTTGTCACCCTTCAATAAAGAGGGTGTGTACGTGTTCCAAACCAGGAGATCACACAGTTTAATTTTAAATCCTTTACCCATTCCCAACCCTTGGGAATCCCATGCCTTGTGGAAAGTGTGAACTCATCTCGGTTTGCTTGGTATGCTTATCTACTTGTGCACAAAAAATTCAATCAAAGCCTATAGTATGCCCGTATACAAAAAAATCAGTTTATGTCTGTAATGATTCACATGCAAACTAACATCACAATAATATCACAGAGTGTGCTTAGGCAATAATTATCATGTACACATAAACAGTTAATCAAATTCATACAATTCATGCTTCACATAATTGAGTTCTTAGTCTATTCTAACATAGTTATCAATTAACAGGCTTAACATACTTAACAGACTTAACAGAGTTAACAGACTTAACTTAACAGAGTTAACAGACTCAACTGAACAGAGTTAGCAGACTTAACTTAACAGAGTTACTGTGTCAGAACATTCGACGAAATCCCTTTTTGGCGAAAACCCTTTTTGGCGAAATCCCTTGTGGCGAAAACCCTTCAGGAGACGAAATCCTTTGGGCGACGAAATCCCAAAGGGTTTTCGTCGTCACAGTGTTTTCGTCGGGGTAGTGTTTTCGTCGGGGTAGTGATTTCATCGGGGTGGTGATTTCATCAATAACAGTTACGTGCTACGACAACCTTAATCATCACTAACAGTTACGAATCACAGAAACCCTAATTGCAAACTTTTAGACAACCATAATCATTAATTCTAGCCACGAATCAGATCATTGACATCCTGTTACAATACATCGGTAACATATTGAAAACGACCATCCATCTAGATTAGTTAACGAATCATTCAAATAGTTTTAACAACATTACAAGATCCTCTTCCCTATCCATGAACATATATTCTCAAATCACAGAACTTTATTAGTCAGATATATACACATATGCAGACATGTAATGATCTATCAAAAAGTCATGCTCAATAAACAACAGTACAAACTAACCGAAATAGAAAGAACGATGGATTGATCACTAGAGAAAGCTTGGGGAAATCAATAATGTCGTCGCACAGAGAGAGAGACTCTAGGGTTTGATCACTGATCATCTACGCAACCTAATATGCTAAATACGTAACTGATATGATGTTGGGCCCTGACTGGGCTTCGGCGAAGACATGGGCCGGCGAAATCACCTGATTTCGTCATGAGGGTTATGGCGAAAAGCCAATGGTTTTCGTCGGCAGGCTTATGGCGAAAAAACTGGTTTTCGTCGAGCAGGTTTATGGCCAAAACCCCTTTTAGTTTTCGTCATGCACATTAAAATATATAATACATCACATACTTCACAAAATCCATTTAAACATTTAACAAATTAACACTAAACAGTAATTTACAATCAGATAACAAGGTGCACACAAAAGAACACAACGACTTAAGAAAACGCAGTTGCGAGGAAAGACCTTGAAAACTTGGGTTGTCACATCATCCCCAACTTGAAAGAAATTTCGTCCCGAAATTTAGCACGTGGTTACTGAGGAAGCTAGTTGTGTTGTGTTGTTTCCTGGTTTTCCTAGGGTGTCACATCATCTCCCCGTTGGTTTGGAATTTCGTCCCGAAATTCCGTAGTAGCTTCAGCCTCAGTAGTGGTTGCACTTTTCTCGAATAACTAGGGATACTTGAGTTTCATCTGGTCTTCTCGTTCCCAGGTAAGCTTTGGGCCATGACGGAATTCCAACGAACTCGAACAAGAGGTATTCTGGTGCGCTTGAGGACCTTAACGTCTCGGTCTGTGATTTCAACTGGTTCCTCGACGAATCGCAACTGATCGTTGATTGTGAGCTCCTTCAAAGGAACTACGAGGGTCTCATCTGACAGACACTTCTTCAGATTTGACACGTGGAATACGTTGTGAACTCCACTGAGTTCTTCAGGTAGATTTAACTTGTAAGCGACTTTGCCAATTTTATCAATGATTTCGAACGGTCCGACATAACGCGGATTGAGTTTTCTTCGTTTGCCAAAACAAACTACACCTTTCCAAGGTGAGACTTTGAGTAGCACTCGATCCCCAGCCCGGAACTCGAGTGGTTTCCTGCGCTTATCAGCGTAGGTTTTCTGACGCTCATGAGCTGCCGGCATTCGTTGTCGTATCTGAGCAATCTTC
Source organism: Helianthus annuus (assembly GCF_002127325.2). Classification (NCBI taxonomy): domain Eukaryota; kingdom Viridiplantae; phylum Streptophyta; class Magnoliopsida; order Asterales; family Asteraceae; genus Helianthus; species Helianthus annuus. The sequence continues at coordinate 19,474,891 of NC_035441.2, read as the reverse complement.
TCAGTCGTGTCTACCACAAGTTCTAGGCCAGTGATTTGGCTGTCACCAACTTCTGCCCAGCAAAGAGGTGATCGACATTTACGTCCGTATAATGCCTCAAACGGAGCGGCCTGGATACTGGTGTGGTAGCTGTTATTATACGAAAACTCCACCAAAGGGAGGTGTTTTTCCCAACTGTTGCCCAAATCGATTACACATGCTCGAGGCATGTCTTCAAGGGTTTGGATTAGGGATGAGCATATGCCACCGAATACCGATCCCATACCGATCCCGTACCGATCCCATACCGATCCCGATCCCGATCGGTATCCACTTTTTGGCGTTTTCGGTATCGGTACGGTACGGTATCGGTATTATACCGATACCGACCCTCAAAATACGGTATAATACCGATACCGTACAGTACCGATACCTAACCGACATGTTTCGGTATCGATATCGGTACCTAGTTTGGGTGAAATTCGGAATCGGTATTAGGCGGTATCGGTATCGGTTCGGTATCGGATACCGATATGCTCATCCCTAGTTTGGATGGTGCCTCAGACTGCCCATCCATTTGCGGGTGATATGCTGTACTCATGTCTAATCGAGAGCCAAAAGACTTGTGCATAGCTTGCCACAACTCAGAAGTAAAACGTGCATCACGATCGGAAATAATGGAAGTTGGCACCCCATGCCTCGAAACCACTTCCTTCAAGTAAACGTCTGCTAAGGTAGAAAACTTGTTTGTTTCTTTAATAGCCAAAAAGTGTGCAGACTTAGTCAATCGATCCACTATCACCCAAATAGTGTCATTTCCGCGTTGAGATCTAGGCAGGCCAGTAACGAAATCCATGGAAATTTGCTCCCATTTCCATTTCAGGATCTCTGGTTGTTGGAGTAGGCCCGATGGTTTCTGATATTCAGTCTTGACTCTCGCACAAGTCAAACATTTGCTGACGTAAGTTGCTATGTGGGCTTTCATGCTAGGCCACCAGTATGTAGTCTTTAAGTCGTGGTACATCTTATCCGAACCAGGATGTACTGAGTAACGAGACTTATGTGCTTCATCCATCACCAGTTCGCGTAAATTTCCATAAAGTGGAACCCAGATGCGCCCGTTTACATAGTAGGCGCCGTCTTCCTTTTGCTCTAACCGTTTCCTCGATCCTCGTAGGGACTCCGCCCTGATGTTCTCTGCTTTCAATGCTTCAACCTGAGCATCTTGTATCTGAGTAGGAAGACTAGATTGGATGGTCAGTTGTAACGCACGCACTCGCTTAGGTGTAGTATCCTTTCGACTGAGGGCGTCGGCCACAACATTGGCTTTGCCCGGATGGTACTTGATCGCACATTTGTAATCATTCAAGAGCTCGACCCATTGACGTTGTCTTATGTTTAACTCCTTTTGCTTGAAGATATGCTCGAGACTCCTGTGATCGGTGTAAATGGTGCACTTGGTACCGTACAGGTAATGTCTCCATATCTTAAGTGCGAAAACAACAACTCCCAGCTCCAGATCGTGTGTAGTGTAATTTCTTTCGTGGACCTTAAGCTGGCGTGATGCATAAGCAATGACCTTGTCACGTTGCATCAACACGCAACCAAGTCCTTGGATGGACGCATCGCAATAAACCACAAAATCGTCTGTGCCTTCAGGCAAGGAGAGAATTGGTGCGCTACAAAGTCTATCTTTTAAGTGCTGAAAAGCAGACTCCTGTGCATCACCCCAACGATAGGTGACGCCCTTCTGAGTTAGTGAGGTGAGAGGTTGTGCAATCTTGGAGAAATCCTTGATGAACCTTCTGTAGTAGCCCGCCAAACCCAAGAATTGGCAGATTTCTGTTGGTGTACAGGGTGTAGGCCAGTTCTTGATCTAATCAACCTTGGATGGATCAACATGAATCCCATCCTTGTTTACCACGTGGCCTAGGAAATGGACTTCACGTAGCCAAAAGTCACATTTTGATAACTTAGCATATAGCTATTCTGTTCGAAGGAGTTCCAAAATAAGTCTCAGGTGATGTTCGTGTTCCTCCTGACTCTTAGAATAGATCAGGATGTCGTCGATTAATACAATAACAAACTTATCCAGGTAAGGCTTGCACACTCTGTTCATAAGATCCATGAAGACCGTAGGTGCGTTCGTCAATCCAAAAGGCATAACCAGAAACTCGTAATGCCCATATCGAGTCCTAAGTGCTGTCTTAGAGATATTCTCGTCTCGGACTCTCAGTTGATGGTAGCCTGACCTCAGGTCAATCTTCGAGTAGTAGCTCGACCCTTGCAGCTGGTCGAATAAGTCGTCGATGCGTGGAAGAGGATAACGATTCTTCACGGTCACCTTGTTGAGTTCACGGTAATCAATACACATTCTGAAGGTACCGTCTTTCTTTTTCACAAATAGTATTGGGGCTCCCCAAGGCGAAGAGCTAGGACGAATAAAACCCTTGTCCAAGAGCTCTTGTAGTTGCGTGGACAGTTCTTCAAGTTCTGATGGAGCTAAACGATAAGGTGCTCGAGCTATGGGCGCTGCTCCAGGAGCTAGCTCGATTTGAAATTCAACCTGACGGTGGGGCGGTAGACCTGGTAATTCCTCAGGAAACACCTCAGGAAAGTCACGTACAATCGGAATATCTTCTATCTTCTTCTCTTTCTTTGAGGTGTCAGTAACGAGGGCTAAAATAGCAGTGTGGCCCTTTCGCAAGCACTTCTGGGCCTTAAGGAAGGAAATGATGCTCACCACAGCACCACTCTTGTCGCCATGAATCAGTAAAGGTTCTTCGCCAGTACGAGGAATGCGGACGATCTTCTCCTTGCAAAGAATCTCTGCTTGATGTTGAGATAACCAATCCATACCAATAACGATGTCGAAACTACCAAGAACGATGGGGATAAGATCGATTGAAAAAGTCTGACCAGCTAAGATGAGATTACAACCCTTAACTATGTGTGTGGCTTCAAGACTTTTACCGTTTGCTAGTTCTACCATGTGCTTGGTATTCAAAAGTTTTGGGATGCGCTTAAGCGTTTGACTAACTTTTAGGGACACATAACTAGTATCGGCACCCGAATCAAATAAAACAGTAACAAAGAAGTCATCCAGAAGAAACTTACCCATCACCACGTTGGGATCGTTCCTTGCATCGCCTTGACCAATCACAAAAGCTCGACCCCTAGCACCATTGCCACCATTGTTTCCCCCATTATTGTTTCTGTTCCCCTGATTGTTGTTATTGTTCTGTCTCTGATTTAGCTGGGGGCAGTCTCTTTTGAAGTGACCTTCAGCACCACACTGAAAACATCCTTTGTTGTTACCCTGCTGCTGCTGTTGCTGCTGGCGCTGATTCTGTGGAGCTTGCTGCTGGTTCTGTCGTTGCTGATTTGCAGGGTAGAGACTCCTGCAATCCTTGGCCGCATGGCCAGGTTTGTTACACCTCTGACAAGTGCCCTTAGTACACAGTCTGCTATGATGGAAACCACATTGATTGCATTTGGGGTGGTTCCCCTTGTACCCTCTCTGCCCTTGACTACCAGAAGATTGTTGACCAGGGCTCTTGTAGTCATCTGTCTTTCGCTGTTGAGACTGAGACTGAGTTGATGTTGAACCCTTGCTTGAGACTCCATCCCATTTGCGCTTGTTGTCGCTGGGGGCATCAGAAGTAGTAGTGGTAGTAGCACCAATACGCTTGGGCAGCCTGTTCTGCTCGACTGCCTGATCAGTGAGACGATGAGCCAAACGAATAACTTGCTGGATAGTGGCAAGGTTTGCTGCAGTCACATGACTCTGGATCTCTGGCACTAAACCTTTGAGGTACAGTTCGATACGCTTGATAGGAGGGTCTACCATAGTAGGACACAAGATAGCCAGCTCGTTGGATCTTTTCGTATACGCTTCGATTTCCGACCCCGTCATCTTTAAGTTGAAGAACTCTACTTCCAGCTTGTGGATGTCATCACGATTGCAGTACTCTTCCTTGATCAAATCTTTGAAGTCGTTCCATGGGGTAGCATTAGCAGCAACCAACCCCAGCATTTGGACTTGAGCGTTCCACCACGTGAGCGCTACACCCTCAAGAGTACCAGTAGCATACTTCACCCTACGTGCCTCAGGACATTCACACATCTCGAAGACATATTCGAGCTTCTCGAACCAGTGGAGGAGGCCTACAGCTCCTTCAGTGCCGTTGAAAGTAGTAGGTCGGCAGTCCATAAAAGTTTTGAAAGTACACACAGGAGGCTGTGCATGTTGACCTGTCGTGCGAGTAAGAAGAGACAAAGTTAAGCACAAGTGTTGGTTCACGAGAGTAGGATCTAAAGATCCCAGAGTAAGTTACAATGGCAGGTTATACCTCCTGCCTGAGCGGCTGCGAGTGCTGCAGCAACTTGTTCATTGATTAGAGTCATCAGTTAGGTTGAGTTAGATGGGCACTGTACAGGTTATAGTCTGGTTTTGTCAAAAAGCTTTTCCCTTTTTAAAACCAAGTTCACTATAACCAATGGCTCTGATACCAATCTGTCACACCCCCAAAAATCCACAAGCAGAGTATCACCGCATGGAAGCATGACAGACCAGGATCAAGCCACCAATCATATTGAACAAGCATGTAAATAAATATAAAACCCAACACAATATAATTGGTGTCCAAACAAAACATAGTTTAAGTAATCAGCGGAAGCATAATGTTTAAAATCAAAGTAAAAGTTCAATGTTTCAAATGTTTAACATGGCATACAACTATCCATGTCCCACAACGATCACGCCTCCTCGTGCAAGCTCCATAAATACCTAACGACCTACAAGGCATGTAACAACGAGTCAACAACAAAGTTGAGCGAGTTCACAGTTGGTGTTCATTGTTAAGTTGTTTCAAAACCATGAGTTCATTTGTAAGTCTTAAGTTAACCAGTTTTCCCTGTTTCCCAAACATATCCATAACCAGTGGGGGCTTCCCCATGTGAACAACTAGACCCGTTTACCATATAGACCACTGACTAAAGTAAGTTGGTGCCCTGACGTCAATGTCTATCATCATTGACTAGTGCCCAGATCCATTAGTTCACGCCCGTCCTCTGCGGCACGGTGTGAGGCTTGTCAAACCTAAATAGCGCTATCTAACTAATGACCCGCTCGCCATTGGCCCGACGATTAAGTCGATATAAAAGGAGGGACTTCATGATAGAGATTTTGGTCTAGTATCCGTGTTGTCACCCTTCAATAAAGAGGGTGTGTACGAAATCCCCATACCAGGAGACTACGTAGGTTACCAATTAATTCCTTATCACATGTTGTCACCCTTCAATAAAGAGGGTGTGTACGTGTTCCAAAGCAGGAGATCACGCAGTTTTAGTTTAAATCCTTTACCCGTTCCCAAACCTTGGGAATCCCATGTCTTGTGGAAAGTGTGAACTCACCTCGGTTTGCTCGGTATGCTTATCTACTTGTGCACAAATAATTCAATCAAAGCCTATAGTATGCCCGTATACAAAAAAAAATCAGTTTAGGTTTGTAGTGATTCACATGCAAACTAACATCACAGTTGTTATGGGTGAAATTCTGAGCCCATATCCTAAGAAGTATCTTGAATTATATCTTGGTTATATGATATCTGTTCACATCCGGGATGCTGATTCAGGATATTGGTAACATCCTGAATGGTATCCTCAGGATCACTAACGGATTATGTGCAGGTACGTGAGTTAGAAGCTAGCAACGTTCATGAAGACCTTTTCTACTGAAGACTCGGTCCAAGTCGTTCACATGAAGCCGTTGAAGCCGCATTGCTCGGTCTACAACGTTCACCATGGAATATTCGGAGCATCCCATGTTTATAGGAATTCTAGTTTGTATTTCGTTACTATAAATAGATGGGTATACCAGATCGAATAGGACATCACATCAACACTCACTACACTTTCACACTTGCTCTCTCGTAACTTTTACTTTCACACAAAGCATTGTAACACTTAGCGATCTGGTCAATATCCTGCACTGTATCCTGAAGTTTGAAGCAATAAGAAGAACTAGGCAGCTGCGATTGTAAGCTCCCGAGGTTTTATGCCGGCGATCTAGATTGATCAAGGGCTTTCCTCGTACATCTCGTGTCAACCCCTTTACTTTTTGCTCATTGTTTGATCGTAGATACAGCTCAATATCCTGAGCCGTATCCTGAACACTGTTTTTCTAAACAACTTAACCAACATATTTTCAACACATTTTTAGCACACTACCTCACTTAACTAATTTGATCACTTAATTGCTTCGGTAATTTTTGACCAAAACAATTTGGCGCCCACCGTGGGGCAAGTGGTGCTCTCTTTACTAAAAATTTTCGTGAAATCGCTAATCAGTTTTCTGTTTTCAAAACTTTTTGCCACATTGTTTACAATGGCCACAAGATCAAGCATGAGCTCCTCCACTGTGCCTACTACAACTTCTGCTACTACTGGTCCGGTGCTTCCACCACCTCCTCCAAGGATGCAATCTTCTTCACAACCTCAGGATATTATCCCTACTCGGAGTATTTAGGGATCTGCTCTGATTTTAGCTTCTAATGATGAAATTCTAACCTTGTTTGGAAGTGTGCAGGAACAAATGAGACAGCAACATGAAACTAATCAAATGCTGTTAAGAGAAATACAACTCTTAAAAGCTGGCTCGAGCAGATCCACCGAAGATATCGTCACTCCTCTACAACCCAGAACTTTGAACTTCAGTTCGGCTGTGTATACTGAGGATAATAGGGGGAATATTTTGCCCAGCCTTCCTCAGAATCATACTCCTGAAATACCCTCCTCGGTCAGGATGTCAACCATGAGGAGCTCAGGATATGCTTCAGGATATGGGCAGAATCCTCAGACTGGTAACGTGTCTAATAATAATAATACTCTTGCCACTAACAGTGTTGGATCTTTGCAGGATACAACTGTGACATCAGCATTGTTATGGGTGAAATTCTGAGCCCATATCCTGGAAAATATCTTGATATATATCTTGTTTATATTGTATCTGTTTACATCCGGGATGCTGACTCAGGATATTGGTAACATCCTGAATGGTATCCTCAGGATCACTAACGGATTGAATGCAGGTACGTGGGTTAGAAGCTAGCAACGTTCATGAAGACCTTTTCTACTGAAGACTCGGTCCAAGTCGTTCACAAGAAGCCTTGAAGTCGCATTACTCGGTCTACAACGTTCACATTGGAATATCCGGAGCATCCCATGTTTATAGGAATTTTAGTTTGTAATTCGTTACTATAAATAGTGGGTATATCAGATCAACTAGGACATCACAATCACACTCTCTACACTCCCAACACTTGCTCTCTCGCAACTTTCACAAAATTCATTGTAACACATAGCGATCTGATCTGTATCCTGCACTGTATCCTGAAGTTTAAAGCAATAAGAAGAACTAGGCAGCTGCGATTGTCAGCTCCCGAGGTTTTATGCCGGCGATCTAGATTGATCAAGGGCTTTCCTCGTACATCTCGTGTCATTTACTTTACCTTTTTGCTCATTGTTTGATCGTAGATACAGCTCAATATCCTGAGCCGTATCCTGAACACTGTTTTTCCAAAGAACATAACCAGCATATTTTCAACACACTTTTTAGCACACTACCTCACTTAACTAATTTGATCACTTAATTGCTTCGGTAATTTTTGACCAAAACAATTTGGCGCCCACCGTGGGGCAAGTGGTGCTCTCTTTACTAAAAATCTCGGTGAAGTCGTTAATTGGTTTTCTATTTTCAAAACTTTTTGCCACATTGTTTACAATGGCCTCAAGATCAAACATGAGCTCTTCTACTGTGTCTGCTACAACTTCTGCAACAGTTGGTTCGGTGCTTCCACCGCCTCCTCCAAGGATGCCAGCCTCTACACAATCTCAAGATGTTATCCCTACTCGGAGTGTCCAGGGATCTGCTCCTGTTTTAGCTTCTAACGATGAAATTCTAACCTTGTTTGGAAGTGTGCAGGAACAAATAAGGCAGCAACAGGAAACAAACCAAATGCTTTTAAGGGAAATACAACTCCTGAAGTCTGGCTCGAGCAGATCTGCTGAGGATAATGTCACTCCATTACATCCTAGAGTGTTGAACTTTAGTTCAGCTGTGTATGCTGAGGATAACAGGGGGAATATCGTGCCCAGCCTTCCTCAGAATCATACTCCTGAAATACCCTCCTCGGTCAGGATATCGACTGTGAGGAGCTCAGGATATGCTTCAGGATATGGGCAAAATCCTCTAACGGGTAACATATCAAATAATAATAATGCTATTACCGCTAACAGTGTTGGATCTTTGCAGGATACAACTGTAGCGTCAGAATTATCCAGGGAACTTCAGAAATTAAAGGATATGATATCCAGTGTACCTGGGGTGGTGCAGCCAATTCCTGAAGTGTCCCAGGATAGCCACAGGGTATCTCGGTTCGTGCATCCTATATGTGATGCTGAAATCCCAAAAAGATTTCAGACTCCGAACATGAAACTCTACGACGGAACCACGGATCCTGAAGAGCATATTGCCCAGTATAGGGAAAGGATGGAGATCAACCCTATCCCTCCAGATCTCAAGGAAGCCTGCTTGTGCAAGGGTTTTGGTTCAACCTTGACAGGATCGGCTTTGAAATGGCTCCTGAATGTTCCTCCACATTCTATTACATCTTTTGCTCACTTAGTAAATTTATTTAATAGTCAATTTTCTTGTAGTAGAAGCTTTGAAAAATTAACAAGTGATCTCTACAGGATAACACAAGGGCCTCAGGAATCCCTTAGGGATTATGTGAACAAATTCAGCCGGGAATCACTAGACATTCCTCATCTTGATGTTGCAACAGCTGTGCAAGCTTTCAAGATGGGGCTGCAAAAGGATTCTCAATTCTATCAAGACCTTGTAATGAACCCATGCAGGAACCTGGATGAAGCCCGGAACAGGGCTCTAAGATATATTCGGTTGGAGGATGATAGAAAAATGCAAGAAAAGATGAATACATCCTCAACATATGAATCGACTAACAGGAAATCGGAATCCTCATATAGACCATATCGCTCTAAGCCATATGGCAGAAATGATAACAAGAGAGTGAATGCTGTTGAAGACGAGGATCCTGAAGAATATCCTGAATTATCTGAATATTGTTTTTCTGTTAATATACCTGAACTAATGTATGCTATGCAGGGTTTGGGAGATAAAGCCAGGTGGCCTCGAAAGAATCAACAAAAAGCAGATTGGAAAGACAAGTCGAAATGGTGTGCTTTCCACGAAGATTTTGGACATATGACTGAGGATTGCATCGCTCTGAGGAAAGAAATCAGCTACCTTCTAAGCAAGGGATATTTGAAAGATCTCTTAGGTAGAAAGAAGAATAAGGGTCAGGATACTGCGAAGGATCCTGAGCGAGCGGCATCACCCCCCGCCGATGCAAAGATAATCAACTTCATTTCAGGAGGATCCGACATCTGTGGAACTTCGTATTCAGCAGCGAAGAGACATGCAAGGGAAGCTAAGGCCGAAAGGGGAGACAAACCTGTCAGGATGACTACCCTCACAACTGACAAAGTGATCACTTTTGATGCAGATGATAGGGATACTGTCCAGGATCCTCACCATGATGCTCTGGTAATAACCTTATATGTGGCTAACCATTTTGTACGCAGGATACTGGTTGATAATGGCAGCTCCGTCAACATAATACAACTGGAGACTCCGAAGAGAATGAATGTGTCTCCAATGGATATCACTTCGAAGTCTACTGTGCTCGTCGGTTTCAGCGGAGAAGCTAGGAACACAGTGGGAGAGATAAAGCTGCCCGTATATGTCGAAGGAGTCAACAAGATGCAACGTTTCTGTGTGATGGATTCTCTATCCTGCTATAACATCATCCTAGGAAGACCATGGATCCACGATATGAAGGCCGTTCCATCAACGTATCACCAATGCATCAAGATCCCTACCCCTTGGGGGGTTGTCAAGATCGACAGTTGTAACACCTCGAATTTTTGTGTCCAATGATGTGTTAACACGTGTCATTTGATTACACGTGGCATCCATAATAAATAAAGGACTAATTTTGACAAACCTTGAAAGTATATAAATTCGAGGGTTATAAATGTCAACAAGGGTAAATATACTGTGTAATAACCCTAAATAAATGCTTGTACCTTCAAACGAATAAATCATAAATCGTACGGAAGCGAAACGCGGAAGAAAGTGAGAGATTACGAACTACAGGGGTTAACTGTGTCAACATGTTTAATTATACCTCTGAGTGACCCTTTAACGTTCCCAAGGCTTCGTAACAGTATTATACGCTCACTAGAATATACTGTATAAATTCCGCGAAGTTCCGTTTTAAAACGAAAGAGTTATACTCGCATTCGTATAAGAAGGGTTAAAAGCGTCAACAGTGAAAGTTAAGGCTTTCCAAATAATTAATAAACTAACCGGGGACTTTATAATGCGGGTAAATAACACGAGGCCCCTATCGGTAAATAACCGAGGGCCAAACCGCAAAGTTACCCCTTCAAACCCGAAAGGTCAGGTAAATCATTACGAAAGATTTCGTTATTAATTACCGGATTCTGATAATCATTACAAAAGATTTAAAATTTCTGGAAATCTGGCCTCTCGCGACCCGCGTTAAGTAATCGCCTAAGTGTAGGCGGGTCGCGAGCCTCCTAAATTACGCGCCTGATATTTGAATATCAGGCGACCCGCATTAAACAAGCATGGAACTTCCATGCGGGTCGCGTAAAGTGCCCAGATGCAGAAAGTTGTAGTTTCTTGCCTTTTGGAGCTTGTGAACGATCATACACATAATTAATGGAGCATGGGCGCCCCCTACTCGACCCATATCCCTTAGGGACACCTGCCCATGATCCATGATCAGTATAGGCCAATGTGGAATGATCTTGGGGTTCATTTTTCACTATAAAAGGCCATGTTGTGGTTACAACATTCACACAACTCAAAACACAATTACTGATCATTCTAAGAAGCTCCCAAGCCTCCATCTCTGCTCTATAAGCAAGACTCAACTTCTGTAAGTGATCTAACCCTTTGTGGTTTCACATTTCCTTAGTAAATGGCTAAAAAACCAAACCGTCGTAAATACGGTTTGACTTTAAAATAACTCAGTAATGGATCAGTCTTATGACGAATCAAAAGTGGTTATGAGTTGGTATTTATATGGGTAATAAACCTCTAAAAGGGTTCCCCCTGATCACCACTCTAACTATGTCAAATACCGAGTCAAACGTGCGGTTAAAAAGTCAACAGAAAGCTATTTTAGCGACTTATGCATAATCTGTAATGTACATACTAAGGAACCTGATTTGATAATCATAAAACATGATAATAAGTATATAAACTTGTTTGCGCTCGTTTGAATCGATCATTTGCTATATTGAACCGGTTCGGAGCCGAATGTCGCAAAAGTTTGACTTTTGCATTGACTTCAGTTCTGACCCGTTTTAGTGAGGTATAGATATGCCTTAGGACTCTCTTAGGACCAGGTCACATGTCGGTATAAACCCCTGTGATCGGTTCATGAGTTATCCGAGTCTTTTACGCATTTCCGTTAATCGCCTAAAAGTTGACCGTAACGGCCTTTTGAAAATAAAACGAGTATTTCGGACACGTGAATGGACCAGAACCTTGCTTAGTAAATTATAAGCATGTCCGTAAAGTTTCACGTCAAACTGAGGTCTAGAATGAGAGATATGCTAATTAGCGCAAATTAAATAAACTTTTGTAATAAACAGCGCAATTAGCATAACACCTATCTAAACCAAGATTTCGTCACCAAAACTTTTACCCACTGTATTAAAATAATATTTTGGGAATTTTAAAGATTTTTAATAATTTTTACCTCGCTCATAACCTGCGGTTATGGCTACGGTTCGGTAAATACCGAATATGCCCTTTTCGGCCAAAACATGAGTTCTACAAGGTCTTTTGACCCGATTCCAGTTGCTACTGATTTTAAATAATAAATAAAGTATTTTAAGCCTTATAAGCTATTCGGGAAACTCAGATTTCCTGTAGAACTCGAAAAGCTCTTTAAAAGTCTTTAAAATGACCGAAAAGCCCCTACGGGGCATAATGTTAACTTAAACTCGTTACGGGCATCACGGAAGGTATCCCACTGATACCACAACCTATTTAAGGCATATTGACTTAGGAAATAAGCGTACGACTCTCATGGTTAACCGTTTCGCCTATTGCGCGCACGGTTCGGCTTATGAAACAAGTTTTCATAAATTAGCCGATACGGGTCAAATTATATTATTTGAACCCCAAAATCCAGAGTGTGAATCTTGAACCCATATAAAACGAGTCTCTGAACTTGTTTAGGGCAGAATCACATTCCATTCTCGGTTTTCGCCTTTTCGCCCGATTAAACCATATCTATATATATCGGAACCAACCGGTCTAGGCTACGGCCATTATAAAGACTCGTTAGGATTCTAAGAGGTTAATTAAAACCTTCGTTCCAGATTAGGAGCCCCAGTAAAAGCTATCGGTGATTTAATCTAAATTAAGGAAATATACTTGCAAAGGTAAATACTTTAACTTATTTCCCCTATATGGGCTTGGGTTACGGTATATTAATACCGCTTGATTGAGCATTATATTCTTCCACCGCTTAGGTGGTTAATTAAATAATATGCTCGGCTCATTTAAACAGTTTTGTTTCTTAAAAGCCTTTGGGGGGTTTAATGACCGTTGTTCCGGATATCCTTGGCATCATTTTACGAAATGGCCACAACCATCGACATCCCGGTGTAGGCGTACACCCGGTATATATTGTCGACATTAAATTAAAAGACGTAGCCGTTGGTTTTTATACTACGGTTTTACGCAATGTGGTGTGTCTATAAATCTTTAACCCGGCACGACCCGGGCTACTGAACGCATAAAAGAACATGTAAAACGTTCACAAGATTTTATTATAATTTTCCCAAGTTATAAAAGAGTTTGTGCCTTGTGCATTCAAATCAATTTTAATAAACATTTTCAAATGTGTCAGTTGAATGTATTTACCAGTGTAAACTGACGTATTTTCCCCAAAAAGATTAAGTGCAGGTACTATACGAAATGGGCTGGTATTAGCTTCCTAAGCATCGTACATAGTCTCGCAAACTCGATGCTGCATCTGAATGAAAAATATTTATTACTTTTGATCCGCTGTGGATATATTCAACTTCTGTAATACATTTGATATTACAACCAGAGGTTGAAATTTATATATTTATCTTAAGCTTCCGCTGTGCATTATATAATTGTGTGGTTTGACTATATTGTTGCCAACATCGTCACGGTAATCCCCCACCGGGCCCACCGGTGAGACACGTGGAAATCGGGGTGTGACAACAGTGATCAGCAGGAGGCGAAAGAATGCTACTCATCCTCGATGAAATCCTCGACCAAACCTAGTGCAGCATAGCAATTAAAGACGCGGGCCCAGGATATCGTGGAGGATCCGGAGCAGGATGTGAAGAAAATTATCCTAGACCAGGATAATCCCGATATTTCGGTGCTCGTGGGAACCAATATCCCTCAGGATATTGAAGAACAATTAATTAACTTTTTGAAATGCAGGATGTCAACGTTTGCGTGGAAGCATGAGGATATGACAGTTATATCTAAAGACATTATTACTCACAAGCTTGGAATTGACAGGTCATTCAAGCCTATATAACAAAAGAGAAGGAAATTCGCCCCTGAACGGAATGCAATTATCCAAGAGGAAGTTGAAAGATTACTGAAGTCCAGGATGATTAGAGAAGTCAAATTCCCTAGATGGCTAGCAAATGTGGTGGTGGTTCAAAAGAAGAATGGGAAGTGGAGAGTCTGTGTAGACTACACAGACCTGAACAAAGCTTGTCCAAAAGACCCATTCCCTCTGCCTCATATAGACTCGATGGTGGATGCCACTGCGGGTCATGAAATGTTGACCTTCATGGATGCGTCCTCAGGATTCCAGCAGATTCAAATGGAACCTTCGGACCAGGAGGATACTGCTTTCATGACACCAACAGGTATTTATTGTTATACTGCTATGCCTTTCGGTTTAAAAAATGCAGGTGCAACGTACCAGAGATTGGTGAATATGATGTTTAAAGACAAACTGGGGGACACCATGGAAGTGTACATTGATGATATGGTGGTCAAATCCAAGAAAGCTGAGGATCATCTTCAGGATATTAAAGGAGCATTCGATATCCTGGACCAGTATAATATGAAACTTAATCCTGCAAAGTGTCATTTTGGAGTGGGGGCAGGAAAGTTTTTAGGATACATGGTGACGAAAAGAGGGATAGAGGCAAGCCCGGAGCAGATCAAAGCTATCTTGAATATAAAGTCTCCCTCAAATATGAAGGATGTCCAACGGTTAACGGGACGAGTGGCAGCCTTAAATAGATTCATATCAAGATCCTCGGAAAAGTGTAAAGAATTCTATGATATCCTGAAAAAGAATAAAAAGTTTGAGTGGGGTGAGAAGCATGAAGCAGCCCTGCAGGATTTGAAGCAGTATCTTTGGTGCGCACCTCTATTGATGAAGCCTGAGGATGGTGAACCATTATCCTTATATCTGGCAGTATCAGGGAATGCAGTGAGTGCAGTACTCGTAAAGGATCACGAAGGTCAGCAGTATCCTGTTTATTATGTTAGCAAAAGTTTGTTAAATGCTAAAACTAGATATTCTCACCTAGAAAAACTAATACTGGCTCTAGTAATGGCATCAACAAAGCTTAGACATTATTTTGAAACACACAGGATTCATGTTAAGACTAATTATCCTGTTAAGAATGTGCTTAGGAAACCAGAAATGTCAGGCAGAATGGCTAAGTGGTCAGTAAAGTTGAGTGCTTATGATTTAGTATATGAACCTAGAAATGCCATAAAGTCTCAGGCTTTAGCTGACTTTGTGGCTGATTTTAGTAGTGACATTCAGGATGAGGTAGACCTAGAAGTTCAACAGTTAGGAGAATCCTCAGGATCCTGGACATTATATACCGATGGTGCATCTAATGTAAGAGGAGTAGGATTAGGAATACTACTAAAATCGCCACAGGGGGACATAATACCCCAGGCTGTTAGATGCGAATTCCCTGCTACTAATAATGAGGCAGAATACGAAGCCTTAATCGCAGGATTAGAATTGGCTAAGAATATGAATATTAAGAATTTGCAAGTATATGTTGATTCCTTGTTAATTACTAATCATTTTAATGGATCCTATGCAGTCAAGGGTGAGAAACTAATGGAATACCTCGGTATTCTTAAAAAATTAGCAGGATATTTCAATGTTTTTACACTTGAACAGGTACCAAGAGAGGATAACGCCGAAGCAGACGCATTGGCAAACTTAGGATCATCAATCAGGATACCAGAAGGAATCCCAATACCGATATTACATATCCTGTATCCTGCAACGGATCCTCAGCATAAGGAAGTAGCAAGTATTCAAGATCCTGAAGTGGTGTATCCTGGAGAGGATCCTAAATCCTGGACAACTCCAATTATGAGATATCTCAAGGAAGGACATATTCCCGAAGACGAAAATCCTAAGGCATTTAGGATGAAGGTATCACGATTCACTATCATAAATAATATTCTATATAAAAAATCTCTTGCAGGGCCATACTTGAGATGCTTGGAGGATCCTGAAGCCAAAGAAGTACTTCAGGATATACATGAAGGGGATTGTGGTAACCATACCGGGGGCAGGTCATTATTTTCGAAAGTGCTGAGGACAGGTTATTATTGGCCAACAATGAGAAAAGATGCTGCAGAATATGCTCGAAGATGTGATGCATGTCAGAGGCATAGTAACATATTGCATCAACCAGCTGAACCACTATATCCTGTAGCATCCCCTTGGCCGTTCATGAAATGGGGGATGGATATAGTAGGGAAGTTACCAAAAGCTCCGGGAGGAAAAGTCTTTATGCTGGCAATGACGGATTATTTCTCTAAGTGGGTTGAAGCTGAAGCATTTGTGCAAGTTAGAGACCAAGAAGTAGTATCCTTCATAAAGAGGAATATCCTGACCAGGTTTGGAGTACCAGCTGAAATTATTTGTGATAATGGGTCCCAGTTTATAAGCAAAAGGACTACTGACTTTTGCAAAAGTTGGGGAATCAAGATGATAACGTCTACTCCGGTGCATCCTCAAGCGAATGGGCAAGCTGAGTCTTCAAACAAGATAATAGTGAACAACTTAAAGAAGAGACTTGGAGCCAAAAAAGGAAGATGGGCAGAGGAATTACCCTTTGTGTTATGGGCTGACAGGACAACGGTAAAAAATGCAACCGGCCAAACCCCATTCTCCTTAGTATTCGGAGCAGAAGCAGTAATTCCAACGGAAATGGTGATACCTACTGCAAGATCTATCCTACAGAATCCTGAACAGAATCCTGAAGCCTTATGTCAAGATTTGGATACCATAGACGAAAGAAGAGACGCAGCAAGGCTAAGGATGGCAGCATATCAAAAAAGAATATCCAGAGCATATAACAAGAATATAAGGACTAGGAGATTTCAAGTGGGTGATTGGGTGCTAAGGAAGGCTTTTCAGAATACTACTAATCCTGCCGATGGCAAGTTTGCTCCAAAATGGGAAGGACCATACGAAGTTGAATCAGAAGCAGGGAAAGGAGCATACAGACTCAAGAATATGGAAGGGGATATGCTACCAAGGTCTTGGAATGTTGTACACTTAAAGCTCTATTTCAAGTAAGAATAGAATTTAATTTCTATCTCAGAATGGTATGTATCCTATCTCTTTTAAATATATATGTTTATTATCTTGAACCCAATACTGACTTAGGCATCGGAGGGGTGTTAGCCAAGCTAACACCCACCTTAGTTTACGATTGTTTTGCAGCATATGCTCCAGGATATGGTTCTAGGATGTGTACTCAGGATAACTCAGAAGATTAGAGGATTGGCCCCCTCTCTCACGTTTAAGGGATACTAATCCCTTCACATGTTTAAAGGTATTCACCTTTCTCCCGAATTGGGTTTAAACACCCCGCCTGGAGCGCAAGTTATTCAGGGATAGTTCAAGGTGGCGGGACCAGTCCATGTAAAAGTGGCTGACAATTTCGTTACTGTTGGCTATATCCTGAATTCTAAAGGTATATGAGGATTGATCACCCTCTCTCACGAAAGGGTATTTTCATACTCTCTAAGGTTTAAAGGTTTTCACCTTTCTAAGTCTTGGAGTTTATACACTCCCGCCTGTAGCGCATGAAACTCAGGGTTTATCCCCAGTATACTAAGGGTTCGTTTCAAGATATCAAGGGTTTTGCCCTGGGGTATTTGGAATTCATTCGAGTCAAAAATATGAATGCAGTTGTGTTTCTATGTTAAGTACAGGGGACATACATCATACTATTCTGAGGATGGATTCGAGTTTATAAGTATGCACTGGGGACAAGCTTATAATGAAGAATTGAAATTGATTCACTAAGAATCTCTGGTATGATCTTTCCTTTTTATTTAGACAACTAATAGGTTGTATTTTAATCAGAATATTTTTCAGGATATTTACCGGGATACATTTATAATATGTTCTGAAAAACGTTCAAACAAAACAATTTTCACAAGTGAAATTTATATCAACAACAACAATGGTAAAACCAAAAAAGGGTTATATTATTAACATAGCAAAAGATTGTGCTCTTGGCTTCGTCTCAAACCGAGACCCATCCACCAAAAGCATAGTTAGTTTCCTAACATATTTACTTAACAAATGAAGGCTTCGTCTTGGAACCCAAGATACCTCCACATTCACTTGTTAAAAGCGTTCAAAACAAACCATACTAACTGATGACCAAGGGCTTCGTCCTGAAACTCAGGATCCCTCCACCTTTGGCCATCATATTGTCTACGTGCAGGAAATTGAAATTGTTCAACAAACAAGAAAAGTAAATTGTTCAAGACATCAACCATTAAACCTAAAAAAGTGGGCTCCGGCTTAGGCATCAATATCCATCATCGCCCACTCAGCTGCCCTCACACAGCGGCATCCTCTCCTGCTTTCCCCGGCTTCTCAGCACCAGCATCCTCACCAGCATCCTGTCCAGCATCCTCACCAGCATCCGCTCCGGCATCCTTCTTGTCTCCAGCCTGATCTGCCACCTCCGCTGACTTGGAAGATTCACCGGCTTCAGATGGGAGTGGCACAGCTTTGCCTCTAAGCTCCTTCAACTTGGCCACCCAAGATTCAATTGGCCAGGATGGACAAACAAGACCTGTCTCCTTGGCCTCATAAGCCATCTTGATGCGTGCTTGTAACAGGGAGACAATAGCAGAAGTCTTGATTCCTTCCCGGAAATTGATCATGGCCTGATCATGATCCATTTGCATGGTGGCCAATTTGAGCTCGGCATCCTGAGTGACCTTTTTCAGCTTATCCTCATAGTGCCGACTCTTCGCTTCAGCAATGGCACCTTGGTCGGCAACAGTAGTTTCAAGCTGCTTGATCCTGGCTTCATGAAGTGCGACGGTACCACATGCATCATTGTACTAGTGGAGCAAATGCTGGAGGCCCTGTGCACCAATAACAGGTACGAGTTAGAATATATATATATATAATGACCAAGATATCCTATCAGGATATCCTGTTAGGATATCCGTGCAGGATATATGTGCAGGATATATATGCAGAGTATGCGTCAGGATATTACCTTGTTAAGGAAGGATGTCATTGGCTCTAAGGAATCGGTAAAGCTGAGATCGTCATAGGAGAACCCTCCTGAGCTTGGAGCACTGACCTCAAGGCCCTTCCTCTTTTTCGCTGCGGAGGCACGAGTCCTTGGGTTGGCCTTGGGAGCTGGGAGTGGCTTGGAGCTGGTGGCAGCAGGAGCCTCCTTCTTTACTATGGTTGGAGTTGGATAGCTGTCGAGTTCGTCGAGGTCTAGATAGACTGGAACTTTGCTGGAATCTGCACACAGGGAGTAAAATTCTAAACCTCTCCTAATAATATCAAATAAAAACATGTATGTACGGGATATTTTGCAGGATCCTTACCAGACATGTTTGCGCTTGAAAGAGGGCTTGGAGTTGGTGGAGACGGGTTGAAACTTCTCTCTGCCTCTGGAAGGAGTCTAATGGCGTCTATTCTTTTTTGAGAATCAGCGAGGGGAGGTGCAACTTTCCTGAAATCAGCTGCATACACAACAGAGAAAGTTGGTCAGTTCAGGATATAAAGCAGGATAAGAGGCAGGATTATCTTTAAACCCTAAATCCTACCCTTCTTCAACCATCTCATCGGATAATCCGTTCCCCCAGGGATTGAATCCCTTTTTACAAAGAAATATTTGGATTGCCAACCATCCTCATTCCTGGTGGCACGAAGTATCAATGGGTCACCAGAAGTAGAATAAAACAAGAATCGACAAGAGCCGTGGCATCTAAGTCGGTATGCTAGGGAAGGTCATGGACAGAAAGATCAGGAATGTGGTTTCTTTTGATTTGGTCAAGAACGGATAAAACACGCCAGAGCATTGGCATGGTTTGGCTGAAAGAGATTTTGGTGATATTAAAGAACTCGGTGATGAAATCTGGAAAGGGGAATTGTAGCCCTAGGGTAAAAGGGAAAGCGCTAAAGCATATCCACTCGCTGGAGACCATGTCCGACCGGATTTCCCGGTCAAACGGTCTAAACACGGTCCCTTCCGGGAAGATGCCGGAGGATTTCAAGGCAGACAGATGGGCACTATCGAAGGTACATGCTTCCTTCTCCGGTTCTTGGAGAAGGTTCTGTTGGATGAATGTGGGAGCCGAGTCGCCTGAACTGGACCTCGTTTGCCTAGGCATTTGGTCGCCTGAATTCTTGCCGGAGTAAGATAAAAGATGAATACGAAGATGAGGGAGAGAATATTACCTTTTTCCTTGTCGATTGTGGTTAAAAGAGAGATAAGGACGAGAAGATATAGGGCATGATGAGTAAATATAGGCCGGGTGGTTGAAAGCTGTCACATCAGTGGTCTTATCTTTTAATTACCTCGGCCACCGTGAAAAATGTAACCGTTAGTGCAGGATGTCAAATGGTAACATTTTTGGGGACAATTGTTATGGGTGAAATTCTGAGCCCATATCCTGGAAAATATCTTGATATATATCTTGTTTATATTGTATCTGTTTACATCCGGGATGCTGACTCAGGATATTGGTAACATCCTGAATGGTATCCTCAGGATCACTAACGGATTGAATGCAGGTACGTGGGTTAGAAGCTAGCAACGTTCATGAAGACCTTTTCTACTGAAGACTCGGTCCAAGTCGTTCACAAGAAGCCTTGAAGCCGCATTACTCGGTCTACAACGTTCACATTGGAATATTCGGAGCATCCCATGTTTATAGGAATTTTAGTTTGTAATTCGTTACTATAAATAGTGGGTATATCAGATCAACTAGGACATCACAATCACACTCTCTACACTCCCAACACTTGCTCTCTCGCAACTTTCACAAAATTCATTGTAACACATAGCGATCTGATCTGTATCCTGCACTGTATCCTGAAGTTTAAAGCAATAAGAAGAACTAGGCAGCTGCGATTGTCAGCTCCCGAGGTTTTATGCTGGCGATCTAGATTGATCAAGGGCTTTCCTCGTACATCTCGTGTCATTTACTTTACCTTTTTGCTCATTGTTTGATCGTAGATACAGCTCAATATCCTGAGCCGTATCCTGAACACTGTTTTTCCAAAGAACATAACCAGCATATTTTCAACACACTTTTTAGCACACTACCTCACTTAACTAATTTGATCACTTAATTGCTTCGGTAATTTTTGACCAAAACAAGCATTATCTAGGGAGCTTCAGAAGCTAAAGAATATGATATCCAGTGTACCTGGGGTGGTTCAGCCAATTCCTGAAGTATCCCAGGATAGCCACAGGATATCTCGGTTTGTGCATCCTATTTGTGATGCTGAAATCCCAAAAAGATTCCAAACTCCCAACATGAAGCTTTATGATGGAACCACGGATCCTGAGGAGCATATTGCCCAGTATAGGGAACGGATGGAAATCAATCCTATCCCTCCGGAACTTAAGGAAGCATGCTTATGCAAGGGTTTCGGCTCTACCTTAACAGGATCAGCCTTAAAATGGCTGTTAAACGTTCCTCCTCACTCAATTACTTCTTTTGCTCATTTGGTTAACTTATTTAATAGTCAATTTTCTTGCAGCCGGAGTTTTGAGAAATTAACCAGTGATCTTTACAGGATAACTCAAGGGCCTCAGGAATCCTTGAGGGATTATGTGAACAAGTTCAGTCGGGAGTCTTTAGACATTCCGCATCTTGATGTTGCAACAGCTGTGCAAGCTTTCAAGATGGGGCTGCAAAAAGATTCTCAATTTTACCAGGATCTTGTAATGAACCCCTGCAGGAATCTGGACGAAGCTCGTAACAGGGCATTGAGATATATCAGGATGGAGGATAATAAGAAAATGCAAGAGAGGATGAATGCATCCTCAACATATGAATCAACTAACAGGAAGTCAGAATCCTCGTACAAACCATACCACTCTAAGCCATATGGAAGAAATGATAACAAGAAAGTGAATGCTGTTGAAGATGAGGATCCTGAAGAATATCCTGAATTATCTGAATATTGCTTTTCTGTTAACATTCCTGAATTGATGTATGCCATGCAGGGTTTAGGAGAAAAGGCTAGGTGGCCTCGAAAGAATCAACAAAAAGCTGATTGGAAAGATAAGTCAAAATGGTGTGCCTTCCACGAAGATTTCGGACATGTGACTGAGGATTGTATTGCCCTAAGGAAAGAAATAAGCTATCTTCTGAGCAAGGGGTATCTGAAAGATCTCTTAGGAAGAAAGAAGAATAAGGGTCAGGATACTGACAAGGATCCTGAACGAGCAGCCTCACCTCCCGCGGATGCCAAGATAATCAACTTCATTTCAGGGGGATCCGAAATTGTGGGACTTCGTATTCGGCGGCGAAGAGACATGCAAAAGAAGCTAAGACTGAAAGGGGAGACAAACCTGTCAGGATGACTACCCTCACAACTGACAAAGTGATCACATTTGATGCTGATGACAGGGATACTATCCAGGATCCTCATCATGATGCTCTGGTAATAACGTTATATGTGGCTAACCATTTTGTACGCAGGATATTGGTTGATAATGGCAGCTCCATCAATATAATCCAACTAGAGACTCTGAAGAGAATGAATGTATCTCCGATGGATATCACTTCAAAGTCCACCGTGCTTGTTGGGTTCAGTAGAGAGGCTAGGAACACAGTGGGAGAGATAAAGTTACCAGTATATGTTGAAGGAGTCAACTCGATACAATGCTTCTGTGTGATGGATTCTCTATCCTGCTATAACATCATACTGGGAAGACCATGGATTCACGATATGAAAGTTGTGCCATCGACATATCACCAATGCATCAAGATCCCTACCCCTTGGGGAGTTATCAAAGTCGATAGTGATCAGCAGGAGGCGAAAGAATGTTACTCATCCTCGATGAAATCCTCGACCAAACCTAGTGCATCATAGCAATTAAAGATACGGGCCCAGGATATCGTGGAGGATCCGGAGCAGGATGTGAAGAAAATTATCCTGGATCAGGATAATCCTGATATCTCGGTGCTCGTAGGAGCCAATATCCCTCAGGATATTGAAGAGCAGTTAACTAACTTTTTGAAATGCAACGTTTGCATGGAAGCATGAGGATATGACAGGTATATCCAAAGACATTATCACTCACAAGCTTGAAATCGACAGGTCGTTCAAGCCTGTACAGCAAAAGAGAAGGAAGTTTGCTCCTGAACGGAACATAATTATTCAAGAAGAGGTTGAAAGACTATTGAAATCCAAGATGATCAGAGAAGTCAAATTTCCCAAATGGCTGGCAAATGTGGTAGTGGTTCAAAAGAAGAATGGGAAATGGAGAGTTTGTGTAGATTACACAGACTTGAATAAGGCTTGTCCTAAAGACCCATTTCCTCTTCCTCACATTGATGCAATGGTGGATGCTACTGCCGGGCATGAAATGTTGACCTTCATGGATGCATTCTTAGGATTTCAGCAGATTCAAATGGAACCTTCTGACCAGGAGGATACTGCCTTCATGACACCAACAGGTATTTATTGTTATACGGCTATGCCTTTTGGTTTGAAAAATGCAGGTGCAACAATATGATGTTTAAAGACAAGCTGGGGGACACCATGGAGGTATACATTGATGATATGATGGTAAAATCAAAGAAAGCCCAGGATCGCCTTCAGGATATTAAAGGAGCATTTGATATCCTGGACCAATATAACATGAAGCTAAATCCTGCTAAGTGTCATTTCGGAGTGGGGGCAGGAAAATTTCTAGGATATATGTTGACCAAAAAAGGAATAGAGGCGAGCCCGGAGCAGATTAAAGCCATCTTGGATATTAAATCACCCTCAAATATGAAAGATGTTCAACGATTAACAGGGAGAGTGGCAGCATTAAACAGATTTATTTCAAGATCCTCAGAAAAATGCAAAGAGTTTTATGATATCCTGAAAAGGAACAAGAAATTTGAATAGGGTGAGAAGCATGAAGCAGCCCTGCAGGATTTGAAGCAATATCTTTCAACTGCACCTCTACTGATGAAGCCTGAGAATGGTGAACCACTATCCCTATACCTCGCAGTATCAGGGAATGCTGTAAGTGCCGTCCTTGTAAAGGATCATGAAGGTCAGCAATATCCTGTTTATTATGTTAGTAAAAGTTTGTTAAATGCCGAAACTAGGTATTCTCATTTAGAAAAATTGATACTAGCATTAGTTATGGCATCAACGAAGCTTAGAAATTACTTTGAAACACATAGGATTCATGTTAAAACTAATTATCCTGTTAAAAATGTGCGTAGGAAACTAGAGATGTCCGGTTGGATGGCTAAGTGGTCAGTGAAGTTGAGTGCTTATGACTTAGTATATGAACCTAGAAATGCCATAAAATCTCAGGCTTTAGCTGACTTTGTGGCTGATTTCAGTAGTGACATTCAGGATGAGGTAGACCTAGAAGTCCAGCAGTTAGGAGAATCTTCAGGATCCTGGACGTTATATACTGATGGTGCATCTAATGTAAGAGGAGTAGGATTGGGAATACTACTAAAATCGCCACAGGGGGACATATTACCCCAGGCTATTAGGTGTGAATTCCCTGCTACCAATAATGAAGCAGAATACGAGGCTTTAATTGCAGGATTAGAATTGGCTAAGAATATGAGTATCAAGAATTTGCGGGTATATGTTGACTCCTTGTTAATTACTGATGTAGTGCGTGGTACGATAAATGAAGATCAAACACGTTGATTCTACGAATACCCGTGTAGTTCTTCCCCAACCCCAAAATTCAACCCAAAGGGCACGGAATTTGAAGTGAAAAATCAGTTTTCTCAAAATTCAAGTCTGAACTTTTCATTATCTTTAGCAACATATAAATAGAGACTGAAATTCGAAAATGGGCCTAAAACACACTTGGGCCAAAAACTAGAACAAAACAAAAGTCCAAAAAACCCACTAAAAACATAAAACATAAAATAACTCATGGAAATAAGTGTTTTTTGGCACGGACGATGACCCAAACCGCCGTAGGCGTTTGCAGCAAGATAGAGCTTGTTCTCACGTTCGAATCGCCTGGTCGCACGTCCCAAACGGACCCCCGTAGCCCAAGTTAGAGCCATTTTAGTGAGGCCCCTTTTGTTACGCGGTCTTGGGCCTCCAAATACAAAATAGCCCGATCTTCTACACTTGGGCCTACATCAATTACTAATCATTTTAATGGATCCTATGCAGTCAAGGGTGAGAAGTTAATCGAATACCTCGATATTCTCAAAAAATTAGCAGGATATTTCGATGTTTTTACACTTGAACAGGTACCAAGGGAGGATAATGCTGAAGCAGATGCCTTAGCAAACCTGGGATCATCGATCAGGATACCAGACGGGACCCAAATACCAATATTACATATATTGTATCCTGCAACGAATCCTCAGGATAAAGAAGTAGCAGGTATTCAGGATCCTGGAGCAGAGTATCCTGAAAAGGATCCTAAATCCTGGATGACTCCAATCATGAGATATCTCAAGGAAGGACATATCCCCGGAGATGAAAATCCTAAGGCATTTAGGATGAAGGTATCACGATTCACTATTATAAACAATGTTTTATACAAGAAATCTCTTGCAGGACCGTATTTGATGTGCTTGGAGGGTCCTGAAGCCAAAGAAGTACATTCAGGATATACATGAAGGGGATTGTGGTAACCACACTGGGGGCAGGTCATTGTTCTCCAAAGTATTAAGGACAGGATATTATTGGCCAACAATGAGGAAAGATGCTGCAAAATATGCTCGAAGATGTGATGCATGTCAAAGGCATAGTAACATACTACATCAACCAGCTGAACCACTATATCTTGTAGCGTCCCCTTGGCCGTTCATGAAATGGGGGATGAATATAGTAGGGAAGTTACCAAAAGCTCCGGGAGGAAAAGTCTTTATGCTAGCAATGACGGATTATTTCTCTAAGTGGGTTGAAGCTGAAGCATTTGTTCAAGTTAGAGACCAAGAAGTAGTATCCTTCATAAAGAGGAATATCCTGACCAGGTTTGGGGTACCAGCTGAAATCATTTGTGATAATGGGTCCCAGTTTATAAGCAAGAGGACTACTGACTTTTGCAAGAGTTGGGGAATCAAAATGATCACGTCTACTCCGGTGCATCCTCAAGCGAATGGACAAGCCGAATCTTCAAACAAGATAATTATCAATAACTTAAAGAAGAGACTTGGAGCTAAAAAAGGAAGATGGGCAGAAGAATTACCCTTTGTTTTGTGGGCTGATAGGACAACGGTAAAGAATGTGACAGG
The DNA here is from genome assembly GCF_002127325.2 of Helianthus annuus. NCBI lineage: Eukaryota > Viridiplantae > Streptophyta > Magnoliopsida > Asterales > Asteraceae > Helianthus > Helianthus annuus. The sequence goes on along the minus strand of NC_035441.2, from coordinate 19,448,997 downwards.
CCAAACCCCATTTTCCTTGGTATTTGGAACAGAAGCAATGATTCCAACAGAAATGGCGATACCTACTGCAAGATCTATCCTACAGGATCCTGAATAGAATCCTGAAGCCTTATGTCAAGATTTGGATACTATAGATGAAAAAAGGGATGCAGCAAGGCTAAGGATGGCAGCATATCAACAAAGAATATCCAGAGCATATAACAAGAATATAAGGACTAGGATATTTCGAGTTGGTGATTGGGTGCTAAGAAAGGCTTTTCAAAATACCACTAATCCTGCCGATGGCAAGCTAGCTCCAAAATGGGAAGGACCGTATGAAGTTGAGTCAGAAGCAGGGAAAGGAGCATACAGACTCAAGAATATGGAAGGGGATATGCTACCGAGATCCTGGAATGCAATACACTTAAAGCTCTATTTCAAGTAAGAATAGAATTTAATTTCTATCTCAGAATGGTATGTACTCTATCTCTTTTAAATATATTTGGTGTATTATCTTGAACCCAATACTGACTTAAGCATCGGAGGGGTGTTAGCCAGGCTAACACCCACTTTAGTTTATAGTTGTTTTGCAGCATATGCTCCAGGATATAGCTCCAGGATTCGCACTCAGGATAAATCAAAAGATTAGAGGATTGGCCCCCTCTCTCATGTTTAAGGGATCCTGATCCCTTCAAAGGTTTAAAGGTATTCACCTTTCTTTCGAATTAGGTTTAAACACCTCGCCTGGAGCGCAAGTTATCTAGGTATAGTTCAAGGTAGCGGGACCAGTTCATGTAAAAGTGGCTGACAATTTCGTTACTGTTGGCTATATCCTGGATCCTGAAGGTATATGAAGATTGATCACCCTCTCTCACAAAAGGGTATTTTCATACTCTCTAAGGTTTAAAGGTTTTTACCTTTCTAAGATTTGGAGTTTATACACTCTCGCCTGTAGCGCATGAAACTCAGGGTTTACCCCCAGTATGCTAAGGATTCATTTTAGGATATCAAGGTTTTTGCCTCGAGGTGTTTGGAATTTATTCAAGCCAAAGTATGAATACATTTGCATTTCTGTGTCATACACAGGGGACATATATTATACTATTCAAAGGTTGGATCCAAGTTTATAAGTGTGCACTGGGGACATTCCTAAGGTGGAAGATTGGAATTGACTCTCCAAGAGTCTTTGGTATGATCTCTCCTTTTTTCAAAAGACTTAAGTTTTCTGAGTTATATGATGATATCCTGACCAGGATATCTCTTAGGATACTTGTCAGGATATTCTCAGATGGTGTTCCCATAATATTTCCAAGAGTTTTCAAACAAAACAGTTTTCATAAGTAAAATTCGTATAATGAAATACAATAACAGGAATAAAGCCAAAAAAGGGTTATATTATTAACATAGCAAAAGATTGTGCTTTTGGCTTCATCTCAAACCGAGACCCATCCACCAAAAGCATGATTAGTTTTATACCATATTTACTTAACAACTGAAGGCTTCGTCTTGGAACCCAAGATACCTCCACCTTCAATTGTTAAAAGTGTTCAAAATAAACCATACTAACTGATGACCAAGGGCTTCGTCCTGAAACTCAGGATCCCTCCACCTTTGGCCATCATATTGTCTACGTGCAGGAAATTAAAATTGTTTAACAGACAAGAAAAGTAAATTGTTCAAAGGACCACAAACTATCAAACTTAAAAAAGGTGGGCTCCGGCCTAAGCATCAACATCCATCATTGCCCACTTGAATGCCCTCACACAGCGGCATCTTCTCCAACCTTCTCCGACTTCTCCGCACCAGCATCCTGAGCAGCATCCTCACCAGCATCCGTCCCAGCATCCGCTCCAGCATCCTTCTTGTCTCCAGCCTTATCCACCACCTTCGATGACTTAGAGAACTCACCAGCTTCTACAGGGAGTGGCACAGCCTTGCCTCCAAGCTCCTTCAACTTCGCCACCCAAGAGTCAACCGGCGAAGCTGGGCACACAAGGCCTGTCTCCTTGGCCTCGTAGGCCATCTTGATGCGAGCTTGTAGCAAGGAGACGATGGCAGAGGCTTTGATCCCTTCCCGGAAAGAAACCATGGCCTGTTCGTGATCCATTTCGGCGGTGGCAAGTTTGAGCTCAGCTTCTTGGGTGACCTTCTTCAGCATGCTCTCGTAGTGCCGGGACTTTGCTTCAGCAATGGCACCTTGGTCAGCAACGGTGCTTTCGAGCTGCTTGATCCTGGCTTCATGGAGTGCAGCAGTACCGCATGCGTCATTGTAAAGCTGGAGCAGATGTTGGAGGCCCTGTAAGTTGAAATTCAAATATAAGTTAATATTCGCTAACCAGAATATCCTATCAGGATATTCTATCAGGATATTCTATCAGGATATTATGCAGGATGTAGTGCCAGGATATTACCTTGTTGAGGAAGGATGTCATTGGCTCTAAGGAGTCAGAAAAGCTGAGTTCATCATAGGAGAACCCTTCGGAGCCTGGGGCACTAACTTCAGAGCCCTTCCTCTTTCTTGCTGTGGAAGCACGGGTCCTTGGATTAGCCTTAGGAGCCGGGAGTGGCTTGGAGCTGGTGGCAGCAAGTGTCTCTTTCTTGACCATGACTGGAGTAGGATAACTGTGGAGCTCGTCAAGGTCAAGGAGGATTGGAACTGTTAGGGCTGGATTTTTACAATACATGATCCTTACGTGTGATCCTAACCAGTGATCCTTGTTTCTTTGGCAGATAGTGATCCTCAGCAGAGTTCCAGGATCAGGATCACGGACCATCATAGGATCCTCATGCTAACAGTTGCTTTCGTTGAACTTAATGTCGTTTTGCAGGAATGTCTAGCAGGATCCGCTCTTAGCATCACGATCAAAGGACGCGTCTTTACAATTATAGCATGTGCTTAATCGGAGATGAACGTTGCAAAGGATATGGAAACTTGGCATGATTTAAGGGCGACAATTTAGGCTAGATTTACTTTTATTTCTAAAGGGGTAATGAGCTGATTATTAGTCTTTTTTACCTAAAATAGGTCACCTACACTTGTATATATAACACTCTTCCCCATTCGGAAGAACACACAACACAATTCTCACATGCTTAGACACTCGAAACTATAGTGATCCTTGTACTCAGCTCATTATCATCCGAAGTTGTAACCATTTTTCTTATATTGAAGTTTGGTGATCGGTAGTTGCCATCACCCGAGGTTTTTTATGCCGGAGATCATACATTGATCAAGGGCTTTTTCCTCGTATAAATCATTGTGTCTTTGCATATTTCATACTGAAGTGATCCTTTACTTTTTCGATAAACCAAGCATCATACCCCGTTTACATAGAGTTTGGTTGCATTATCCTTGTGTGATTTTTGACCAAAACAGTTTGGCGCCCACCGTGGGCAATTGGTGCTTCATTCATAAGAAAACCTTTTGTTCGAAATCATTTCAAAGAGTTACATGGCTTCACCATTGAAGAATACGTCCACAGCGATGTCTGCAGTCACCTCGTCCCAGAACACTCTGCCTCCACCACCGGCAGGATCCCAGAAAAATGCTGAGAAGAGACCAAATCCTACCTTCTCTAAACCTCCATCTTCTTCTGCTATGAATTCTTATACTCCCAGTACTAGTGACGTATTTACTTTGATTTTGCAGATGAAGGATCGTATGCAGCGGCAGGATGAAACTAATGAAAAGATCCTCAGGGAAATTGGAGATCTCAAAAGACAAAAGAGAGCGGCAGAGGATCATTCCCCACTGATGCCCAAATCCCTGAGCTTTGATACTCCAATAATCACTTCTCAGCCATCGGGAGTCCCAGACGTGCAAATTATGAGAGAATCAAGAGGATTGCACCTCGGATCGGCAGCAATGACTCAGGCATCAGGCTTTCAACCGGCAGGATCCTATCCCCAGCATATGGGATCCTTCATGAATTCAGGAGCCTATCCAGGAGCACAGCAGTTTCAAGGATCCTACTTTGTTCCGGGATCATCCCAGGGTCAAGGATCCTCCTTTGTTCCAGGATCATCCCAGGTCCAAGGATCCTTCGTTCCAGGATCATCCCAGATACCAGGATCCTTCCAGATGCCAGGATCCCTAAAAAGTTTGCAAACAGGAAGTCTAGATGTCCATCAAGGGGACTTCATTCCAATGCAGACCATTGCTTCCACTGGTCCCTCCGTTATCCCAGAATCCCAACAATATGGATTCACACCCAATGTTCCTAACTTGAACTCAATGGAAGGTAACACTTTAAATAATTATCTTACCACTAACCATGGATTCATGCAGGATACAGGTATCAATCATGCTATGGCCAGGGAGTTGCAGAAGCTAAAAGATATGATCTCAAGTGTTCCAGGGGTAGTCAAGCCTATCCCAGAAATTGCAGATGGAAGCCATAAGGTATCTCGCTTTGCACCACCAATTTGTGATGCAGAGGTACCCAAAAGGTTCCATATCCCTACTATGAAGCTGTATGATGGTACAACGGATCCTGAGGAGCACATAGCACAATACAGGGAGAGGATGGAGATCAATCCAATCCCGAAAAAGCTAAAGGAAGCATGCCTATGTAAAGGATTTGGATCCACTCTTACTGGATCAGCTCTTAAATGGCTGCTAAGTCTTCCCCCTTACTCTATTACTTCATTTGCTAATTTAGTTAATTTATTCAATAACCAATTCTCTTGTAGTAGAAAATTTGAAAGATTAACTAGTGATTTATATAGGGTAACTCAAAGTCATAAGGAATCATTAAGGGATTATATAACTAAATTCAGTAAAGAATCCTTGGACATTCCCAACTTGGATATGGCTACGGCTGTTGAAGCCTTCAAAATGGGACTGCTTAAGGATTCATTATTCTATGATGATCTTGTTATGACACCATGCAGGAATCTAGATGAAGTAAGAACTCGGGCACTCAGATTCATCCGGCTAGAGGATGACAAGAGGATCCAGGAGAGACAAGTAGGATCCTCCAAACAGGAGAAGCAAGGATCCTCCTTCAAGAACAATAAATTCAAATTACCATAGAAATGACAACCAGAATGTGCATGTTGTTGACCAAGAAGAGGATGATGAAGATTATCCTCCAATCTCTGAATATTGTTTTTCCGTTGATAATCATGAACTAATCCTTGCAATGCAGAATCTAGGAGAAAAAGCTAGGTGGCCCAGGAAGAATGATAAACCATCCGGGACTAAAGACAAGTCAAAATGGTGTGCATACCATGAGGATTTCGGGCACCTAACTGAAGAATGCATAGCTTTAAGAAAAGAAATTGGATACCTGTTAAGCAAGGGGCATCTAAAAGAATTGTTGGGAAGAAAAAAGCAAAAGACTCAGGATCCTGAAAGGATCCCTGAAAAGGCTCCAGCCCCTCCGGCGAATGCACAAGTGATCAACTTTATTTCCGGAGGATCAGACATCTGTGGTACATCCTTCTCGGCGGCCAAAAGGCATGCAAAGGAAGCAAAAATGGATAATGGAGAGAGACCTATTCAAACATCCAGTGTCTCAGAAGGAAAGACGATAACGTTTGATGAGGATGATCGCATTAACATCCAGGATCCTCATCATGATAGTTTAGTTATTACTCTCTTTATCTCTAACCATTTTGTCCGCAGGATCCTTATCGACGGAGGAAGCTCAGTGAACATTATCCAGCTTGATGTTCTGAAGAAAACGGGTATCCCAGAATCAGACATCACACCAAGATCCTCCGTGCTTGTGGGATTCAGTGGAGAAACGAAGAAAACTCTGGGGGACATCAAACTCCCAATCTACGTGGAAGGATTACATAATTATCAAAAATTCTGTGTTATTGACTGTTTATCTTGTTGCAATGTTATCCTTGGCAGGCCCTGGATACATGATATGAAAGCAGTCCCATCCACCTATCATCGATGTGTGAAACTCCCTAGCCCATGGGGGATAATCAAGATCGACAGTGATCAGCAGGAGGCTAAGGATTGTTATACCTCATCCATGAAGCCAACCTCGAAGCCAAGGGAGCAATAGCAATTACAGTATCCTCCGAGGAATGTCTTGGAGGCAAGGGAACAAGATGTGGACGAAATCCTCTTGGATCCTAGTGATCCTGAATCAAAAATCTATATCGGATCAGGGATCCTTGGCAAGATGAAAGAAGACATGATATCCTTCCTCAAAAGAAGAAAGTCTACCTTTGCATGGAAGCACGAAGATATGACAGGTATATCTAAGGATATCATTACTCATAAACTTGGCATTGACAGGTCTATCAAACCAATCCATCAAAAAAGGAGGAAGTTTGCACCAGAAAGGAATGCCATTATCCAAGAAGAGGTAGAGAGACTACTTCGAGCAGGTATGATCAGAGAGGTAAAATATCCAAAATGGTTAGCCAATGTGGTCGTTGTCCAAAAGAAAAACGGAAAGTGGAGGGTGTGTGTCGATTTCACTGATCTGAATAAGGCATGTCCCAAGGATCCTTTCCCATTACCCCACATTGACTCCATGGTGGATGCAACAGCGGGGCATGAACTGTTGACCTTTATGGATGCATCATCTGGATTCCAACAAATTCAGATGGAACCATCTGACCAAGAGGATACAGCCTTTATGACCCCAACCGGTTTGTATTGTTATATTGCCATGCCTTTTGGATTAAGAAATGCAGGTGCAACATATCAAAGGCTGGTGAATATGATGTTCAAAGATCAAATTGGACAAACTATGGAAGTATACATAGATGATATGGTAGTCAAATCAAAGAAAGCTGAGGATCACCTAAGGGATTTGGAAGAAGCATTTGATATCCTTGATAATTATAACATGAAGCTTAATCCTTCAAAATGCCACTTTGGTGTTAAGGCAGGTAAATTCCTAGGATATATGGTAACTCAGAGGGGCATTGAAGCAAGTCCGGAGCAAATTAAAGCACTGGTGAATATCAAATCCCCTGCCAATGCTAAGGATGTGCAAAGGCTAACAGGCAGGATAGCAGCTTTGAACAGGTTCATATCAAAATCCTCAGAAAAATGTAAAGAATTTTACGATATCCTAAGGAAGAACAAGAAGTTTGAATGGACTGAGAAACATGAGAATGCTTTACAAGCCCTTAAAGAATATATGTCCTCAGCACCAACATTAACAAAGCCCGAAAAAGGAGATGTGTTATCCTTATATTTGGCGGTATCCTTAACCGCTGTAAGTGCTGTCCTTGTTAAGGATCATGAAGGTACACAATATCCTATCTACTATGTAAGTAAGAGTTTACTTGATGCCGAATCCAGGTACTCACACCTCGAAAAACTTATTCTTGCATTAATCATGGCATCAACTAAGTTAAGGCATTATTTTGAAACCCATACTATTGTTGTTAGAACTAACTTTCCAATTAAGAATGTCCTCAGAAAACCAGAGATGTCAGGAAGAATGGCTAAGTGGGCAGTAAAGCTTAGTGCCCATGATATAAGATATGAGCCAAGAACAGCATTAAATCCCAAGCACTAGCTGACTTTGTGGCTGATTTCAGTAGTGATCTACAAAAAGAAGCAGAATTGGAGGTCCAGCAGCTGGATGAGACCAAGGATCCTTGGATACTACACACTGATGGATCCTCAAATGTCAAGGGCACAGGGCTCGGGATACTACTAAAATCGCCACAGGGGGACATAATACCCCACTCCATAGCTTGTGAGTTCCAAGCAACTAACAATGAGGCTGAATATGAAGCCTTAATTGCTGGCTTACAAATTGCTAAGGATATGGGGGTGAAGTATCTTAAAGTATATGTAGACTCATTATTGATCACCAATCACTTTAATGGATCCTATGCTGTTAAAGGAGAAAAACTAACCAAATATTTAGAGATAGTCAAGGAATTGGCACTCTCTTTTGTCTCTTTCAGCTTAACACAGGTACCAAGGGAGGAGAACACAGAAGCTGATGCATTGGCCAACCTAGGATCATCCTTGAAGATTCCAGAAGACATAAGTATCCCTATCATCCATATCCTGGCTCCTGCTATTGAAAATCAGGTGGCCATGGAAATAGAAGAGGATACTGCAGTGATCCCTAGTGAAGAAGCTCAGTCTTATTCAGGATCATGGATCTCACCAATCATGAGATACTTGCAATACGGGGAGATTCCGATGGGAGAAAATCCTAGAGCTTTCAGGATTAAGGTATCTCAATTCACAATTTTGAAAAATGTATTGTATAAACGATCTCTTGCAGGACCATATTTAAGATGTATCGAGGATCCTGAAATTGAAGAAGTGTTGAGAGACTTCCATGAAGGAGATTGTGGAAACCACACTGGGGGCAGAGCATTATTCTCAAGGATCCTTAGAACAGGATACTACTGGCCAACTATGAAAAGGGATGCTGTAGAATATGCTAAGAAGTGTGATCCTTGTCAAAGACACAGCAATATCCTCCATCAGCCAGCTGAATTTTTACACCCAATACCATCCTCTTGGCCATTCATGAGATGGGGAATGGATATAGTTGGCAAGCTTCCTAAAGCACCTGGTGGAAAAGTATTTATGCTTGCCATGACTGACTACTTCTCCAAATGGATAGAAGCTGAAGCTTTTTCTCAAGTCAGAGAAAAAGAAGTTATATCCTTTATCAAAAGAAACATTATAACTAGATTTGGCATTCCCTCTGAAATTGTATGTGATAATGGTTCCCAATTCATTGGAAGCAGAACCACTAACTTTTGTGACAGTTGGGGAATTAAGATGATAACATCAACACCAGTTCATCCACAAGCCAATGGTCAAGCAGAATCATCCAACAAGATCATCATCAACAATCTGAAGAAGAAGCTAGGATCCAAGAAAGGGAAATGGGCAGAGGAGTTACCTTATGTGCTATGGGCTGATAGGACAACTCCCAAGAATGCCACTGGTCAAACACCTTTCTCTTTAGTATTTGGGGTAGAAGCAGTGATCCCAACAGAGATGGTGATCCCAACTGCTAGAACAAGTACTCGTGATCCTGAAGAGAATGCTACAATCCTAGCTCAGGATTTGGATACTATTGAGGAAATCAGGGATCTGGCTAGGATAAGGATGGCAAGCTACCAACAAAGAATGGCTGGTGCTTACAACAAAAATGTTAGGATAAGGAAGTTCCAAGTCGGAGATATGGTGTTGAGAAAAGCATTCCAAAACACTATCAATCCTGCCGACGGGAAGTTAGCACCAAAGTGGGAAGGCCCTTACTTGATTGAAGCTGAAGCAGGAAAGGGGCATACAGATTGCTAACCATGGAAGGAAATTTGTTACCAAGAGCCTGGAATGCTGTTCACTTAAAGAAATACTTCATGTGAACATGATCCTTCAAGCATGTGATCCTTACATTGAAGTATCCTCGAAGGATCCCGGTGATGTCAGTGATCCTTACTCTGGTAATATCCTTATCTTAAAACTATTACATTTCCTTACTTTTTACCAAAGGATAAGGATCCTGTATCCTTCATCCTCTTCTCACGAACCATTTGAGTTATGATAGTTCAGGTATCTACAGCATATCGTCAGAGATCTTCAAAAGCAACGCAGATCCTTGGGTTCAACCCCAGTTATCCTTGGGATTATCCCCAGTTTCCGCCAGCAGCGCACGATGATCCTGATATAGTTCACGTCTTTGGGACCAGTACCCACTTCCGGGGCTGACAACCTCATCGTACTGGCTATACCCAGGATCCTACGTATAATGGTAGACGTACCATACATCCGTTCCTAAGGTTTCTAACGTTTTCACGTTAGCTAAGGTTTTGACATTTTCATGTCACTAAGTTTGGATAGTCGCCAGTAAGGGCCATACTCCAGTTTACATACGATCCTTTGGGCTTGTCCCCAGTTATCCTTTGGGCTTGTCCCCAGTTATCCTTTGGGCTTGTCCCCAGTTATCCTTTGGGCTTGTCCCCAGTGATCCTTTGGGATCATCCCCAGTTATCCTTTGGGCATGTCCCCAGTTATTATCTTTTACATTGGCCTAGTCCCAAGTTATGTTCCATTTTTCAGGTTCTCGAAGTTAAACAAATAAGGATCCTTAATCCTTATTACCTGTTAAAATTTCACTTTTGGTTATCTTGATTAAAGGTTAGGATCCTAACTTGGATCCTCAGGTATGATCCTTGACTATTCTGATTATACTGAATAACCCTTACACTTTGACAACTAAACCTATGATCCTTGAAATTGATCGCTTCAAAATTCTTCAGTGTCAGGATATTTGATCTAGGATCATATCCTAAATTTATTAAAACATGGTTTGCTCAAACTCTTGTTACTCTAACAAATATATTTCTAAAAACAACTGGAAAATAAGAGGATAAATAAAGGATAACAACACGAGATAAGCCAGAAAAATTAAAGTTATATTATTAACAAAAGGACCTTAAACCCTTTCAAAAAGTTGTCAAAATTGCCAACCCACATTTCTACCAGCAAAACGTGGCCCGTCCACATGGGTTGGCAAAGGGTGTCCATTGTCTGTGCGGTCTTAGCAGGTGCAGGAAATTAAAGGCGGCAGGATCACAAAGGCTTCATCCCCCAAACAGAGGATCCCTCCACCATTTGCGATCCTACCTATTGTCCAAAGGATCCATGATCCTTAACCCTAAAAACTATTGTTCAAAGTTACAGACCATCAATTGTTTCAAACATCAACAACCATGAAAACCACTACCAAACCTAAAAAATTGGGCTCCGGCCTAGTCTCAAAATATCCATCATCGCCCAATCCAGCAGCTTAAACCTTCGCTGCTCCATCACCACCAGCTTCTCCACCCTGATCCATGCCAGCATCACCACCTTCAAGCATAGGGATATCCTCAGCTTCATCATCATCCTCCAATTCCGCCAGCCTTGCCTTCCAACCCTCCACATCCCATGAGCTCTTGTCGAAGGCAGGATCCTGAGCCTCCGCAGCCATCTGCAATTGTATCTTATACATAGCAATTGCGGCAGAGACCTTGGCATCCTGGGTGATCTCCTGCTTTTCGCCATCCATGTTGATCAGCATTTGAGCAGCCTCATCCTTTGTAGCCCGGAGCTCCTTCTCAAGATCAGCTATCTTAAGATCCTTCAACACGCCCATTTGTTGAAGGTCGGCGATTTGGCTTTCCTGATCTTCGACATGGCCAAGGTAGGTCTCTACTTCAGCAAGTTTCTGCAAAAAGGGAAAAAGGTAAGATCAGGACCAGGTGATCCTCAAAGAAACAGAATATACAGACAGGATACTCAGGTAGGATAGCAAACAGGGGCAATGATCCTTACTTCATTTACATAATCAAGAAACTGCTGGCGGAGCAGGGGAAATCCTTGGAGATCCTCAGAAGTCTTTCTCTTCTTCCCCTTACCCCTAACAGGTGCTTTAGGGGCCGAAGCAGAGGGACTGGCAACAGAAGTCTTCTTTCTTGAAGACTTGACATTGGCAAGTTCATCAATCCCGAACTTGGAGGCAGACTTGGCAGACTTAGCAGATTTCCCAGCGCCTACACAATCAAAACAAGATAAGTTTCCTAACTAATTTAACAGTCTTGCATAGAACTTACTTTTTGGTAAGGATACTCACTTGACATTGTGGCAGATGCGGAGGATACTTCTTGTGAATCTTGGATGGTGACTTGAAAACTTCTGGTCTCAGGATCAAGCTTCTTGAAAGCTAGAACCCTCTCTCTTGCAGCAGGGGTTAACTTGAGATGAGCAATGGAGATAGCTGCACAATAAACAAAAAACAAAGAAGACATTAGTGATCCTCATCATAAGAGACAAGTCTGATAGTGATCCTTCCAGGATCCTCTATCCTACCATGAGTGGCCCACTCCTTGGGCAGATCCTTCCTATTAGGGATGGTATCCCTCCTAATAAAGAAGAATCGTCGCTTCCAATTTGTATCATTCTTGGTGACCTTAAAAACAGGGTGATCCTCCCCAGCTTTCCGTTTCAACAAGTATCGACAGGAACCAAACGTGGTAAGATCATATAGCTCAGCCAGCTCCGACATCCCTAAGTCAATCCCCTCCTGCTCGATGATCCTCTCAAGGGTATACAGAACCCTCCAGATCATCGTCATGGCTTGGATATAAGACATGCCGGTCAGGGAAAAGAAGGATTGGGTAAAGGCTGGAAAAGGATACGAATATCCTATGGTAAACGGAGTTGCAGGAAAGGCCACCCAGGTGTCGGAAACAAAATCGCTTAAAGCGGTGGAAGTGAATGACTTGAAGTTAGCATCCGCCGGAAAACAGTGACGGATCCTATCAACATGAGCATCGGTGAAGCAGCATCTCTCGGTAGGAGAGTCTTTAATAATCCCTTGACCTTTCAAGGGGCTATTCCTCTGGTGATCCTTGTGAGGAGAGTTCCGGAGCAACATATTCGCGGAAGAATAGAAAGAGAAAGGAAAACAGAGTAAGAGAGGGAAAGAAAAGAAGAAGAATACCTGATCGATCTTTCGGACGAGATTATAAAGGGAGTAGCTCTTAAATTTAAATGCAAATTGATCCTAACTATATCTCCTATTTATAATGATGATCTGCAGGATTGTCACATCTATGACGTAAGGGTTGCAACGGCTAGTTCGAGATTAACGGCTAGTTATCCGAGTTGTTCGTTGCAGATAAGATCAAAGCAAAATATAACTCATTTAATTACAAAATCACTCCTTATATTTTGGGGGCAATTGTTAGGGCTGGATTTTTACAATACATGATCCTTACGTGTGATCCTAACCAGTGATCCTTGTTTCTTTGGCAGATAGTGATCCTCAGCAGAGTTCCAGGATCAGGATCACGGACCATCATAGGATCCTCATGCTAACAGTTGCTTTCGTTGAACTTAATGTCGTTTTGCAGGAATGTCTAGCAGGATCCGCTCTTAGCATCACGATCAAAGGACGCGTCTTTACAATTATAGCATGTGCTTAATCGGAGATGAACGTTGCAAAGGATATGGAAACTTGGCATGATTTAAGGGCGACAATTTAGGCTAGATTTACTTTTATTTCTAAAGGGGTAATGAGCTGATTATTAGTCTTTTTACCTAAAATAGGTCACCTACACTTGTATATATAACACTCTTCCCCATTCGGAAGAACACACAACACAATTCTCACACGCTTAGACACTCGAAACTATAGTGATCCTTGTACTCAGCTCATTATCATCCGAAGTTGTAACCATTTTTCTTATATTGAAGTTTGGTGATCGGTAGTTGCCATCACCCGAGGTTTTTTATGCCGGAGATCATACATTGATCAAGGGCTTTTTCCTCGTATAAATCATTGTGTCTTTGCATATTTCATACTGAAGTGATCCTTTACTTTTTCGATAAACCAAGCATCATACCCCGTTTACATAGAGTTTGGTTGCATTATCCTTGTGTGATTTTTGACCAAAACAGGAACTTTGCTGGAATCTGCACACAGGGAGTAAAATTCTTTCCTAAATATTTCAAATAAAAGCATGTATGCAGGATATTGTACAGGATCCTTACCAGACATGTTTACACTGGAAAGAGGGCTTGGAGATGGTGGAGATGGGTTGAAACTTCTTTCAGCTTTGGGAAGGAGTCTGATAGCGTCAATCCTCTTCTGTGATTCAGCAAGGGGAGGTGCAAGCTTCCTAAAATCAGCTGTGTACAAGAAAACAACAAAGTCAGTTCAAGATATGCGGCAGGATATAAGACAGGATCATCCTAAAACCCTAGGTCCTACCCTTTTTCAACCATTTCACCGGATAATTCGCTCCACCAGGGATTGAATCTCTTTTTACAAAAAAGAATTTGGATTTCCATTCCTCTTCATTCCTGGTGGCTCGGAGGATTAATGGGTCACTGGAAGTAGAGTAAAACAAAAATCGACAAGAGCCATGACATCTAAGCCGGTATGCTAAAGGAAGGTCATGAACAGAAAGATCAGGGATGTGGTTATTCTTGATTTGATCAAGAACAGACAGGACCCGCCAAAGCATTGGCATTGTTTGACTAAAAGAAATCTTGGTGAGGTTAAAAAACTCGATGATAAACTCAGAGAAAGGAAATTGTAACCCTAAGGTAAAGGGAAAAGCATTGAAGCATAGCCATTCATCAGAAACCATATCTGATCGGATTTCCCGATCAAATGGCCGGAACACCGTCCCTTTTGGGAAGATGCCGGAGGTTTTAAGGGCTGACAAGTGTGCACCATCGAAGGTGCATATTTCTTTCTCCGGATCTTGGAGAATATTCTGGTGGATAAACGTGGGAGCAGAATCGCCGGAGCTGGATCTTGTCTGCCTTGCCATATTGTCACCGGAATATTGAGTAGAATGAGGGAGGAAGATGGAGTTGAGAGAGAAAATATTTACCTTTTTTCTCTTCGGTGATGGTTAAAAGAAGATGAGCATGAGAAGATATAGGGAGCAATGAGTAAATATAGACTGAACGGTTACAAGCAGTCACATCATGGGTCTTATCTCTTAATTGCCTCGTTCTCCGGAAAAAATATAACCGTTAGTGCCAGGATACTAACCGGTAACATTTTTTGGGGACAATTGTTATGGGTGAAATTCTGAGCCCATATCCTAAGAAGTATCTTGAATTATATCTTGGTTATATGATATCTGTTCACATCTGGGATGCTGATTCAGGATATTGGTAACATCCTGAATGGTATCCTCAGGATCACTAATGGATTATGTGCAGGTACGTGAGTTAGAAGCTAGCAACGTTCATGAAGACCTTTTCTACTGAAGACTCGATCCAAGTCGTTCACATGAAGCCGTTGAAGCCGCATTACTCGGTCTACAACGTTCACTATGGAATATTCGGAGCATCCCATGTTTATAGGAATTCTAGTTTGTATTTCGTTACTATAAATAGATGGGTATACCAGATCGAATAGGACATCACATCAACACTCACTACACTTTCACACTTGCTCTCTCGCAACTTTTACTTTCACACAAAGCATTGTAACACTTAGCGATCTGGTCAATATCCTGCACTGTATCCCGAAGTTTGAAGCAATAAGAAGAACTAGGCAGCTGCGATTGTCAGCTCCCGAGGTTTTATGCCGGCGATCTAGATTGATCAAGGGCTTTCCTCGTACATCTCGTGTCAACCCCTTTACTTTTTGCTCATTGTTTGATCGTAGATACAGCTCAATATCTGAGCCGTATCCTAAACACTGTTTTTCTAAACAACTTAACCAACATATTTTCAACACATTTTTTAGCACACTACCTCACTTAACTAATTTGATCACTTAATTGCTTCGGTAATTTTTGACCAAAACAACAGTAATATCACAGAGTGTGCTTAGGCAATAATTATCATGTACACATAAACAGTTAATCAAATTCATACAACTCATGCTTCACATAATTGAGTTCTCAGTCTATTCTAACATAGTTATCAATTAACAGGCTTAACATACTTAACAGACTTAACAGAGTTAACAGACTTAACTTAACAGAGTTAACAGACTTAACTTAACAGAGTTAATAGACTTAACTTAATAGAGTTACTGTGTCAGAACATTCGACGAAATCCCTTTTTGGCGAAAACCCTTTTTGGCGAAATCCCTTGTGGCGAAAACCCTTCAGGCGACGAAATCCCTTGGGCGACGAAATCCCAAAGGGTTTTCGTCGTCACAGTGTTTTCGTCGTCACAGTGTTTTCGTCAGGGTAGTGATTTCGTCGGGGTGGTGATTTCATCAATAACAGTTACGTGCTACGGCAACCCTAATCATCACTAACAGTTACGAATCACAGAAACCCTAATTGCAAACTTTTAGACAACCATAATCATTAATTCTAGCCACGAATCAGATCATTGACATCCTGTTACAATACATCGGTAACATAATGAAAACGACCATCCATCCAGATTAGTTAACGAATCATTCAAATAGGTTTAACAATATTACAAGATCCTCTTCCCTATCCATGAACATATATTCTCAAATCACAGAACTTTATTAATCAGATATATACACATATGCAGACATGTAATGATCTATCAAAAAGTCATGCTCAATAAACAACAGTACGAACTAACCGAAATAGAAAGAACGATGGATTGATCGCTAGAGAAAGCTTGGGGAAATCAATAATGTCGTCGCACAGAGAGAGAGAGACTCTTGCGTTTGATCACTGATCATCTACGCAACCCAATATGCTAAATACGTAACTGATATGATGTTGGGCCCTTACTAGGCTTCGACGAAGACATGGGCCGGCGAAATCACCTGATTTCGTCGTGAGGGTTATGGAGAAAACCCAATGGTTTTAGTCGGCAGGCTTACGGCGAAAACACTGGTTTTCGTCGAGCATGTTTATGGCGAAAACCCCTTTTGGTTTTCGTCATGCACATTAAAATATATAATACATCACATACTTCACAAAATCCATTTAAACATTTAACAAATTAACACTAAACAGTAATTTACAATCAGATAACAAGGTGCACACAAAAGAACACAACGACTTAAAAAACGCAGTTGCGAGGAAAGACCTTGAAAACTCGGGTTGTCACAAATCAGTTCGACCCATGACCACTCTAACCATTCCAGACAGCAAGTTCCATATCTAAGAAATCTAACGACCTGCGAGCACGCAACACGTATGTCAGACAACGCTGGTGAGTTCATAGTTTTACGAAAACGTTAGTTACCAAGTATTTAGTTCAGTTCATTGATAATAATGTTGATAATAACTCGAGTACCGTACAAGATGGCTACCAGATTGTTTTGCCCGTCCCTAATGCCCCCTATCTGAGCATTGGTCATGATTAAGGTCATTAGTTCACGCCCGTCCTCTCAGGTACGGTGTGAGGTTGCCAAGCCTAATAGCGCTATCAACTAATACCCCGTTACCTCTCAGGTAACTATTCGGTATATTATGGGACTTAAAGTGATAGGAAAGGAGTGTATTATCTAACATCCCAGTTTTACCCAAAAGGCCTATTCCTCTCAGGAATACCCATTTGACTGTTACACCCACCGGGACGCATGCTCAAGAGGAATGAACTCACCTTTGGTTTGCTCGGTAAGATTAGTTACTTTGTTTAACAGTTGATTAAGCACGTCCTAACATGGGTACAGATAACAATCAGTTTCATGTGCATACATACTACATATCTCACGTACGATTAATTCACATATTACTTAATCACATACCACACAATTTAATATATAAGTAACACCTATATAGTTCAAGTCATAACAATTAACATGTCAGCCTAACATCATCAAGTAGTCTCTTAGCATGTAATCAGTTCATAAGCCAATTCACCTCATGATTTCATATGTACAAGTCACATAACAGTTAATTCTTTGATACCCGAAAGTGTGTAACAGTCAAATTAATGATCCCCTTTTTACTTGTGCGGCCCAATAACATGCCATCAACGAAGTATGTGCGAGTGTGTGTGGCCATCGAAGCCCAGCCCACACTGATTGTGCGGCTGCCTCCTTCCCCGAAACAGTTGCGGCCCATGTGAAATTAGATGGGTCTTTTTGCTTATGCAGCCCGGTTACTCACATAAGGCCCAATTAAGTTTGCATGCCATCAGTTCAACTCATTAGCCCAAAGCAGATTTGTATGTTATCAGTTCAATTTCACCAATTGTCATAATCATTCTAATCAATATTCAGTTTAATCTAGCGTAATCATCATCAAGTAACCTTGAAATCATGAGCTAATTCTTGTTACACATCATTATTTAATCGCACATAACAGTTTCTTCATATCATCATGGTAACCCATCTATCCTACAATCATATAACAATTTCTATATATGAACATATCATGCCATCATCATCGAATCATTACTTCATGCAGATTCTTGATTTATACTAATCAGTATTAGAATCACGATGATCATTATGGTATTATACACGTAGCACTCATCATAAGAACAATCAGATCATTACCCAAACACCCAGATTAGCATAACAACTTATGTTTATCGGCCCTAAGTTATTAAGCATGTCTACTCCATAAAGTTCTATCACCACTAACAGAATGTGTATTAACCAAAACAAATCAATAACAATGGAGTACCTATGCTAAATCAATAATCACGCTTACCACAAGATACAGGAAGTTGAGGATATTAAAAAGAATCGATGAAAGAGGAGAGCTTCATAGTGAAGAAGGTTGTTGCCTCAAGTAAAAGAAGTTAGGGTTTCTTTGAAAATTGTGTACAATAATAACTAATGGTAATTAATCCATTATTTAATGTGCCGCTAATGGGGGGGATCCGGGCTCGGGTTGGGCTTATGATTGGGCTAGTGGTAGCCCATGTGACGCAAGGAGTGTACGACTAGGCTTAACGAACTGTCGAACAACTTACAATCGTAAAATAATAACAATCTCATATAGCCATCATGTGTTTAACGTAACATATGCTCGGTTAGTACGTAGTGAGACATAATATATAACCATGCAAGCTAGAAGTCAAGAAATCAAGAGATACTAACCTTGAAAGTTCGGGTTGTCACATCATCCCCAACTTGAAAGAAATTTTGTCCCGAAATTTGATAAGCAAATTCCAGAGGAGTGAAATGATAAATCAAGATGAATGCGGATTTCCTCATGTGCCACAATAGCCACGATTAGCCATGCTGGAACCAATAAAAAATCAGTTGTGTTTTTTAAACTAGTACGAATATATGACACAACGCATGGTGCTTAGAAGTTACATGTAAGGAATGATAAACATAACAATGCATGTGCAAAACATCTGGAGGGGCACCTACTTTTTAGTAGACTAGTTCAGAAGGGACAGTGTTTGGTGGAACAACTGATAGAGCAAACCATGGACACACGTAACATATTGTGAACCATAAGGGACCAAAACGCCAACAATGTGTCCATCGTCAGAGACGTATACAATGCGTAACTAAGATAAAAAATGATAAGAAAGTCGGCGAGACTCCAATGCAGGTTCTAGAAAAGATTTTCATTCTAAAAGGTTTTACAAAAAATCTTAAACTCCAATGAACAAAAAGTGTTGTATGACGAGTAGTGGCGGAGCTTGAATAAAAAAATATGTGGGGCCGAACTCTTAAAAGTCCAATATTTTACACTAAAAAAAGATTTTTGGAAATTTCGGTAAAATCCACCAAAAACCACGACCACTTAGGATGAGTAAGTAAGAATATGTAGTTCAAAGTAACAAATAAAGTTTTTGATAAAGCATAGTCTAGAATAACAAATAAAGTTTTTGATAAAGCATAGTCTAGAATAAAGTTTTTGTACATACATCACGTGATGTCATATGGATCGTGTGCCTTTGTTAATGATTACCTCAATTACTATCATGTCAACGTACCCATCATACGACCCAATATAGTTTGACGAATACCAACTCATACAACTTGTATACATTACACTATTACAATAGTCGTATAATGTTCTACTAGTCTAACACATTATACGCCCCCATATGATCTTTTTCATCGTATCATACAACCCGCATAACATCCCGCTTGCCCCCTTCTCCTCTCCCTCTTCGGTACAGTCAACTGCCTCGCTCCTTTCCTATTTTTCTTAAACTCGAATCCAAAGTATCAATGAATGAGTGGAGTCTGTATAACATATCAGTGGTGTTATATTAGGCTACTCGGTATGGTTGATGGAGAATGGGCCTCCACGTCAGCGCCAGTAGGATGGGGTAAAGAGGATGGACTTAAGGCAATGAGGAATGTGCCTAAGACATATATGTATATGTTGTATGTATATGTGTGTGTGAAAAGAAGATGAACAAACTTTTGTCGTTTACCTCCCGTCCCAATCGTCCCACCCCTGACGTTTTAGACGGCGGCGAACCACCCGGGACGGTGTTTGGGAGCGTCGCGTCGTCGGGCTGGACGACCCTACACCAAGTGCGGCCACCACCTATTGTTAAAACCCAAACTAAAGGCCAAAAGTTACGATTACGAAGAAAAAGCAACTAGACAAAATCCCCTACTTTTATGTATATTACTTCTACCAAGAAAATAAATAAAAGAGTTTATCCAAACTAAGACGAAACTCCTCCTATTTATGTTACAGCCATACAGTTTCCATACATTCATGTCCCCCTCTCACAATTCTCTCTTTCTCGAAATTAAACTAGCCACATAGATCATCATTAGTTTCATAACTATATATTGTACTCTTATCTTCATCTTCAAGATCGCCCAAACAAACAAACCCTTATTTTAATTTCACTTTTCAATCTGATTTTTCATATTTTACCAAACTACCCTTATCTTGTTCATCACTTCCAAAACCCATCATGAACACACAACTTTTCGGTTCAAAAATGGCTTCAATACCTGCAATTTCACAATCCCAACTCCTTTTAAAGAAAACCCAATTCATATCCACCCCTAAAACATCTTTTTTCACCATACCCATCTCAAAACCTAACAAAAGTTTGAATCTTTATGGGTTAAAGTTCAAGAAACCGGTGGCGGCGACAGCGGAGACGGCGGCAGCGGCGGAGGAGAAGGGGAAGAAGAGGTATCCAGGTGAGGGAAAAGGGTTTGTGGAGGAGATGAGGTTTGTGGCTATGAAGTTGCATACAAAAGATCAAGCTAAAGAAGGGGAGAAAGAGGCTCAAGAAAAGCCTTTGCCTAAATGGGAACCTAGTGTTGATGGGTACTTGAAGTTTTTGGTGGATAGTAAGTTGGTTTATGATACTCTTGAGAAGATTGTTGATAAGGCTGATTACCCTGAGTGTAAGTTTTTGTTTTTATTTGAAGTTTTTTGTTGCATAATTGACTTATAATTTTAAAAAGATTGTGATTATTGGTTATTAATTGAAAAGGGTATCTAATAGTCATGCTTTTTGTGAGTTGTTAGGCTAGGGGTCGTGGTTTAAATCCCCTTGGGGCTTTATTACGCCACGTCAGATCTACATCAGCGTCATGTTACACAGGGGGCTGCCCCGTCCTTTAGCTTGCATGCAATGGTTTAAAGCCACCTGTTAAACAAAATAAAAAAAATTAAAGCGAAAAATATTTGATTGGTTGAAAAGAATAGGCCCCATCTGCTTTTCCCTTTAACGCTCGTTACTGCAATGGCGAGGCTTCAATGCCCCCCCTCCCTTTGGTGTGCAGGGGATGGGGTGGGGGCGCTAACGATGACGCTGAGGTGGCCAGGGGCGGTATACCACAGACCTTGGCCTTAGTGATAGAATTCTAGAAATCCTAAATAGGCTATTTATGTTTAGTTTGTACTTTTAACAATGAATTGAATTATGATGATTATTGGTGATTTGTAGACCCTATTATATTAGGTGAAAGATTGTGACTATAAGCTTTTGTTTTTGAGTGTTTTATTGGATTTTGAGTTATTGTTGATTGAAGAGGGTGTAAAATAGTCATGCTTTTTGTGAGTTGTTGATGCTAGAAATGTCTACATAGGTTCTAGTTTTCTACTTTTAGTAATGATTTGAATTGAATTGAGATGATTTGATGTTTGTAGATCCTTCTTTACTTTAGTCACATAGATAGTTCTACAAGATTAGGTGAAATATTTGTTTGTAAGATGTTTTTTTCACACTAGTTTCAAGCTAGGTAGTCAAAGGGGTGAGCCTGTCACAATGCAAAGCGCTTAAAAAGTGAGGGCTTTTCTACGTAAGGCGCTAGTTTTAAACATGCTATTTTTATGGGTTTTAGCTTGTTCTAGGCTGGTTCCGGACTTCCAGGACATTTTTAGATGTTTCATTCCGGTTTTTGCAGAATTTGGCCGAAATTTGCGCATGTGCGCCTTGATGGACTCAAGGCGTTATTGCCGCGCTGCGCGTCTAGGCGAGCGCCTTCACGCCTTGTGCACGTTTTCGCTAAACAGGTTTTAACATAGTTTTAACTTGTCTCCCTTTCGTAGCCATCTCCCTTATTGTAGGATGAGAAAACCAAAACTTATTTTTTTTTTTTTTTGAATTTGATTTAAAAGGAAAACATATTAGGTGTTCTAAATATTTGTAGAATGGTATTAACTTGTTAGTGTTTAAAGCCTGGTACATATTTCTATTTTTATTACTATTATTGTGTCCTATTGTCTCGGGATTGTGCTTTTATGACTTTGTGTTCTTAGGCGAGCCCTTTGCGCTTTGAGTGCGCGACTACCTAGGTCGTTTTCCCGTAATAATTAATAAATACTAAAAATAAGACATGGTAATTTTTCTTAATTTTTATTTTTAACCATTTACAAAACGGACCAAGTGTCATACCTGTTAGCTGTTAGGGACTATATATATTCGGTGAAAGCGTTGTATCATGTGAAAGCGTGTAAGTTATATGTATATATTCGGTGTTCATATTTAAAATGTTTTTCTTGTGATCTCTACCACATGTGTTTTACTTTTAGAAGTTAGAGACGTGTTTTGACTTTTGCGGTCAAAGAAGTTTTTAGGATCTACTTAAAATAAGTTTGGTTTGGAATCAAGATTTTTGGCCTTGTTTAGTGATGATGATTTGTAATCATTTAAAAAAAATAAAACATTTTAGTCAAGAAGTGTATAGAATCAACTCAAGCGGATCTGACCCGTTTTGACCCCAAAACTACCCATTTTGACCCGTTAGCCATCTTGTCTGAGCTCTCTTAATATTTTTGTTTTTGTGCTATTTTGTTGCAGATGCTGAATTTAGGAACACTGGATTGGAACGTGCCGAAAGTTTGGCTAAAGATCTGGCCTGGTTCAAAGAACAGGGCTATTCTATACCCGAACCTTCATCTCCCGGGCTCAACTATTCGGCTTATGTTGAAGAGTTATCAAAGAAAGATCCACAAGCATTCATTTGTCATTTTTATAACACCTACTTCGCTCACTCTGCTGGTGGTCGGATGATAGGGAAAAAGGTCAGTAAACCTCGTTTCTTGTAGGAAGTTAATCATGTGGTTCGTAGTTCGTAGGGTCTCTCTTAGCTTTTTGTGAGGTTCATATGGCCCATTTACAAGGTTCTGTGGTCCTTTGGAGATTCTTTTATTTATGGACTTATACTGAAAAGTAATAAGCTTTTTTTTATTCTTTTCGGGGTGGGGGTAACGGGCGGGTCAACGCGTATGACCTTTTTGCATTTTACAAATAGTTATTATGTAATAAAATTATATTGTTATAATTGTAGCCTAGGGGAAGGGTCAAATGAAAACCACTAGTTATCGCGAAAACTCGAAAACTAACTAAAAAAGCCTAAAAAACATACCAATTTTTTTTATTTTTTTTTGCATACCAATTTTCGCTATTTATATTATATAAAAAAAAATTTTTTTCAAAAAAAAAAAAAGATAAAATTTGTAGTGCACCCATGTGAATTATTACACATGTACACTACAATTTTTTTTTGAATTTTTTTTATATAAAAAAACTAGCGATTTTTATAAAAAAATTGAAAAAAAAAAATTTGTGTGTTTTTTAGGCTTTTTTAGTTAGTTTTCGAGTTTTCGCAATAAATGTGGTTTTCATTTGAACCATCCCCTTGTAGCCTAATCTTTTAAATATAAAAAGATAGGAGGTCTATACATTTATAAATATATTTCAGCGTTTACCCATATCGGCAAATGGTTTGTATACCCAAATAGTGATTTTGGTTCACCAAGGCTCTTTGGCTTGTTGAGAATCAAACAATAAGAAAAGAAAGCAAAATAGAGTAAAGTACATGTTTGGTCTATGTGGTTTACAAAAATTTTGGATTTGGTTCCTAGCTTTCCAAAAGTACACGAATGGTCCCTGTGGTTTGCACTTTGTAACACATTTAGTCTCCCGCCAACAAATCTAAAGGTTTTAGCATATCCAAGTTAGGGACTAAATGCGTTACAAAGTGCAAACCACATGGACCATCCATGTACTTTTGGAAAAGGATGGGGACCAAATCCAAAATTTTGATAAATCACAGGGACCATCCGTGTTCATTACTCAAGAAACTACATAGGGAAGAGTGAATTACAAAAATCGTCCTTTATGTATGTCACTTATTGCAAACTGTGTCCTTTGTCTTCAATAATTACAGAAAACATACTCGATGTTTGCAAACCCTTGCAAGTTATGTCCTTTAGCCCTAACTCAGTTAATTTTTTGTGGTTAAATCTGACCAAATGGACCCCACATGAGGGTATTTTGGTCATTTTACTCTCATGTGGGGTCCATTTGATAAGATTTAACCACAAAAATACCCTCATGTGGGGTCCATTTGGTCAGATTTAACTACAAAATTTTAACTAAGCTTGGGCTAAAGGACATAACTTGCAAGGGTTTGCAAACACCGAGTACGTTTTCTGTAATTATTGAAGGCAAAGGATACAGTTTTCAATAAGTGACATACATAAAGGACGGTTTTTGTAATTTACTCCATAGGGAATGAGTGGAATATGTTGGATGAATCGAAGGTCGCCATAATGTATTTTTAACGGTTACAACTTTCTAAATCTTTTTATTACAAATCTTTTTATTAGGTTTGTGTTATGATAAATTACGAACAGTTTATTTTATCATGTTGTAAGGCATCCATTATATATAAAAGGTTTTTAACGGACATAACTGACCGACGCTCTTTCATATGCGCAATTGTTCATATATCACACGTTCAAATTGCAGGTAGCCGAGATGATATTGAATGGCAAGGAGTTGGAGTTCTACAAATGGGATGGTGATCTTAAACAACTTTTACAAAATGTTAGGGACAAGTTGAATAAGGTTGCCGAGGTAAGACGCTTTTCAGTATTTGACTTTCGCGTAAAAAAGTCAACTTTTGTCGTATACCAGTTAAAGTCATAATTTTTAACGCGTTTGTTATGATATAACCAGAACTGGACTAGAGAAGAGAAGAACCATTGTCTTGAAGAAACGGAGAAATCATTCAAATTCTCGGGGGAAATTCTTCGATTGATATTATCTTGAATGTGTTAGTAAACTTGAAATGTTTACGGGTCGTAATATTTCCCGCTTCCTGATGTATCGTTACTGTTTTGTGCATAATTTGTGCTTTATATCGAACGTTGTACACGAAAGTGAAGAAAACATGTGCTCCATCTTCCTTAATGACATGCTTCTTTATAGTAGTCTTTATATTGTGTTATGAGAGCACTTATTACTAAGGGGCTCTTTGATAACTTCTGAATGGTTAAGTGCGGTTAAGTGTTGAACCCGTAAGAGGTCTGAACCATTAAGTGCTGAACCAGTAAGAGCTGGTGTAATGCTTAACCATTCAGAGGCAAATGTCTGACCAATTCAGACTCAGTATACTGCTTAACCATTTAGAGGCAAATGTCTGAACCATTCATACATTTGTTCGTGAAACAAACAGTCTGAACCGTTAAGTGCTGAACCAGTAAGAGGTCTGAAACATTAAGAGCCCCTTTAAGAGAAAAGAACCAACCTAGTATTTGGCTTGTGCATTCTAAAATTTACGTATAATAAAATAATAACTTATAACTCATGTTTCTAGTATTTGAAGTTGTAATAGTACATAGATACGGCTTAGATATGTGTTTTAAAAATGATTATATCTTATTTACTAATGTAAATAATTTTAAGTAATTAAATTAAAAAAATGTAAACTGAGTCTCACAATGAGGTCTACTAAAATGTCATTAAAAAAATAAAATTTATAGAAGTTATTCATGTGAAACAGATGATTTGTATATTCATTCCTAACCAAAAAAACACATGGTAAAAATTAGGTATGTACTAACTAGTCAAAATTCTCAAACATCATATCATAGGAGACCAAAAAACACATGGTATAGATGAGATATGATAACGTTAGGTATGTACTAACTAGTCAAAAGGCACTCGCCATGATAAACGTGGCCAAACAAAATATATTTTGTGAAATGCACCAATAACTTTTCTTTTGAACGACAAAATTGGATAACTAACGAACCACTGGAGCATCATGCCATGAGTAGAACCATCCGATCATATCCATCTCCACTAGCCATAATGGCTATACATCAATTTAGGAGGAAATCCAATAAATATGAGAAAACCCCTTTATAAAAATTGAACTCGAGACCTATTAGTACCATATCCTTATCTCACCCCTAATATATCATTAACGTATAAGGCATGGGCATGCACCAATAACTTTTATCTACTAAATTCTAATATATAGTTGCCTACTAACGCTAGTGTATAGGTAAGAATAATATTCATATTTTATTACATGTTTAACTATATCATTTGATGTTATTAGATGGAGGACCTATCTGCTAGACACTTATATAACGGATGAGACTCTTAACAAATTAACGAATAAGGTAAAATAATTGTAGACAAAGTTATACTAACAAACTGTAGTGTGGTAGAATTAATTCTATTATAGTATTTTAGAAATGCTCCAAGTTGTTTTCACTAGAATTCATTCATGATTAAAAGCTTTTGATGTATATCTTATAAATCAATCTTTTATTTTTTATTTTGATGATATTAGTATAGTTTATAATAGTTTATAATAGTTAATAATGCATCAAGTGGTATAAAACAAATTTTAAAATAGAAAAAAAAATGATATATTTTAATCAATCCGACTTGTTTTAATCCAAATTGATTACACCACATACCTAATACACCTACGCGCCCATCTTGTTACCTCTATTTAACGCTCGCTTCATATGGTTAGTAGTTTCGTATGCACAAGAATTCTTAATTTCACACATTCCAAATGTAGCGATAGTTAGGGATTGAAGTTCTACAAATAAAATGGTGATATCTCCTTCATCTTGTAATATGTTATGAACAAGTTGAATAAAGATGCTAAAGTAAGACTATAACATTTGGCTTTCAACTAAAAAAGTCAACATGCATTTTGTGTACAACAAATACGATGGTATAGTTATGGGTTGTGTCCACGTTTATCCTCCGAACTCGACCACAATCAGGGGCGGACTTAGGTAGCGGGTTGAGTTGGCGGGTGCCCCTTTGAAATTTTTTTGAGTGTATTTTATAGGGCAAAATCCCGATCGCACCTCTTGAAAATTTGGTTGAACCACTCGTTCGCACCCCCAGAAAATAATTTTTGGATCAGCCATTGACCACAATTTGTACAAAGTGAAATGATTGGCTTGTTTTAGTTCTTGAGTGTTTAAAATACGTGTTTAAAAATCACTCAACACAATTTTCGAATACGTGCAAACTGGGTGTGGGAGGCTATGGCGACTACGATCACTACAGTGGCGAATGAGACGCTAGGGGTCACAACAGGAAAGACTAGTGGGCATAAGGAGTCCTAGTGGTGGAACGAAGACGTGCATACCAAAATAAAGGATAAGCAACAGAGTTTTAGAGATCTTTTGAGGTGCATAGATGAGGAGGAATGACTAAGGGTGAAGGAGATTTACAAGAAGGCAAAAAGAGAAGCGAAAAAGGCGGTGACCAAGGCAAAAAACACAGCCTACAAACAAATGTATGGACGTTTGGAAACAAAAGAGGGGGAGCAAGATATGTTCAAGATTTCCAAAGCTAGGGAGCGAAGAAGACAAGATCTAGGAGTAGTAAAGTTTATCAAAGGAGAGGATGGACGTGTTTTAGTCAAGGAACATGACATTAAGTTGAGAGGGCAAACCTACATCCATAATCTTTTCAACGACGGTAGGGCATACCAACAAGTTAGTAGCAATCCCATGACTCAAATGCGACAACAAAATAATTGCTACTGCAGGAGGATCACACATGAAGAAGTAAGGATAACACTTAGGAAGACGGGAAGAGGCAAGACAGTGGGTTTGGACAACATACTGATTGAGGTGTGGAAGTGTTTGGGGGAAGAAGGAGTCCGATGGTTAACGCTTTTGTTCAATCGTATTTTCAAGACTGAAAAAATGCCAGATCAGTGGAGGAGTAGTGTCGTGGTGCCATTATACAATAATAACGGAGACGCTCAGTGTTGTGGGAACTACAGAGGAATCAAACTTCTAAGTCACACTATGAAGCTTTGGGAGAGGGTAATTGAAAATAGAATTAGAAGAGAAACTCAGGTTTCAGTAAACCATTTTAGATTCATGAAAGGGAGGTCAACTACAGAAGCGATACATATTCTAAGGAGATTGATGGAAAAATATAGAGCGAAGAAGCAAGATTTACATATGGTGTTTATCGACCTTGAAAAGGGATATGACACTGTCCGACGACAACTGATTTGGGATAGTTTGGAGGGTCGAGGTATACCTGGGAAGTATATAGACATAATTAAGGATACATACGATAGAACGGAAACTGGGGTCCGCACGCCTGTAGGGGATACAAACTTTTTTTCTGTGGAGGTAGGACTCCACCAAGGGTCAGCGTTGAGCCCTTTTCTTTTTGTGGTTGTCTTGGATGAGTTGTCCAAGTTGATTCAGGAGACAGTTCCCTGGTGCATGCTTTTTGCAGACGATATTGTGTTGATTGTAGAGACTAAATAGTGCCTGAACGCGAGGGTAGAGGAGTGGCACGTAGCTTTAGAAGGCAAGGGCCTAAGGATTAGTTGATCTAAGACTGAGTATCTACACTGTGATTTCAGTAGTGTAGCCGATGACGATGACACCCAAATCACCATTGAGGATCAATTGGTCCCGCAGGCAACTAAATTTAAGTATTTGGGGTCGTTTGTACAAAGAGACGGGGACATAGATAGTGATATAACCCACCGCATATAAGCTGGCTGGTGTAGATGAAGGGCAGCCAATGGGGTATTGTGCGATAGGAGGTTTCCAACGAAACTAAAGGGGAAATTTTACAAGGTAGCAGTTAGGCCCACTATGCTATATGGAACAGACTGTTGGGCTATCAAGAAGTCACAAGCGCGCAAGATGGAGGTAGCAGAGATGAGGATGCTGAGGTGGATGTGTGGACACACGAGGTTAGATCGGATAAGAAATGAGGTTTTTAGAAAAAGATTAGGTGTGGCTAGTATATCGGATAAGGTTAAGGAGGGGAGATTGAGATGGTTTGGGCATGTGAAGCAGAGGCAAACGACGACACCAGTTAGAGTAGTGGAAACTCTTACTGTGGAGGGGAGGAGAAGAAGATGCAGACCCAAACTGACTTGGGATGAGAAGATTAGGCATGATTTACTAAAGTTGCATATTTCTGAGGACATGGTCCAAGATAGGACTTCATGGAGGCGTAGGATTAGGGTTAAGGACTTCTAGAGGATATTGCAGTAAGGTCTTAAGTGGTTTTTAGGGATGTAGGTCTTTCTTATTCTTAAAGTGACTTTACCGGTGATTGCCTTCTGGTGTTTATGTCCAAATGATGTTGTATGCTATTATATGTGATTTACATTATATTGTGTCACTCTGATCACTTTCTTGGTATTGGTGGCTTCCTATTTATATTATATTATGTCCAAATGATGTTGTATGCTATTTCTATATTGTCTGACTTGGTGTGTTGGCATGTTGTTCGTTTTGGAGCCGAGGGTCTCTCTGGAAGTAGCCTTTCTATCCCTAGGGATAGAGGTAAGGTCTGTCTACATCTCACCCTCCCCAGACACTGTAAGTAGCTTTGCTATTTGTGGGATTTACTGGGTATAGTTGTTGTTGTTGTATAGGTGTGGAATAATCAGATTGAATGTTGAAGGTCAAATAAAGTTGTAATAATATAAGTGAAACAAAAGAAAAATATACGAGTATAAACTTGTTTTGTAATACCCAAAGTCCAAAGTTATGTCTTTGTTGGCCTGTTATGTCTTTGTTGGCCCAACAAGTACATAATAAACAACTTAAAACAAAGATGGAAGATGCAAGTTCTATGTTTGTGGGCCCAAATGTGTCAATTGGACCCAAGAATTATTTTATAGGGCTGTGAATGAGGGTTTAAGCAAAGTCGGTCGAGATTTTTTCTAATAAAATACAGTAAAAAATCTTTTAAGGGGGCGCCCGCCCACCTAAGGCTCCACTTGGGTACGCCCCTGATTGTGGGTACTAAATATCAAAGTAGAGAGTACACCTTCTAAAATATGTGTTGAACGAAACTAATAAATTGTTAAGACTAATTTAACCAATCCAATTGATAACTAGGAAGGTGAGAGGCCCATGTCTAATCTTTTAATTTAAAACATTGCCGGATCCATGTTCATCGTATGACTCACCTAAGGTGTTACAAACTCGAATCATAGTGACTCGTGTGTTTTAGAATGGTCTGGCAAACCTCACTAAGATGATAAGATCCCAAGGGTGGGGTATTTGAAATATTTTAGTAAGATAGCACGTCGATCACGAGATGTTTTGTTAAACAAAACATTACCTTACCATGCATACCATTTTTTTAACACGACACATCTTTATTCATCATTACACTTTTTATTCGTAATAATAAGATAATTAGTTACTAAACGTAAACACAAACACCCCTTGATTTCGTTACACTAAGCAATAGAAGTATGATTAAAAGAAACAATAATCCCCTTGAGTTTAGCTTCAAGAAGTACAGTCTACAAATACAACTTAACAACTTTAAGAGTTTGAATACAAAATCGAAATTAATTAAACAAAACATACTCAATGTTTAGTTGGAACACCACCACTAGGCGGTGTAAGATGGCGGCGGTTTATAGTTGCTAGTCAACAACAAACAAAACAAACAAACCTGATATACCGAACATCATTTCAAGTACTTTCTATTCGTCGGCGGTGCTCATGAATCCGCCTGCATATCCTGCCCCATTGCAACCACCACAAAGGATCTCCTTTTTACCTCTACATATCATGCAAACATAACTTGTTAAGAAAGAACCATTTGTTATATACTCATGTGTTATCACACGAGTATGTCGTTTATATAAATTTGGGTATGAAATATTATGAACTTTTCTTAGACCATGTGTAGTGGGGGCGTTTTTTTTAAAAAAAAATTCAAAAAAAAACGCCCGAAAACGCCCAACGCACCATTACATGGGGCGTTATATTTAAAAATTTTTGAAAAAAATGGTGAACGGCGTTTTATATAAAACGCTCAAGAACTCTGCCATGTTTGACTTGAAGGGGCATGTGGCCAATGGGATGTCTCCATTGTTTGACTAGCCTGTTCGCTTTTTTTATTTTTATTTTTTCAAATGATTGAATGGGGGTTATTGGCATAATGCCCCACTACGCCACTTTTGCTATAATGCCCCAACGCTGACTAGGATGCCACGTGTCGGATAATGCCCCATGGTAGGGGCATTATACAAACTTACCACTACACATGGTCTTAGGGTTAATATCATAAAAAACCAGTATACTTTCTTATTTTTCACAAAAGAGTCCCTCAACATGTCAAAAAACACGAAAAGGTCCTTCAACAACATAATTTTGTTGTATTAAAGTACTTAAACTTCTCTAGAATGTATATAATAGTGATGATTGTTACACCTTAAGATAGTCAAAACTTTATAAAGTGACATTCAACTCTTTGCAAAAATACACACACACACACACACATTTTGACCAATTTAGTGAGTAACGAGTCAATTTAAAATATATTTTAGAAGCACACGCAAAATTATGTCGGGTTGGTTCGTGTTTCTTTGACATGTTCAGTGACCATAATATGCGAAAATTGTGTTGAGTGATTTTTCAAGAAAGTTAAGAGCATATGATGGTTTTTTTATATTAACTCTTTTTCTTACTAAAAATTAAAAAAAAAATCAACAAATATAAGAATAATAAATCTGCAAAAATAAAAATAATATGAATAAATATGAGAATTATAAACCTGCAGAGCCAACACAATCCACCAGCTTTGAACCTTCCACCGAAGTGATCTTCTGTGTTCACTCCAGTTCCTTCGCATTGCTTACATACTATTTTCCCTAATGTCACACAAAAATGGCAAAAATGTAAATACCACTCTCCCTTCCAAGAAGAGTCTATGATCGACTTTTTACAGTCAGACAAATGACTTTTTATGGTGAAATTCGATGACAATTTTATAGTCGTAACGAAGAAAGTTGAAGCCAAATCCAATCATACAAAAAAGTTGAGTGTTTAATGAAGTTTTGGGGCTAGAAAACTAAAACCGGATGCGGAAAATCAAAATGCAAAGTAATATAGTTTGACCTTTTAAAATCAATAGTTGAAAATGAGGTCATTCACATAGTTGTTAGCTTACCGTTTCCCTCACAAGATTCACAAACCAAGCTCTTGTTAGTCGTGGTGGTCTTTGCACCATCGGAAGACGCCTGATAAACAAAAGGTCAAAGTCAAAGTCAAAGTCAAAGTCAAAGTCAAAGTCAAAAACCAGAATACAAAACTAAGATGCATTTTCTCATATATTGCAGGTGCTTATGATGAATCTAACGTATCGGTACATTTTGACTGGAAAGAAGTCTTACCTTGACTTCCAAAGCTTGAAATCTTTCCAATTTTGACTTCTGATTAGTCAAAACGTTGATTAAAGTCAGTCTTGGAGCGTTTCCACCAATTAGCCCTGCAACGTTATCATCAATCAAATGCTACATCCTTCTAAACATTTTTCAAATAATTATTTTCATACCTATACACAAAAATTATGTGTATAAACACATATACACCAAGGGTTCTTTAACACGGTACCAATGTGATAATCGCATAAACCCGCACACATAGTGCTTTATATGTTATCAATAAAGCGGGTATATAACCCTCTCTTTCTCTCTCACTGTATATTATTTCGTCAGCACTACGTACAAATGCTTACAGATGTCAGAAATGTTAACTCCTTTGATTTGATGGAGTTTTCTTTCAGTTCGCGCTGATTCTTGAATGTGCCCCTATATATACAACCCCATATAGGATCAAGATCAAGGGAAAACCCTTCCGAGTTGTGAGAACTTAGAGAACCCGGCCTTCCCGTGCGAGTTTATCCCCATTTTTTTTCACACCCCTAGATTAAAATATTTGAAAAGACTGCCGTAAAAAATATTTAAAAAAAAATAATTAGAAGTGGTGTTTTTTGGCCCCTTACAGCAGCCGTAAAAAGCTGATGACATAAGCATGACATCACTTTTGAAAAAGTTGGTTCTTTTAGGATTTTTGGTAAAGTTTTTTTGAAAAAACCTTTCGTAAGGACGAGTTCTCTAAGTTCTCACAACTCGTATAAGTTTTCATTTTACCCTAACCCTTATATATATATACTTATCGTCATTTGTTCTTTTGCAAAGTGTTCAATAATGGGTCATATGATAGCTCATACCAACACAAACTCAAAAACACATGTGGAGGTGTTTAAATGTGCATTCTTATTGTCACTTCCAACATCAGATAATATTAAATTGATTGAAGTTAAACCAAATTCACATTTATTCTTGAAAATTGGCACTTTCACCTCTCTTTAAAGTTAATAGTTTTCTTCCTAAATTATTCAAGATTAAAACCAGAATTCTTATGTATATAACATAACACCATAATATAAATACCACCCAAGTCAAAATAATTAATTTTACAGGATGTTATGTAATGGGATTGAATAACTAACTTAAAACTTATGTATTCAAATTATATAATTCTAAACTCAGACAACTTATTTCACTTACAAATAATCACATAACAATTAGTAATCAACAATCTTGAATACCCCTTATCCACATTCAAACACCACATATACATACAACATATATATATTATACATATAGAGATAGGAAAAATACCTGGTTTACTAGGGGAACTGGAGGAGGTAAGAGGGGTACAATTCAAAACAGTGGACATTTTTGCAGAGATATTTTTAGGATAAAAAGTGTGATGAATTTCAAGATTTTGATGGGTATGGAAAAAAGATGGCCTGCAAAATCTTGAATTTAAAACAACTTGAGGTTCCCATTCACCTCTTGTAAGAGATAAGGCCCTTCTTTGGAGATAATTTTGTTGTTTACCAGAATTACCCCTGGATATTTTCAATATTTGTTTTTTTGTCACATTTCATAAACCAAACCCTTAAACCCATAAAGATCACCAAGTAATCAATATCATTCGTTGGTTTCTGGTTACACCATTTGCAGTTGTTTTTATATCGCTGTCTCCAAAGCTCTGTATGTGAAAAAATCACCATCCCTCACAAGGGAGGCCACAGTACGAAAATCGGCGTAGACCTGTAAACGAACTGAATTTTTAGTGGACTATTAGTTTACAGTGTCATGACTGAACATAAACGAGCAAGAACATGTTTCTTTTCTTAACGAACGAATATGAACAAGAAAATATTGTTTGTTTATATGTTTGTGTTTGGTTGTTTGTTTTATTAAACTTAAATGGACGAACATAAATATCCCGTCACTCATATTTATTTGGTTCACTAAGGGGAATTGACCTGTAATAATCTCACCTAGACCTTATTGGCCATTAATAATCCCAGCTTAGAATATTCCCCCCCCCCACCAGTCCCATCTTTCAGCTATTTTTCCTACAATGGTCCCCCGTTAAAAAAAAACTTAACGGAGTTAAGCTTTTTTCCAAATTACAAACAAATTTTTTAGGGCTTTTGATCAGAACGATGATACGAGTCCATTGATGTAAAACTTACTTCGAAATGGTGCTCCTACAAGGGCTTTCAGCTATTCTTTCAGCTATTTTTCCTACAATGGTCCCCCACCAGCTATTTTTCAGCTATTTTGAGGCAAGTTTTACATCCATCGGGTATCCATAGGCGAAAGGTGAGACTGGTGGGGGGGAAATATTCTGAGGTGGGATTATTAATGACCAATAATCCTGAAAAAGCTATACTTTTGCAAGTTAGATTTGTTTAGGTGATTAATTGTGGAATTTATGTGGAAATTCTTAATAGGAATTTGAATTTTGAAGGGATTGAATTCGATATTTGGAATCTAAAGAAATCGGCATTTGTTACTTGACCCATCACCTTTCGATCGCACAATCGCCACTAACGGTCAACCACCGCCATCACTGGCCACTGACGATGACGGGTAATGGGACAATGGCGGTGGTGTTAGGAGGGTGGCGGATGCTATAAAAGTAAGTGATCGGAGACTCTATATACTTTGTTTGTGGACTTTCTGTGTTATGGGGTAGGAATTTTCTAGGAGCCGAGCTATACTCAACTCGGGCTTGGGCATGAAAGCATACGATTCAGCTCGGCTCGAATTGAAATTGTTTGTGGGCTAGTGACTAGAGTAACCTATCAAAGGGGACTGTGCTAAACAAATTGGGCCCATTGAACTAGGGATGGGAATCAAACCCGAACCCGATGGGTAAACTCGAAACCCGACACATTTGGGATGGGTTTGGGGTCGGTTAATCGGGTTTGGGAATAGTTTTTTTTTTTTTTTTTTTTTTTTTTTTTGCGGGTTTGGGACGGGTTTGGGATTTAGTGATATACCCGTTTACCCGACTCAATTACCCGATAACGTGTACCCGTTTACCCGATTGTATACCTGATATAATTTCTTTTATATTATTAATATGTATATATATGATACATCCATTTTTTAAACATATAGGTATTCTATTCCGTATACATTGTAGTTATTTGATATATATTTTTATAATAACAATACAAGTTACCCGATAGATACCCAATGGGTTTTGAGATGAGTATACCAAACGAGTAATCTTCTTAAATTAACGGGTTTACCTGAAACCCGCGGGTATACCCGATACCCGATGGATATTTACCCGCTAGAAACCCGACGGGTTTGGGACAAGCTTATTTTTGGATTACCTAAACCCGTCCCAAACCCGACCTATTGCCATCCCTGTAAGAATAAATAAATAATATATTTATTTATATATGGCCATTATAATCATTTACATTATATGGATCAAAATATATAACAATCCATTAAATAATTAGTTGGTAATTGTTGATGGGCCTTATTACCATTATTAACTAATTAGGGTTTCCTCCTGGGTGCATATATAAGGAGACTTATGTTGAGGTTCTAGGGTTAGACACATAACCTAACTAATTCACATAACATCAATCGACCTCCTCTCTACAGCCGATTTCCCTTTATCGGTTTCTCATACCACCATCATTAGATTGCACCCTAAGGAGGAACCAGACCAAACTGAC
The DNA here is from genome assembly GCF_002127325.2 of Helianthus annuus. NCBI lineage: Eukaryota > Viridiplantae > Streptophyta > Magnoliopsida > Asterales > Asteraceae > Helianthus > Helianthus annuus. The sequence continues at coordinate 19,413,077 of NC_035441.2, read as the reverse complement.
AACTATGTCAAACACTGTTGCTACATCTCCATCTGGATTCTCTGCTGGCTTGTGCTGATGCAATCAGGTATGTTTTCATGTTTTCCATTATGTCCAAACAGAACTGATCCAACATGTGGTATCAGAGCATATGTTGATTAGTCAGTTCTGTTTTCGTATCCATTAATTCTGGGATTGAAATCTGGAAAACGGAATTTTGAAAGCCTAATTAAATTCATAGCCGGTTTCGAGTCACATAACCCGAGTCCACTGTTTCGCGGAAAAAGAATGTTTTAATGACTCGGAATCATAATCGTAAATCTTAACTGTCCGAAATCTGTATAAAACTCTTAAAAATTCAGGTTTCGGGTTCCAGAATTATTATTTTATTTATTAGGGTTCTTCATGTTCTTAGTGAAATTCGAATAAATTCCTTTTATTTTGGAATGAATTAAGGATTAGAAGGTGTTTTTCCTGTATTTGATTAATTTTTATCCCTTAAGATTTCGAAAAATCTGTTAATGTTATTAGATATAATTTTCGAAATTATTGGATAAATATAAAATATCTTTTTAAAATAGGAAATAAAATATACCAAATCCCTTAAAATTCGAATTTCAAACTTATCACACAATCAGCTGATTAACAGGAAGTTTCGAGATCCCTTTAACGAGCCGAGACCAAGATCTCGACTCGAGACCATAAGGTCTCTACTCGAAATCATAAGTGTTCTCAAATATTCATAACTCGAGACAACGATTTCGACTCGAGACCACAGGGTCTCGACTCGAGACCACCAAAGTTTCGACTAGGGGCTTAAATCTGTACAACTCGAGACAAAGGTCTCGACTCGAGACCATAAGGTCATAACTCGAGACCATAAGGTTGCGACTCGAGACCATAAAGGTCACAACTCGAGACCATGGTTGCGACTCGAGACCTCATAAGGAGTCGAGATCTCATAATTCACAGCAGTCGAGACCATGATTACGACTCGAGACACTGAGGTTGCGACTCGAGACCATTAATGAGTCGAGACCTCATAATGTTATAAGCTGAGTCGAGACTTGACTCGAGATCTCACTCGAGACCTCATAACTAAGTCGAGATCTGACTCGAAACTTCATTATTTTCGGCTGTTTAATGTGAACTAAGATTTAGCTCGGGGCTCCGCCCCGAACCCCATGCGGGGGCACGCTGCCCCTCTGCAACCCCAGCGCTAACAGGTGGTTTGCTACTAAATAATTGGTTTTTGTAAATACTTAGTTAATTAATAAGGATCAAATAATGTTTTACAAAACCAAAATGGCTTAACTTGAATGAGCTTCTGATGTATCACTTCTGGCCAAAGCTGATTTGATGCATCTATTTATTGTTCAAGTATTATAAAAGCTATGTTGAGTATGCATTACAAACGTGAAATGTCTTAATTCTGGCCAAAGCTGATTTAATTCATTTATGATTAGCATGCTTGACAAGTGCATAACTAAAGTGATTGTCTCATTTCTGGCCAAAGCTGATTTGTCACGATTACTTTGCACACATGCTTAAATGATTACACTTCTGGCCAAAGCTGATTTGTCTTCGTTTAAGTAGAATTTTAAATAAGTCTATTATTTTGATGTTAGTAATAGACATATCACAACCTCTTCACACAATGATCCTTATATTAATGATCCTTAATTAATTTTTATGATCATTTCGTCTGCCTTATTCTTAGTACACATAATTTTTTACTCACTATAATTTTCTTGAATAAATCTATATCTCATCCACTCTAATTCCTAAATCTAATATGTTTTGCTTAAAGTCTCTATAAAAATTAGCTCTTAAATTAAATCCTTGATTATCTCTTAAGACACGATAATCGTATTGCTCTCTTCTGATAAGGCACTACAGAAGAAAAGTAGAGCATGCTGATTAGGATAAATCGAACATGATGTCTCTTATGATAATCAAGAACTCTCTAACATAACTTCTATCACTAAAGTTATTCCAGATTAAGTCTTTTCTAAGACTAATCTATAATTGTGGAATAATCACAAGAGCTCCTAAGATGCGTGCCTTCATTTAAAATTATAAATTATAAAGCTAAGTGGTATATGTGAATACATAACAATGTACAATACCATGACCCATAAAATTAAGGGCTTACGCATGGAAATAAGTACATTTTCCAGTACATTACATACTAAGATTTTCATTTGTACAATTTGATGCCTTATAAATCAACTATAACACTCAAAAATACCAAAGTATAACGAGTGTGTTGATAAGCAACATATGTACAAAGAAATAAATGTTTGAAACTGGAAAATAAGATGTTATTCACCTTACAACCACTAAAACCTTAAGAGAGGATTGTTCTAAGGTCCATAGACAAATTACAAGTGCTAATTCCAACTTTAAGGTTCTTCAAGGGAAAATCTCACTGCATAATTATGCCATTAGACTAGACATAAGCAACGAGACTATCCATTATTCTAAAGAACAGTTGGATAAATTAATTAGATAGTCACTTAATAATGATATTTAAGTCTGATAATTTTAATATTCCAATTAACACATGATTAGTTGACTCTAGTTTTAAGCGTTTCCTTACCAGAAGTCAACAAATAACTAACGTGAGAGTTAGTGACAAAATTAAATGTTAAGACTATAAGAACCATAATAAGCAGTCTTCTAATAACGCTATTCGATACCTTACATATTCTAAAGATTAATCAGAATACAGTGTCATTACTTAGGCTATGTTATGAGGATTGTGAGGTTTGCATAGTCAACATAAAGTCACACTTATCTTAAACTCTCCTCTTATTTGTTCTAAATATCTGGATAGAAACATTACTAAGATGAAACTAGATGATACCTTACTTTTTCACAACTTTTGTCATCATGCAAATGAGAATTTGACAAAAGGAAAATGAGACTTATAAATTTCATCCATTATAACCAAAATTCATGAGAAATCATGACATGGTTAATGAGGATGATTTTTTCATTTAATCTCATTCTAAGTGATTTTAAATCATGACGTTAAAGCCCTAAAATATGACTTGGCTTAAGGAATAAGCATGGGTCCATCATAAGTCATTCATTGACATTCGTGGAACTTATTCCAAATGGAATATTCAGACATAATTCATTTATCATTTAACAGACTATCAACTTGTATCTAAATTTTGTCGCATATGCTCATGGTCTTAGAAGAAATCTATTCATATATATACTTAATAAGATTTCTATTAAAAATGTCCCTAAAGTTTCTTATGATATCTGGACATTAAAGAAGTCAAATAAAGTCTAACGTATATGTGATAGGTTCCCACGTCACATAGCTCATTGAAACTTCTCTTGTAGCATTCTAGAGATATTAAAGATCAGTGGGAGCATTAAGTGTCTTAATAATAACTTGCAACAATTGCAAGAGGCGGGGGAGTGAAAAATTTTACATTACCTAAATTTACACCTCTTGTATAAGACACCGCTCCATCACGACACTGTTCTATCAAAACTTGTCTCATTAAAATCTAATGCTACTCTTACAAAAGTTTCATTGTTGCTTAATTGTGGGCACATTTAGATTTCTTACCTAAACTAACATAATCCTCAACAAGAGAAATCACAACGACTAACGTCATTAACTTGTTTCTCTATTAGAATTTGTTGGTCGTTAAATATTGACCCTAAGCATGCTGAGTTCCTAAAGTTTTCTAAGGTTAGTGGGAGCAGTCAAAGTCCTTATCATGATTTGTAAGGAATACAAGAGGCGGGGGGAAGAGTGTCATTAAATTTCACTCCGAATTTAACTCCGATTACACCTCTTGTACACCATACTGCACCAACTCTTACAAAACTTAGAATGAAAATGATAGCAACCTAACCAAGAGCTAATCCATAAAGCTGAAACTTTTAAAACCCAATAATCAACTCAGGAGGTCATCTAGGTTTAAAAACCTACTAACTTTGATGATTACGTAACCTCCCTAACTGAAGTTGAAATGGATTTTGGAAATGTTTACTGATCCTATCTCTTAACATCAAGCCATTAGCGTAAATTAATCATCTGAATGGAATAAAACAGTTTTCTAGTAAAACTGATTTTATGTGTTCGTGTAACGTTTGGGATTTGATTGAATTACCTAAGAGTGTTCATAACTAAACCAAATCCTGATATAAGCGTTAAGACACTAAGAAGCATGATTGATTGTCAAAGGTTATACTTAGGAAGAGATAAATTATCAAAGATTTCTTTGAGGATCATCACTGTTCTAGTAGCTTATAATGGTTTAAAGCTACATTAGATGAACATTAAAAACAATTTTCCCTAACAAATGGCTGACACATTTACATGTTCATGAGATAACAACCTAAAGTTTCAAACTGAAGGTTAAAGAACACTTTATTTGTAAGCCAATAATATCCATGTATGGGTTAATGCAAACATCATAATGTGATGAAAAACTAACGTAATTATTTTCATCAAGAATCAAGTGGATTAATGAACCTACCTCAAAATGAGTGGGAGCAACTAAGATAAACTTGTCTATATAGATGATATTCTTTTGACAAGTATATGTTACATAAGTCAAAGCATTGTTAACACAAACTTTGATATATAGATCTCAGAGATGTCTCTTATGTAATAGATATCATAATGTACCGAGATAGACCCAATGGGACATTAGTTTCGTTCCATAAGTTTAACATTAAATGGGTCCTTACATATGTAACAAAATACTGCTCTCCTTTAGAGGATAATAGGACAAATGAAATTATTTCCTTATGCTTCATTAATTGGAAGCCTTATGTAAGTCTAAGTCTATACTCGTTTAGATATTACTCACATTGCAACACACTAGATATGTCTAGATTAATGTGAAGCATCTAATGGAGTATTACAATATCTTTAAAAGAAACGAGAGACTATACTTTAAAGAAGAAGTGAGAATTAAAACCGGTTTATTACTTTAACTTTGTGATATTCAAAGATTACAAAATGTAATTTTGGGTATATCTTTATGTCAGCAGACAAAATCTATCTCATGGAGGAGTCATAATACACTAATATCAACAACCTAAGTTATAACGACATAATATAGTCACTAAATGTTGTTAGAAATTTATCAGTGGACTCATAAGTTTATTAACTCCATATAATGTTTTGAAGACTTAGTGTGATAAAGTCAGCTACCATAACTCCTTGAACAATAACAGTTCAAGAGGTGCTGCATTAAATTTCGATACGCAATTAATTATTCGTTTATGAACGAATTGAGGAAACTAAGTTTTGTATCGAATACATTCATGATATGCTTAAGGATCCTATAACTGAAGGGCTATTACCCATAAGTCTTATTAAGAGAGCTCATAGACGGGTATTAATTAATGGTCGTGCGCAATTGCATATCGTACTATGAATGACTAAGTATTAGTTAATTTTCCTCACCAGTTTGATTTTGTATGTCTCTAAGAATATGTCAAGTCGACATAATGGCATATAGAAAAATAAAGTTACAAATCAAACAAAGGGCTTATGCGTATTTTGATCATAACGATTAGGTTTTAAATTAAGGCTATAGTATGATTAATGGGGGTCCTGAGTCGCATAATGATTCAACGGCTGTATTTCTCTGCTATAGTACTTGTTTAAGGCTAAAATGAGTGTTAACTCCTGATCAGGCTTATCTAACACTCATAGTAAATGATTACTCGGCCAAGTGGGAGAATGTAAGAATAAATAAATAATATATTTATTTATATATGGCCATTATAATCATTTACATTATATGGATCAAAATATATAACAATCCATTAAATAATTAGTTGGTAATTGTTGATGGGCCTTATTACCATTATTAACTAATTAGGGTTTCCTCCTGGGTGCATATATAAGGAGACTTATGTTGAGGTTCTAGGGTTAGACACATAACCTAACTAATTCACATAACATCAATCGACCTCCTCTCTACAGCCGATTTCCCTTTATCGGTTTCTCATACCACCATCATTAGATTGCACCCTAAGGAGGAACCAGACCAAACTGACAACTATGTCAAACACTGTTGCTACATCTCCATCTGGATTCTCTGCTGGCTTGTGCTGATGCAATCAGGTATGTTTTCATGTTTTCCATTATGTCCAAACAGAACTGATCCAACAATCCCTACATTGAACTTACCATTGTTGATTGCCATGCTATTAGAGGTGCACAAATCGGTTCTTTCCCACATCGGTTTGGGTTGAGTTAAAGATAGTCCACACTGGTTTAGGCCAAATAGGATCACTTCGGGTTAAAACCGGCTTTTGACCAGTTTCAATTGAGGGGGTTACTACTTGGTTTCAACTCTACAGTTTGGGCCGGGTCGGTCCAAGTCGTTTCAACCAGCCGGTTTCCACAGTGGTTTAGATTTTGGTTTTAAACCGGTTTTGATTCCCAGCCCGGCGTTTTTTTCACCTCTACATGCTATGCTGGATTGTTGGGCTTTTAAGTCACTTTTTCAACAATCTCAGTGTACAAATTTTGTCGCTAAAAGCAATGGTTTTTGGGTGTATATAATATACACACACACTTATGGGCTTAAGTGGGTTTACATAGATCAGTGGGCTTACTGCTTAAAAAATTGTAAGCCCAAAAACGGTGAGAGGTTTCATCTGGATATGTAGCAACTTTTTTTTTTTTTTTGGGGGGGGGGGGGGGGGGGTGGCACGATTAAACAATAATGTGCTATGCGTCCGACATGAACAGGAAGTATTGACCTTTGAATTCACGTCAAATGTAGGGATGATCTGTGCCCGTTAGGAACGATTTGGGCCACCTAGGAGTCTAGAGTCACCTAGCGATTTTTTGGTCCGATTAGGTGAAATCCCATCGGTAGACTACCAATTACCTATTAATCAGCAGTTAGTCCCGTTTTTTACAAGACTGTAGAGTGATGCACTATTATTCAAGATTTATTATATCATTGGTAAATTTATTTAAAAATGCTTAATCCATTGATGCCTAACATGTAAATCTAAAGAACCTTCAAATACCTCTTTTGTCATCACTCTTTTACATTACTCATGTAAACCATCCCTTTTGTCTAAAGAATCTTTATTTGCAATTGTTTAATGATATCCATTTTTCTCCGCACATAACCATTTATATTATAATATATATATAACTAGGTGTTTACCCACGCGCTTCGCGGCGGGAGTATGTATGGTCGTTTTTCTCCACGCAAGTGGGTGGAGTTTGGTCATTATCGGTTTGCTTTGTCGGAAAACGTAAAGCCGAACACCGATATCGTTTTCATTATGGCAAAATACCGGCAAGGATGTTTACTCATAAGCGGTTGTGTGTCGTGACGATAACATTGCCGTTATAGCATGCAAAAAAAATACTTGATTTTGAATATAACTATGTTTTTAAACAAATCTACAGTATACGTTCACACACACACACACAAAAAAAAAAAAAAAAAAAAAAACTAAAAACCAGCCGTACACTAAAAAATCTAAAAACAACCGAACATTTCATTATTTTTCTTTTGTTAACAAACGAATAGCAATGAAAAAGTAACTACCCTTTATTGAAGGTCCAATCTGCATTTTTAAATTTTGTACTTACCATTGTTTCAAATAAAATAAAAAAACAGAACCATATATTCAATTTTTTTTAAGAAACACCCAAAGCTAAGGGTCCAACCACCCTTAGCTCAAAGTTGTTGCTTATTTATAATGTTTAATGTTTAATATATAAATTAGCAACATGTATAGGCTTTAGCCTGTTGTACATGTTGCTTCTTTTGTGTTTTGTGCCTACAGTCCATGTACTTTTTGTTTCATTACGAGTTGACGTAATCCCGCGCGTTGTGACGGGATGTTGATTATGAAAGTTTTAAAATTGCTATATTATATGCGAAAATTCTTAAATTTATTTAAAACATTCTTTACTTGTTGCTTTATTCCTAACCTACAAAACAATGACAACAACGAAATCCTTGAAACAAATCATATTTGAACACGTATACATATGACTTCAAATTTTGAACAAACTAAATAACTTAAATGGTACATGAATCAAACATAAAAAAATAAAATGTTGTTTTAACCACCCTTATCTTCAAATGTTGTTTTTCAATCCAATACGTATCGTGCATCCGTTCTCTGTAATACCCATCGGGTTCAAGGGTATACCAGTTTGTGGCCTTATGTGAGTTAAATTACCCATTGGCATGTCTAATGCCCAAAATACGGTTTACGGTTTCTTCCAACTTCAACATACTATTTATTACATTTATAAAGTTTATACAAAACAACAATACATTAATATGTTCAGTTACAATGCGTGTAAACAGGTGCGGCTAACCATGTGAGCATCACGTAATAACAAACCCACCCCAAACAAATGATATTTTTTTAATACTAATCTAATAACCAAGCCTGTATCAAAATATTTTAGGTTTGGATTTCTTTGCCATCCCTAATCACCTCTATTATAAACATGTTAGGGTAATAATGCAAGATTCATCAAGAGTTCATCTTGAAATGAATCTAAGACATTCTTCACATTAACAATCAATCAAATTTATCAACAAAAAAAAAAAGAATGAAACACATTATTATAAATATTAAATAACATCTATTTATTATGGAGTAAATAATAGATACCAGATTTGGCATACTAATATTAAAACACGATTGATATAAATATTAAATAACATCTATTGTAAATTCTTACTATAGTAACAATTTAAATGTTAAATTAAACTATCTAAAATTGAGACACATGTCTCAAAAACTCAAGTCATGATTCATATAATTCATCGGCGGATATGAAATGGTTTTTAACACAATTTTTTTTTTTTTTTTTTTTGAACTCATTTCAATATTTCACAGTTCATATATCAGTGAGAGAATGATAGTGAGAGAAAGAAAAGACGCTCCCAGGAGGGAGAGAGTTCCGACGATCTGCCGATGCGGCAACGCCACAACCGATCGATGCCGCATTAAATAACTTAAATTTATTCGCCGTTAGGAGAATGGAAAAGCTTACGGTGAAGTCGGTAAAACGCAGTAACTGCCGGTCAAGTGGATAGTCGTTTTAAAGTGTTTGTTGCACCGGAGAAGAGGTTGCGGTAAACTTGAGACCTGAGAAAACTTTATTCTTTTCATCTATGTTTCTGTAACTTTTCTGGCAAAGAAACCGTGAATCATCGTGATAGCCACCGTTCCTGAAGTTTATGTTATATGTATATATATATATCAAGGTATGTGCCTGTTCAGAGGAGATACAACAGTTACATGAAGGTTAAGTTATTGTGGCGACGTGCCTGTTCGGAGGAGAAGCGATGGTTGCATGGCAGCGTGCCTGTTCAGAGGAGATGCGATGGTTGCATGAGGGTGTTTGTGACGGTTGGTGGTTAAATGCGGTTGTTTATGGGATGTTGAGTTTAGCGTTTGATTGTAGACGGAAGGGAATGGGACAGAAAAGTACGGTGTTTTGTCGCCGTTAACTTGCAACGTTCAGTTGCTATTTGGATGTTGCCGTATTGCAACGTTTAGTCGCCGACAAGTATCGTCGTTGCCGTATCTACGGATTCCGGCAAATGCGGTTTTTTTTTTACTTTGTTAATCTGTACAGACAACTCTTCATAATTAAAATCAACTTTCCATTTGGCGGTTATTCAATCATGAAGGAATTAAATTCGGTGAAGTTGTGGATGACGGTTACGGAATGTAGAGATGGAGTGCGTCGGTTGTGTATATTCATTTTAATGTTTTTGTCGGTTTATTTCGTGTACATATATTTTGAATGAAGCGGTGCCAGTTCAATGAATCGATGCCTCTAGTTGAAGCGATGCGATGGTGTTGTTAACGCAACCTAAGTTGATAAATGTATATATATAATATAATTTGCAAATGTTGTTTAAGATGCCGCGTGTCCTATGAGGTGTAAATTTCTTCACTTTCACAACCAGCCACGTATCTTTGCTTTTCTACAAGGTAGAGAGAGAAACATTGCTATTTAACCAGTTTCTCTCTCCATCACATCCAGTCTCTTTAAAATCGTACTTCCCTGCATTGTGTTTTGAGGGTTTTATAACCCAAACGTCGGCAGCTTCTTTCTACCGTGACTTTGTTGGTTGTTGTTTTGGGGCTATTAAAACCCACAGATCGAAGGCGACATGATGTTTGGGTTTCGATGTTGATGTTGTGGCGATGATCATGTGTTGTCACTTGGCATGGCAACTCCAGTTGCAGCCGTGGCGGCATTTGAGCCTTTCTATTTTGCCACGAGAATGATGATGATTGTTGATTTGAGTTGGTTGTTTTATTTGTTTACGTTTTTTCACTTTCTTTTGTTAGTTTCATGATGGTGATGGTGGTTGTTGTGTTGGTAGTTGTGGTTAAAGGGATTAATTGGTACAGAATGTTGTAATCAGAACACGATTCTTCACGGTTAAACATCCACGAATTTATTATGGAGAAATCTAACTCAAAAACTCCAAAATTACAATTTTCCCTACCAATTTGATTGGTATATATAGCTAAACTAAACACGTTAGACTATAACTAGGAAACCTATTAATTAATTACATAATAATTATCTAAGCACACTTCCTAACCTAGCACGTATAGGAACCTTAGATAATATTCACTAATTAATTAATATTGTTTATTACTTGTCTTGCACTCCAAGCAATCCTCCTAGCCATCCTTCACGCATGCAAGCCACGGATTAGACTAGGAATTCCCAACATTCACCCCCTGAATTTCTGAGTCGTATACGGGAGGTCTTCAATGCCAAGTAGATCCCGCATCTCCTTGATTTTCGCCGATACCTTCTTTGCCAACGGTTTTCGCATTTGTGTTCCAACCATGCATGCTTCGCACACCTTATTCTCGGGACGAATCTTTGGAACTCCTAAAACCATCCCATTCATTTTCTCCAAGGTTTTAAAACTAGCATGCCTGAGTCTCGCATGCCATAACCACGAATCTTCACTGGTTTTCGCCATAAGACAAACAGGAGTGCCCACTTTCAATTTTACCTTGTACAAACGATTTTTCGAACGAGCCACTCGCATCAATAATTTTCCACCACTATCAAACATCGTTAGAAAATTATCTTTCATTCGAATTTCACATCCAAATTCGGTTACTTGACCCAAACTCATCACGTTACTCTGCAAATCTGGGATATAATAAATATCGGTTAAAAGCTTTTGTTCACCGGTTTTACCTTCAAATAAAATCGACCCTTTTCCTTTAATCGTCACACGCGAACCGTCACCAAACTTCACGCTTCCAGTTATTCGCTCGTTTAGTTCTACAAAATAACTTCGGTTACCCGTCATATGGTTGCTGGCTCCGTTATCAAGATACCAAACATCTTTTTCGCTAGAATCGGCTTCAAACTTCTTTGGCAAAACTTTTCCTTCTTTTAAAAAGATAGTTTCTTGATCGGCCTTCATCATAAAAAATGTTCCATCAACCTCATTATCTTGTTCCTCAGCTTGTGCCATGTTCGCCTCATTATTTTTGAATCGATCTGGACATCTTGAAACAAAGTGTCCATATTTGTCACACCGGTAACACTTTATTCCCGATAAATCACGCTTTTTATCCTTTTGCTTTCCGTTGTCTCGAGTTTTATTTTCTTCTTGTGGACCACGGTTTTGGGTGTTATCCTGACCACGATCACGCCCTCGCGATGAGTGAGATCCTCGACCTCGACCCCTACTAGAATCATGTCCACGGCTAGAAGAAGATTCAGATTTAGAAAACATTAACTTACCCGAATTGTCGTATGCGTTATCTTCTTCTTTGATCCTCTCTTCATAAGCTTTTAGTCTACCAACCACATCTTCATACCCGACCGTTTTCAAGTCTAAAACTTGTTCAAGCGAGGCCACAATGTGAATAAAACGCCTTGGCAAACTAGTGAATAATTTCTTGACCATTTTTCGTTCTTCAATCTTTTCTCCTAGTGTGGCCGCCTTAGAAGCAATAGAGGACAACTTTGAGGCGTACTCATCAATCGTTCCGGTATCCCTCATCTTCAAACCATCGAATTCGGTTATTAAGGTTTGAAGTCTTGCTTCTTTCACACGTTCCGCACCGAGATTTCTTGACTGAATTGCTTCCCACATCTCCTTTGCTAGCTTCAAATTACCGATCTGTAAAATCTGTTCCTCCGGTATTGACTGAAACAGAAGTGCCTTCGCCATGTTATTTTTCTTCGCATCATTGGAACCCGGATCAATCACATCCCAAACTCCATAAATCCCAAAAATAACCTCCATACGCATGCTCCAGATCGTGTAATTCGTTGAAGTTAACATCGGACACTGAAACGAAACTGGATTCGTTTCTTTTATCGGAGCATTCGAACCTTCACCCACAACCATCGTTCGTTTCTTTCGTCGGCTATAGGTTTTAGTAGTCTCTGGTGAATCAATTTTACTAATACAACCCTTTTAACGCGGTTGTAATCGGTTTAGTTTTCGATTCTTGTCGATAACGTTTTAGGACAATCAACGGTTTCCCGTTTCCAACCTACTTTAATCGACGATTAACCAAGACAATCAACAGTTAAAAAACTGTTTCCAACCTGATCAAATCTGAATCGAAAAACTTTATACCGCGTTTAAGCTTCGGTTTTGGTTTAGATTAAACCAATTAAAGTAATAAAAATATTACCTTTTGTTTTGTGAAAAGCAAAACCCCACATTATTAATGACACAAAATTAAAGTAATTAAAAATAATTACCTTTATAAGAAAAGTCAACCCCAAAGCCACTGTTGTTCTTCCCCAAAATTGTATTAAATCAAAACTAACCCACAGTTCTAAACTCACTCAAGCGTGGATTTATTAATAAACTATCTGCCACTTTTGTTGACCAAGGTTTGTTTAATAAACCCAATCGCTGGTTCCACACAGATCAGTGTTGTTATTGAATCGCACTTCTATCGTTGCTGTTCTTGTTGCAACTCCGGTGACGTATATCGATTCCGGCGAGCAAGTTTCCAATCGCAGGTGTCAAACAAAGCCCCTCAATCGACAGCCCCTTGTTCGCAGGTCAGTCTATTACACAGGTTCTGTCGTCACTGTTGCAGCTCCGAGTTGCAGGTATCAATCAACAAGAACCCCTTGTTTCGCAGGTTTGTTGATCTTCGCTCTTTACGTCGCTCGGCGGTAATCACCTCTAATCATAGGTAATCACCTCGGTTCACAAGTACCAATCAACCACTTGTTCGCAGGTTGATTGAATACTGGTCCAAATTTCGATCTCTGGTATCAACTTCCTCTTGCTCGCAGTTAATTGATTTACACAGGTATATCTCCTTCGCAGGTCCCTCTCGGTTTTAAATCACAGGAGCCTGAATTCGTTCCGCTCTGATACCAATTAAAGGGATTAATTGGTAATTGGTACAGAATGTTGTAATCAGAACACGATTCTTCACGGTTAAACATCCATGAATTTATTATGGAGAAATCTAACTCAAAAACTCCAAAATTACAATTTTCCCTACCAATTTGATTGGTATATATAGCTAACCTAAACACGTTAGACTATAACTAGGAAACCTATTAATTAATTACATAATAATTATCTAAGCACACTTCCTAACCTAACACGTATAGGAACCTTAGATAATATTCACTAATTAATTAATATTGTTTATTACTTGTCTTGCACTCCAAGCAATCCTCCTAGCCATCCTTCACGTATGTAAGCCACGGATTAGACTAGGAATTCCCAATATTATTGATTTTGGTAGATGTGCCATGTGTGATTTAATAATGGTAGTGTATTTCATGAAGACGTTTGGATGGCATAATTCGGGCAGTGGTGTTCGGTGCTAGAGATGTCAATGGGTGACAAACCAATTGAAACCAGAGCCGACGAAGGGTTGTTACGCGTAGAGCTTCATTCGTTTTTGAAGTGGCTGTAATAGTGATCAAAAGAGGGTTCAAGGCTGTTCGGATGTTAGTTGCGGGTTTGCGCAACTGGTATACAACCTGTGATAACAGTAGATGGTGAGAAGGTTGCCTTGATCGGATGTTCGTGATAAGAGGAGACCGGCGTGGTGCGTGAAAAGCGGGTAGAAAGGATCCGTCAAAGCAGGTGGTTCTGGATTCGTCTCGTTTGGCAAGGTGAGAAAACGAAAAAAGCGGGTAGCTTGTTTTCTTTGTCGGTGGAGAGGCCTTTTCGAACGGGTGTGATCGGAAAAAGGTGCGAGTTGTTGAGACAAGAAGAGAGTGGAGAAACTACACCGTTGTAAATATTATGGCGTTGGAGTTCAAATCGGGTGGCTTTGGATGTGAGCGGGGAGAGGTCGTTGATCCGTGATAAGTCAAGCTGTGAATGAATGGTATTCCAACGTTATGCCATGTGAGATGTTACAAGTGTACTGAGTTTTTTGTTTGGGTTGAACCGAGAAGACTTTGGACGTGATCGAGGTGAAGATCGTGGGTCCGGGAGAGGTCGAGATGGTAATGAGCGGTTCCGGAACAAAAGTCACGTGAAATATTATAAGTGCGGAGAATATGGTCATTATAACGAGTGTCCGAAGTTGAAAGATGAAGAGGTGAACTTGACCCGATATGAGGATGATGAACCGGCTCTAATGTGAAGAAAGTTATTGACAAGATTAGGGGGTGATTGTTGGGACTAATCTTGTCATAACTCAAAAGATGGAGGGTGCTAAGTGTTTTAGTTTATTTTATTTAAGTTTCCTAATTCTAGTCTAGGGATCTTTTCTTGGGCATCAAGGTTTATTAGATAGGTTTATCTAGTTTGTCTATTTATTTTATTTATAGAGTTTGAGTCGGGTTAGGACTAGAATAAGTTTAGTATAAATAGATGGTTAGGGTCATTATAATTAGTGTGCTCTTCATTGATAAATTAATAAAAGAGTCGAACAGTTCGTTCAGTCTCGTGCTTTTGTGTTTGATCGAAGGGCCTGATTTCCAACAGTGGTTACCGTGGTCGGAAACCACAAACACCGTCAATAGGTACATACGGTCGTTTTTTTGGCCAAGCAAACACCACCACAGGTTTACCCATATACAGATTCGTGTGTTGTAAGTGTACACGCGCCGGAATAAGGTTACTCCACCGTGACGCCACCGCAAACGCCACTGTACGTGGTGGTTGTCTCTCTCTCTCTCTTACACACACATTTCTCTTTCTGTTTTTTTTGGGATTTGAGGAAAGTGGGAGGCATGGTGATCTGTGTTGGTTAGTTGATTGTATTGCACAATAGCAATAGCAATTTGAATTTTGAATATGGACGAATATGTAACCAGAAGTAAGAAAATGAAATTGATTTCAGATCTTTACTTGAAGTCTGAAAGTTGATTGAAATAATCTTGGAAAAAGGTGTTGCAAAAAGTCTTGTCGTTTATTGGATTGAAACATTACAGGGACCAAAATGGGAATAACTTAAAAGATTTAGTTATGTAACTATAGTCATGTTGGGATCCATAACTATGGTTAGTGTAGATAATGGCTGGCAATTAGGTACCTGTTAAGACACGATTAGACATGTTTGACTGAAAAATACACCCTTTGACTTTTTTAATTTTTAAAATAATTAAAATTACAATGTTAGGATCTATCATTTATTCATCTTTGTACATAAAACTGTTTTATAAACATGAGGTAGAAAGTAGTTAAACGAGTCGTAATCATGTTTGAAACTTATGTTATACGCGCCGTCAGAAAACTGTTAAACCTGTTAAGACACTTTGTGTTCAAAAGTTAAAAAGTACTTTTGGTCTTTGTTTTTAGAGTTTCAGCCAGTGGTCATATGGTGTCATAAGGATCTTTTCTAAAAAGAATTACTAAGACAATATATTAAGGGGAATTAACGAAAATGGCCAAGAATCATGTTGACTTACCAAATTGGTCATCTCATGCGTCGGAGGAGCGGCGCATCATGCGCGGGATGCGTTCTTCAAGCACGAGATGCGTCTTTAGAGCGAAAACCAATAAAAAATGGACACGTGGCCACGTGATGCGTCCTTCAAGCACAGGATGCGTCCTTAAATTTTTATATATATATATTTAAAAAATTCTGGATGTTTGTATAAATAAGGGCCTGCTAAAAGACCCAAAGTTTTTTAAATAAGGGCCTGTTTAAAAGTTAAAAAAAACGGCCAAATTAATAAGTCCAAGTGACTAGTCTAAACAAAAATAAGGGCCTGCTAGATCAGGGAAAGGAAACATCGAACTGTCGCAAGCAGTATAGTATATCGCACAGGGAATTGGGACGAGGGAAATTGGAAACAAAACGTCGATCATATGTTTTTGTCGTTTTGATTTTATATGTTTTTGATATCATACGTTTTTTATTTCATAATATATTAATATGTGTGATTTTGATTTCATATACTATAAAACTTCATTTGATTGAATGAATGTTTTTGGTTAATATTTAGAAATTATGCCTACCGTTCCTAAATACAAACACCTATCCGGCTATTAAAAACGTAAGAAGAGGAAGCTAGAGGAAGAGAAAAGAAAGGCGGACGAACTAAAACAAAACCGAATACACAAAATTCTAGTTCTAACTTGGGTGACGATAATGTGGGTGAAGAAGATGTGAACGTAGATGAAGAACCACACTGTTCGCTTAGCAAGTAGGTTCGATAATTTGATCATTTTTGCTACACTATTTTTGTTAATTTGTTTTTATCTATTTCATAACAATTATCGTAGTATTATGGGTTTTTAGTATTTATATATTTGATTGAATAATTGATGAGTTTATATTATATAAAGATTTACGAATAGGGCCCCAAATTTTTTTATCTCAAACAGGGCCAAATTTTTTTTTTTTGTGATTTTCGGAGACGACCCTGATATTAGTACTTATATAATCAAAATAACCCATTATGTTTTGCTAAGTTGATATTTGTAGGTGATTGGTGCTTATGGTGTGGGGAGAGTAGTAGCTTCTCATGATCCTAAATTTGAAAAGGATGATAATGTTGTGGGGCTTATAAGCTGGGGAGAGTAGTGGTGCACAAAAAACCTGAATCCGGATCAGGACCCGAAAATAAAACCCGAAACCGGGTATTATAAAACCCGGTTTTTTTATATTCGAACCCGAACCCGACCCTACCCATAGAGTAGGGGTTGGATATGTATTTCTGTTATAAAACCCGAACCCGGAATCGGGTTTTTTCAACACCCGGTTCGGGTTTCCCAATACCCTGATATTAGTGCTTATATAATCAAAATAACCCATTATGTTTTGCTAAGTGGATATTTGTAGGTGATTGGTGCTTATGGTGTGGGGAGAGTAGTAGCTTCTCATGATCCTAAATTTGAAAAGGATGATAATGTTGTGGGGCTTATAAGCTGGGGAGAGTAGTGGTGCACAAAAAACCTGAACCCGGATCAGGACTCGAAAATAAAATCTGGAACCGGGTATTATAAAACCCGGTTTTTTTATACTCGAACCCGAACCCGACCCTACCCATAGGGTAGGGGTTGAATATGCATTTCTGTTATAAAACCCGAACCTGGAATCGGGTTTTTTCAACACCCGGTTCGGGTTTCCCAATACCCTGTCCAGGTTTTTTCGTTTTTTTTTTGTTTTTTCGAGTTTTGTACCTTGGTAACGGCTATATAGCCGTTAGAAAGTGTATTATGATCATTTGTTTGGTTTACATTGTATCTCTATACCCTATAAAAGGTGTCTTTGATGACGAAAAATAAGTGAAGACGATCAAATTATTCGAAGCTATCTTTGTTCATCATCTTATTCGATCCGGTTCAATGATTATTTAGGTGTCATGTATTTCTATGTTTTATGAAATAAAAAGGTTTTGCATTTTATATTTCTATGATTTTATCCAAAAAAATGAATACCCGAGGCATACCCGAACCCAACCTGATCCATACCCGACCCTACCCGAACCCGAAAATAAGGTATTATAATACCCGGGTATTAGAACCCGACCTGAACCCTACCCGAATCCGGGTATTGTCAATACCCGATTTTGTAGAACCCGATCGTACCCGAACCCGGTTCCATACCCAGAACCAGGTATTTAGAAAACCCGATTTTTGCACCACTAGGGGAGAGTATATCGTATCATAGGGCTTTATGCTAATCAAATTGGACCCAATGGGCTTTTCATTGTCATTCCATATTGGCATTTTAGGTAACACCTAGGGTGCAAACGAGCCGAGCGGCTCGCAAGCTACTCGAGATCTGCTCGAGAAAAAACTCGAAACGAGTCGAGCCTTATTGAGCCAGAGCCGAGCTTGAACCTAAAATAAAGCTTGTTTGTTTATCGAGCCCGAGCTTGAGCCTCGCATGTGAAGCTCGTTAGGCTCGTCGAGCCTTATCAAGTCTTAGTGTAAACGAGCCGAGTCGAGCCGAGTTTATTTATACTTGTTTACAAGCCGATCTCGAACCTAAAAATAAGCTTATTTAGGAAACGAGCCCGAGCTTCACTTATCGAGCTTGAGAAAACAAAGCTCGAATCGAGCTGAGCTCGAGCCCGAGCTCTCATAAGTTAATTGAGCTCGAGCTTGGTTGAGCTCAGGCTCGACTCAGCTCGTTTGCACCCCTAGTAACACCATTCCATTTCAAGTTTCAACTATCTCAATCTACAACTTTCGTTTGTAAAAGTTATTATAGGAGTATATTAGTAACTCCAATTTCAGTAACACATATGTTGACATATTCATGACATCATACATCTTTAACACTAAAAATGGGAAAAATGATTGTGGGTTTTATTTTAATATGAGCTTCTGTGATATATAGGGCTTGGTGGATTGACTGCTTATGCTGGGTTCTTTGAAATTTGTAAGCCAAACAAGAGTGAAAAGGTCTTTGTCCCAGCTACTTCTGGATCGTAGGAAATTTGATGAGTCAATATGCTAAGCATTTTGGGTGCTATGTTGTGGGTTGTGCCAGAAGCCCAAATAAGGTTTACCATGTTTTAAAATATCTCTCACTAATCAATAATCAATTATTGTTATGAATATATTTTATGATATGACTATTCACATATTTAACTCTTTTAGTATTTAATTTGTATTGAATTATAGCCTAATAAATAGTGGCTTTTGTATTTCATACATACATAAATAAGAATGAGTTCTTCTTCTCATACTTTCTATAATCCTTGTTCTTAATGTTTATACATTTTATACGTTGGTTGCTAGTAGGCCGTTGTTTTACAAAACGTTATCAGCACAAATCACTTATGAAGTCAGATTGTATTATCATAAGGTCAGTTGGTATTACCTAATTAATTCATCGTCTCATTTTTTATTATTCTATCATGCATAAACCACACTGTAATTCATACAGTAGTTGGGTTGTGTCGTTAGAGATTTGTTTCAATTCTTTTACGAAAACCGATGGTCAACAGTCTTGAGATGGTTACTCCCAAAGAATTGGGATTTAGTTGATATTGGGTTGTGTTTAATAATAGAATTTAAACTATTATTTTTAAATTTTGAGAAATAAATATGAAAAAGGATTAAGGATCCTGTAAAAAAGGTTAATAGTGTGAGAAGTGCAGGAAATAATATAGTATTGACATGTGTCCTTCAATTTAATTAATTAAAAAGGGCAATAATGTAATTTACTTCAAAGTTTAATTAATTGATAAAATAATTTTTGTAAACTTCAGTGAGTTATTTTATGTTAGTGATACAATTTTAATTTTTTACAAAGATTTAAGAATTCAGTTTTATATACCAACTCAGAGATTTTATAAGTCATCATCGTCTGATTCATAAAGATCGAAGGAACGTGTTTTTTTTAATCATCAGTTCTTATTTTTTTGAATCATCAGTTCGTATAAAACACCATACGAATTCCAAAAAATACCACAACTTGATTCGTAATACAGCTATGGTGTTCTAACATCTGAAATGTTTTTTGTTATTTTTGCAGGTATAAAATACCATACGAATTTCAAAAACACCATGAATTGAATCATAATACAGTCGTGGTGTTTTAATGTCACACCCCAACCGATGGCGGAAACATCGGGGCGCGGCACTGAGCGAAACAGATTGTCCAGAAGTTTCCATAACAATTATATTTACCAAATATTTTAAGTAACACGTCCCATACCATGTCATATAAGATAATATAATTATAACAGTACAAATCTAGGCAAATTGTTCTGTTCCGACAACTCAGGTTTCATTAGTACAGACAACTATTTGTTGGTCTCTAAGACTCTTTCCTAGCCTTGATTTCCAAGCAAATTGACACCTTAAGCACCTGTCACATACGTTAAAATAAAGTCAATACACATAGTGTAAAGGCGAGCATACAAGTTTGATAATAGCATATAGAGTTCGAAATAGTTTACGCATAACCAGCACGTACACTGAGTAAAACGAAGCATGTTAGTTATCGACATGAACCTATCGATACCAATGACTGCTGGTTGACTGCCCAAGGCAGTTTGTAATACATGATCACCACTGTAATCCATGCAAATGATTGTCCTTAACAACCCCCGTGTGAACGGGTGCTGAGTCCAAACTATAGTACTATCGTTGCTTAGGCAGGTAGACAACATTCCATGTGTAAACATAACAAACAAGCATTCATTAAGTCACGTATAACATGCGGTAACGGTTAGCGTTAAAAGTATTGCGTAGTGTGTTCGATGTGATTTCATATAAGTAACGTATGTAACACCCAAAAGTGCGTAAAGCAAAAAGGGATCGAGTATACTCACAGCGGTTGATGGATTGAAGGGAGCGCTTGGGAGTAAGGTTAGCCTGAATAGTTTGATAGGATAACGATAAGTGTCGCGTAAAACGTTACAAGTGTTGATGGGTCGAACAACTGGTTGATCGGATGGTAGTCCGATCGGACAGCTGATCGTGCGAGTGACAATCCGTTCGGACGGCAGTCCGAGCGGACGACTGGTCGATCGGCTGGTTGCCTGATCGATCGGTCGCCTGATTCGAGTGTTCGGTGCGACGAGTTTTGCCGTTTCGATTTCGATTGCGAGCGTTGCGACGCGATAGGATTTCCTAGTTAAATTACTTTTAATCCCAACTACTCATATCTCGCGCTATCTCTTCTCCACCAATTATCATACTATATCAACATACAATCATCCTTATTTCGTATTCGTTTTGCGTTTGCGATTCGATTGCGATTGAGTTCAATTGCGTTTCGATTGATTGCCACACATAACGTAAATAAACATGCACAAGTAACACATAAGGCACACACACACGTATAACAACCACCAAAATGCGTAATTCGAGTTGCGAGCGCGATGTTGATTAGATTAGTTCGATTAGCGTTTAGTTGACTTTATCGCATTGTTACTTCCTATTGTTCACAGTCGTAAGGCGATTTATTGCGATAAGTGTACATCGATTACTGTGATCCTTTATAGATACTCCACATAATACAACTAAGGCGAAAATAAATTAGACTAATCTACGAGTCAAAGAAGTCAAAACAGGAATTGAGCAAGGAGAGAAAGATTGCAATTAGCAATCTTTTCTTCCTTTGACTTCAATCTTGACTTTGACTTCAATCTTGACTTTGACTTTGACTTCCGAAACACAAGGTGTTACAGCCTCCCCTAGTTGAGGGAATTTCGTCCCGAAATTAGGCCGAAGCCGTAACAAACAACTGTGGGTACTTCGTCTTCATGTCGCTTTCGAGTTCCCAAGTGAACTTTGCGCCTCATTTGCCTTCCCATCGGACTTTCACAATAGGAATGCGCGAGCGTCTGAGCTGCTTGGTTTGGCGATCCATGATTTCGGCAGGCTTCTCCACGAAGTGTAGTGTTTCGTTTATTTGGAGGTCATCGAGAGGTACAATTAAATCATGCTCAGCCAGGCACTTTCAGAGGTTTGACACGTGGAAAGTCGGGTGGACATTACTAAGTTCCTCCGGTAGTTCGAGTCTGTAGGCGACTTTTCCGATCCTTTTCAGAATCTTAAAAGGTCCAACATATCGAGGCGCTAGTTTCCCTTTCTTGACGAATCTGACCACACCCTTCCAAGGTGATACCTTTAGGAGTACGTAGTCGCCAACGTCAAACTCAAGGGGCTTGCGTCGTCTATCGGCGTAACTTTTCTGTCGACTTCGAGCTTTCAACAAGTTGTCTCGAATTTGGAGGACTTTGTCAGTCGTTTCTTTAATAGCTCAGGACCGGTTAATTGCGAGTGACCGATCTCGTGCCACACAATAGGCAATCGACATCTTCTTCTGTATAACGCCTCGAATGGTGCCATTTGAATGCTGGAATGATAACTGTTGTTATACGAGAATTCGACTAACGGCAGGTAAGTGTCCCAATTACCGCCGAAATCTATGACACACGAACGGAGCATGTCTTCAAGGGTACGGATCGTTCTTTCTGTCTGACCATCTGTTTGAGGGTGAAATGCGGTACTCAGATTAAGCGTAGTACCGAGAGCAGCTTGAAACATTTCCCACAGTCGCGAGGTAAACCGAGCATCACGGCCAGAGATGATGTCTCGAGGCGTCCCATGATTACAAATGATCTCGTTGGTGTAGATTCGGGCTAATCGTTCTACCTTGTTGTCTTCTCGTTTTGGTAGGAAGTGAGCTGATTTGGTTAAATGGTCAACAACAACCCAGATGCTGTCGTGACCTGATGACGTTTGCGGAAGTTTTGTTATGAAGTCCATAGCTATACTCTCCCACTTTCACATAGGGATTGGCGGTTGTTCGAGTAAGCCAGAGGGCCTTTGATGTTCAGCCTTGACCCTTGCACAAGTCAGGCATTTCCCAACGTAGAGAGTAATATCCCTTTTCATGCCCGACCACCAGTACTTGTAACGAAGATCCTGTACATTTTATCGGCACCGGGATGAATAGAATACCGGGATTTGTGGGCTTCGTCCATCAAAATCTGTCGTAAATTGGTCCGTTTAGGGATCCAAATTCGGTCCAGGAAGTGGAATATCCCATTTGATTTATTCACTACCTGAGCTCCATCGTGATAGATTCGTTCCTTCTTCAAAGTGCGTTCATTAAAACAGGCATGCTGGGCTTCGCGGATGAGGGTTTCGAGATCGTATTGGGCTTGGGTATCGCGAATGCTGAGCAAATAACTCTGTCTACTGAGAGCGTCGGCAACGACATTTGCTTTGCCTGGGTGATAACGAATCTCACAGTCGTAATCGCTGAGAAGTTCTACCCATCGGCGTTGACTCATATTAAGTTCTTTCTGATCGAAGATATGTTGTAGGCTCCTATGATCGGTGAAGATCGTACACTTGGTACCATATAGGTAGTGTCGCCAAATCTTTAACACAAAAACAACCGCGCCTAGCTCGAGATCATGGGTTGTATAGTTCTTCTCATGGATTTTGAGCTGTCGAGACGCGTAAGCTATAACCTTGTCCCGTTGCATAAGAACGCAACCAAGACCAGGGTTGGAAGCATCACAGTAGACAATGAAACCGTCGTTTCCATCGGGCAATGTGAGAACAGGAGCATCGCAGAGCATGTGTTTGAGGGTTCGGAAAGCAGATTTTTGTTTAGTTCTCCAAACAAAAGGCTTGTCTTAATGCGTAAGAGCGGTAAGCGGCACAGCGATCTTTGAGAATCTTTCGATAAATCGTCGATAATAGCCCGCTAATCCGAGAAAAGAACGGACTTCAGACAGGTTCTTAGGTGTAATCTGTAACACACGTCTAATTACTACTTGAATTTAATAAAATTCTATAAAGATGTCTAGTTAAAACATAAATTCCCAAACAAAGCTATAAAGATAACCAAACATTATTCAACTACCGACTAATTCAGAAATTCATAAGTGGTTTAGCAAAATGTTTACATCCCACAAACATTGTCTATCAAGTTAAGATAATGCGGAAGCTCAAAAGTGTGTGTGTGTTCGGTTCTTTAACAACTTGCTTGACGCCATCCGTAAGATTTCCAACATCACCTAAAGTCAAAACCATCCAATATGTTAGTTTTGACAATGAATTTAATCATACAATCAAGTTCTAGCATCAAAACATGAAAAACAAAATAAAATTTCAAAAGTAATCCTGCCGCGAGTCGCGGCAGGTACCTATCATTCTGTCGCGTACCGCGGCAGCTACCGCGTGTCGCAGAAGGATCGAAAGATCCTGTCGCGTGGCGCGGGTGGAACAATTTTCCAGCAGATGCAGGTTTTTGACCTGCATTTGCTGCCAGTTCCGGAAACTCAGATTTTCAACTTCAAATGAGCATAACTTTTGACTCGCAAGTCCGTTTTAAGTGATTCTTTTTCCTATGCGTCTGTAAATTCATTACCAACATGCCTATTACGATTATCATACCGAAAATTTGATTTATGGGCCGAACGTCTAAAAGCCACTTATGCAATTATCCGACCCGTTCTAATTTTACTCAATTAGCTACTATTTAACTAGTGAGCCTATGGCACCTTATACCCAACACCCGGGACTTATCGTCTCCGCATTTCTTTGCCAATCTATGGCTTAATGCTTTTGGGATTGTTATCGCCATAGCTAACTGTTAAAACACTAATACGACAATTTACACTTCTAATCGACCCGTTCGCTCACCTCGTGGAATCCTCCAATATGATGACTACCAAACGGTTTCTTGTCACTCTAAGCCTATTAATTCATGTAACGATCAACACAATATCTATTCTACAATGAAACTATACATAATATAACAACAATTCGCTTAATGTAACGGGTCAAGTTACATACCTTCAAAGCGCGCCCTTCAAGCATAAGTCACCACCGGCTTGTCCACTCGACGCTCCGGTATCTTTTCCTATAGAGTTCAATCATGATATGATTAGAACCCTTTTTTAATCATATGTCGTATAACTTGCCAAAACATCACAATTATGCGTTTTAACTTTAAATTTCAGTTTCGAGCCTTCTTTGAGGCATTTCTACGAACACTTTAAGGGCAAAATCATACATGATTATATAGCAAGTCCCTAGCTTATCATTTAGCCCGAATTTACATCAATCAAACCATTTTACATACTTGTTAGCTTCTATAATTCTGAAATCACTTCACAATTGTCAAATTACACTAGAACAACACCCAGTATCCTAGTGTCTATCAAATTCTACATAACCCACTAACCACCTACAAGGGTGTTCATGGATTTTACTATAATTAAACATGATTTCAACATGTACTTGTCTAGGGTTTATTCCTAGACACTACAATGCTCCTAATTCATCTATATATTACACATGCATAACAAGATTTCAGATTCTCTATGTTCATGAGAATTTCAAGTAGAGGATTTTTACCAAATTTCACATACCTTATGATCTCCTTACGATGGGGATCACTAATCCAGGCTCTAATTTCGTTTCGGGACTGATCTTAACCTTCAATTTGTGAGTTTTGTGATGAACTAGGGCTTTAGGGGAGCTTGGGGTCGCCCCTGCTTCTGGTCGATCTCAACAACACACAGGCAAGTGTGTTTTGAGTTTAATTTTGTTATTTTATGAAAAATAGTTTTCATTTAGACACTTTTAGTCCCTCATCTTGCATTCTTTATTTGTTTTAACTCTTAACTACTTATAAGTGATCAACTAACTAGGTTAGTGCCATTCCTTGTTATTTTATTTTACTAGTTTATTAGCAACATGATTGAAATTTAAGAGTTTTGTATTTTCGCGATGTTACAAGTCCACCCCCCTTAAAAGGGTTTCGTCCCCGAAACCAGAGTACGTACCGAACAATGTAGGGTAGAGACGTCGCATCTCTTCTTCGGACTCCCACGTAGTTTCCGAACCTTTCTTATGCTCCCACTTGATCTTGGCTTGATCGATTTGTTTGTTTCGCAAGTGCTTAACTTTTCGATCTAAAATCTCCAATGGCTTTACCGCATAATTCAGGCTATCATCCACCTCGATATCATCGTAATGAATGTAAGATGTTTCCTCCGCTAGACACTTTCACAGTTGCGACACATGGAATGTGCCATGTATCCCACTCAGCTCTTCCGGTAATTCGAGGAGATAAGCCACCTTACCAACCCGTTCGATGATTTTAAGTCGCCCGATAAACCTCGGGCTTAGTTTCCCTCTTTTTCTGAATCTGATAACTCCCTTCCATGGGGAAACTTTAAGCATAACCATATCGCCTATCTGAAATCCAATCGGTCTTCGTCTTTTGTCGGCATAAGACTTCTGTCTATCTTGGGCTGCTTTCAAATGAGTTCGCACCACTTCGATTTTCTCATTATTGGCCTGAATTATGTCTGTATGTGCCAATTCACGTGGTCCCACTTCACCCCAACAAACCGGGGTTCTACATTTTCTACCATATAGCATCTCGTAAGGTGCCATGCCGATACTCGAATGGTAACTATTGTTATAGGAAAATTCAGCCAAAGGTAGATAAACATCCCAACTTCCACCGAAGTCGATGAACATGCTCGTAGCATGTCTTCCAATGTTTGTATTGTTCTTTCACTCTGTCCATCCGTCTGAGGATGGTACGCAGTGCTGATGAACAATTTGGTTCCCATTTGCTCTTGGAAATCTCGCCAGAAATTTGAAGTGAACCGGGTATCCCTATCGGACACGATGGATACCGGTACTCCATGGCGTGCTATTATCTCATTAGTGTAAACTTCTGACATCTTTTCTGACGTATAAGTCTCACGAATCGGAATGAAGTGAGCACTTTTCGTCAATCTATCCACCACTACCCATATAGCATCGAAACCGCGGTTTGTCTTTGGTAGTTTAGTTAATAGGTCCATCGTAATATGTTCCCATTTCCAAACCGGGATTTCTAACGGTTGGAGTTTACCGTATGGTTTTTGGTGCTCCGCCTTGACTTGTAGACATGTCAAGCATTTTTCCACATATTTCACAACATCTCTTTTCACTCCGGGCCACCAATAATTTTGTTTCAGATCGTTGTACATCTTGGTCGCACCTGGATGAATAGAATATTGAGATTTATGGGCCTCATTAAGTAGTAGCGCCTTCACCCCACAAGTATTTGGAACCCATATTCTTCCGGATCGAGTCTTCAACCCGTTCCTTCCATCCGACAAGTCTTTTAACTGGCCGATTATTCTTTCCTTCTTCCAGTTCTCCTCTTTCACTGCTTCTACTTGCGCCTCTCGGATACGTTCAAGTATACCCGAGGTCACCACAAGCTGCATCGACCTTACTCGTATTGGGACATAGTCCACTTTTCTGCTCAGAGCATCCGCCACCACATTTGCCCTTCCGGGGTGGTAGTGTATTTCGCAGTCGAAATCCTTCACCGTTTCTAACCATCGTCTCTGGCGCATATTTAACTCCTTCTGATCGAAGAAGTATTTTAGGCTCTTGTGATCGGTGAATATGGTGCACTTTACCCCATATAAATAGTGCCTCCATATTTTTAACGCAAATACCACCGCAGCCAACTCGAGATCGTGCGTGGGATATTTCTTCTCATGTATCTTCAATTGCCTCGAGGCATAGGCTATAACTTTGCCCCGTTGCATCAAAACGCATCCGAGCCCCGATAATGAGGCATCCGAATAAACCACTAAGTTCTCAACTCCGTCCGACAATGTTAATACCAGAGCTTGAGTTAACTTCTCTTTTAGCGTCTGAAACACCCTCTCTTGTTCAACACCCCAAATGAACTTTTCCTCCTTCCGGGTTAACTTTGTTAGTGGCGACGCGATCTTGGAGAAATCTTGTATGAATCTCCTATGGTACCCCGCAAGCCCTAAGAAGCTTCTAATTTCCGAAGGGTTCTTCGGGGGATTCCATTTCGACACAGCCTCGATCTTTGACGGATCTACCAATACTCCATCGGCACTTATGATGTGGCCGAGGAATTGCACCTCTCGTAACTAAAAGGCGCACTTAGAAAATTTCGCATACAACCTTTCTCGTCTAAGTGTCTCTAACACCTCTTGTAAGTGGTGTGCATGCTCAACTTCACTTTTCGAATACACCAAAATATCATCGATGAACACGATGACCGATTTATCCAGCATTGGCTTGCAAACCCAGTTCATGAGGTCCATGAAAGCCGCGGGTGCATTTGTCAGCCCAAATGACATTACGAGGAACTCGCAATGTCCATATCGCGTGCGAAAAGCCGTCCTCGTCACATCTTCCTCCTTGACCTTTAGTTGGTGATACCCCGATCTAAGGTCAATCTTTGAAAACCAGTTCGCACCTTGTAATTGGTCGAATAGATCATCTATTCTCGGAAGCGGGTATCGGTTCTTTATCGTGAGTTTGTTTAACTCCCGGTAATCGATACACATGCGCATGCTTCCGTCTTTCTTTTTCACGAATAGTACCGGTGCGCCCCAAGGAGACACACTCGGCCTTATGAATCCTTTGTCAAGCAGGTCTTGAATATGGGACATCAACTCTTGTAATTCCGATGGCGCGAGTCGGTATGGTGCTTTAGCTACGGGTTTTGCGCCCGGAATCAATTTGATTCCGAACTCTATTTCCCATTCTGGCGGTATCCCCAGTAAATCCTCCGGAAACACATCTTCGTAGTCTCGTACTACCGATACCTCTTCAATCTTCAGTGATTCTTTCTCAGGCTCATTTGCGTATATCATAAATGCCTTGCATCCTTGCTGCATAAGCTTGTGAGCTTTCAACATCGAGCATATTATGGGGTTACCTCCTTTTCCCATGGATAGTGACATGTTTCCTACTCGGAGATGTTAGCTTTATCTCTTTGCGAAAACACACGACCATTGCGTGGTGCTGAGATAGCCAATCCATCCCAACGACTACTTGAAATTCCCCCATCGACATTGGGATTAGGTCTATCAGGTATTCTTCATCATCGATGCTTAATTTGCAGCCTCTACAAATATCATAAACTATAAAACTTTTGTTGTCCCCTATTTCAACTTCTTAGGGCACAGATAATTTCGTCAATACAAATGAAGGATGTCGAATAAATCCATGCGAAATGAAGGATTTATTCGCACCCGTATCAAACAATACACGTGCAGGAATTGAGTTAATTGTGAATATACCTGAGACCACATCGGGTTCTATTTTCGCTTCAGCCGCGGTAAGTTGGAAGGACCTAGTCTTTGCCTTAGGAGCTTCTGTTGGAGATTCTTTAATGTCTCTCCTTCCAACTAAATCTGGGCATTCGGACTTTTTGTGGCCGGGTTGATAACATTTGTAGCAAACCGAGACTTTACCCGGGCATAGTGACGCCGTATGCCCCGTCTTACTACATATGGGGCACGGTTTGTCTTTGAACCGACATTCTCCCTTGTGTCCTTTCCCACACACTTTACAACTAGGCGACCCAGCTTTAGCATCCACTTTCTTTCCCGATTCTCCAGTTCGAGCTTTCTTTGTAGGACTTGGATTCACATCCTGTGCCCTTCGCTCACCCCTTTCAACTTGTTTCTTTAGCTCGATTTCCCGTTCCCGAGCAACATTTATGATCTCGGTAAGGGTCTCGTATTTTGAAGGAGTCATGAACTCCCTATACTCGGCGCTCAACATGTTATAGTAGTAGTATATCTTTTGTTCCTCATTCGTCACCAATTCATTGCAAAACTTCATCTTATCCATAAACGTCGCCGTAATCTTGTCTATGGTCTCGCCCTTATGCCTAAGTTGCATGAACTCTTCCTTGATTTTATTGATGACCGCCTTGGGACTATGATGTTTAAGAAATGGCGTCTTAAACTCCTCCCACGTCATGGCCCTTGACGCTTCGGCCCCTATTTCATTCTTTTTATTGTCCTACCAATCTTTGGCTTGTCCTCTTAATTGACCCGTTCCGTAAGCAACGAAGTCACTTTCGTCGCAATGGGTTCTTTCAAACACCCCTTCAATGTCGCCCAACCATCTTTGGCAAATTATCGGGTCAACCTCCCCGTTGTAGATTGGCGGTTTACACGCCATAAATTCTTTGTATGAACACCCTTTACGTTCTCCCGATTTCTCCTTCATAAGGTTGACACTATCCTCCAACCTTTTGACTCGTTCTTCGACAAGTGACAACACCGTGTTTTGAATTTTGTCTATAAATCCGGATAGACTACCTTCAATTGCCTTTCCCACTTCTTCGGCAATTATCTCTTTCATTTGTTCGGTGCTTGTCTGCACCGGATCATCATCGTTTCTTTCCGACATCTTGAAACTGAAATGTTTACATTAAACGTTAAACATTTCATTTAAAACATTGCTTCATTTATTTCGGTTTAGCCAAGTTCCTAACTTGCTTTAACCGTTCACATTTGGTGCACTTTCCGGGATTGAGTGAATTAACACACTTTTCCCATGCACATCAATTCACTTCCCTTTTCTTACATAAGATATAATCTAATAAAATAATAAGTTAATTCTTACTGGACAATCGATCAAGCTTGAACCAAACACTTTGTTGACAACCATAAGCTCTGATTACCAACATGTAACACCCGTCTAATTACTACTTGAATTTAATAAAATTTTATAAAGATGTCTAGTTAAAACATAAATTCCCAAACAAAGTTATAAAGATAACCATACATTAGTCAACTACCGACTAATTCATAAATTCATAAGTTGTTTAGCAAAATGTTTACATCCCACAAACTTTGTTTATCAAGTTAAGATAACGCGGAAGCTCAAAAGTGTGTGTGTGTTCGGTTCTTTAACAACTTGCTTGACCGCCATCCGTAAGATTTCCAACATCACCTAAAGTCAAAACCATCCAAAATGTTAGTTTTGACAATGAATTTAATCATACAATCAAGTTCTAGCATCAAAACATGAAAAACAAAATAAATTTTCAAAAGTAATCCTGCCGCGAGTCGCGGCAGGTACCTATCATTCTGTCGCGTATCGCGGCAGCTGCCGCGTGTCGCGGAAGGATCGAAATATCCTGTCGTGTGGCGCGGGTGGAACAATTTTCCAGCAGATGCAGGTTTTTGACTTGCATTTGCTGCTAGTTCCGGAAACTTAGATTTTCAACTTCAAATGAGCATAACTTTTGACGCGCAAGTCCGTTTTAAGTGATTCTTTTTCCTATGCGTCTGTAAATTCATTACCAACATGCCTATTATGATTATCATACCGAAAATTTGATTTATGGGCCGAACGTCTAAAAGTCACTTATGCAATTATCCGACCCATTCTAATTTTACTCAATTAGCTACTATTTAACTAGTGAGCCTATGGCACCTTATACCCAACACCCGGGGCTTATCGTCTCCACATTTCTTTGCCAATCTCATGGCTTAATGCTCTTGGGATTGTTATCGCCATAGCTAACTATTAAAACACTGATTTACACTTCTAATCGACCCGCTGGCTCACCTCGTGGAATCCTCCAATATGATGACTACCAAACGGTTTCTTGTCACTCTAAGCCTATTAATTCAAGTAACGATCATGGTCGTTACGATCAACACAATATCTATTCTACAATGCAACTATACATATTATAACAACAATCCGCTTAATGTAACGGGTCAAGTTACATACCTTCAAAGCGCGCCCTTCAAACGTAAGTCACCACCGGCTTGTCCACTCGACGCTCCGGTATCTTTTCCTATAGAGTTTAATCATGATATGATTAGAACCCCTTTTTAATCATATGTTGTATAACTTGCGAAAACATCACAATTATGCGTTTTAACTTTAAATTTCAGTTTCGAGCCTTCTTTGAGGCATTTCTACGAACACTTTAAGGGCAAAATCATACGTGATTATATAGCAAGTCCCTAGCTTATCATTTAGCCCGAATTTACATCAATCAAACCATTTTACATACTTGTTAGCTTCTATAATTCTGAAATCACTTCACAATTGTCAAATTACACTAGAACAACACCCAATATCCTAGTGTTTATCAAATTCTACATAACCCACCAACCACCTACAAGGGTGTTCATGGATTTTACTAAAATTAAACATGATTTCAACATGTACTTGTCTAGGGTTTATTCCTAGACACTACAATGCTCCTAATTCATCTATATATCACACATGCATAACTAGATTTCAGATTCTCTATGTTCATGAGAATTTCAAGTAGAGGATTTTTACCAAATTTCACATACCTTATGATCTCCTTACGATGGGGATCACCAATCCAGGTTCTAATTTCGTTTTGGGACTGATCTTAACCTTCAATTTGTGAGTTTTGTGATGAACTAGGGCTTTAGGGGAGCTTGGGGTCGCCCCTGCTTCTGGTCGATCTAACAACACACAGGCAAGTGTGTTTTGAGTTTAATTTTGTTATTTTATGAAAAATAGTTTTCATTTAGACACTTTTAGTCCCTCATCTTGCATTCTTTATTTGTTTTAACTCTTAAGTACTCATAAGTGATCAACTAACTAGGTTAGTGCCATTCCTAGTTATTTTATTTTACTAGTTTATTAGCAACATGATTGAAATTTAAGAGTTTTGTATTTTCGGGATGTTACATAATCCAACTCTTAACTGCTTCAATCTTCACGGGATCAACATGAATACCTTGACTATTTACAAAGTGACCAATAAACTGAACCTTCTCTAGCTGAATTCACACTTGGAGAACTTGGCATAGAGTCGATTCCCCTGGAGTAGTTCGAGAACCAAACGTAGATGTTGCGCGTGTTCGGCTTTCGACTTGGAATAGATCAAGACATCGTCGATGAATACGATGACGAAACGTTCGAGATAAGGTTTACACACGCGATTCATCAGATCCATGAAAACCGCGGGTGCGTTGGTTAAACCAAAAGGCATAACAACGAACTCATAGTGGCCGTAACGAGTGTGAAAAGAGGTTTTGGGTATATCCTCCTCTTGAATACGTAGCTGGTGGTAGCCTGAGCATAGATCGATCTTCGAGAAACACGTAGCACCTTGTAGCTGATCAAACAAATCATCAATGCGAGGTAGGGGATAGCGGTTCTTGATGGTTAGCTTATTCAATTCCCGGTAGTCGATGCACATCCTGAACGACCCATCCTTCTTTTTAACGAAGAGGACTGGCGCCCCCTAAGGAGAGGTGCTCGGGCAAATGAAGCCTTTCTCAAGTAATTCCTGAAGCTGACTCGAGAGTTCACGCATTTCGGACGGTGCGAGTCGGTAAGGAGCTTTGGCAACAGGGTTGGCTCCAGGAATGAGGTCGATACGAAATTCGATATCAAGACTTGGCGGCAGTCCAGGAAGATCATCAGGGAACACCTGAGGAAATTCACGGACCATAGGAACGTCTTTCACTTCTGTCTTCCTTTTCTTTTCCTCTCTGCTACTACAATGTTAGCCAAGAAAGCTCTGTATTCCTTGCGGAGATACTTGCTAGCTTGGACACATGACATAAGTTTGAGACCTTTCGAAGCAGTTTCGCCATAAACACACAATAAATCACCATTCGCGAGCGAGAATCGAATCATCTTGTCGAAGCACACAACTTCAGCATGGTTTTCGCGAAGAAAGTCCATGCCTACTATGACGTCGAAACTTCCGAGTTGCATCGGGATAAGGTCGATTGGAAAAATGTGATTGTTGAGCTCAAGAGTACAATCACGGAGAACAGAATTAACGGCGACAGTTCTTCCGGTGGCGACTTCAACATCGAATGTCGAGGGGAGATGGGAGCACTTACGACTAAGGAGCTTCTGGAATTCAAACGACACAAAGCAATTATCGGCTCCGGTATCAAACAAACATGAAGCATAAATACCATTCACAAGGAACGTACCATTAACCACATTTTTGTCAGCCTGGCTTGACGCACATTGATGTTGAACGTTCTGGCGCATGCGGCTTGTTGCTGTTGCTGCGGCTGTTGCTGCTGATGAGGCTGCTGCTGGGGCTCTTGTTTCACAACACTGTTCGGGCACATGTTCGCAAAGTGGTTGGGATCACCACATGCGAAGCAGACTCGGGCGTTGATCGCGGGTGCCTGAGCCGCTTGATGGCCTTGCGGGGCTGGGAGTAGAGCTTGATGAGCAGTGGCAGGAGCTGCGGTGTTGCGGGGAGCAGTACGATAGTTGACAGTGAAGTGACCGTACATGTTGCAGTGGGCGCAGAAACGACAGGCAAGACCCACCGGATGATGATAAGAGCATGTTGGGCAAGCTGGGTGGGTGCCTGTGTATGCACGCTCTGCAAGCAGTGCATAAGTAACTGGTGCTGGACGGTGGTGGGACTGCTGCACAGTCGGGTAGAGCTTGGATGTACTTCTTGATTGCCATATCAGACGTCTTTACTTGATCGGGACAGATGATGCTGAGCTGCTTAAAGCGAGCAGTCAGGGCAGCGTTATCTCCATCTTTCTTCTTAATATTCCAGAACTTGTCCTCCAGCTTTTGGCGTTCATGGGGAGGGCAGAATTCATCCATCATGATGGCCTTCAACTCTTCGCAGGTCAGCTCTTAAGCTGCATCATTCCCGCGTTTGTTTCTCTCGGCCATCCACCAGTCTAATGCGCGGGACTGGAAGACGCCGGTAGCGTTTATGGTACGGAGATTTTCAGGACAACCGCTCTGGCGCAGAGTGACTTCAATGGAATCGAACCATTGAAACATAGTTGTTGGGCCATTTTCTCCAGTGAATTCCTTTGGACCGCAAGCCTTGAACTGCTTGAAGCTGAAAGCAGTCTTGGTAGCAACTTTAGGAGCTTTGGTTCTAGACTCCTCAGACGATTTGCTAACGTTCTCGTAAATTTCACTCATAATCTAGGGCACAACCTTGGCCACTTGTTTAGCAAGGATGGCAGGAAGGCGTTTGTCCCTCTGTTCTTGATGAGTGAGTCGTGGGTGACGAGGTCCAAATGATGGTCCAGTTGACATTGTCTGCAACAGACATCGGCATAGGTCTCAGACACGTCATAATCGAATCTCACCTCACACGTCTACTACTAAAGCTCAGGAACACAGTGAAACATGTATCACATAAAACATAGGCACATAATCACAGATTCACATAAGCACAGAAGCACATAAGCACCTAAGCACGTAGGGCACAGAATCACAGAAGCACATAAGCACATAGAGCAGTCAGAATACAGAAACCTCTCATTCAAAGTCCGCGATTATTCGAATATAGCGATCGCGTTTGGCATAGCGAGTTGCATCGCATAAGCGTGTAGTATAGCAAGCAACATAACGTATGGCGGTTCCTTATAGTAGTAGCGATTTGTTAACGTTTTGAGATAGGAGTGTAGTGCGAGTCGTACGTGTCGATCGAAGCAAAAGCAAGAATTCGAATAAGTTTCCAAAATTTAACACATAACCAGTTAAATACACATACAAACACATAAAATCGACGAATCATCAGAGTCAGCAGTTGCGGGCTCAGAATCGAAACACATAAAATCGAGAAATAGATTGTCTACGGCTATTAGACATTGACTACCCAAAGTGGTTCGACTATTCTCAAAGACTTGTTGTACACATTTTGACCTTCAGGATCGTGCTTTTACCTCGATTCTTGGGCGTTTGGCACGCATCCCTTTAGTCATACCGTGACTTCAGGTCGTTGGAGTCCGTCGAGACTTTGGTGAGAGTTTGTAAAATCAGGTAAAAAGTCAGAACAAGTCGTCAAGGTTAGGGTTTCACCCCTGGCTTAACAACTTCATTCCTATTTTAATAAAATAGGGACGAAAATCCGCGCTAAAGTATGGATTGCACTCCTGGTTCAACGTGAATTTTCGCGATTTATAGATAAATACAGATCAAACAAGCAATTTTAATCGAGAGTTTGCGGTTTTCACACCTGATCTCGACTTAATCGCTTATTCATAATTGAAAATTCGAGTGCAGTGATAGTGTAGTGTAGGCGAGAATAGTGAAGAATAAGCTCATACATAATCCCTACTGGTCATGCACGAGTCGGTCTATTGGGGTCCTAAGTATATACTAGGTCTCTATGACATCGACCCGCACTAGGTCGAGTCTTGCCTAATTCCTTATAGTTATGGCTCTGATACCAATCTGTCACACCTCAACCGATGACGGAAACATCGGGGCGCGACACTGAGCGAAATAGATTGTCCAGAAGTTTCCATAACAAT
Organism: Helianthus annuus; assembly: GCF_002127325.2. Taxonomy (NCBI): domain Eukaryota; kingdom Viridiplantae; phylum Streptophyta; class Magnoliopsida; order Asterales; family Asteraceae; genus Helianthus; species Helianthus annuus. The sequence goes on along the minus strand of NC_035441.2, from coordinate 19,377,106 downwards.
TATATTTACCAAATATTTTAAGTAAAACGTCCCATACCATGTCATATAAGATAATATAATTATTACGGTACAAATCTAGACAAATTGTTCTGTTCCGACAACTCAGGTTTCATTAGTACAGACAACAATTTGTTGGTCTCTAAGATTCTTTCCTAGCCTTGATTTCCAAGCAAATAGACACCTTAAGCACCTGTCACATACGTTAAAATAAAGTCAATACACATAGTGTAAAGGCGAGCATACAAGTTTGATAATAGCATATAGAGTTCGAAATAGTTTACGCATAACCAGCACGTACACTGAGTAAAACGAAGCATGTTAGTTATTGACATGAACCTATCGATACCAATGACTGCGGGTTGACTGCCCAAGGCAGTTCGTAATACATGATCACCACTGTAATCCATGCAAATAATTGTCCTTAATAACCCTCCGTGTGAACGGGTGCTGAGTCCAAACTATAGTACTATAGTTGCTAAGGGAGGTAGACAGCATTCCATGTGTAAACATAACAAACAAGCATTCATTAAGCCACGTATAACATGCGGTAACGGTTAACGTTAAAAGTATTGCGTAGTGTGTTCGATGTGATTTCGTATAAGTAACGTATGTAACACCCAAAATTTCGTAAAGCAAAAAGGGATCGAGTATACTCACAGCGGTTGATGGATTGAAGGGAGCGCTTGGGAGTAAGGTTAGCCTGAATAGTTTGATAGCATAACGATAAGTGTCGCGTAAAACGTTACAAGTATTGATGGGTTGAACAGCTGGTCGGTCGGATGGTAGTCCAATCGGACAGCTGATCGTGCGAGTGACAATCCGTTCGGACGGTTGTCCGGTTGGATGGCCGTTCGAGTGGATTGTTTCTTTCTTTAGGAAGGAGGTGTTTGTGTATGATGGTTTGACTTTTGAAGTTTTTGTTGTAGTATTATAAAACATTGAAGTATCTCTACCTCTCAGGTCGGTCGATCGGACGGTCGTACGATCGGCCGGCAACCCGTTCGGTTGGGCACCTCAGTGAGAACAAGTTCACAGTAGGTTGTCAGTCGATCGGACAGCAGTTCGATCGGGTGGCATTCCTAGCGCATTGAACATGTTGAAAATTGTTTAAGTGTTGAAGTTTAATTGTCACATGTTCGAGCGGTTAACCCGATCGGATGGTAGTTCGATCGGACAACAACTCGTTCAACGATCAGACTTCAAATGTTGGTGAATAGTTTAAGTGTGGGACCTAAGGTGCAAGCCGTTCGGTTTGGCCAGTCGATCGGATTGGCCGTTCGATCGGACAGCAGTCCGATCGGATGACACTCCGCCCTGGTCGATCTGTTCATCTTACACTTAGTTGTTTTGATTGTTTGTCGTTTTATCGAGGCATTTTGATAACGAGTAAAGCAACAAGAACTTGTCAATACTTGGTCCTCCAGATCGGACAGGAATCACCCAAATCCGATTAGTGATCTGTTCGAGACAGTGGTTCACGTTTAACCCGAAATCGGCAAACCTCGTGGATAGAATCCGTATCTCGAGCCACACAATCACTTGAATGAGTAGTAGGTCGGCACAAGCTCCGTTTCTATTGGTTTTGAAGGCATTGAGTGTAAAAGAGTTGAAAGAAAGTTAGAAAAACCATCTTTCAATCCTTTTCTTTGTGAATATGTTTAGATCTATGAAAGATCTTCGTTAGTTTATGTGGAAATCGATTAGATCTAAGTTGTTCTTGGTGGATTGAGGCCAAAACATGAAGTTCTTCAAGAACACATGATGACGTCATCCTAGAACACCTTGAATCATGATGATTTCACGGTTAAAAGTTAAGATTCAAAAGATAGAAATGTATAGGAGTGCGTTTAGATTAAGGAAGTACAAGATTTAGGACGAGATCTTACCGGAATCGAGAGAAATCTGAAGAAAAGTGAGGAGAATGCGCTGGTCGGACAGAGAGTTGCCAAAAGTGGAAAGTGTGAAAGTGACAGGAGGTATTTATAGAGTTCCCAAGGAGGAAAGGGCTGGTCGATCGGCTAGGTAGCTCGATCGGACAGCCTGTCCGATCGGACGGCAGTCCGAGCGGACGGCTGGTCGATCGGCTGGTTGCCTGATCGATCGGTCGCCTGATTCGAGTGTTTGGTGCGACGAGTTTTGCCGTTTCGATTTCGATTGCGAGCGTTGCGCCGCGATAGAGTTTCCTAGTCAAATTACTTTTAATCCCAATTACTCATATCTCGGGCTATCTCTTCTCCACCAATTATCATACTATATCAACATACAATCATCCTTATTTCGTATTCGTTTTGCGTTTGCGATTCGATTGCGATTGCGTTTCGATTGATTACTACACATAACGTAAATAAACATGCACAAGTAACACATAAGGCACACACACACATATAACAATCACCAAAATGCGTAATTCGAGTTGCGAGCGCGATGTTGATTAGATTAGTTCGATTAGCGTTTAGTTGACTTTATCGCATTGTTACTTCCTATTGTTCACAGTCGTAAGGCGATTTGTAAAGATAAGTGTACATTGATTACTGCGATCCTTTATAGATACTCCACATAATACAACTAAGGCGAAAATAAATTAGACTAATCTACGAGTCAAAGAAGTCAAAATAGGAATTGAGCAAGAAGAGACAGATTGCAATAGCAATCTTTTCTTCCTTTGACTTCACTCTTGACTTTGACTTTGACTTCCGAAACATGGGGTGTTACATTTAACATCTAGATTGATTCTATTGCTATTCCAGATGTTAAAACACCATGACTGTAATCACAATACAATGTTACATACTCTTGATATTAAAACACTATGACTTGAATCTTAATTCATTATTTCCAATGTTATGGTGTCTTATATACATTCATGGTATTCTACTGTAAAACAAAACACCTTGAATCAAAATACAATTAAAACACCATTGTATGAACATAAACAAAACACCATGGACTAAAACATCCGATCGAAACGTAATTTTTTCTCTATATAAGTATAACAATATGGTACTTATATTAAATATAAAAAAACACTCGTTATTATGGTGTATTTTTTTAAAGTTATATATAAAAAAGTTATTGACGTTTAAAAAAGAAGGGGTTGCATGTGCATTTCATGTGAGTTTCTAAATCTAAAAATGTTAAATTTACCTTTATACCCTTAATCTAGAAAATTAATTACTTTAATGGTAAACACTATTTACAAAATAGAGCATTCGTTACTGATCAAACTATTGGGTATTTTTCCAAGTTTCTGAGCGATTTCTGGGCTCCGCAAGCAGTCTGCTTTGATCGGATTCAAGCCTCCAAGTTGCAAAGAAGCCTATTTGTTATCCAATCCATCAAATCCATGCTTGTTTATGGTTTGATTTCTTGTTCTAAACATGTCTTTTGAGCATATTTCAAGCATTGAGTTGATGTTTATGTTTATGTATTATTGTAATAACATTAAGATACTTGTTTTATGAACAATCTCTAGTTTGTAATCTTATTTGTATGAAACTTTGGCAACTTTTTCATGTTTGAATCTTGATGATCATATGACAAACTTGTTTCATTGATGTTGGATTCTTGATTGTGGTTGTTTATCTTGGATGATTAATGATTGGTTAGTTAAGATTGTTGAAAAACTCCTTGGTTAATCATTTGTGTAAGGACCTGCACAAAATGTCATAAAACGCTCCGTAAGTAGAAAACCCGAACCCCTAAAACCCTAATTTTATGAAAAATCAAGAAAATCAAATTCTGTTACTCGGTCGCGAGCCGTGAAGGAATTAAGGAGGGTCTTCGCGGGGCGCGACAGCTCTGCAATCTCCGGATAACGATCAAGGCCACGTGTCAAACACGTGGCAGGTCTAGGGTGTGACACGGCAGCCCTAGCCATAGCTAGGGTGGCCCTCGCGGGCCGCGAAGATCCCCCTTCAAGTTTACGCGAGCCGCGATAAACCTAAAAATCAGCTATAAATAGAACGTTGCATGGGCATTCTTCTGTGTTCGCAAATTTCGTCAAAAATCACTATAATCTGCTCTAAATACACGTCAAAAGTAGTGAAACGCTGCTACGATAACGGGGTAATAACTCGATTACTGCTACGATACAATGTCCGATCGATTAAAACCGATCCGATGGATGTTTAAGTGCTGCCCAAATCTTGGGCTATACTTTGTCATTCGTCATGAGGGTTTCGATCTCGTGAGTTATCGTGAATGTTGTATTAAGTTACTAACCTAGTTTCGTTTGCATTATTTAACCAGGTTACCGGCTTAATCAGTAGAGACTCTGTCTGTTTAAACTTGCAATGTGAGTCATTCTGTTTTTATCAAATTTGCTTTGTAAAACCCTTTTGTTTTCCAGTTATAATTACAGGGATTAAGTCTTTGCGTATCTTTAATTACTGGCAGTAAGTGGGGTATTGTGCACATTAGTGCTGTTTTATCACTATTAGGTGGGCGAGCCTAATTAGTGATATACGTCATTATTGGGTGACAGGACCCAATAGTGATATGACCATAATCATAGATCCGGTCGAGTGACAACTGGACCAGATAATTATAAGATAGGGGCAATTGTAATCGCTCTTAATACTGTAAATTATGACAATGTGTCGTTTTGTACAAATTGAATGACTCGCCAATATTTCCCGCTGATCAAATCTTTTTAAGACATGTTTCAGGTGATTTACTGTGAACAAGAAAAAGTGCCGCGTAGCGCTCCAGCTTGAATGAAGTGGCTTAGTAAATAAATAAACATGTTTTTGTAATCAGGGGATTTCCCAGTGAAATTCCTTTATTGTAAAATATGGGGTTTGTCCCGAAACTTATAATAAAATAATCGGGTGTTTTCAGTTTAAACGATCCTGTTAAAATTTCCGCTGCCAATTAAACATTAATACCACGGGTTTCTGTCTCGCAGCTTCTGAACCGGGTAAAACGGGTCGGGGCCGTGACAGAAAAGGTGGTATCAGAGCCACTGATTTAAGCAAATTAAGTATTTGAAAAATACTTAAGCTTTTAATTTGCCATTTTGTGATTCAGTGAAAATTAAATTTACAATAAATAAAAATTTAAATTGGATTTTTGTGTTTTCCTTATGTGTGACTAACAGCATGAACGAACTATCAGAAGCCCTCCGAAATTTCACAATCCATACTACTGATATGGAAACTACGGGAACCCAGTCCAGTTATCAGGCTGACACCGAGGAGCCAATGGTGTTTCAGGCCCAGGAAAAACCCAAACCCAAAAGGAGGAGAAGGCTTCTAGACTGGAAACGAAGGAGAAAGAAAAAACCTGCTGCCCAAAGGGTAAAGAAAACAGAGGATCCAAATGGAAAAGGAAAAGAAATAGGAGAGAGCTCTCGTCAAGCTCAGGAATTGCTACCTTGGGAGGAACTCGATAGAAAACTGGAAAACTGTGACCTCATTGGAGCTGCTGATGAAACCCTTTTCAATTTTCCCGCTCAATCAGAACTTCCTGTCAATCTGGAACCTGCTATTCTGGACCCAATTGTCAACCCTCAACCTCTTCCGGACCAAATGGAGGAATGGTGGACCTGTGCCTGGCACTTCCAGAACATAATGAACAATCTAAATCCTTACTACCCGCAGTTTGACCCACCCCGTGCTACTTTTCCACCCATGAACCAGGAGAACGTTGTGGAACTACACTGTTATGGTGAAGAATTGGTGGAGATGGGGAACCGGATCCGGACTGTGCGGAAGAATATTACCTGGAAGTACGATGAGAGGGATTTCCACTACTGAAGGCGGTGGATAACAGTAGTTAGATGTTTTGTATAATAATAATATTGTATAATAATACTAAAATAAAACATCTGTAAAATATCGGGCTTGTACGGATGCATAATATTTTATAAAAATATAAATGTCGCAATGTCGACGTTTTTGGCTACGTGTGCTGACTTAATTTTGTGATGCCCTATTATGTTTAGTTGCTAGCCATTTTTGTGATAATAATTTATATATATTGTTAACTATTCAGATGGCAAACCCAGTAAACCAACCGGCAAATGAAGTTAATCAATCAGAACCAAATAATGAAGAACATTTTCTCAATAGACAAGATATAGAAAATATAGTTGCCCAGGGAATAGCCAATGCTCTCCCAGCAATCGTCGCTGCTGTTCAGAATCCCGTTGAACCTTCCCAAGCCAACCATAGCAAACGCACCCGTGACGATAATTTCAGTAACAGTGTGAATGGGGGCGGTGATAATAATAATGTGATTCAAGCCCCATTATATAAGAAAATGAAAGTGATGACGATCGGTTGCACTTACAAAGAATTTCTCTCTTGTAGGCCAGTCGAATTTGCAGGCAATGAAGGGGCAACTGCCGCACTACGCTGGTTAGAAAAGACCGAATGTGTGATCAAAATAACTAAATGCGTAGAAGAAGATAGGGTGATATATGCATCCCACTTTTTCAAAGAAGAGGCCTTGGAATGGTGGAACACGGTGCTGCAAGCTTAGGGAAGTGACGTGGCTTATGCTATGAGTTGGGAGGAACAGATGACGAATAAGTTCATGAACCGTCGGATGGTGGACGTTGATTGTCGGGGGTATACTTCGAAATTTTTCGAATATGCTAGAATTGTACGACTCTGGCTTCACCAGAACCGGTGCTTATCTCTCGCTACATTTGGAGACTAATTAGCGAGATTCGCGACATAGTCAAAGCTGCGAGACCCCGGACAATTGACGATGCGTTCGAATTGGCAAACACCTTGACTGACGGACTGGTACGTACGAGAGAAGAAAACAGGAAAAAGGAATTGGCTCAGAAGATTACCCAAGGTTTCCGTGGGGGCAATAATAACAATAATTTCAAGAAAAAGGGAACCGAGCAGTCTTCCGCATTGCCATTTTGCGGAAACTGTAAAAGGAAACATTTTGGAAAATATAAGGAAAATTGCAATTTCTGCAAAACACCGGGGCACCGAGAGGAGGAGTGCAGGAAGAAATCAATGATATGCTACAACTGCGGAGAAGCCGGACATTTTAAGCCAAATTGCCCAAAACTGGTCAAGCCAGCTGACAACAAGGCAAAAACTATCGAAGGAACTAATAAAAAAATTGCAAGAGCCTTCCAGCTGACTACACAAGAAGCAGATCTGATTCCGGATGTGATAGCTGGTACGTTTCTTGTACATGACGTTTACGCAAAAGTATTATTTGACTGTTGCAATCCAAAGTTTTATAAATACTTCATTCTACCAAGCTCTTAAGCAACCTTTAACCAAACTTAGGCAAATTTATACGGTAGAAACGGCAGAACGAAATTCTGTTAATATAGATAAGGTTCTCCAAGAAGGAAAGATAGAACTCTCATGCCATAAATTTTCTACAAACCTTCTACCTATGGATTTAGCAGGATTCGATGTCGTGTTAGGAATGGATTGGTTAGTAGCCAACCATGCTCGAATCCTATGTGATCAAAATTCCATAGAAATTCATACACCATCAGGAGAAGTAATTTTGGTTACAGGAGATAAGCCACGTAAACCAATGAAGTTCATTTCAGTAATGAAAGTTGCTAGTTATGAACGAAAACAAGGAATAGTGTATATGATTTCAGTTATCATTAACGTTAAAAGCAAGGAACTTAAAGAAATCCCAGTAGTGTCAGAATACTCTGATGTATTCCCAGAAGAGCTACCTGGATTACCGCCAGATAGGGAAGTAGAATTTAGAATTCATCTAATACCTGGAACTGCTCCAATATCTAAGGCACCTTATCGGTTAGCACCCACAGAAATGCTAGAACTGAAAAAGCAGTTAGATGAATTATTAAGCAAAGGATTCATACAACCTAGTTCATCCCCTTAGGGAGCACCGGTGTTGTTCGTGAAAAAGAAGGATGGTTCGATGCGTATGTGTATCGATTATAGGGAATTGAATAAGGTTACCATTAAGAATCGATACCCACTACCTAGGATTGATGATCTTTTTGATCAACTTCAAGGAGCTAGGTATTTCTCTAAGATAGATTTGTGCTCCGGATACCATCAGCTGAAGGTACAGGAAGAAGACATACCTAAAACTGCTTTCCGGACAAGGTATGGTCACTACGAGTTTACAGTCAGGCCCTTTGGATTAACGAATGCTCCTGCAGCATTCATGGATATGATGAATAGGATCTGTAAGCCGTATCTGGATAAATTTGTAATTGTCTTCATCGACGATATACTTATTTATTCCAAAAGCCAGGACGAACACTGTGAGCACCTGCATGCATTCTTAACCTTGTTAAGAAAGGAAAAGCTTTACGCCAAAGTTTTGAAATGTGAATTCTGGCTACAAGAGGTGCAATTTTTAGGACACATAATGAATCACGAAGGCATTCACGTAGATCCCTCCAAGATAGAAGCAATCACAAGTTGGAAGGTCCCACAATCAGCTACTGAAGTCCGAAGTTTTCGAGGATTAGCTGGATACCATAGGCGCTTCATCAGAGACTTCTGCAAGATAGCTGTTCCATTAACTAAGCTAACTTGTAAAACTGTTAAGTTTGAATAGGGACCCAAGCCAGAGGAAGCCTTTAGAATCCTAAAGCAAAGATTAACAAATGCTCCAATTCTGGCCTTACCCGAGGGAACAGAAGATTTTGAGGTCTACTGCGTTGCTTCTAAACTAGGATTAGGGTGTGTGCTAATGCAACGCAACAAGCTAATTGCGTATGCATCAAGACAATTGAAAAAGCACGAGGAGAATTATACAACTCATGACTTAGAATTAGGAGCAATAATTTTTGCCCTTAAGATTTGGAGACATTATCTATACAGAAGTAAGTTTACTGTCTATACAGATCATAAGAGTCTAAGATACATATTTGGGCAAAAAGAATTGAACATGAGGCAAAGAAGATGGATGGATATTTTAAGTGACTACGACTGTGATATCCTATATCACGAAGGAAAAGCAAATGTAGTAGCAGATGCCTTAAGTCGTAAGTACCATGAGAAACAAAGACGAGTTCGTGCTCTTAGATTAAATCTGCAGTTAGATTTAATGGAACAACTGAAAAGTGTTCAAGAAACAGCAATCAAGGATCACTACAAGAAAAGTGTCCATTAGATACTAAATTATTAGGGACTGATATATCAGTCTCCAATACGTAATATTTGAGACTGATTTATCAGTCACTGATAATATTAAGGACTGATTTCTATGCACCCTATATTAGTTACTAAAAATCAGTCCCTAATATCTAAACACCTTATTTGAGGCTGAATTTCAGTCGCAAATATGTTTGCATGGTATAGCGTTTTGGAAGGACGATTATTGACTACTAAATTTTAGTCTCAAATATGTTCCCTCTATAGTGAAAAATGACACATCTATGTGGGAGACTAATATTCTGTCTCCAATATAGATGGAACATATTCGGGACTGAATATAAGCTATTAATAGTTTCAAGACAACCATAATTAGGGACTGATATTCAGTTTTGAATACCTTTTTATATAGGAAATGACTGGTGGCTAATTTTCAGTGTCCAAATATGTTAAAACTTTTCGAAAACTTATTAGGAACTGATTTTCAGTCTCCAAAGTTTTATATAGACATAAGAAACAGTGACTAATAATTAGTCTCTAATAATCGATACAAATCATTATATTTTAAAGAAGAAATTACGGACTCAAAATTAGTCCTCATATTTATTGTAACATACTATATTATGGACTAGTATTTAGTTTAAGAAAAGATTTTTTTTATAAACAAGCCCAACCCGAGCTTCACTTATCAGCTCCAGCGTAGTTAAGTTTGGGCTCGGCTTGGCTTGTTTATGTAGGATCGCGTTCGGCCCTGTTTGAGTCGATCAGAGAAATTCCTATCCAAATCAAGAGGCGGAAACTAGTGATTTGGTGCTATTCTAGCTGGATTCACTTTAAACTTGCTGTTGTATTGATATTAAACGCAATTACAAGGTCTGACAGCACTTCGGCAGCATACCGGAACAAAATACACCTTCAACTAACTAGGTTCGCTAATACATCTCCTATATATATATATATGGTTGGGTTCGCTTATATGAACAGCCATATAAGCGGACCTACACCATGTCCTAAAAGCGAACCAGAACATGTCCTATAAGCGAACCAGAACAAGACTGACATAAAAGCGGACCTAGGTAAGACCATAAGAGCGAACCTATTACAATCAGCTATTTCTAGATTTCCGTATCATGTCTGATCTGTTCAACTCTAAGACTCGATGAAAGACGTAGTCGACAGACGTAAGTGCACCAACAGACCCCCCCTCGGATGTTGACGGAGTCTTCATAGAGTCTTCACACATGTCAATCTACAATCTTCATTAGTCGTCAATCTGCCTCTGAAATATCTGTCATTCCAAGAATCCTTGTTCTCTTTCTTCATCATCACCAAACTCCTCTCTCTCAGCTGTTGACACAGTGTCTTCAGACTCCCCCTCTCACACAACTGGAATCGTAGTCTGGAATTCACATCTTCATTCTTCAAATCAAGATCATTAACAGGCTCCCATCAAGTTCCAGATCGATACCTGGCTCCATTCTCTCTCAGGATCAATATTTGGCTCAAGTCCTGCACAATCTCTACCCAACTATAAGTTTCTATTAAAAGATTAAACTTTCAAACTTTTAGAAACTTGTACCAGAAACTATATTAATGATTTTACATTCAAGATTTTTACTGGCACTTTTCAAACAAAAATTTAACATCATCACATACACTCTTCCCAAACCAGTTCTTCAAGTTTAGCACTTTGAATTTCGAAAATCAGCATTGTCACACCCCCAAAATCCCACCTGCGGAGTACTACCGCTTGGAGGCGTGACTGACCAGGATCCAGCCACCAATCATACTGAACAAGCACATAAGTAATTATAAAAGTTTAATCATCACGATTGGTGTTTCAAAACAAACAAGTTAAGTTGCAAGCGGAAGCATAAGTTTAAAGTTATAACATAAGTTCCAAAAGTTTCCAAGTTTAACATAGCATGCAGCAATCCCTGTCCCACAACGATCCTCCTCCATGCAAGCTCCCACTGAGTACCTATGGTCCTGCAAAGCATGTAGTAACGAGTCAACAACTAGTTGAGTGAGTTCACGGGTGGGCGTTCGTTTTAGTTGTTTCGAAAACGGTTTACTTTAACTGGCATCCTGCCGTGGGGGTTACCCCATAGTTTAAAAACGTGACATGTTCGTTCCCAGTTACTCCGGCACTCCGGCCGTGGGGGCTACCCCGTGTAGTTATCAGGCATTTCGGCCGTGGGGGCTACCCCATGCGTACATCATCCGGCTCTCCAGCCGTGGGGGCTACCCCATGTGCATACTAGACTCGTTACCATATCGACTGCTGACTGTAGTCATGTTTATGTGCCCTGAAAACATCAATGTCTATCATCATTGACGTGCCCCAGATCCATTAGTTCACGCCCGTCCTCTGCGGCACGGTGTGAGGCTTGTCAGACCTAAATAGCGCTATCTAACTAATGACCCGCTCGCCATTGGCCCGGCGATTAGTCGATACAAAAAGGAGGGACTTCGTGATAGAGTTTTAGTCTAGTACGTTTATCCGTCCATCCGGACGAGGAATCACATTCCTGAACCACAGACGTCCTACCCAAGGAGGACGAGGAATCCACGTTCCTTAACCCCGTTCCCAACCCAGGGAATCCCATGCTTTGTAAAGGGTGTGAACTCACCTTGGTTTGCTCGGCAGTTAATCACAGAAAGTCAATCAAGTCGCAAGTAGTCAGTTACGTCCTAACACGGTTATCACGTATAATCAGATTCGAACCAAGTAGTGCACAAATGTTCAACACGTATGGCAAACACGTTTAACAGTTCACAGTATCTTTAATCAACAGTAGCACATACGGTTCACAAGTTCAGCCCAACTACTTAGGCCCAGACACGTAATAGCAGTTAACACAGAAGCCCATCAGTCTGGCCCATTAACTAAGGCCCAAAAGCGTGGTCTCGAGTCGCAACCGGACTCGCAAGCATGGTCTCGAGTCATGCTGGGTGTTGATCATGGATGGTTGCGAGTCGCAACCGGTGTCGCAACAGTAGTCTCGGTTCATCATGCTAAGGTCTCGAGTCGCAACGGGACTCGTAACCTGTGGTTTCGGCTTGTCCTGTTATGGTTGCGAGTCGCAACCGCGTAGTCTCGAGTTGTAACGCTGTGGTTGCGAGTCGCAACGGGTGATTGCGAGTCGGTAAGCTGTCGTTGTCAAGTTCACGTGTTGATGCAGGTGTATCAGTCCCATTAGTACAATATAATCAGGCCCAAATCAGGAAACTACCAATAGCATTCCACTAACAGTTTTCCTAATCAGGTTACTAGTCAAAGATGGATCAAAATCACAAGGGTTTTCAATCTTCAACTATCATTCAAAGTGTTCTTCATACATTCAAAGCATATTCATCACATATTCAACCTTATTCTAACACATTTTGCATCAATCATAAGCATATTCATGGTTAACAATCTCATTTTTCTAACATAACACCATAGGCTCGGTTCTATACTAGGCCGAATATATGACATATGTAACCCGGTTTCATGTTCATCAACATAAATAGTTCAACTTCATTCAAACACAAAACACCAAAATCCATCATGCTACATACATATATCCGAAATCAAAACCCTTTAGCCGATTATCAATCATTATGCACATTAGAACATCATACACATCAAGAATCATCATTTGTTTAACAAGTAGTAAATCATTTCTCATGTATAAACAATCTAACCTTCAAACCCTAGACATAACATGAACATACTAACATTCAACAAAGCATCAAGAACACTAACCGGTTATGGGTTTCGAGGGTGTGTGAAAAGCTTCCAACCGGGTGTGTGTGTGAGCCGATCCAAGTCCAAATCCGAGAATGATGAAGTGTTTGTGTTCTAGAGTTTTTAGTGAGAGAGAGAAGTAGGAGAGTGTGTGGGTGTAATGTTCAACAAATGGCAAAAACTAACTAAGGTTGGTTTATATATAGGCTAGTTCCAAGTGTGCACCCTTCATGGGTTTCGAGTGGGTGTTTTCGGCCCAATGGCCCAACCGGCCAAATGTTCTCGGCCCAAAGGCCCATTCGGCCACTATTCACTCGAGACCTCATGGTCTCGAGTCGGGTCCGTTGTTGTTTCGTGTCGGGTTCTCGGTTCACATATAACACATACACATATATATACAAATGCACATATAACAAAGCACTTATCACATAAAAAGGTTCACATTATCATTAAGTTCAATCGGTTAACTAATCACGTAACGTACAAGCAAGTCACATCAAGACACAACGAAGGTTCTAGGTTTCGGGTTGTCACATCATCCCCAAGTTGAAAGAAATTTCGTCCCGAAATTTGACGGCACTCACTGAGGAAGCTAGTTAGGTTGCAAAGTTTTCCCGGTTTTCCTGGGGTGTCACATCCACCCCCCGTTGATCTGGAATTTCGTCCCGAAATTCCGTAGCTTCAGCCTCAGTAGCGTTTGTACTGTTCTCAAACAGTTGGGGATACTTTTGTTTCATCCGATCTTCGCGCTCCCAGGTAAACTCTGGGCCGCGACGTGAGTTCCAACGAACTCGAACAAGAGGTATTCTAGTGCTCTTGAGGACCTTAACATCCCGGTCCGTGATCTCGACAGGTTCTTCGACGAATTTCAACTGTTCGTCGATCGTGAGTTCCTTCAAAGGAACTACGTGCGTCTCATCTGACAGACACTTCTTCAGATTCGACACATGGAAAACGTTGTGAACTGCACCGAGTTCTGCTGGTAATTTCAGTCTGTAGGCCACCTTGCCTATTTTCTCAAGAATTTCGAAAGGTCCAACGTATCGTGGGTTGAGTTTGCCGCGTTTACCAAAACGAACCACACCCTTCCAGGGTGAAACTTTGAGTAATACCCGCTCCCCAACCTGGAGCTCAAGTGGTTTCCTGCCCTTATCGGCGTATGCCTTCTGTCGGTCACGAGCGGCCGCCATGCGTTGTCGTATTTGAGCAATCCGCTCAGTAGTGTCTACCACATGTTCTGGACCAGTGATCTGACTATCCCCCACCTCTGCCCAACAGAGGGGTGACCGGCATTTACGTCCGTACAATGCCTCAAACGGAGCAGCTTTAATGCTGGTGTGGTAGCTGTTATTATACGAAAATTCCACGAGTGGCAGATGCCTTTCCCAGCTGTTGCCAAAGTCGATTACACAGGCGCGAAGCATGTCTTCTAAGGTCTGAATAGTGCGCTCGGACTGCCCGTCCGTCTGCGGGTGATACGCTGTGCTCATATCAAGACGTGAGCCAAAAGACTTGTGCATTGCTTGCCACAGTTCCGAAGTAAAACGTGCATCTCGATCAGAGATGATAGAAGTGGGCACCCCGTGCCTCGAAACAACTTCCTTGAGGTAAATTTCTGCCAGAGTGGAGAATTTATCCGTTTCCTTGATTGCCAAAAAGTGTGCGGATTTTGTGAGTCGATCCACGATCACCCATATAGTATCGTTTCCGCGCTGTGATCTAGGTAGGCCAGTAACGAAATCCATGGAAATTTGCTCCCATTTCCATTGTGGTATCTCTGGTTGCTGAAGTAGGCCTGAAGGTTTCTGATATTCCGTCTTGACTCGCGCACAAGTCAAACACTTGCTGACATAAGTTGCTATGTGGGCCTTCATGCTAGGCCACCAATACGTAGTTTTAATATCGTGGTACATCTTGTCCGAACCAGGGTGTACCGAGTAGCGAGATTTGTGTGCTTCATCCATCACAAGTTCTCGTAAATCGCCATAGAGTGGGACCCAAATGCGTCCTGTCACATAATAAGCACCGTCTTCCTTCTGTTCTAAACGTTGCCTTGACCCGCGTAGAGCTTCAGCTCTAACGTTTTCTGGTTTCAGTGCTTCTATCTGAGCAGCTCGTATTTACGAAGGTAGACTAGAATGGATCGTGAGTTGTAAAGCTCTTACACGCTTAGGCGTAGTGTCCTTTCGACTGAGGGCGTCCGCCACTACATTGGCCTTGCCCGGGTGATACCTGATAGAGCACTCGTAATCGTTCAGCAGCTCGACCCATCGTCGCTGCCGCATATTCAGTTCCTTCTGCTTGAATATGTGTTCTAAACTTCTGTGGTCGGTGTAGATGGCGCACTTGGTTCCGTAAAGGTAATGCCGCCATAGTTTAAGTGCGAAAACAACAGCTCCCAGCTCTAAATCATGTGTCGTGTAGTTTTTCTCGTGAACTTTGAGTTGTCGTGAGGCGTAAGCTATGACTTTATCTCGTTGCATCAATACACAACCAAGACCTTGAATTGATGCATCACAGTAAACCACAAAATCATCTGTGCCCTCTGGCAGTGAAAGGATAGGTGCACTACAAAGTCTATCCTTTAGATGCTGAAAAGCTAACTCTTGTGCATTTCCCCAATGATAAACAACGCCCTTCTGTGTTAACAAAGTGAGAGGCTGCGCGATCTTAGAGAAATCCTTAATGAATCTCCTGTAATAACCTGCCAATCCCAAAAATTGGCGAATTTCCTTCGGTGTGCGAGGCGCAGGCCAGTTCTTAATAGATTCCACCTTGGATGGATCAACGTGAATCCCATCCTTGTTCACCACATGCCCTAGGAAATGGACTTCACGAAGCCAGAAGTCGCACTTCGTGAACTTTGCGTAAAGCTGTTCCTTCCGGAGGAGTTCCAAAATAAGTCGTAGATGTTGTTCGTGCTCTTCCTTGCTCTTGGAATAGATCAGGATGTCGTCGATAGAGACTATAACAAACTTATCCAGGTACGGCTTGCACACTCGATTCATCAAATCCATAAAAACTGCCGGTGCGTTCGTCAGCCCAAACGGCATGACCAAAAACTCATAGTGCCCATAACGAGTTCTAAAGGCCGTCTTAGAGACATCCTCTTCTCGAACTCTCAGCTGGTGATATCCCGATCTCAGATCGATCTTTGAATAGTAGCTCGACCCCTGCAACTGGTCGAACAAGTCGTCAATACGCGGTAGAGGATAACGATTCTTCACAGTCACTTTGTTGAGTTCGCGATAGTCGATACACATTCTGAAGGTACCATCCTTCTTTTTCACAAAAAGTACTGGAGCTCCCCAAGGCGATGAGCTAGGACGAATAAAACCCTTATCCAAGAGTTCTTGTAGTTGCGTGGAGAGTTCTTCCAACTCTGATGGCGCTAAACGGTAAGGTGCACGGGCTACAGGCGCGGCTCCAGGAGCTAAATCAATCTGAAACTCGACTTGGCGATGGGGCGGAAGACCAGGTAATTCCTCAGGGAATACCTCAGGATAGTCGCGTACAACCGGAAAATCTTCTAGCTTCTTCTCCTTCTCTGTGGTATCAGTAACTAGAGCCAAAATCGCAGTGTGGCCCTTTCGTAAGCATTTCTGAGCCTTAAGAAGAGAGATGATGTTCTCAACAGCACTTCTCTTGTCGCCACGAATCATGAGAGGTTCACCACCTAAACCAGGAATACGAACGATCTTCTCGTTGCAAAGAATCTCTGCTCGGTGTTGGGATAACCAATCCATCCCAATGACAACGTCGAAACTACCCAAGACAATAGGAATAAGATCAATAGAGAAGGTCTGGTTAGCGAGAATAAGCTGGCAACCCTTGACTACGTGTGAGGCTTCCAAACTCTTACCATTAGCTAGCTCTACGGTGTGTTTGTCGCTCAGGGGTGTAGGAATACGCTTAAGCATCTTACTAACTTCTAGTGACACATAGCTAGTATCGGCACCCGAATCAAATAAGACTGTAACATAAAAGTCGTCGAGAAGGAACTTACCCGTCACCACGTTGGGATCATTCCTTGCTTCTCCTTGACCAATCACGAACACTCGTCCCCTAGCACCATTGTTGTTGTTCCCATTGTTACCATTCCCCTGATTGTTGTTGTTGTTCTGGTTCAGTTGGGGACAATCCTTCTTGAAGTGGCCTTCAGCTCCACACTGAAAGCACCCTTTGTTGTTACCCTGCTGCTGTCGCTGGTTCTGCTGAGGTTGCTGACGATTCTGGTTGACGGGGTATGCGCTTCTGCAATCCTTTGCAACATGACCAGGCTTGTTGCATCGATGACAGTTGCCCCTGGTGCATGGCCCACTGTGGTGTAGGCTACAACGATTGCACTTGGGGTGATTCCCCTTGTATCCACCATGACTTTGACCACTAGATGACTGCTGACCGGGGCTCTTGTGATCATCCGTCTTTCTCTGCTGAGACTGAGTTTGCACTGATGTTGAACCCCTGCTTGAAGTTCCATCCCATTTCCGTTTATCCCCACTAGAAGCACCAGAAGTAGTTGCAGCACCTATACGCTTCGGTAACTTGTTCTGCTCCACCGCTTGGTCAGTGAGACGGTGAGCCAACTGTACAACCTGCTGGATAGTAGTCAACCTCGCTGAAGTCACATGACTTTGGATCTCTGGCACCAAGCCCTTGAGATAGAGTTCAATTCGCTTGTAGGGAGGATCCACCATAGTAGGACACAACAAGGCAAGCTCATGCGATCTCTTAGTGTATGCCTCAATTTATGATCCCGACATCTTAAGATTATAGAACTCATCTTCCAATTTGTGAATGTCGTCACGACTGCAGTATTCCTCCCTGATCATTTCCTTGAAGTTTTCCCATGGGGTGGCGTTGGCAGCAACCAACCCTAACATCTGCACTTGAGCATTCCACCACGTGAGAGCCAAACCCTCGAGAGTACCAGTAGCATACTTCACCCTGCGCGCTTCAGGGCATTCACACATTTCGAACACAGACTCCAGTTTCTCAAACCAGTGTAGGAGACCTACTGCTCCTTCAGTGCCGCTAAAAGTCGTGGGTCGACAGTCCATAAAGGTCTTAAAAGTGCACACCGGTGCCTGAGCATACTGACCTAAGGTAGGTGAAAGAAAAGACAGAGTTTAACACAAAGGTTGGTTCACAAGAGTAGGATCCAAATGATCCTAGAACAATTTCGGACTGCAGGATATACCTCCTGCGTGTGCAGCTGCGAGCTCTGCGGCAACTCGTTCGTTGATCAAAGCCGTCAACTGGGCTTGCGTCATGTTAACGCGTCCAGACATGGTTCTTCATAATAAGAGTAACACGTGTGAGAGAGGTTCGCGAAAGCACGATAGTAGGACAGAGTAAGCACGCATGTGTTCAAACAACAGTAGTTATACTAATCAAGCATACCATGAGCAATGTACTACGTAACTAACAAGTAGGCAATATACATACATCATATTACCTAGAACGTCGAGTCTTGCATGAGGAGCGAAGTGTCGTTGTGGATCGTTGAGCACTGTTCCGGTTATAGTCTGGTTTTAACAAAAACGTTTCTCCTTTATTAAAACCAAGTTCACTATAACCAATGGCTCTGATACCAATCTGTCACACCCCCAAAATCCCACCTGCGGAGTACTACCGCTTGGAGGCGTGACTGACCAGGATCCAGCCACCAATCATACTGAACAAGCACATAAGTAATTATAAAAGTTTAACCATCACGATTGGTGTTTCAAAACAAACAAGTTAAGTTGCAAGCGGAAGCATAAGTTTAAAGTTATAACATAAGTTCCAAAAGTTTCCAAGTTTAACATAGCATGCAGCAATCCCTGTCCCACAACGATCCTCCTCCATGCAAGCTCCCACTGAGTACCTATGGTCCTGCAAAGCATGTAGTAACGAGTCAACAACTAGTTGAGTGAGTTCACGGGTGGGCGTTCGTTTTAGTTGTTTCGAAAACGGTTTACTTTAACTGGCATCCTGCCGTGGGGGTTACCCCATAGTTTAAAAACGTGACATGTTCGTTCCCAGTTACTCCGGCACTCCGGCCGTGGGGGCTACCCCGTGTAGTTATCAGGCATTTCGGCCGTGGGGGCTACCCCATGCGTACATCATCCGGCTCTCCAGCCGTGGGGGCTACCCCATGTGCATACTAGACTCGTTACCATATCGACTGCTGACTGTAGTCATGTTTATGTGCCCTGAAAACATCAATGTCTATCATCATTGACGTGCCCCAGATCCATTAGTTCACGCCCGTCCTCTGCGGCACGGTGTGAGGCTTGTCAGACCTAAATAGCGCTATCTAACTAATGACCCGCTCGCCATTGGCCCGGCGATTAGTCGATACAAAAAGGAGGGACTTCGTGATAGAGTTTTAGTCTAGTACGTTTATCCGTCCATCCGGACGAGGAATCACATTCCTGAACCACAGACGTCCTACCCAAGGAGGACGAGGAATCCACGTTCCTTAACCCCGTTCCCAACCCAGGGAATCCCATGCTTTGTAAAGGGTGTGAACTCACCTTGGTTTGCTCGGCAGTTAATCACAGAAAGTCAATCAAGTCGCAAGTAGTCAGTTACGTCCTAACACGGTTATCACGTATAATCAGATTCGAACCAAGTAGTGCACAAATGTTCAACACGTATGGCAAACACGTTTAACAGTTCACAGTATCTTTAATCAACAGTAGCACATACGGTTCACAAGTTCAGCCCAACTACTTAGGCCCAGACACGTAATAGCAGTTAACACAGAAGCCCATCAGTCTGGCCCATTAACTAAGGCCCAAAAGCGTGGTCTCGAGTCGCAACCGGACTCGCAAGCATGGTCTCGAGTCATGCTGGGTGTTGATCATGGATGATTGCGAGTCGCAACCGGTGTCGCAACAGTAGTCTCGGTTCATCATGCTAAGGTCTCGAGTCGCAACGGGACTCGTAACCTGTGGTTTCGGCTTGTCCTGTTATGGTTGCGAGTCGCAACCGCGTAGTCTCGAGTTGTAACGCTGTGGTTGCGAGTCGCAACGGGTGATTGCGAGTCGGTAAGCTGTCGTTGTCAAGTTCACGTGTTGATGCAGGTGTATCAGTCCCATTAGTACAATATAATCAGGCCCAAATCAGGAAACTACCAATAGCATTCCACTAACAGTTTTCCTAATCAGGTTACTAGTCAAAGATGGATCAAAATCACAAGGGTTTTCAATCTTCAACTATCATTCAAAGTGTTCTTCATACATTCAAAGCATATTCATCACATATTCAACCTTATTCTAACACATTTTGCATCAATCATAAGCATATTCATGGTTAACAATCTCATTTTTCTAACATAACACCATAGGCTCGGTTCTATACTAGGCCGAATATATGATATATGTAACCCGGTTTCATGTTCATCAACATAAATAGTTCAACTTCATTCAAACACAAAACACCAAAATCCATCATGCTACATACATATATCCGAAATCAAAACCCTTTAGCCGATTATCAATCATTATGCACATTAGAACATCATACACATCAAGAATCATCATTTGTTTAACAAGTAGTAAATCATTTCTCATGTATAAACAATCTAACCTTCAAACCCTAGACATAACATGAACATACTAACATTCAACAAAGCATCAAGAACACTAACCGGTTATGGGTTTCGAGGGTGTGTGAAAAGCTTCCAACCGGGTGTGTGTGTGAGCCGATCCAAGTCCAAATCCGAGAATGATGAAGTGTTTGTGTTCTAGAGTTTTTAGTGAGAGAGAGAAGTAGGAGAGTGTGTGGGTGTAATGTTCAACAAATGGCAAAAACTAACTAAGGTTGGTTTATATATAGGCTAGTTCCAAGTGTGCACCCTTCATGGGTTTCGAGTGGGTGTTTTCGGCCCAATGGCCCAACCGGCCAAATGTTCTCGGCCCAAAGGCCCATTCGGCCACTATTCACTCGAGACCTCATGGTCTCGAGTCGGGTCCGTTGTTGTTTCGTGTCGGGTTCTCGGTTCACATATAACACATACACATATATATACAAATGCACATATAACAAAGCACTTATCACATAAAAAGGTTCACATTATCATTAAGTTCAATCGGTTAACTAATCACGTAACGTACAAGCAAGTCACATCAAGACACAACGAAGGTTCTAGGTTTCGGGTTGTCACAAGCATCTCAACACCAGTTGTCGAAAATCTTTTTGATTTTTCAAAATTTTATGCTAAAACACACCAAAAATCTTTTTGGTTTTTCTGAATAAAAATAAATGCAGACACAAAATATTTACAGATAATATTTTTGTGAGTTTGTGCAAGAGGATCATATCAGTTATGAAACATATCACTAACACCGTTAAGCTTTAAATATTTTCAGTTCTAAACAATTTACCTAGATTGTCAGTATGTTTGTCCACTTAAATTTTCACACAGACTTTAATTGATTCGAGATACGATATAAATGTTTTAGAGACTTAAACTTAACTGTGTATCACTCCACTTGAATATACTCCTGTATCCAGATCCCAAATATTCAGTCTTACAGGTGAGTATACCATAGATGATATCTGTAAAGGGGTAGATGCGAAACCGTGAGAGCTCAGGTCAGAACTTCCGTTCAGCAGAGAGATGACGGCTCGACTTTTGGTGGGTCCCCTTTAGAGGATCTTTTTTTACAACAGTAATGACTATCAATTTTATTGTTTAATCAGATTGCTGAGGGCGGCGCTTTTTCAAGCTTATGCAGAAAGTATTATCCGGGGACTAGGTCAGAACTTCCATTCAGCAGAAGTCCCGGGATAATACCCCAGATATCACTGAGTATAAAGACCTAGTATCTCAGAATATGGGACCTTTCAAACAAGATTTCGGGGTTACCCATATATTCAAGAATAATTATCCACGAATTAAGCAAGTTCGAATTTAGGTTTATATCTCGTTTCAATTTACTAAATGTGCGAAAACCTACTGACACATCCACAGTAAGATTGTTTATCACATTTTGACTTTACAATTCTTTAGCGTGCTGTGATAGTTCACTGATGTACTATCATTTCCTCTTTTTCGCAACAAAACTCATTTTTCAGTTTTATCATGTTTTTGTCTTTTTCAAATTTTCTGATGTTTTTGGATTTTCTGATGTTTTTGGATTTTCTAAAATTTCTTACTCCCCCTAAAATTCAAATACATCTAGTAAAAAAAATGAAAACAAACTGTACAGAACATGACAACTAATATCGAAATACTTCAATTCTCCATCCGTTTGGCTTAACAATCAGAACTCCCCCTCACAACAAAACTATTTTCCCATAATGATTTCAAAACACTTAAGTTTGTTTTAATCAGAATGGTTTTTCCGGAAGATAAGTTTTATTGATTTTACCTCTTGTAAAATTGGAGATCCAATCATCATATTGTTTTACCAATCTTCTGAATAATAGTTAACTCAAGTTCAAATTAATGACCTTGATTTAACCACATGTAAAATCAACTGGTTCTCATTCTGAACCACTTATAACAACCACAATCATACAACCACTTGCAGATTTAGCAATTAAGCTTTTCAAACCTGTTTTTCAACCAATTACCATCTTTTGGTTGAATTCTCAAGGTGCCGATTCCTACTCCTCGCTTACAAACCTGGGAGTTCCGGCAAGTCTTGCAAAACCTCAAACACAGATTAAGAAGGATGCCGATTCATGATCCACGATACCAACTTGGGATCTCCGGCAAGTCAGGTTTTTATTCTTTGAAAAATATATCTACCCAAGCCTGACCTTCCTTGGGTGTAACAACATCTTCTTTATCTTTACTTTCAACAGGCTTGTAAACACGTCCTTTGGAAGCATAAAAATCTTTGATGCTTTTGGCCTTACCATTGACCATTTGTCCAAAGATACGTTTCACATTTCCGTTGAAAGTTTTTTCAACATCAAATTTCTTCTTGTCAGAATAAAATTGATTTGAAATTTCAACTTTTCCGATTTTGGATTTGTAATTTTTAGCATTCAGTGGCGGAAAATTCACATCGTCCACTATCGGAACTTTCTTTTCAACCTTTTTCTCAACACGTGGCTCCTCTGATTTTATGGAATCAGATTCATCACCAGAACTATTACCTGAACCTTTCACAACCCATTTTTGATTTGGCACATTATCTTTCCTTTTTGAAGCACTCTTTGAACATTCTCCTTTCTCAAAAGTTGAATTTTCAAAGCCAGTAAACTTCCGGGTTGACAGTTCTGTCTTTTCAACAACTTTTTCTTTCATTTTCCCAGAGACTTCCTATTTTGGCTTGAATTTCTTCGGACAATCCTTTGCCACATGACCAGCAATTTTACATTGAAAACAGGTTCTCTTTTCACTTTTCTTCGGAACTTCATTCTTCTTTAGTTCTTCTTGCTTCTTGGCAAGGAATTCCTGATTTGTCTGTCTTCTGAATGATTGTTCTTTTTCAGCTTCTGACGTTTTCCCTGAAACAAACACAGTTTTTGGTTTATTCATTTTTTCATTTTTATAGTTTTTCGGTGGGACAAAACCAAGACCTTTCTTTTTGAAATTACGATTATGGTTTGGTTTCTGTCGGAAACTATAACCACAATTGTAACCCATTTTCTTGTTGATTCTTTGTTGATCCCTTGAAGTGTACTGTTTGGGTTTTCCATTAAGATTTAAATCTTTTATTTCAGAAATATTAATTTCTGTTATTTTGAAAACCTTTTGAATCATTTCGAGTCTGACACTTCTTATTGGAAAACTTTCATCTGAATATAATTTGTCAGAACCTTTCAAAGTATATGCCACTTTGATCGATTCATCATTCAAATTAGATTTCGAAAGTAAAAACTCTTTATCATAAACTCGTTTGTCCTTTTTATTTGTCGGCTTTGACATATTTGATCCAGACTTTGACTCAGGTTTGGCCTCCGGTTTTGACTCCTCATTGTCATCTTTGTCTAACACCTGATCTACCACACTTTTTATCAACTTTGACTCATGATCAGTGTCTGATGACGTATACGTAACATCAATACTTTCTGGCAAATTATCCGATGGCCCAGACTCCCATTGTAAATTGATTGCTTTATTGACTCTTTCAGAATTTGGATTTCGAGGTGAATATCCATTTTCGACCAGGGGCGGACATCTGTTATAGACCACACTTGATTTCTTACCAGAAGTCTTCAACTTTTCTTCATCTTTTGTCACAGATTTCTCTTCTTCAGACGTCTTCACTTCCTCAAACGTCTTCAAATTCTCCACGACTGGATAAATCCTGTCAACAACAAAAGAAGAACATGAGTAGCTATCTAATAACTTTTTAACTTTCTCAGTTTCTATCTTTTGCGTTGCTAACTCCAACTCTAGATCTGCACACTTCTTAATATGAAAATTCGCATCATCAAGCTGTCTAAGATATGCTACTTTCAATGTGTTCATCGCCACTGCTTGTTCACCACTCGAATCAGTATATTTGTTGATCTCTCTGTTCATTGTATCATACGATTCTTTCAACTTGTGAATATTATGCAACAACTCATTGTTTTGTTTGATCAATGAATCACAGTTCATGCATTTTTCTGGAACTTCAACTTGTTCTGCATCAATTTTCAATTCAAATTCAGGAACCTCTTTGACAATTCTGTTTGATTGTAAGAACTCAGCTCTTCTCTTCCTCTCAGCTTTTGCTTCGGCTTTCAATCTCTCTTCCTCTTCTTCTTCTTCTTCCTCAAGCTTTCTACGTCTTGCTTCAGCAGCTTCCATGACTTTCCTGGTTCTTTCTGCACATTTCAAATCATAAGCATTAGCAAAGAAAGCATGAGAAATGTTTTTGGACATCTCTTTGGTCATGAGATCTTGATCCGGACAAAAATCATCCCAGGTAAAACCTTCAGCCAACTTCTCATCATCTTGTTCAGCCCAACGCCCTTTGCTGTCTTTCGAAAGATACTTTTCCCAAGTAAAATTATCATATTTTCCCTGATTAACAACACATGCCTTTTTATCAACCACATCTCTCCCATGAGCAGTTTGTGCCTGTTGCTGTGCTGGTGGTGTGATTTGATGATAGATGGCCTTCTTGTGATAGTCGTTGTTTCCAAAAGGATTCTGGGCTCCGGTAGCTTCACGATTTTTGCACTCCCTCTTGAAATGCCCCTTCTCCCTACAACGAAAACATGTAACTTTAGATTTATCAAAACCCAAAGCTGAAACGTTTGCATCACGAAAATCATCACGGCCTGTAATTTGTTTAAACTTTTCAGCACGTCTCATCACACTCGCCATACACCATTTGATACCCATCAATTCCATTTCCTCAGCATCGATTTGATCGTAATCCTCTTTCGTGAGCATTGGATTTCCGATCTTTCCTGCAACAAAGCAACTATAAGACTCTAAAATCATCCCTAACAAAGACATTTGATTTTTTGCAATTTCTTCAGTGTAGTCTTGATCATTTTCAAGGCTTAACACAATGTTACACTGAAGTTTTCTACCATTCTTTGTTACAGAGATGTTAGGATCGTATGATGAAAATCTTGTGCTGTTTGATCCTTGAGATGCCTTCTTCTCAGGAGAATCTTTAACACTGTAAGCAGTTTCGATCTTTGGAGAATACTTTGTAGAATCAGTAGAAATCTCCTCTGCTCCACTCTTGTAGTATAAACTGATATCCTGTTCTCCATCATAATTTTTCATTCTGGCTATCTTCCTCTGCTCCATCTCCTGAGCTTCCAGATGCTTGATGAAATCTCCCAATGTCATAGCTTTGTAATCTTTTCTGTTAGATCTCAACATCATCAGAAATGTTCCCCATGTTTCGTGTGGAAGTGCATCTGCAAGTTTTTCAACTAATTCATCAGTATCTTTCTTAATACCAAGTTTTGTCATATTTCTCACTAAGTTACAATATCTATCAATAATCTGCTTGGTGTTTTCGGATTTTAAACCACGAAACAAATCGAATTCTTTCTTCATGAGAGATTTTTTATTCTTAAGCATATCATCACTTCCAATAAACTTTGCTTCCAACTCTGTCCAAATCGAAAATGCAGTTCCATCATGTTGAAGCAAGATCAGAATGTCTTCTTTTATTGCTTGCTGAAGCAGACTCACCATAAGTTTCTCATCACGGTATTTCTTTTTGTCATCTGTACTCATTTCTCGAATTGTTTGCTGTACACCATTTGTAACTGGTCTAACATATGGCTCTTCAGTGTGTTCCCACGCATCTAGATGATAAGCTTCGACCCAATTTCCAAAACGTTCAGACCACACGTTATAGTCATCAATATCCATGAGTTTGGGTGGTTTCTGAGATGTTCCGGTTTCATTTTCAATCATAGCACTTTGAGTCACTGACATTGGTGTTGCAAAAGCGTTATAAAATTCAGTATCCATTGTTCAAATATCCAAATATCACAACAATCTCAAAACTTGTACAAACTGATCATAAAAGCGAACTGTCACAAAAGCGAAACTGTAATTGTCTCAAAAGCGAAATGGTCAAGTGTCGTAAACGCGAACCAGAATTGGCCACAAAAGCGGACCAGTCTTGTCACTAGAAGCGAACCAACTGAATCAAACCCCTCGAGCGGATCTCTTTATTGTACCACAAAAGCGGACCAGTCCTGTCACAAAAGCGGACCAAACAATTTTGGAGCGGACCTAAAATGTAACTTGGAGCGAACCAGAATTGATCAGATCAGCGAACCTTTCGAGCGGACCTGTAAAATACTGTCACTAAAAGCGAACCAGTATACTTGCTGACGTCACTTTTTGCGCAAAACCGTATGAGCGAATCTCCTAAAAACTTACTTTCTAGATTGATTTTAGATCTGAAAACTTCAAGGGTTTATTAGTCCATGAATCCGAGTGCAATGTGTGATTTTGAGCCGGTTTTACCGTAAAAATTTTGAAAACGTGAAGAAAGTGTAGAAAACTAGATGAAATCGAGCTAAAATGGCAAGAACTCCTCCTCCTGAGCTCTGATACCACTTGTAGGATCGCGTTCGGCCCTGTTTGAGTCGATCAGAGAAATTCCTATCCAAATTAAGAGGCGGAAACTAGTGATTTGGTGCTATTCTAGCTGGATTCACTTTAAACTTGCTGTTGTATTGATATTAAACGCAATTACAAGGTCTGACAACACTTCGGCAGCATACCGGAACAAAATACACCTTCAACTAACCAGGTTCGCTAATACATCTCCTATATATATATGGTTGGGTTCGCTTATATGAACAGCCATATAAGCGGACCTACACCATGTCCTAAAAGCGAACTAGAACATGTCCTATAAGCGAACCAGAACAAGACTGACATAAAAGCGGACCTAGGTAAGACCATAAGAGCGAACCTATTACAATCAGCTATTTCTAGATTTCCGTATCATGTCTGATCTGTTCAACTCTAAGACTTGATGAAAGACGTAGTCGACAGACGTAAGTGCACCAACAGTTTACACCCTAGTGAATTCGATCAACTGTTATAAAAGAACTAAAGACTGGAAATCAGTCTCTAAAGTACTTGTAAAAACCATATTGGACACTATTATTTAGTGCACAAAGCTTATTTGTAGATATAAGATCATTAATAACCTAAACACTATTTAAAAAAAACATATGCATTATACGTTTAACATAATACATGATATTTCCAAAATTAGTCTAAATGAACATAAAATAAGTGCAAAGTTCAAGAAAATACATAATAAAATTATTAGCATCTAAATCAACTGATTGCAGCACATAAACAACCTTCACACATCCAAGTAGCACAAGCCTCTAAAACACATCATTGAGCCCAATCCAAACCAAAATCGAGTGTTGTTCAACTTTGCCAAACTTTATTAAATACTACGTGTGATTCCTTCCTTGATAATTATACGTTTACCTGCAAACATAATATTTATAGTAAATGATTAGATAACATAAAACAATTATATATATATTAGTAAGAGACTAGTACTTAGTAAAATTTAAATAATCATAACTCTTACAAAATTTATAGAATGAACATTATCAATCATCATTGTCTGACTCATCATTTTCAATTTCATTATTGGGCTTATCAGCATCTGACTCATCCAAATTTGTCTCTAAACCAAAATCTTCCATGCTATGATCAGAATCATCTATCTCATCAGTAATAAAACCATCTATAGTGCCATCAGAATGATGTTGAACATCAACAGTTTCAACAATTTCATCTTCAACATCTTCACGATGAAGGTTGACATCTTCTAACATATCTTCTGCATTCTGATTTTCTGGAATATCCCACAAGTGCCTATGGGTAATTCTTTCAATGATTTTCCATTGTGAATTCAGTTTAAGTATATCATTTATATAAAACACTTGTTTTGCCTGGTTTGCTAAAATGAAAGGATCATCCTTATAAGCATGTCGGGACGTGTCTATGCTTATGAAATGAGGTTCAAATATCACGTGCTTTCTTCATCGATCAGTATCAAACCATGTGCATTTGAATAAAATAATATGATAACCTCTTATGAATGACAATTCAATGACTTCATCAAGGTATCCATAGTAATCGTCCTCGAAATCATTATGAACGCCCGGTACCGTAACTGCAGTCATCGCTTGACTTAACTAAAAATTTTACTCCATTCACTATGTATCCCCTTTGTGATGAAACTCGATTATCAGGAAGGCAATACAGTGCATATAACTCATTAATTTGAGATGGATTTGGCACATACATCTCTCGAACCTGTTCTCAATTTTCAACATAGTAATCATGTTATTAGAGTGCAGTACAATATCACAAAGTAAAGTAAGTAAAATAGAGTGCGATTATTACTCGTTTTGCAAACCAATTCGGGAATGTAGACTGTTGCATCTTAGAAAAATCTGATGATTCCGGATGTTGATTTTGTAAAATTTATAAGTGTTCCCTGCCACGTGTAGATAAACTATAAATTTACTAACATGTGACACTTAATACTAATATACAACCAAATATTAAAAACAAAACTTACTCTAAGTATGGTTGAACCTCTTGACAATTGTTGAGCTCGGGCTCGTTTAAGCTCGGCTCGTTCGAGCTTTTTTTTCGAGCCGAGCTCGAGTAGCTCGGCTCGTTTGCACCCATAGTATATATAATCTAGAATTCGAGTTAATTTATTCAAAACTTACTAGTACAACAGTGGCGTCAAGCTCTAAAACTGGAACGCAATCCGTGCGGTGGCGTGAGGCGATGAGGTTCACAGTGACGGAACAGAGGGGTTCAATTCCTTCAATGCACTATCATACCTAATTAGGCAACATTAAAACTAACAACATAAACAACACCAAACAGTCCGTAGGTACACCAGCATCGAATATTCAATCAAATAAAACCCTAGGTCACATATCTTACATCGAATTACACCTCTTTCCGCAATTAAACGAATCAAACATGTACTATTAAACTAACAAACGAAATCAAACAAACGAATATCATCATAATTCTCCAAAAACAAACAAGGTAAACAGATAGTTACCATTCATTCGAAGATGACGAATAAAAATCTCGTAATCGTAAACTAATGAGGCGAAAGGCTTATCCGAATAGCTGTAAACGTTTAATCGATGAAGATCTTCAATAGAATAGAGGATGATTCAAGGTACTGCTGAAGAAGAATTCAAGGTAAAGAGGTGCGCAGTATTAAGTTACTAACGTAGTTTCGTTTGCATTATTTAACTAGGTTACCGGCTTAATCAGTAGGCAGAATCTGTCCGTTTAAACTTGCAATGTGAGTCATTCTGTTTTTATCAAATTTGCTTTGTAAAACCCTAAATGTTTTCCAGTTATAATTACCGGGATTAAGTCTTTGCATATCTTTAATTACTGGCAGTAAGTGGGGTATTGTGCACATTACTGCTGTTTTATCACTCTTAAGTGGGCGAGCCTAATTAGTGATATACGTCATTATTGGGTGACAACACCCAATAATGATATGACCACAGTCATAGATCCGTTTGAGTGACAACTGGACCAGATAATTATAAGATAGGGGCAATTGTAATCGCTCTTAATACTGTAAATTATGACAATGTGTCGTTTTGTACAAATCGAATGACTCGCCAGTATTTCCCACTGATCAAATCTTTTTAAAACATATTTAAGGTGATTTACTGTGAACAAGAAAAAGTGCCGCGTAGCGCTCCAGCTTGAATGAAGTGGCTCAGTAAATAAATAAACATGTTTTTGTAATCAGGGGATTTCCTAGTGAAATTCCTTTATTGTAAAGCTTGTCCCAAAACTTATAATATAATAATCGGGTGTTTTCAGTTTAAACGATCCTGTTAAAATTTCCGCTGCCAATTGAACATTAATACCACGGGTTTCTATCTCGCGGCTTCTGAACCGGGTAAAACGGGTCGGGGGCCATGACAATTTGTTAGTAAACTATTAACTTGTTATTATTTTTACACCATGAAACTAGAAATGGGTATTGGTTTAATAAAAGATAAATCTAATTTTGATCAAGAATGCTTTCTTACACATAAGGGCTTTAACGGGTTAGATGGTGTTATTGCGAGTTCTTGACATGGTTGATAATCTTTGTTTGGTAATTTTGGTTGAAATTACTTTCTTAGTAAATCTATGTTCAAGACTTGCAAAATGGAATAGTTTGTGATATGATCTACTTTATGCTTGTCTTGGAGGTTGTATTATGTTATCGGTATTGCTTTCCTTAATAAGTGAGGTTAGAAACTCTTAACGGATGACTAACTTATCTTTAGAAGATTCGCATGAAAGTATATCAATAGCTCGCTAATGAATGATTTTAGGTGGTTAAAGTGTGTTTATCGCGTTAACTTTCCGAAGGATTATCATGATAGGATTCCCGAAAGGGATACTAATTGTTTTTATAATTGGAAGATTGATCAAGTGCTTTCGTGTCATGTCTGATGTAGATAACATGCTTAGGTTGCTTGCGAAACAAGATATTATATATTTTCATATTTGGAGTCTATTATGTCTTAAATATAGTTTTAGATAATTTTAGTTTAAAATCAATTCACCTATCTTTTTACCGGTAAATAAATGACAACGATTTAGTACTTTTGTGTCCGCCCGCGTCTGTGGATCGATATCTGGTTCTTATCCATACTTTGCTACATATACGATAGGGTACACTTCTCCTTTTGTGTGTGTTTTAATGTTAAGGTATAAATGATTTTTATAAATATTAAAACCAAGTTCGTGTGTAAAATTCATTGTTAAAACATGTATATATATGCACACGCCACTTCACCTCTTCCCACGGTAAAGCGTAAGCGACGTCATTTCCATGGAGTTTACTCTTATTCGTCCACCAATCGATTGTTCTCGATTTAAGACACTGGTGGCATCGCAGGTTCACAGATGATCGGGACATTCACTATTGATGAATGTGACCTCGATATCGTCAAACCATTGGAGCATTTTGGTAGCTCCATCATCATGGCCCTGAAAGATGCGGGGCTACAAGCGACGAATTGCTTATTGTTAAAGGCAGTTTTGGGAGGATCGACCTTGCAGTCGACCAAGACGTTAGGGCTTGAGCTAGCTTGGATCTTGCTAACGATGTTCGGTATGACTTGGGCCATTTGATTGGCCATAAACGCCAACATCTTCTTGTTGGAGCTTTGCTTGTATTTAAAGATTTCTTTGTTCATAATGGAATTTAAAGGTTTCTTTGTTGATAATGGAATTTAGTGGAGGGTTCAAATGAGAAGAATTTTTTTGTAAGAAGAAAAAACAAGAAGTTTCTACCAATAAGAATGCTTCATTTTACTTTATTTAATATATGCATTTAATTTTAATATAAGGGTATATTGGTAAACTTACATAAATCTTTAATTTGTATTCTTACCATTTAATAACTAACTAAATTAAATTTGTAACTCCTTTTCAAAATATATATTTTTTCCAAATTAAAAAACAACTTAATTTAAAGTATAGAATAAAGTACTAGTTGTGTAGGATAAATTACGAGGTGTGTAGGATATATTTCGAGGTGTGTAGGATAAATTTCAACTGTGTAGTTTAAAATTCTATAATGTGTATGGTATATGTAGGAAAATTTTGAAATGTGTAGCTTTTGTAGATTATATGTAGGATAATTAATGATTAGTTGACTAACTAAATAAAGAGGGAAAAATTAATTACATGAGTTATAAATGAAATAATATTTACTAATATGCCCTTTCTTCTTTTTCTTCTCACATTAAATTTCTTCTCAAATGAACATTCCCCGTAGAATTTAAAGGTTATATATTTTTAGTTTAATCTTTAAAATTGATAAGATGAAATAAAAATAAAATGAATTTGTGGGATTTTTGTAATTCATTATGACGAAATTCTATTTAAATTGATATTCTTGATCACTAAATATTAAAATAGGTAAAAACTATACTTTATAAAATTTTAGGTTATTATATAGAAAATGCAAATTAGTGAAGTTATGATTTTTATTGTAAAAATTAGTTATCTTGTCAAATATAAATTTAAATATAAGAACTTTAATACAAAATGTAATAGATGTGTTGAAATATTAAATAAGATTTAAATCTTTTTAATTAAACAAATAAGATGTAAAATTAAAACAAACAAAACCAACCTTTATAAAATGCATTAATTTAAAAAAAATACAACCAGCTATAAATAGAACGTTGCATGGGCAGTCTTCTGTGTTCGCAATTTTCGTCAAAAATCACTATAATCTGCTCTAAATACACGTCCAAAGTAGTGAAATGCCGCTACGATAACGGGGTAATAACTCGATCACTGCTATGATACAATGTCCGATGGATTAAAACCGATCCGATGGATGTTTAAGTGCTGCCCAAATCTTGGGCTATACTTTGTCATTCGTCGTGAGGGTTTCGATCTCGTGAGTTATCGTAAATGTTGTATTAAGTTACTAACCTAGTTTCGTTTGCATTATTTAACTAGGTTACCGGCTTAATCAGTAGGCAGACTCTGTCCGTTTAAACTTGCAATGTGAGTCATTCTGTTTTTTTATCAAATTTGCTTTGTAAAACCCTAAATGTTTTCCAGTTATAATTACCGGGATTAAGTCTTTGCATATCTTTAATTACTGGCAGTAAGTGGGGTATTGTGCACATTACTGCTGTTTTATCACTCTTAAGTGGGCGAGCCTAATTAGTGATATACGTCATTATTGGGTGACAACACCCAATAATGATATGACCACAGTCATAGATCCGTTTGAGTGACAACTGGACCAGATAATTATAAGATAGGGGCAATTGTAATCGCTCTTAATACTGTAAATTATGACAATGTGTCGTTTTGTACAAATCGAATGACTCGCCAGTATTTCCCACTGATCAAATCTTTTTAAAACATATTTAAGGTGATTTACTGTGAACAAGAAAAAGTGCCGCGTAGCGCTCCAGCTTGAATGAAGTGGCTCAGTAAATAAATAAACATGTTTTTGTAATCAGGGGATTTCCTAGTGAAATTCCTTTATTGTAAAGCTTGTCCCAAAACTTATAATATAATAATCGGGTGTTTTCAGTTTAAACGATCCTGTTAAAATTTCCGCTGCCAATTGAACATTAATACCACGGGTTTCTATCTCGCGGCTTCTGAACCGGGTAAAACGGGTCGGGGGCCATGACAATTTGTTAGTAAACTATTAACTTGTTATTATTTTTACACCATGAAACTAGAAATGGGTATTGGTTTAATAAAAGATAAATCTAATTTTGATCAAGAATGCTTTCTTACACGTAAGGGCTTTAACGGGTTAGATGGTGTTATTGCGAGTTCTTGACACGGTTGATAATCTTTGTTTGGTAATTTTGGTTGAAATTACTTTCGTAGTAAATCTATGTTCAAGACTTGCAAAATAGAATAGTTTGTGATATGATCTACTTTGTGTTTATCGCGTTAACTTTCCGAAGGATTATCATGTTAGGATTCCCGAAAGGGATACTAATTGTTTTTATAATTGGAGGATTGATCAAGTGCTTTCATGTCATGTCTGATGTAGATAACATGCTTAGGTTGCTTGCGAAACAAGATATTATATATTTTCATATTTGGAGTCTATTATGTCTTAAATATAGTTTTAGATAATTTTAGTTTAAAAACAATTCGCCTATCTTTTTACCGGTAAATAAATGACAACGATTTAGTACTTTTGTGTCCGCCCGCGTCCGTGGACCGATATCTGGTTCTTATCCATACTTTGCTACATATATGATAGGGTACACTTGTCCTTTTGTGTGTGTTTAATGTTAAGGTATAAATCATTTTTATAAATATTAAAACCAAGTTCGTGTGTAAAATTCATTATAAAAACATGTATATATATGCACACGCCACTTCACCTCTTCCCACGGTAAAGTGTAAGCGGCGTCATTTCCACAGAGTTTACGCTTATTCGTGTTGATGCACGGAATGTCTGTTGACTGCGTCTACAAAAAGTCTGAAGTCAAGATTGGTCAACAGGGGGTCAAAGTGTAAATATTGTATAAAATAGAGTTAGGGTCGCTTATGTGTCATCGTATTGATTTGGACCGCTCATGTGTCTTAGTTCTGAACCGCCTATATGTCATTATTCTGGATCGCTTTTGTGTCAAGTGTTCTGGACCGCTCATTTGGCATGTCTTATGAGCGGACCAGAAATTCTATAAATAGGCTGAGCGGTTCATTAGTGAAAAAGGTGTGTATGTGTGTGCTTGGGAGCCGAAACTCTGTCAAAATTTCATCAGAAAGCAATAAAAAGATAGGAATTAAAAGGATATGCTGTTTTAACTTCATATATGTTGATTCCGCCTTCATACATGAAGATGAGCTACTCTGAGTGACTTTTAGGGTCAAAGAACGGTCCAACAAGTGGTATCAGAGTTCAGGACGAGGAGTTCATACTACTACAGCATAGATCTGCAGAAATCTCTCTTTTCTACTCACTTTCTCTCATACTTTTTCAGTTTCTAGTGGTTCCAATGGTCAAAATTGTCTGAAATTTGAGTATAACGTATAAAACACACTAATAACAAACCCTAGAAAGTTTTAGAGTGAAATTCGGACTAAAAATGGGTAAAACAGGCTAAAAACTATGGATCGCGTTTTCGAACATTCAGGACCGCTTTTATGAACAAAATTTGTTTGGACCGCTTTTTTCGGACAATATTACTATTAGGATCGCTCGAACGGACACTACCTGGCCCGCTCGAAATATAGTCTGGATCGCTCTTAAGTTTGTTGTTGGTCCGCTCGAACGGACATAGTTGGATCGCTTTTCTGACATCTTGTGGTCCGCTCGAGAGAACATATTTGGTATTGTCTGGTCCGCTTATTCGGACACATACTGGTTCGCTTGTACTGTAGTCTGTGTTTTAGGTTCGCTTATTTGAACCTAATCAGTTCGCCTTTCTGTCACTTATACAAGATTGATCCGCTTTTGTGGTTCTGTTCTTCAAAAAGTCTCGAAATTTTTCTAAGTGTTGGTTGATTTTGCAGGTACGATCAAAATGGATGATATTTTCATGAATCCTTTCAGCGATATGTATGCATTCACGGGAAGTTCAGGAAACAACGATACGACGTCGAAAAATACGAACGAGAATCAATCAAAGGAGAAAAAGAAGGAAGCTTGGGAGTCTGAGGGTGCATTCGGTACATTCAACAAACCTCCGAAGCTTATGGCAATTGAGGAATATAGTCGTTGGTCGAGAAAATTTGAGGATTGGTTGATGGCTTTCGCGTTTGCAAGTTGGAAGAGTTTGAAAAATGGATATGTTCATGGAGACAAAAGTGGAGAAACTTTATCATCAGCTGACGAAATTGAATCCTTTGTGGCAAAGCAAAAGTGTGTGGCATTATTGTTTCAATCGGTGCGAGAAGATATCATTTCGTTGATAGATTACACCAATGCTAAAGATTTGTGGGAAAAACTTGAAAAGAAGTGTCTTGGTAGCAAAGAGATTGTAAAAAATAAAACTAAACTTCTTAGAAAAGAGTTTGACATGTTTAGTTGTCTTAAAAATGAATCAGTTTGTAAAATGATTGAAAGGTTCGGTCATCTGAAGCTGGAACTTGCACGACATAAGATTACGTATTCTCCGGAAGAACTTGTTGATAAACTGTTCGATTCCTTACCAGATGAAGTGGATTGTAGATATTACGCATTAATGTTGAAGAACACTATTTCTCCTGAAAATTTGACTCTAGATTTAGTGATTGAGAGACTTGAAAGTCATGAGCTTGAATTGAAGAAAACTTACAGAGTCAATCACTCATCCTATCAGCAAAACTTGGATCTTTATTATCCGAAAAGCTTGATGCCGAAAGCTACTTCTCCGAAAACTGCATTTTCTGCTGAGAATGTTTCTTCAGCAAACAAAGAAAGTCAAAGCAGTTCAAACAGTGAAAGCCACAGTGGTTATCACGGTGGATCTTCATCTTCTGACAAACGTTCTGATGCAAAGTTTTCGTGCAACATCGCGATAGATCTGAAGAACGCACAGAATTTTGATGAAGAGTCGGCCAAGCAACAAATGGTTTTTCTGGCGTCTGTGTTGGAGTCCTATGAAGGTTTGGTGGCCGGAAAGATCGGGAACACAAATCTGACAAAAGAAGACTACGATCAGATAGACCCGGAGGAAATGGAACTGATAGATATTCGTTGGGCGATGGCAAGTGCTGTTCGACGTGCTCAGCGTTTCATGGAAATTACCGGGAGGAAGACAATTGGAGGTCCGTCTACAAAGCTGGGGTTCGATAAGTCAAAGGTGACATGTTTTAAGTGTAAACAGAAGGGTCATTTCAAGAGGGAATGCAGGAATGCATATGCTGATGAATCGGAGAATCCGTTTCAAGATGACTACTACAAGAAGGCAATCTACCATCAGAATAAATCTGAGCCGCCTAGATTGAAGCAGCAGGAAGAGAACAGAGACAAATCGAGGGCTTTAGCTGTGATTTATGATGATGAGGGTTACGATTGGAGCAAAGAGGTTTTACCGGAAGAAGATGCTGTTGGTTATGCTTTTATGGCGAAGAATGAGCCTATTCCATGGAAAGATAATCGAACAGAGGAACAGAAGTATAAATACCGGAAGATGGTTGCTGAAAACAAGATTATCAGACTGTCTGGTGTATATCTAGAGGCAAAAAGAGCGAATAGATGGGATCCAGACAGAGAGTGCTACCTGGATAAGTATGGCAACATCGCAATTGATGACAAAACGCTTGATATCGAGGCCATCATCAAGGAGTATAAAGAAGAAGATGAATATTGGCAGCACAAGTGGTGGGGAACACCAACGTCAAAGATGATTAAAGAAGAGAAAGAGAAAGAGAGAGAAGAGAAAGAAAAGAAAGAAAAAGAAGAGATTGATGAAGTGAAAAAGATTGATACGGGTTTGATCGATGTTACGCAGCAGTTGACAGCTGAAAATCTGGGAAAGATGGCTGACAAAGTGCTAGCTGCAAAAGCACTTGAGGTAGATCCTAATTCTGTTTCTGAGTCTAAGGATCAGGTCAGTCAAAATGTGTCAGCTAATGCGTCAGGTAAGAAGATTGATGGAAACATTGACTGCAAAAATTGCACAAAAGAATGCAATTTCTGTAGTACTGTCACGTACCTCAACAATGAGAAAATTAAAAACCTGACAGCCAAGGTCAGCAGTGTTGAGGATCAAATACTCGGGCGTGACAAAACTGTGAAAGCTTCAACTGAACGAATCAAAGAGTTAACTTCTCAAATGGAAAAAGATAAAATTGATCATGAAAAGGTTAAAACTAAAAATGAAAAGTTAATTCTTGAAAATCGTAAAATTTCTGAAAAATTTGAAAAACTCAAAACCACAGTTAAAGAAAGTGATGAACGAAATGGTAAAACGTTTAAAGAGAACATTTGCGAGCTGTGGTGAGAATAAAAGAAGAATCAATTAATAAACAACTGGATGAGATCGCTAAATTGAAACTTAAAGTTCAAGAAGCTGAAATAGAGAATGAGCGAATTCAGTTGAAACTTAACAGTTATAACTCTGCAAGCTTTGTGTTGCAGCATATTGTTCCTAAACCGATAGGAAAAAACAAAGCTGGCGAGGATGTTTTTTCAGATGGTACCGGTGTAGGGTTTCACAAAGTTCCACCGCCAATTTTGCACAATTACACTAAAAAGGAATCTGGGTTGGTTGAACTTGAGGAAGGAAGTGAAGTGCAACTTCCTAAGAATATTGATGTCATGTTCATGTCTTCCAATGACGAAAGTGTCCAAAATGATGTGGTGAAAAGTGTGGTAGACAAAGTGCTTAAACCGGATTGTGACACTTCTGAGGAGGATGGGTGTTTTCTAGACAAATACATTCCAAAGCAAAAGTCCAAAAACAACTTAAATGATGAATCTGATCTTGTCATGTACAAGATGATGGGTTCGGATAAGTTGTTTTCGGATTCAGAGTTTCCGATTGAGAATGTTAACATGAATAAATTGACAAATGTTTTCACACTTGTTGAAGTCGAGTTGTCAGCAGTGAACAATTTGAGTCAAAAGATAGACAGGGTTTACAACAAGAAAACTGGTTATCCACCGCGTTTTTACAATAACAACAGAAACAATTGGTCGGGTGGTTATCAGGGGGGTAAATCGTTTCAGAAAAAGAATGTTTCACACAAGAGGTTTGTCGAAAAGAAAAAATTTGTGAACAGTTCAAGTTCACTTGCTGATGAAGAAAAAGAAATTTTTTCAAAATCAAACAAAGAATTTTTTGAGAAGAGAGCTTCGCAGGCTCAGTCTGAAGGCACGAGTCGGGTAGCTGATACTCGTACTTGTTTTAGATGTGAACAAGTTGGTCATATTGCACGAAAGTGTACATATGTGAAGTCTAGGACTGAAGCTGTGAAGGTTCAACAAAAGAAGGTTGATGTGAAGGGTAAAGCACCGATGTATGTTGAGAAGAAAGTGGTTGAGAAGAAAAACGTTAAAATCGACAACGTAAAAGCAAAAACTAAACCC
Source organism: Helianthus annuus (assembly GCF_002127325.2). NCBI lineage: Eukaryota > Viridiplantae > Streptophyta > Magnoliopsida > Asterales > Asteraceae > Helianthus > Helianthus annuus. The sequence continues at coordinate 19,338,329 of NC_035441.2, read as the reverse complement.
GTAAAGAAATTGGTAATTCAAAATGATAAATTTTATAAAAGGGTTGCAGAAACTCAACAGGTGTGGAAACCAAAAACTGAATCAAAGGTTGAGAAGAAAGTTTCAAATTCTAAAGAGAAAAAGGCTGAAGAGCCAATTATTGTTGATTATGATGCAAATTTTCCGCCTCTCAAGGCTGAAAATTTCAAAATTCAAATTACGAGAGTCAAGGTTGCACCTAAGGCTGATGAGGCCTGGGTGGACTCAATGTTTGACTAAACAATTTGAATTGCCGGAGCTTCCTGGATTGCGAAGCATGAATCGGCATCTTTCTTGAAGTTGTTTAAATGATGATTTGTTATGTGCAGGATCTTCCAAAACTTGTATCCAGGTGGATAATGGATAGTGGAGCATCAAGGCATATGACAGGGAAGACCGCATTGCTGTATGATGTGAATAGCATTAATGGTGGTTATGTGGGTTTTGTGGGTAATCAAGGAGGAAGGATCATAGGTGAAGGAACATTGTCAAATGGCATTATAACGTTTGAGAGAGTTAACTACATCGCTGAGCTGGAGAACAACTTGCTGAGTATCTCCCAGATCTGTGACAGGATATATACTACTCATTTCACCGACAAAGAATGTTTGATCTTGAAACCGGGATTTGTGATACCTGAAGAGTGGATCATCATGAGGGCACCAAGAGTCAACGATTTGTACGTGTTGGACATGAGCGTTGCTATTACAACCACGGGTCAGGCTCATTGTTTTGTGTCCAGAGCAACGGAGAAAGAGTCAAGGTTATGGCACCGAAAGATGGGGCATATTCACCTAAGGAAAATGAATCACTTGGTACATAATGATTTGGTTACTGGAGTGAATATTAAAGGTTTTCATCTGGAAGGGGAGTGCATAAGTTGTGTTAAAGGCAAACAAAAGAAGAAGTCACATCCCTCAAAGCAAGTCAATTCAGTTTCAAGACCTTTGGAAAGACTTCACATGGATTTGTTTGGTCCAGTGAATGTCAAGAGTATAACAGGAGATTCCTACTGTTTGGTCGTGACTGATGATTATTCCAGATTTTCTTGGGTGATGTTTTTGAAATCAAAAGATGAGACTTTTGATAGCTTGATGGCATTGTTTAAGAAAATTGAGAATCTGTACCAGAGGTCGATCTGTAGAATTCGCAGTGATAATGGTACTGAATTCAAAAACAGTAAGATGGAAGAATTTTGTGACGAAAGAGGTATACTGCATGAGTTTAGTGCTCCGTACACTCCGCAGCAGAATGGAGTTGCAGAACGCAAAAACCGGACGCTAATCGAGACAGCCAGAACGATGCTTGCAGATTCTAAATTACCAATAAATTTCTGGGCTGAAGCTGTTTCTGCTGCATGCTATACTCTCAACAGAGTTCTTACTGTAAAGAAGTTCAACAAGACGTGTTTTGAGCTACTCAATAAACGCAAGCCGAATTTGAAGTATCTAGAACCGTTTAGGTCACCCTGTACGGTGATAGAGCCTAAAGGAAAGTTTGGTCCGAAGAGCGTTGAAGGAATCTTTGTGGGTTATTCAAGTCCTTTGCGACGCGTTTTCATTCCAAGCGACAAGCAGATTATTGAGGCAGCAAATGTTGAATGTCAAGGTTACACTATGCCGCCACAGAATCCTGGTGATTCATGGCGTTATCATTATGACAAACTTTGGGATTCGTTTGACAAGAAAGAAGAATCAGAGGAAGAAGAAGATTTCTTTGATGAGCTGGATATTTTGCGAGAGTATGAGTCGCAGCTCAGGTTTCCAGCAGAGTATTCTAGAAGACCTCGGGAAACTTCAAATGACGATGAAGCAGGTCCTAGTAATGCTGGTGAACATGATGATGAAGTTGCTCCTGGTAATCAGTCGGAGGTGAATGATGATCAAGAAGTTGAAAATATGCTAGTTTTTGACCATGGTGATTCAGACCTTGAGGGGGAGCAGATCCAGTTATCAAGTCAAACAAACCAAGTTGGTGAACAAGATGCAGAGCAGAATGTTACTAATCTGGAGGGAAATGTAGAAGTTCCAAGCGAAGTGATGCCGCGAACTCTTTCTTATCATCCAGAGGAGTTAATAATAGGAGAATTGCAATCGGGCGTTCGCACGAGACGTCAAATTGACCAGGGCTTAACATGTTTTTATACTACAGTAGCACCTTTACAAACTGAATTTTCATTAAGTTGTTTTATCTCGCAGGTAGAACCAAGAACTTACAAAGAGGCGCTTATTGAAGACTCTTGGGTCATAGCGATGCAAGAAGAATTGAGTCAGTTTGAAAAGTTGGGGGTGTGGAAGTTGGTTGATTTGCCGGATGGTCAAAGGAAAATCAATACAAAATGGGTTTTCAAATGTAAGCGGGACGATAGAGGAGTGGTTGTAAGGAACAAAGCTCGACTCGTTGTTCAGGGCTTTAGTCAACAGGAGGGGATTGATTTTACCGAAGTCTATGCTCCTGTTGCACGACTAGAGGCTATCAGAATTTTCCTAGCATTTGCGTCTTGGAAGAATTTCAAAGTATTTCAGTTAGATGTTAAATCAGCGTTTCTTTATGGGAAGGTCAAAGAGGAGGTTTATGTTGGTCAGCCACCGGGCTTTACTGACCCAATCCACAAGAACAAAGTTTATTTGCTGGACAAAGCGTTGTATGGTCTACATCAGGCGCCGAGAGCCTGGTACGAGACTTTGTCTCAACACCTACTCGCTAACCAGTTCATACGTGGAAAAGTGGATGCCACTCTCTTCACTAAAGTCGTTGATGGTCATCTTCTGATAGTACAAATTTATGTGGACGATATAATTTTTGGGTCAACAAATGAGAAATTATGCAAAGATTTCGAACAGGTGATGAAGCAGAAATTCGAAATGTCATCAATGGGGGAGATGAAATTCTTTCTGGGATTACAAGTTGAACAACTTCCTGAGGGAATTTTCATTCATCAAACGAAGTACGTGCATGATATTCTGGAGAAATTTGGAATGTCAAGTTCTACTCCAGCTGCTACCCCACTTGCGACTAATCATGGGATTCACCCAGATCTCACCGGAGACGGGGTTGATGAGACACTTTATCGATCCATGATAGGTTCTTTGATGTACCTAACTGCTTCACGTCCTGACATCATGTACCCAACGTGCCTCGCAGCAAGATATCAATCTAACCCGAGAGCATCGCATATGATCATTGTCAAGAGGATTTTACGTTACTTGAAAGGTACACCCACATTGGGGTTGTGGTATCCTCGCAAAGGCGATTTTACACTCAAAGGGTATTCCGATTCAGATTTCGGATGCTGCAAAGTCAACGCGAAATCAACAACTGCAGGATGCCAGTTCTTTGGTTCCAGATTGGTTACCTGGCAGTGTAAGAAACAAACGTCTGTGGCGTTATCTACATGTGAAGCGGAGTATGTTTCTGCTAGCAGTTGCTGCTCTCAGATCCTGTGGATACAGCAACAGATGCACGACTATGGTTTGCAGTTTCTTAACACACCTCTGTTTGTTGATAATGAGGCCGCAATTAATATAACTAAAAATCCAGTACATCACACTAAAACTAAACATATTGAGATTCGTCATCACTTTATTCGCGATTGCTTCGAGAAAAAGTTGATACGAATTGAGAAAATCCACACTGACGAACAAAAAGCTGATTTACATACCAAAACTTTTGATAAAAATCGGTTTCTTTATTTGTTAAAACTCAATGGTATGAAATTGCTTTCGGTGTCGGATGGGGTTGTGAGTGTTGATGAGAGTACTGTTGCTGTCACACCCCAACCGATGGCGGAAACATCGGGATGAGACGTACAAACTGCTCAAAGACATCATAACACTAAATGTGACAATATAATTAAGTTTCATTTATTAAAATTGCAAAGTTTCATACGTTGTCATAGAAAAAGAAATAACAAACATCAAACATAGCTTATTTCAAAAGTGGGTTTCTAGGCCATCCTATTCATTTCTTCAAATCTTGATTCCTCATCCTGCAGTATGCATTTAAAATAAAGTCAACAAAACATGTTGGCGAGTATACAAGTTTGATAATAGTATAATATGTTTGAAATAGTTTAACATGCTCAAATCCACGTGACTACATGAGTTCATATTAACAGTTATACTCGTAACAATGAAATCTATGTGTTGAAACCAAAGTTTAACGCAATTAACATAGCCTAACCCTAAAAGGGTGGTAACATAGAATAAAAATCCTAACAATACCCATAATATTATGGGAGGGGCGTTTCTCAACCTACAGCGCTGCCATTGTTAGGGGAGGCTTGCAAAGTTAATGAACACACAGTCATAAATGTTTAACATTAGCATAACATGAATAACATGATTCAAATAGATTCACAAGAAATGTGGATAGATAGTGCAAAAATGTTAACGTAGTGTTTTTGATATAGGAAATGCATACTACACCCAAAAGTGTAAAATAGAAAATGGGTCATATATACTCACATTGATTGCGTTGCGTTTTCTTGTAAGTAACGTACGAGTGGAGATGGAGAAAATCCAAAGAGAACGAACAAAAGCGTTTATCCTAGATATGGAATACCACAAGAGAGGCGATCACTATAAGTTTAAATATATATCCTAATATTTATGATTTACAAATTAATAGTTTATATATTATATTTTATCTCGTTAACGAAATTTGTTGTTATAAAAAGTAGTATAATTGATAGTTCTTTTTATGTTATTAATTAGAGGTTTTGTTATAAAAGAAAAGAATTAGAAATAAATAAAAAGAAGAACTGTTATTATTGATATGTCAAGATTTTTATGAAAAGGAAAATGAGTTTAAAATAAAAACAACAAACTTCAGACAAAACAACCCGGACACGGACTCGAACCCGCGACCACTAGGCCACAGAACAGGGTCCCAACCACTGGACTATAAGTTCAGATTCGAAATAAATGGGTTTTTATTTTTGCAAACATTGTTTCTGTGTCATCTTCTTCATTAAAATACAACATATGAACATACAGTTTGCTTAAAACTCAAAGTTTCAATTTGATTTCTTTTGTGCACAGGTGACGACTATTAAGATAAAAAAAAATAATATATCACAATGAAAATAACGTGGAACAAATGATAAAAGAAAAGTATTATATACCGGAACACGCGTGGCGTGATCACCTTCGGCTTCGGGCTTCTCCGACGAAACTTCGAACTCCGGCGGCGTGTTTAATGGATCCCGGCAACGTGCGGATGTTTTGTAGTGGTGAAACGGAAAGGTGGGTGATGTGTGTCGTTCCGACGATGTTTCGTAACTCCGGCGGCGACTCGTAGCTTCGGCAAGTTGCAGGATTCTCCGGTGACTTGCGGGTTACTCCGGTGGGTCTCCGACAAGTGTGCAAGTTGTGCGAAGGTGTTGCGGGGTTGTGATAAGACTTCAGAGAAATAATTACTGAGTTATCCGTTCGTATGAGCTCTAATACTTATAATAATTGTACCAGCTTTAAATTCGTTTTCGGTTAGTTAAGCATATCAAGCGATCTAGATTAAATTCCTTCACTATTGTATATTTGTTTTATCCTTTCAAAAAAAAAATTGTATATTTGTTTTTATTGAATTTTCGAAATGATGGGTTTTGCCTTAACGTATTACTATTAAAATACTATTAATGACAATAAATATGCCTTTTCAATTGTCTAATTGAAGTCTTCGTTATTTACTTTGTCAAAATAAAATGACAGTCATTATTTCAAATTTTCTTACAAGTATCTATCTATATATATTTTATTATTTGTTTAACGTAGAAAGAAAAATGTAAACATGAGAAAGCATACATACGTACATGTACTCAAGTTAATAATATCAAGATTGTCACAACAATAAATCCACACTAACAATATTTTTATCTATAATTTATACGAAAGTAACGGATATACTTTATACATTGATTATTTTTAAACCGAAATTAATTATCTTAATTTGCGACAATAACATAAGTAATAAATAAATATAAAAATTCGCATTTTCATTTATTTTGGTTTGAATCGAATTTACAAAACGAATCCGGGTCGGGTTTCGGATATCCGATTTTGACAGATGTTACAGTTGCGGATGAAGATGAGAAACAATCTGCGACGGTTTGTCGGTTTTTTACGTGTTTTGGTATTTAGGGGGAGATAGATAGTTGTACATAGTTTATTTTGAGAAAAATACAAAAACAGTAAAAAATGCAAAAATCCAAAAACATGATAAAATTGAAAAAGAGCTTATGTATATAGGGAAAATGATAGTACATCAGTTAGACAATTACAGTATGCTAAAGATTTGGAAAGACAACATGAGTTAAACAGTCTTACTAACGATGTGTCGATAGGTTTTCGTACATTTAGTAGATTTATTCGGGATATAAACCTAAAATTTCAAACTTGTGAAATTCGTGGGGAACACTACTTGGATATATAGGTAACTCCTGAAATCTCGTTTGAAAGGTCTCGTATTCTGATATACTAGGTGGTTATACTCTATGATGTCTGGGGTATTATTCCGGGACTTCTGCTGAACGGTAGTTCTGACCTAGTCCTTGGCTAATACTTTATCCAAAATGCTTGAAATATAGCATGAAGCCCTCAGCTGATTAGACAATAAAATTGATAATCAGTTGTTGTAGCTGAAAAGATCCTCTAAGTCGAAGCTGATATCTCTCTGCTGAAGGGAAGTTCTGACCTGAGATCCCTCAGTTCTCGCATTTAACCCCTAATTTATGTACAGACATCATTGTAGTATTCTTGCGTGTAAGACTGAATATTGGGATTCTGGATACGGGAGTATGTTCAAGAGGTGGGACACATGAATTGATCTAAGTTCTTAAAATACTTAAACAGTATCCTGAATAGATTGAAGTTTGTGTGAGAATTTAAGATGGATCAGTATATCGACAATCGAGGTGAATTGTTTAAGTCTGAATATGTAATATAGCTTAACGGTACGTGTAATCTGTCTGAAAAGCTGATATGATTCCCTGACACGCTCACCAAAAATAAAACTTGTAAATAGTTTATTTTCTGCAATTTAAGTTTTCTGTTATTTCATTTCTTAGTTTAGATCTTTTTAAAATCCAAAAAGATTTTATTTCTGCTTTATTTTAGACAAAACAGAGTAGAAAGTTGATTGTCGGATTCTAGAAAGATGAAGCAGATACAGGAGATTCTGAGCTGAAGAATGAGGAGAGCTTACATTGATGGAAGTTTGATTGTTTTCAAAGTCACAAACAAGTTCATTAAGTTGATACTTGTTATTTTCAGAAAGAAAATTAGTAAATTGTTTTACTAAATCAGTGTGATTCGTCAAACAGATCAACCAGGGTCATTAAATTGAATTTGGTAGATTAATCAAGTATTCAGGGTCATTCACTTAAACTTGAAAACTTGAGTGGAGTTCTAAAACTGATTGAATTAGTGTTTATTGTTAGAAAGGATTAGATTGTAATGATTATTGGTTGAGAAACAGGTTTGGACATTATTTCCCAACGGAGGCAAATTGTCAAAGCTTGAACCAGATATCTCAAGATTCCAGCATACTGAGAGGGGGAGTCTGTGAAAGGGGGAGTCTGGATCAACAGCTATTGGGAAGATAGAAGTTAGAGACAGGTGTTAATACTGAAACCTGTGAAGAATGCTTGTGAAGATAGACAGAGTTGATGAAAAGACTAAGACTGAAGACTACGGATCTGAAGATGATAAAGACTACGTCAACATCCAAGGGGGAGTCTGTTGATGCACGGAATGTCTGTTGACTGCGTCTACAAAAAGTCTGAAGTCAAGATTGGTCAACAGGGGGTCAAAGTGTAAATATTGTATAAAATAGAGTTAGGGTCGCTTATGTGTCATCGTATTGATTTGGACCGCTCATGTGTCTTAGTTCTGAACCGCTTATATGTCATTATTCTGGATCGCTTTTGTGTCAAGTGTTCTGGACCGCTCATTTGGCATGTCTTATGAGCGGACCAGAAATTCTATAAATAGGCTGAGCGGTTCATTAGTGAAAAAGGTGTGTATGTGTGTGCTTGGGAGCCGAAACTCTGTCAAAATTTCATCAGAAAGCAATAAAAAGATAGGAATTGAAAGGATATGCTGTTTTAACTTCATATATGTTGATTCCGCCTTCATACATGAAGATGAGCTACTCTGACTGACTTTTAGGGTCAAAGAACGGTCCAACAATTCGTCCACCAATCTATTGTGTCACACCCCCAAAATACCACATGCGGTAACCCCCGCTAGGTGTGTGACGTACCAGGATCTAGCCACCAATCACATTGAACTAACCATAATATGTTTAACTAAATTCCATTCATTAAATAAAACGTTCTTAGAATATAATCCAAGTTAAATAGTGACAGCGGAAGCAAATAATAATTCATTGTTTAAATGTTTCAAAACCCAATGTATATGAATTCAGTAAACAAGACACGCGTAACCAAGCACTGCGACCAATGACCATTCCAGCCATCCATATAGCAAGTTCCCATCCAAAGTACCTAACGACCTGCGAGCATGCAACAAGTGTATCAGACAACGCTGGTGAGTTCATATTTTTACGAAAACATTGGTTACCGAGTGTTTAGTTTAATCCATTGAATTTAATGTTGATAATACCCCGAATACAAGATGGCTCCTGATTTACTTTGCCCTTTCTCCAATGCTCCTATTAAAGCATTGGTCATGACTAGGTCATTAGTTCACACCCGTCCTCTCAGGTACGGGGTGAGGGTGCCAAACCTAAGTAGCGCTACCAACTAATACCTTGTTACCTCTCAGGTAACCAAACAACACGGATGGACTTTAATGGTGATAGGATGAGTATATTATCCAACATTCCAGATTTACCCAAAAGACATATTCCTCGCAGGAATACCCATGATTTACCCAAAGCCAATCCCTCTCAGGGATACCCAAAGACTGTCCCAACCACCGGGACGCATGCTCAAGAGGAATGAACTCACCTTGGTTTGCTCGGTATGTTAAATTACCCGTCCAGTTGGTCAACCCCAAACCCTATCGTGGTTACCAATCATCATTAGTTACGAACTCAAACTAGTCACGTACATGCACATAATAAATCACGTTTTCATATACAATTTGCATCTAGCACAGGATCACCAATTATCATATATCCAACACCCTGTCCTATACATGCCCACATCCCATGCACAACATGTAATAGCACACAACAGTTACAATCATGTAATAGGATACAACACTTACAACATGAAATAGCATATAATAGTTAGCTGGGCTTTCTACCAAAGCCCAACAGTCTTCCCCTCGGTGAATAGCCCTTCCGACGAAAGTCCTCCACTGACGAAAGTCCCCTCTTTCGTCGGCATCCCCAATGGCGAAACTCCCAACTTTCGTCAACACCCTAGTTGACAAAACATCTAACTTTTGTCGGGGTCCATTATGACAAAACACTAGCACAGTTTCGTGGCCACAGAATCATCAGTTATAGCATGATTACAGGATCAAATGACAGTTTCATTACCAAGTTCACATCAATCTTAATCATTGACAATTTCATAACAATCTTAATCATTGTCTATCATCACAATCAATAAACCTAAATATTAACGCTGATAACAATGATATACATCAATATAGATCCACACATGATAACATGCGTTGATTAAGGCCGATTACCTATTCGGAATCACCAGTTTCCATCATGAATCCCTAAGTCATCATGAGTATGTTCAGTCACGATTTCAATATAATCAATAACATTCTTATGTCAATCAGATTATCATTACCAAGTTAAACACAATCATCTACAGACCCTAATCACACAGAAACATAACAAAGCAACCTTAGAATTATAACACACCATTAGTGAAAGGACACTAACCGATGATACGAACAGGATTAATTCCGATAGGGATGAAGGCCTCAAGACTCACGAATGTCATCGCACAACAAGGAGAGGAAGAAAGATTTTTTAGGGTTTCTAGTTACGTCTTACAGTTGTGAGGGTTTTATAAATATCATCAGTTGGGCCACGAAATATATTGGGCCGAGGCCCGCTATGACGAAAGACCAGTCTCGACGAAAGATCCAACTTTCGTCGAGGTCACATATGGCGAAACTCCTAACTTTCGTCAAGATGTACTTGTGACAAAGAAACTTGTTTAACACAATACTTTAATAACCAAACATACTCATTCATAAAAGCAACCCAACACTACACATAAACATTTAATAACCAATCATAAAACATTAGTCATTCAAGCAAACTACGCATAACACCACGTGCATCGAATTGTAAAGACAGGTTTGTGAAGTCATCGAGTGCATGGGAAAGACCTTGAAATCTCGGATTGTCACAGATTGTTCTCGATTTAAGACACTGGTGGCATTGCAGGTTTAGAGATGATCGGGACATTCACTATTGATGAATGTGACCTCGATATCGTCAAACCATTGGAGCATTTTGGTAGCTCCATCATCATGGCCCTGAAAGATGCGGGGCTACACGCGATGAATTGCTTATAGTTAAAGGCAGTTTTGGGAGGATCGACCTTGCAGTCGACCAAGACGTTAGGGCTTGAGCTAGCTTGGATCTTGCTAACGATGTTCGGTATGACTTGGGCCATTTGATTGGCCATAAACGCCAACATCTTCTTGTTGGAGCTTTGCTTATGTTTAAAGGTTTCTTTGTTCATAATGGAATTTAAAGGTTTCTTTGTTGATAATGGAATTTAGTGGAGGGTTCAAATGAGAAGAATTTTTTTGTAAGAAGAAAAAACAAGAAGTTTCAAGCAATAAGAATGCTTCATTTTACTTTATTTAATATATGTATTTAAATTTAATATAAGGGTATATTGAAAAACTTACATAAATCATTAATTTATATTCTTACCATTTAATAACTAACTAAATTAAATTTGTAACTCCTTTTCAAAATATATATTTTTTCCAAATTAAAAAAAACAATTTAATTTAAAGTATAGAATAAAGTACTAGTTGTGTAGGATAAATTATGAAGTGTGTAGGATATATTTCGAGGTGGACATTACTCATCTATTCTATGCGGATGGCAAACTTATCATAGGTGAGTGGTCGAAGGATAACATTCGTAGTATTGCAAGGATTCTTCGCATTTTTTATATCTACTCGGGGCTTCGTATTAATCTTCATAAGTCGAATATTTATGGGATCGGCACGGAGGAACCCGAAGTGGATGACATGATGGGATTTCTTGGTTGTGTGCATGGAGATTTTCCGTTTAAATATCTTGGTATCCAAGTTGGTGCTAAGATGTCCCGTATTCGGAGTTGGGACCCGGTCTTGGAGGTCATTCGTAACCGGCTTGTCATTTGGAAAGCTAAGTCGCTTTCGATAGGGGGCCGTCTCACCCTCATTAAATCGGTGTTAGAAAGTCTTCCGGTTTATTATCTCTCGCTATACAAAGCTCCAAAGGCTGTGCTCGAGTCTATTGAGTCTATTATGCGTCGCTTTTTGTGGGCGGGGTCTAGCGAGGAGAAGAAGATTCCATGGGTTGCATGGGATATTGTCACTTTGCCTAAAAAGAAAGGAGGTTTAGGGGTTGTTAAACTTCAAGATGTCAACACCGCACTTTTATTAAAGTGGACATAGAGATTCAAAAGAGAAGGTAATTGTTTGTGGAAGAATATTATCATGGGTTGTCATGGTGCAAGTAGACCGTGGGCTCTTCTCCCTGTAGCGCATCATATTCTGGGTGCTGGAAGAATATTGTGAAAGTGGGAGAGCTGAAACTGTCAAACGGGTCGGTGCTCAACTCCTTCTTTAGTGGTAAACTCGGGGACGGTAAGACTTTAGCGTTTTGGGGTGATGCTTGGTTAAGTGATGAACCACTTAGACTCGTCTACCCAAACCTGTTCAGGATTGAAAAAAATAAATGGGTTAAAGTGTCGGAGCGAATCAAGATGGTTAATAATATCAAAACTTTACAGTGGGAATGGAACTCGAACCCCAGCTCCGAAGCCGAAATGACTGAGCTATTTCAGCTTCTTAATGATATTCATGACATCGATTGGAAGGGAGGTCCAGATAATTGGATTTGGAAGCCTGATGGGGACGGCGTTTTCAGCGTGAAATCGGCCAAAAGCCTGCTGCTTAGTTCATACGATGCTGTACAGATTCCGAAGTTTAATTGGAAGGTGTGGGTACCGATCAAATGCAGGATCATGGTTTGGCGAGCTGCTCTCAACCGACTCCCAACTAACACTGATCTCATAAAACGGGGTGTTAATCTTCTTTATTCAGGCTGCACTTTCTGCCAGGTTGGTACCGAAACAGCTTGTCATCTTTTCACAGGTTGTTCGTATTCGAATGAAGTGTGGAATAGGATTGAAGTATGGTGTCGATTAGCCCCTAATATTCTGTTTGATGTTTCGGATGTTTTACAAATGCCGGAGAACCAGTCGCTGAATAAGAAGGCTAGAGGTATCTTAAGAGGTATTATTTACACGACCTTGTGGGCTATTTGGATCGAGCGTAACAATCGTATTTTTAATAGCAAGTATCGGAAGCCGATCGAGATTGTGGAGACCATTAAATATACGACTTTCCTCTGGGTTTGTAATAGGTCTAGATGGAAAGATATAGAATGGTCTAGTTGGTATTTGTACCCCTTGGATTGATGTATCTTTTTTTGTGGCTCGTTGGTCCTTGTTTTGAGGACTCATCGGGCGTCTTGTTAATGAAATTTTCCTTTCAAAAAAAATATGTAGGATAATTAATTATTAGTTGACTAATTAATTAAAGAGAGAAAAATTAATGATATAAGTTATAAATGAAATAATATTTACTAATATGTCCTTTCTTCTTTTTCTTCTCACATTAAATTTCTTCTTAAATGAACCTTCCCCATAGAATTTAAAGGTTATATATTTCTACTTTAATCTTTAAAATTGATAAGATGAAATAAAAATAAAATGAATTTGTTGGATTTTTGTAATTCATTATGACGAAATTCTATTTAAATTAATATTCTTGATCACTAAATATTAACATAGGTAAAAACTATACTTTATGAAATTTTAGGTTATTATATAGAAAACTAGGTTAGACCCCCGTGTATTACACGGGTTGAATAAATGTATTTTTATATACCAAATAATAAAAAATATATCTTTAAAAATCTCGTTTATTACACGGGTTGTATAAATGCAATTTTATATATCAAATAATAAAACAATATATATTTAAAAATCTCGTTTATTACATTGGTTGAATAAATGTAATTTTATATATTAAATAATAAAAAAGTTATATCTTTAAGAACCCCATGTATTACATTTTGTAAAAATTAGTAATCTTGTCAAATATAAATTTAAATATAAGAACTTTAATACAAAATGTAATAGATGTGTTGAAATATTAAATAAGATTTCAATATTATTTTAGGGTTAGGATAATAATTTTTATTAAATGAATTTGTTGAAAATTCTCCGGTCATTCCATTCCGGCACCATAAGCTTCGATCACAATTCACTTTATCACACTTGCAATGGTCATCACTCACTCTTTTTCTTAAATCTTTTTAATTAAACAAATAAGATGTAAAATCAAAACAAATAAAATCAACCTTTATAAAATGCATTAATTTAAAAAAAAAAAATACAACCAGCAAGAAAAAGTAAAATAAATACTTGCAGTGGTCATCATTCACCATTCAAATTAAGTTTCAATATCTCTCACAATCTTTAAAAATAATTCTTTCGACATACGAAACCGTGTTCTAAACGTATCGACATTGTACTTTGACTTTCAACAAATTAATCATCCATTATAACTTCAATAGCCCATTCTTAATTGCAGCACACAATTTTTTTTCTTTCACCGCCCCGTATCTTCAAGCTCCGCAAGCTCAGATATCTTTTCAAAAAATTCCAAAACACAACCCGGAGGTTCCGACGAACTAGACGAGTTGGGCGGAAATGTACTCGAGTGCTCTATATCCCCCATAGGTATTTTTCTAAAATTATAACATATAGAAGGGTATAGATTTTTGAGAGGTGAATGGAGTGTATAAAATGGTGTAAAAGTTGGGTGTATTTATAGTTAAAAGAGTAAACTGCCATTTTGGTCCCTGTAGTTTGGTCAATTTGCCACTTTAGTCCAAAACTCAAACTTTTTGCATCTGGGTCCCTGTGGTTTTAGTTTTATTGCCATTTTGGTCCAAAAATGAAATCAGGTCATATTTGTCTTATAAAATCCTGTTATTTTGTCATTTTCTGCAGGGGCAATGTCACACCCCCAAAAATCCACATGCGGAGTACCACTGCTTGGAGGCGTGACTGACCAGGATCTTAGCCACCAATCACATTGAACTCATGAGTGTATTTAAATAAAACTTTCATTTATTAACAATAGTGTTACACCGTTACAATAGTTCACATTTTACAGCGGAAGCATATTTAACTCGTTAAGTGTTTATAAACCAAATGTATAAGCTCTTAGTCTTGTGTTGCGTTTCCATGTAGCTCGACCCATGACCACTCCAGCTTCTCAGACAACAAGTTCCATTGATATGCACCTAAAGGCCTGCAAGGCATGTAACAACGAGTCAACAACAAAGTTGAGCGAGTTCACAGTTGAGTGTTCGTTTTAAGTTGCTTACGAAAACATAGTTTGTCTTTAGTTGGCTTACTTGCCGTGGGGTTTACCCCATAGTTGAAAATATGATTAACCAGTTTACCCTATTTCCCAAACATATCCATAGATGGTGGGGGCTTCCCATGTGAGTTACCAGTTTACCCTGTTTCCAAACATTTTTACGATATTTAGTGGGGGCTTCCCATGTGCGTTACCAGACCATACCATATCGACTACTAACGAAACATAAGTTGTGCCCTACATCAGTGTCTATCATCACTGACAGTTTTCCATAGTCCATTAGTAAATGCCCGTTCAAACGACATGGTGTGAGGTTTGTTAAACCTAATAGCGCTATTAACTAATGACCCGCTCGCCATCAGCCTCGGCGATTAAGTCGATATAAAGAGGAGGGACTTCATGATAGAGTTTTGTCTAGTAAGTTTAAGGTTGTTGTCCTACCCAAGGAGGACGAACGTACGTAGTTCTACCCAAGGAGAATACGCAGGAGTTATAGTGGCATCCTACCCAAGGAGGATGGCCGTACATATCCTACCCAAGGAGGATATGTAGATTCCGTTTAGTTTATTAACCCATTCCCAACCCTTTGGTATCCCATGCCTTGTAGAAAGTGTGAACTCACCTCGGTTTGCTTGGTTGATTAATTACTTGATTCCAATTAGTCAGTCAAAGCCTATGGTGTGTACGTATTCACAATCAGTTTACATTCACATAGTCCACGTATAAGTCATGATCATAAACTGTGGTTCAAGTAACAAGCACCACGTAACATTAACAGCTATTCATGTTCAGTCCATTCATTACATTGGTCACATACATTCACAGTGTGTATCATAGAAAGAACATGGTTAAACAGGTAACAGTCACTTTATCTTGTAAGGCACAATAATAGATGATTTACTGTACATGCTAAACTCATCAGATTTCCTGTTCTTGATTAATGACATTCAATATTTACAACACATGAAATCAGTGAAAACCTAATCTACTGTTCATGCAAAACCATGTGACGAAAATGGGTGATCGATGAAACCCCATTATGACGAAACACTTAGTGTTTCGTCGTGTTGTCATGTGACAAAACCTTATGTGTTTCGTCGAGTTAGCATGTGACGAAACTACCTAGTTTCGTCGGCTCCTCTGATTCGTCGTCATTATCAGATAATCAAACATTCACAGAAACCCTAATCACGATTCCAGCGGTTTATTATCAATCATTAATCCTAGCCATGAATTATATGATGCCAAATCATTGACAGGTTCACTGTATCACTTATTTGTCTAATCATTCAAGATATGCAACATCAAACAGAAACATGAGCAGTAGACATAAGCGAGATCAACCACAACATCAGATTAAATTCAATAGATCAACATCAGGCATCAACCCTAACTACTATCAATTTTATCATTCGTTCATCACATACTGGATTATTAGATTCATCATTCACAATCTCCTATATCATCATGAAATCCTAGCTAGAAGCCATTGGGCAGTAACAAGATAAAGTATTCTATACACTAACCGGTTACGAGATGAATTAGCAAGGATCCGAGAGAGGTGATGGTGCCGTCGCACAGAGGGAGAATTCTAGGGTTTCTAATCGGCCATTTATGTGACGAACATAACAGTTCCATGTAACATATACTCACTTAAGTGTACTGGGCCCTTAATGGGCTTTGACGAATTCCTGGGCCGGCGAAACGCTGTGTTTCGTCGAGATGAAGACGGTGAAACACTCCCTGTTTCGTCGAAGTGGTTTATGGCGAAACTGTAATTGTTTCGTTGGGTTGTTTCGTCAGGTAAAGCTCTGAATCTCAAACGGTTTTCAAGTTCATGTAACCAAACACTTTGATCACATTAAATAGGTAACATATCAAATAAACATCTCAACATATAATCCAACGTGTACAATTACAAGGCAAACAAGTTGTGTAAGTAAATAACTGAACCATTATCGTGCAATTAACGTGAAGGTGGAATCTTGGAAACTCGAGTTGTCACATTATCCCCAACTTGAAAGAAATTTCGTCCCGAAATTTAGCATGCGGTTACTAAGGAAGCTAGTTAAGTTGCGTGGTTTACTGGTTTTCCTGGGGTGTCACATCATCCCCCCGTTGGTTTGGAATTTCGTCTCGAAATTCCGCAGTAACTTCAACCTCAGTAGTGGTTTCAGTGTTCTCGAACAATGGGAATATGTGACCTTCATTTTGTTTCCTCGTTCCCAGGTAACCTCTGGGTCATGACGGGAGTTCCAACGAACTCGAACAAGAGGTATTCTGATGTGCTTGAGGACCTTAACGTCTCGGTCCGTGATTTCAACCGGTTCCTTGACGAATCGCAACTGATCGTCGATAGTGAGCTCCTTCAGAGGAACTACGAGGGTCTCATCTGACAGACACTTCTTCAGGTTTGACACGTGGAAAACGTTGTGAACTCCACTGAGTTCTGTGGGTAGGTTTAGTTTGTAGGCCACCTTGCCTATTTTCTCAATGATTACGAAAGGTTTAACATATCGCGGTTTGAGTTTCATCTCGCATACCAAATCGAAGTACACCTTCCTAAGGTGGGACTTTAGATAGTACTCGATCCCTAACTTGGAACTCGAGGGGTTTCATGCGTTTAACAGCGTAGCTTTTCTGACGGTCACGAGCTGCCGCCATTTGTTGTCGTATCTGAGCAATTATTTCCGTTGCATATACTACAAGTTCTGGACCCGTGATCTGACTATCACCCACCTCTGCCTAACAAAGAGGTGATCGGCATTTACGCCCATACAATGCCTCAAATGGAGCGGCTTGAATGCTGGTGTGGTAACTGTTGTTATTCGAAAGCTCCACTAAAGGGAGGTATCTTCTCTGACCGTTTCCAAGGTCGATTTCACGTGTTTGAAGCATGTCTTCAAGAGTTTGGATGGTGCGTTCAGTCTGTCCATCCGTCCGTGGATGATATCCTGTGCTCATGGCTAAACGTGTGCCAAAGGATTTGTGTACCGCTTGCCACAAATCAGATGCAAGTCGTGGGTTGCGATTAGAGGTAATGAAGGTTGGCAGCCCGTGCCTAGCAACCGCTTCCTTCAGGTAGATGACTGCAAGTGTAGAGAACTTATCCGTTTCTTTGATGGTTAGAAAGTGTGCTGGTTGCGCAAGACAATCAATGAGTATCCCGGTGATGTTGTTTCCGTTTCGAGTTATAAGTAGACTATCGACCAAATCCATGGCAGTCTGTTTTTATTTCCATGTGAGTGTTGCTGGTTGCTGACGCTACACCTTGACTTTCCACAAGTCGATCTATCATTCTCATACTTAACTAGATGAGACTTCATGTCCGATTACCAGTACAGGGTTTATAAATCCTAATGCCTTCCATCAAAAACCCAGGCGGCTAGAATTTCGAAGCTGGTGCGCTTGGTCAATGCGAGTTCCCTACAGTTTCCGTGTAATGGGACCCAAATTCGTTTCAGGAAGTAGCGTGTATCGTCTGACTGGTCAAAGGTTGCTTCTCCATGCCCCGCATGGGTTCAACTTGAAAAATTCCTCTTCCCTCAGTTCTCCAGTCTGAACAGCGCGAGTCTGATACTGGTAAGTTGGAGTCGATAGTGAGCTGCAGGGCTCGTGTACGTTCAGGTTTCGCAGTCATATTCATCTAGAAGTTCCATCCAGCGGGAACGTTGTATGCTTTAGCTTTTTCGAACGTCGCTACTTAGGGGGCCCTTGTGATCGGTCTAAATGACGCATCTGGTACCGTCCAAGTAATGCCTCCATCTAAAATCCCAAGGCCACGGTTTTCACCGCCAGTTGTGTGTCGTGCAGTTACTTTTTGTAGCTCCATCACGTAAGTCATCATTCTCTCATGTTGCGTTGGTGTGTAACTGGGACTCTGATTCGGACCATCATGGTATACCACTATATCACCCGTACCCTCGGGTAAAACGATGCTTAGAGCATTGCAGTGTCGGGATTCGAAAGCTGAGATGACGTCCTCCTGTACTGTCTTCCACGAACACAGCACCCTGCTGTGCTAGAGAGATTTAAGCTGCGCGACTTTCGCAAATCCTGTGATTTATCTGTGATAGCATCAAGTAAGAATAAGAAGTTGCTGTATCCACGAAGGACTTTTTGGTGACGATCAGTTCCAACAAAGACGGATCTCAGTGAGATCCACGTGCATTTCCACTTTGTGACCATGTAACCAAAAGGTACTTCTCTAATCCAGGGATTACATTTAACAAGACCTTAAGTAGAGTGGCTCCTCCCTTGGAAGCCCTAAAATAAGACACCAATGCCACCCATGGCGTTCCTTTCTCCTGGTCAGGATTCCAAATGTTGTCAACAAGTGCGGTCGATTCATGTGATTCCCTGAAGCTGCTGGTGTGTTGGTTAACTCAATGGTCATGGTGTATAACGTTGGAATGGCTGTATTACCTTCGACATACTGTTCTAAGGGCATTCTCCCCTTAGATTTCCATCTGACCATAGGTTGTTCACCATCGAATTTTCGAATGGAAACTTGTTCCTCGCAACTGGCCGGCAGGGTGTCCATACGTGGTCGAGGCAAACTGTTCTTGACTGTCACCTTGTTGAGTTCTCGATAATCAGTGCACATACGGAAAGGCTTCTCTTCACGGGTATAGCGAAGGCTCCTTATAGCGAAAACTAGATCTGATGAAACTCAAGTCCAATAATTCCTGAAGTTGATTAGGCAGTTCTTGCAACCTTCCTGGGGTAAGATAATAAGATGTACTAGTAACAAGGGTTACTTCTGGCATGATACGGATCTGATGTCCCACCTGACGATGTGTAGATAAACCTGACAGTTCTTCTGGTAACACTTAGGGAGAAATCACGAATAATTGGTGGATCCTCGATCCTCCTTTCCTTAGCCTTGACATCAGTATCGAGTGTTAACATTGCGGGGTAATCCTTCCATAGACACTCCTGGCCTTTCTTGCTGAAATGAAGCTAACCGTTGTGCCACTCTGGCGCGTTAGAACAGATAACAATCCTCCACGAAGGAGAGGGTTACGTAGATTTGTCCCCTCACAGGGTACACCTATCAAGAATAACAAAAGAAGGTCGTTGTCGAACACATGTCCCACAAGGTCGTGTCTGCATCCCAACGATCATATGAGGTTTCCGTTAGCTTGCCACCAGCCGACTCCACAACAGGTTCAAACTCCTAGAAGCATCCAGATCAAAGGGAACAGAGACGAAACGGGTTGCTACTCATACTAGCTATCACGGTGTTAAAGTCCTGACGTCGCCCATGCCAACTCCAAATGCCTTTCCAAGAGCATCATTTCTGGTGTTGCTGGTTTTCATTACTAGGATTTCAAATACTGTCGTTGTTCCCTTGATCGTTGTCCTCTTATCTTAACCATTGCCAATCCGTGATGTGAGCACCTTTATTTCCTTACTGAAAGCTAGGGTTACGAGCACCTTGTTGTCGTTATGACTGCTGACCCCTATGTCTTTGCTTGAAACATGCCCTACGATTCTTCACCATCATAGTCCATCTTTTCGCATCCTGAGCCGCGTTCTAAAGCGTTACTCACTGTGCTGGCAGTTACGCATACCACACTAAGGTCAATGATTACCACTTGTGCCTCGATTGGTTCGTAGGTGCTGACTCCCATGAGTCGCTGACGGGGGTTAAGGATTCGATTGAAGCCAATTCGCTGTGCTCGTTGCCGGTAATCAGGGTCGCCAAAGTACTGAGGTTGGTAATGTGCTACGCTCATCCTCCTGTCCGTCGTCATTGCAAGTGGTTCGAGTAATTCACGGTCTGTTACGAGAGTGTTGCAGAAGTGATCACACTTCAGTATCGGTGACGTCAATACATTAGTTTCAGCAAACGAGGAGGAGTAAGAAAGGTATCGATGTCACACCCCAACCGATGGCGGAATCATCGGGGCGCGGCACTGAGCGAAACAGATTGTTCAGAAGTTTCCACAACAACTATCATACAATTCAGTTATATAACACGTCCCATACCGTGTCCCAAATAATAACAAGTTATCATAGAAATCAACTAAACAATATGGGAACTGTTCCGACAACTCAAATTCTTAATTATTACAGACCGAATTTAAATATTGTTTTAAGACTTCTAGACAGCTAACTGTAAATCTTACTGACTACAGGTGCCAGTACAAGATCTACAGATAATTATGGCCCTGGAGCAGTTACGTGGACACTGTCCTAAGGTCACAGGCTCCTAGAAGCTTATTATTGCCTCGCTTCCCTAGCACGCTAGTAGCTTAAACACCTGTCACATACGTTAAAATAAAAGTCAATACATATAATGTAAAGGTGAGTACACAAGTTTGATATAGCATATATAGTTCGAAAGTTTACGCATAACCAAGCACGTACACAAGGGCAAACGATGCATGTGAATTATCAACATGGGACCATCGATACCAACGACTTCAAGTTGACTGTCCGAGACAGTTCGCAATACATGATTACCACCGTAATCCATGCAAGTAATTGTCCTTAGCAACCCCCGTGTGAACGGGTGCTGAGTCCAAACTATAGTACTACGTTGCTAAAGCAGGTAGATAGCACTCCACGTGTAAACATAATAAACAGCAATCATTTAGACAAGTAATACATGCAAGTAGGTTAGCGTTCAGATAGTTTGTGTTGTTTGTGAATTTGATAGATTACGTATGTAACACCCAAAAGTGCCGAAAGCAAAAAGGGATCGAGTATACTCACAGTGGTTGGTTGTGGATCGAAGGGAGCACTGAGAATAGGTTAGCCTGAATAGTTCGATAACACAATGATGAGTAACGCGGAAAAGTAAACAATGTACTTGGATCGAGTAGGCCATTCGATCGGACAGCAGTTCGATCGAGTGGGCTGTTCGATTGGTTTGAAAGTCCGTTCGAACATCCATTCGATCGGCCGGCTGGCTCGATCGGCTGGTTCCTTCAAGTGGATTGTTTCTTCCTATGATGTGAAGGATGTGTTTGCGTATGATGGTTTGTACTACCTTTCAAGTTGGCCGATCGAACAGCTGTTCGATCGGTTAGCCCAACCGATCGGCTAGTACTTCATTGTTTTCAAATATGTCACTCGATCGGTTGGCATGCTCGATCGGGTGACATTCCATTGTTTCGAAAAGTCTAAGTGTTTTGAAGTATAGTATCTCATGATTCGAGCAGTAATGATTACAATCGAGTGGCGTAGTCGATCGAACAGTACCTCGTCAATACTACACTTTGTGAGTTGGTGGGTCTAAGTGCTAGTCGATCGGTTAGCCTAGTCGATCGGCTGGCATAGTCGTTCGGTTGGGCTGTTCGATCGAACAGCCTAGCCGTTCGGCCAGCTTCTCGATTCGGTTAACCTATCACTTAACACTTGGTTATTCCCGTTATTTGTTGGTGTTTTAGAGATATTTTGACTACGAGTTGAACCACAAAACTGAAGTCCCCATTTAGCCTACTGACTCGAGCAGGAATCACCCAAACTCGGTCAGAGACGGTTTGGAACCCAAGTTTAACGTTTAACCCGAGATCGGTATATCTCTCGGTAGAACCCGAATCTTGAACCATGTGTTTGTTTAGATTGATTTGTAAATCGGTTCAAGTCTCGTTTTCACCTTTTTGAGTGTAAAAGAGTTGAAAGATAGATGAAAACCCATCTTCCAATCTTTTTCCACCGTGAAATGTTAAGATCTTTGGAAGATTTTAGGTTATTTATGTGGAAATCGGTTAGATCTAAGTTATTCATGGTGGAATGATGCCAAAACTTAGTGTTCTTGAAGAACACATGATGACATCACCCAAGAACACCTAGATCTTGGTGATTTCATGGATGAAATCCAAGTTTTGAAAGATAGAAAGATGGAGAATCGATTAATGAACAAAAACGTACAAGGATTAGAGTGAAATACTTACCGGTTTGAGAGAAATCTGAGATTTAGTGAGAAGAAGAGGCTGGTCGGTCAGAGCTTTTCCAAAAGTGGAAAGTTTGACAAGGACAGCCCTATTTATAGGCTTCCAAAAGAGGAAAGGGTCAGCTGATCGAACAGCATCCCTGATCGAGCAGCTGTCCGATCGAACAGCCTGTTCGATCGGCTAGTCTGTTCGATCAGGTTGCCCTGTTCGATCGGCTAGCCTGTTCGATCAGGTTGCCCTGTTCGATTGGCTTGCCTGTTCGATCAGGTTGCCCTGTTCGATTGGCTTGCCTGGTTTTGAGTGTTTCGCGACGATTTTTGATATTTCGAGTTCGATAGACGATGTTTTGAGAATGATAGAATTCCTAATCAAATTACTTTTAGTCTCAACTACTATCTCTAACATACGAGCATCCTTACAACCATTTCGGGTTCGATTTCCATTGAGTTTGATTCACCTTTGAGTCTTGATTGATTTGATTGATTCACCACACACTTTAACATAAAAGTAAACATGCACAAGTAACACATAAGGCACACACACACGTATAAAAAGTGCTAAAATCCCCACACTTGAGTTTGATGATTGATTTGATTAGCTTGATTATTGATTGACTAGCTTTATTGCATTGTTACTTCCTATCATTCACAGTCGGTCGTTGATTCACAGTTCGATTATCGTCCGATTAGTTTGATTATACAACACTTACTCCAAATAATACGAAAATCAAAATGAAACTAAAATGAAATTAATCTTTATTAATCTTTAATTCCAATAACAGTCAACTCTTGACTTTGACTTTGACTTTTGGAAAACACGGGGTGTTACAATCGATCAATCATTCGATGCTGGGACATCCAACTCAAGGACGTTCGTATAAGCACCTAACATTCTACACGGTTCGCTAGGTGTTCAGATGGGTGTTCAGGCAACACTCGACAGCATCGAGTTTCGAAAGAATCCAACGATAAATGAGAAGTTCACGTTTGAGTTTGAGTAGGGGACACTTACTGCTATGGCCCCTATAGGTTCGTTTGTTTCACATTGATCAAATAGCGAGACGGAACCCGTTTTCCACTTGTTAAGCCTCACCGGGATTCACATGCACCCCACAGTATTATTATGTGTGCACCCACAATAATATTGTGATTTGCATGCTCATCTCAGCTCCTCCTAACTCATGTCAAATGGTTCCTCAAACTCGAGTAGCAACAAAGAGCATTACGAAGTGTAAGTCGTGAAGGTTTAGGGAAATACCACCCTATCAGTCACATAACACGTGCAAGTGTACACAAATTCATATTGTTGTGCTAAACGTGCAATCACATGCAGTATCGTATGTAGGTGTTTACTAGTTATGTAGTACAATGAGTATAAAAGAGGCGAACCTTGCTATCTGGAGCTGAGTGTCATGGTCGTATTCACGTCTTCAGAACTGTTCGGTTATAGTCCGGTTTTAAAGAAAACATTTTTCCCCTTTTTAAATAAAACCAAGTTCATTATAACCAATGGCTCTGATACCAATCTGTCACACCCCCAAAAATCCACATGCGGAGTACCACCGCTTGGAGGCGTGACTGACCAGGATCTTAGCCACCAATCACATTGAACTCATGAGTGTATTTAAATAAAACTTTCATTTGTTAACAATGTTGGTGCATCCAGTGTCTGTTAACTTCGTCTTAATCGAGTCTTATGTCTAGATAGGATAGATTAGGGTTTAGAACTGAAAAAGTGGTTTTTAGTGTTAATTCCGCTTGAAATGACCTAGTTCAAGCGAAATCAGTTTATTTGGTATTCCGCTTGAACACACGCATATGATTCCGCTTGAGAGGTTTGGAGCGAAATCATGTAATTCCGCTTGAACAATTTCAAGCGGAATCAGCCCTCCTATATATATGTGTGTGCTGTGTTCATTTGGAGCGGAATTTGGTCTTGTGTTTTGAGCCGAGGTGCTATCCGTTTGTCATTTAAACGTGTAAAAGCTCAGGATTAATCAGTAAAGTAAAAGATTGAAAGGAAACAAGCTGTTTGACATTGTTTGCATTGATTCCGCGTTTGTAAATGATGATGAACTACTCAACTTGACTGTTTAGGGTCACGTAACCGGTCCAACAAGTGGTATCAGAGCTCAGGACGAGGAGTTCATACCAATTCAGCTTGATTTCACCGGATTCTCTCACTTCTACACCTTCTTTTCTGATTTGAACTAGTTTTAACGGTTGAAATGGCCTAATTTTCACATATATCACGTAAAACATAGTTTTAACAAACCCTACAAAGAATCAGAACAAAATTCGAATTAAAACTGGTAAAAATGGCCCAAAAACTATATTCCGCTTGAATGAGCAAACATCATATTCCGCTTGAAAATCAGTGTAATTCTAAGCGGAATTACATACATTGGCATATTCCGCTTGAAAGACATAATCTGATTCCGCTTGAATCAGATTTCGCTCGAGATTATTGTGTGATTTCGCTTGAAGTTGAGATTTCACTTGAAATTCCAAGCGAAATAAGAGATCTCGCTTGAACAGTCTTATTCTGCTTCAAAAAGCTTATTCCGCTTGAGAAGCTATTTCGCTTAAAAGCTGATTCCGCTTGAATTGGCAGTTTTTCAAAATTTCAAAAATTTTCTAAAGTTTATTGATTGTTTCATGAACTTGGAAATGGATGATTTGTTCATGAATCCATTCTGTGATGTGTTTTCTTATACCAGTGGTTCGGGAGATGGCACAACGAACAACACAAATGAAACTACACCAACCCCGAATGCGAAGAAGATTCTTTCTGATGCGATGAGCGTGGAAAGTGCCTATGGTACATACAACAAGCATGGCGATCCAAGATTATAATCGGTGGGCTACAAGATTTGAGGAGTGGCTTAAAGCTTTCGCATTTTCAAGCTGGAAAAGTTTAGAGAATGGTTATACTTCAGGAGAACGTGTTGGTGAAAGTTTGACAAATACTGATGATGTTGAAAGATATGTTGCTGAACAAAAATGCATAACATTGATTCATCAGTCAGTCAGAGATGATATAATTTCATTGATCGAATATGCAAATTCGAAAGATCTTTGGGAAAAACTGAGAGTTAAGTGTGTAGGTAGTGCTGAGATTGTGAAAAACAAAAAGAAATTGTTGCGTAAAGAGTTTGATTTATTTGGTTGTATGAAGAATGAATCTGTTTGTAAAATGATCGAGATATTTGGGCACTTGAAGATGGAGCTGGCTAGACATGGAATCACTTATACTCAGGAGGAGTTGGTCGACAAATTGTTTGATTCGCTGCCGAATGATCAAGACTGGCAATACTTTGCCTTAATGTTGAAGAACACCATCAAGCCGCCAGAAGTGTTGATTGTGGATCTGCTTATCGAGAGACTAGAGAGCCATGAGTTGGAGATAATGAAATCTAAAGTCAACAACGCAGCTCATCAGCAAAACGTGAAGCTGTACTACAAAGGAAATCTACCAAAGACAGGATCTCCGAGAACAGCATTTTCTGCAGAAAGCTCAAATTCCGTGAATCATGAAAGTCCTCATAGTGGTTTTCACAGTGGATCTTCTTCAACACCTTCAAACCAATCTACATCAAAGAACTTGTTTCAATGCAACATCGCTGTAGATTTGAAGAATGGTAAAAATTTCAACGAAGAATCTGCAAAGCAGCAGATAGTTTTCTTAGCATCTGTGCTTGAATGATATGAGAGTCTTGTGGCAGGCAAGATAGGCAACACCAACCTAACAAAGGAAGACTACGATCAGATAGATCCTGAGGAGATGGAATTGATCGACATAAGGTGGTGTATGGCCAGTGCAGTTAGAAGGGCACAACGTTTCATGGAGATTACAGGAAGGAAGTGTTGGTGCATGTTTTGTGACAACAGCTTAATAGTTTGTTTATTTAGTCTTTGGATATTTTGTATTGAACTTAGCATATTGGTTAGGGAGTTATTTAGTGTTATGGGCTTGGAGAATGGCCTGGCCCAGACCAAAGCCCATGTGCAAACCTTGTCCTATATAAACAAGGCTTAGCATTAGGGTTTAGGTTAGACATTTTAACACACTTAGAGCCAGTGGATAGAGTTTGAGAAAGAGTTAGAGAAATCTATAGATAGTGGCTGAGAGATTTCTAGTGGGTCTTGAATTGATTGTAAACTTCGTGTTGGATAATCAATAGAAGACCGGATTGAAAGTGAATCGTGTTCTTGATTCTGTTTCTACTCGTTTTCTGTGAAATCTGATCTATTGGATTCCACACTCTAGGTTGGATCGACGATTCTATTATGATCCGCACGGATTAGGGGACCTACAATTGGTTTCAGAGCATTCGGCTCTTGTTTGGCTTGGTTCAGAATCGTTTTCTGCAGAAAAATCGAAGATTTGGACGTTTTTGACGGCTGTTCTAGGGTTCTGCTGGTGATTTCGGACAAACTGCAAGGATTTCGGATCAAAAGCAAGCATTTCGGGTCCATTTCGGGTTGAATTCAAGCATTTCGGACTATTTCAGATCAAAAGGCTTGGATTTCGGACCAAAAAACCAGTCATTTCGGATTATCAGCATAAACAGCAAGCAATTTCGGACCAGAAACGAAGATTACGGATCATTTCGGATCTCCAGACTTGAATTTCGGATTCACAGGCTTGCATTTCGGACCAGTTGAGTTGATTTCGGATCACACTGCATCATTTCGATCTTCAACACAACATTTCGGATACCAGTGAAGGATTTTGGGCCATTTCGGACTGAAATCAGTCATTTCGGATCAGAGTTGTTGATTTCGGATAATAGAACCATTCCGGATAACCATTTCGAACTTAGAACCATTTCGGACTAGGGGTGGAATTTTTCTTGGCTTGCGTAAGAAAAATTTCACTGTTTCGTGTTTAGAAAATTATCCGTAACTCATCTCAGGAAACCGTTTACACCGTTAGAATCCTTGGATTTTTAGGACAAAAAAAAACTGGAAAATCCCAAAATAGGTTTTGACATTATATATCATTGGAATCGTAATTTCGAGACGAATCTAACAATATATTTTGGTAAAAACAGATTTCGGAAAATATTTGTACGGTTTTATCAGTTCGCTTACAGTAAAAGCTTGAAAAGGACCAGTAGAGA
Source organism: Helianthus annuus (assembly GCF_002127325.2). NCBI lineage: Eukaryota > Viridiplantae > Streptophyta > Magnoliopsida > Asterales > Asteraceae > Helianthus > Helianthus annuus. The sequence goes on along the minus strand of NC_035441.2, from coordinate 19,310,658 downwards.
AGTTAGATTTGGATTTTGACACTGGTTACCAAAATTCATTTAAACTTTTACGCTGCGAGATGGATAAGATGAATAATGGAAGTGAGGTTGTTAAGAACTGGCCAAAGCTTAAAAACGTCAAAGAATATGCTGACTGGAAAGAGAAGTTTGAGGCATTTGTGAAAAGTGAAGATCCGAGAATGTGGAGTTGTATGATAGATGGTTATGTTGCTCCTACACGTCGTGTTGAAGGAAGAGTTAAAGTTATTTCTTATAACAAGATGGATGAATCTGAGAAACAACTGGTTGATGTTGAGAAGAAAGCTTTCGCAGCAATAAAGATGTCCTTGCGTGAGAATGTTAAACATACTTTCAAGACGTATGGGACTTCTAGAGAGCTGTGGGAAGCCCTAGAAAAACGTTATCAGATTTCATTAAAAGTGAATACTTGTGATCAAGCATTGGTAGCTGAGTTTGCAGCTGTGAAGAATGGAGAAGCAGTTGCTGAGGTAGAAGAGAAGAGGAAAGCTGATGAAGAGAATGTTGAGAAAAAGGAAGCTGATAAGGAAACTGATGAAAAGGAGGCTGCAGAAGTGTCAGAGGGCTTGAAAGATGTGAATGAACTTGCAACAGAGGTGAAGGTAACATCAGAACCTGTAAGTCATACATGTCTTAATTGCACTGCACTGCAGGGTAAAGTTAACAAACTATCGGAGCAAAACAAAATTCTGTTAGCTGATTTGGAAAACCGAAAAGAGTTAAATGTTCTTTTGATTAAGAGAGAGTCAAACTGTTTAGATAAATTCAAATCAAATGAACAGGAACTTAGCAGTCTAAAAAGCAAAGTCAATGAACTGTTACAGGTCATTGATTTGGCTCGTGAAACTGTGAAAGAAAAGACTAACGAGCTTTCAGAAAAGTGCACAGAATTGGCTGATGCACAAGCCAAAATTGTAGAACTTCAGGGGAAGTTACACAATTTTGAGAATTCTTCGTTAGTCAGGACTCGAATTCAAAAAGGTTTAAAAAGGAGTAATGATAAAACAGGGGTGGGGTATACTAAAGCTTCATCTTCTGGAAATCAAGATTACTCATTTTTACCAACTGAAGATGAGTGTCACACCCCGATTTCCACACGTTTCACCGGTGGGCCCGGTGGGGGATTACCGTGACGTAGTTGGCAACAATATAGTCAAACCACACAATATTTAAATGCACAGCGGAAGCATAAAGATAGATATATTTCAACCATCGAATGTAATATCCAAGTATCACAAGTAGTCGAAATAAATCCACAGGGGTTCAAAGTAAAATAGAAATATTGTTCAACAGATAGTGGCATCCCAAGCTTGCGAGACTCTAACGATGCTAAGGAGTGGCCAGCCTATTTCGTGTAGAACCCGCATTTAATCTTTTTGGGGAAAATACGTCAGTTTACACTGGTAAATACATTCAACCGACACTTTTGTAAAAGGTTTAATAAAATTGATTTGAATGAACAAGGCACAAACTCTTTATAACTTGGGATAATTAATCAATCGAATCTTGTAAAAGAATTACATGTTCACTATGCGTTCAGTCGCCCGGGTCGTGCCGGGTTTAAGGTTAATTAACACACCACGTAGCATAAAACCGTGGCGGGAAAACCAACGGTTATACCTTTATAAATATGGACACATTGTCGGGTGTACGCCTACACCCGCGTGTCAAGGTCGTGGCCATTTCGTAAAATGATGCCAAGGATATCCGGGACATGGTCATTAAGCTCCCAAAGGCGTAAAGCCAACAAAACCAATTTTTAAACGGGTCGCATTGATAATACCCAACTACTAATGAGTTAGGGTCAATTGCCCGACCAAGCGGTATTTTATATACCGTAACCCAAGCCCGTATAACGGAAAATAAGTTAAAAGTATTTACCTGAGCAAGTAATAACCTCAAAAAACAAATGCAAGTATCTTTTACTGGTCTCCTATTCTGGAACGAAGGTTTATAACAACCTATTAGAATCCTAACGGGTCTTTAATTTAGCCTTAGCTTAGACCGGTCAGTTTCAAATGATAAATACGGTTTAATCGCATGAAAGGCGAAAACCGGGAATGGAATGTGGTTTGGACCCAACAAGTTTGAAGACTTGTTTTATATGGGTAATATAAACACATTCTGGATTTTGAGGTAAAAATGATAAGGTTTGACCCGTTTCGGCTAGTTTATGTAAACTAGTTACATAAACCGAACCGTACGTGTAAAAGGCGTAACGGGTAACCGTAAGAGTCCTACACAGGTTTCCTAAGTTAATATGCTCTAAAGAGGTTGTGGTATCAGTAGGATACCTTCCATTATGCCCATAACGAGTTTAATCCCAATATACGCCCCGTAGGGGTATTTTGGTCATTTTAAAGATAAAAGAGATTTCCGAGTTCTACAGGAAATCTGAGTTTCCCAAACAGGTTATAAAGTTCAAAATACTTTATTTATTATTTAAAATCAGTAGCAACTGGATTCGGGCCAAAATACCATGTAGAACTCATTTTACGTCCGAAAGGGTATATTCGGTGTTTACCGAATCAATGCCATAACCGCAGGTTATGAGTAGGTTAAAAATAATTAAAAATCTTTAAAAATCCCAAAATATTATTTTACATCAGTGTGAAAGAGGTTTGGTGTCGAAATTTGGGTTTAGATAGGTTTTATGCTAATTGCGCCGTTTAATTACTAAAGTTTCCGTAATTGCGCTATTTAGCATAATTCCTATTCTAGTCCTCGGATTGACATGAACTTTTAGGGACATGCTTAGAAATCAGTAACTAAGGTTATTGTCCTTTCACATGTCCAAAGTTCTCGTTTTAAAGTAAAAAAGGGCGTTTTGGTCAACATTTAAGCATATAACGGAAATGTGCAAACGACTCGGACAAACAACAAACGGTCACAGAGGGTTATACCATCATGTAACCTGGTCCTAAGAGAGTCCTAAGGCGTATCTAAATCATACCATAACGGGTCAGAACTGAAGTTAAAGCAAAAGTCAAAGTTTTGCGACTTTCGGTTCCGAACCGGGTCAAAACAGTAAATGGTCGGATCAAACAAGCTTAGACCAGTTACAATACTTATTATCATGTTATATGAGTGTCAAAACAGGTTACACGCCATCTACATTAATGATTATGCATAATATCGAAAGTTAGCATTCTGTTGACTTTTTCTAAGCAACTTTGACCCGACATTTGGACTAGTTAGAGTGGGAATCAGAGGGTACCCTTTTAAGGGTTAAATGCCCACATGATTACCAACATATAACTACCTTTGTTTCGATTAATCACTGGACCAATTGTGATTAACCGTTAAGTCAATCGTTAATTACGACGGATTGACTTTTAAGCTATATCTAAGCAAAAACTAAACCATAAAGGGTTAAGCACACTTCAGAAGTTAAGTACACGACCAGAGATGCTAAGAGAGTATTCTTGAGCTCCAGAAGTGATCAAGAAAGCAGATTGAGGTGTGTTTACTAAGTGTGCACTTCATGGCCTTTTATAGTGAAATTGGAAGCATAAGATCATTACAACAATGCCTACAAGTGTTTCTAGATGATCAAAAACTGTCCCTGGGTGCTAGGGGACGTTTAGGGGGCGCCCATGCCCTTGCAATAATGTTCTAAGTCGGTTAAAACACTCAACAGTGCTTCTGTCCGAATTTTCTGCATCTGGGGGGCTGACGCGGCCCGCGTAAGGTCCTTCAAACCTTTACGCGGCCCGCCTGAATCTTAATGTCAGAGCCCATATCTCCTGCTGTCAGCGCGGCCCACGTAAGGCCCTTAGTAACCTTTATGCGGCCCGCCTGAGGCCTGTTAGCAAGATTTTCAAATCTTTTTGATTATTGCAGTTGGCCTTTGGCAATTCGAATGGGTAACTTTGCGTTTTGGGCCTCTTTTATTTACGTATAAGGGCCTCGTGACTTTTACCCGCGCCATTAACTCCTCGGTCAGTTTATTACTACCCGAAAAAGTCCTAACTTTCAATGTTGACGCTTTTAACCCCTCCCATACGAATTTGATCATAACTTTCTCGTTTTAAAACGGAACTTTGTGAAATTTATATCGTATATTCTAGTGAGCGTAATTTACTGTTACAAAGTCTCGGGTTTGTTAAAGGGTCACTCAGAGGTATAACTTAAACGTGTTGACACATTTAACCCCTGTAGTTTGTAATCTCTCACTTTCTTCAACATTTCGTTCCGTACGATCCATGATTTATTCGTTTGAAGGTACGAGCATCATTCTGGGTTACTGTACAGTATATTTATCCCTTGTTGACATTTTGAACCCTCGGATTCACATACTTTCTATGTCTGTCAACTTTAGTCCTTATTTAGCATTTATTACCACGTGTAAACTTATGACACGTGTCAATACATTATAGGACGAAAAAATTCCGAGGTGTTACAATGAGCTAGCTGATTTTGTAACCACTGCACAAGTAGTAGTGGATCCGATAGCTGTGGACTTGCCAAATAGTCCAGTTTCTTTGAAAGAATCTGTTGGGTCTTACAGTACACCTCATAAAGTGGATGAGGATACTGAAGACAAAAAGACCAAAACATTTAAAAAGGGATCAAACAAAAAGAAAACTTATAAGAAAAGATCCTGTTTTAAATGTCACAACAAAGGGCACGTGGCGAGTTGTTGTCCTTTGAAGAAAGGTAAACAAAAGGTTGATGAGGTTAAGGATGGGAATCAAGTTGGGTCAAGCAACAGTGTAAAAACAAGTTGTCTGACAAATAAACCTGAATCTCAATCTAAACCTTCAAGTTCGAAAAGATTTGATAGACCAAGAAATAATTCTCCACAATGTAGTCATTATAATGGTAAATCAAATCGGTTTCAAAGTCAAAGTAGAAATTTTGGATATCAAAATCGATACCAAACTTCTGGTAATCGAAATTTTCAAAGAAAAAAACGAACATAGGGGTTTTAGTAACTCAAATGTTCAACAACATCCAAGATTTTTCCAAAATTCATGGTATAATAATGGGAGAAGGAGGTATCAAGATAAGCAATCCAAGACTCCATTAAGGAGTGATGGATATTGGATGGATGTTCCTGTTTTGGATGAATCTGGAAAACCCAAGACTGTCAGGGCTTGGGTTCTAAAGTCTAACTAAGTTGTTGAGTGAATGCAGGATGACCAAGAAGGATTGTTGATGTGTTCGACAGTGGTTATTCCTGTACAGCACCTGAGGTGAATAGTCGGTTAACATGGGTAACAAACTATTTACTTCTGTGATTGTTTTGATTTTTTTTCTAAACTTTAAAAGTGAAAAACTTTTGTCAGATTTAAAGTGGGGAGTCTGTTTGTGTTTTAAAATTTGTGTTTTAAACTTACTCCATTAAAACAAAAATTTAGGGGGAGAAATTCCTCTAAGCTAAAAAGAGTTTAGTTAGTGCGTGTGTTTAGGGGGAGTAAGTTAGAAAATTTTAAAAAATCCAAAAACATTGAAAAATCAAAAACATAAAAAAAATAGAAAATCAAAAATGAGTTTTAATGGTGTGAAAAAGAAGAAATGATAGTACATCAGCAAGTTAGACTGTCACACTCAAACTGAATTAAATTTCTTAAGTGTGATAGCAGCTTTATCATATGATGTACCAGTAGGCAAAAGCATGAAATAATCAACTTACCAAAGTGATATAAACCTAAATGCACTGAGTATGAATGGGGAACACATCAGTGGTGTATGGTTTAGTGACCTTAATTCTTGCGTTGATAGATTGCCAAAATCTGAAGTTTTGGGTCTTTATACTGTTATTTCATCTGGGGATATCAGGGGTGTCCTTCTGTTGCATCCAGATACATGCTGACCTAGACACACCTAGGATATCTTAAAAGAACTAAAAATGCCAAAACCCTGAAAACGAAAGAGCTCTCATAGAGAGTCATTCAATAAGTGCAAAATGCACAATTCGTACCAAAAATGGTATCTGTCTTAGCCCTCGATTAGATATTTTGGTCTCTCTGCTGTACGGAAGTACTGACCTGTTCACCAATTATCTATCGTTGAAATACAAAACGGATGAATTCAGTATACTCACCTACTACGATGAATCTTTGTGCATACCTTGATCGCGGGGGTACATCCTGAAGTGGGACACGCTCCTATTTCAGTATAATAAAATTACCTTAACGTATCATACGGTAATGGTACTTGAAATGTTCATGCATTTTGTTTAAGTGGACAAACATACTGGTAATCGTCTTGAACTGCTTTTCACGGAAAATTACATAAAGAATTAATTAATGGTGTGAAACAATTTTATTTTGCTGATATGATCTTCTCGCACATGATTGTCACGAGAAAGAAGTATTGTAAATATTTTTCAGTTTAGTTTTGTTAGTTTAGTTTGTGTTGAAAAATATCAAAAATTCCAAAAAGATTTTCTTTTTTAAAAGATCTCCCATTTTGAACTGACAGGTAGTTGTTTTTGCAATCTAAGATAAAATATTGGTTTATCTTTAAATGTGAAAAAGGCTAATGGTTTTTTGAGATACTTGCTTGTGTTTCTAAACAGATTGATGCAGTTATCAAAATGAAGTGCAGAATACAAGTAAAGTGCAGATTGAGAGTGAAGTGAAGGTGTGTGAAGATGCATGGTAGGATCCTTCTACTACATTGCAGAAAGAGAAAGAGATATGGAAGATTTGAAGATACTTGCTTAACCAAAGATTGATAGTTCGCTGATCTACAATGAATGAAAGTTTTGGAGATTGGAAGCATCAACCAAGGGGGAGTTTGTTGAAGTCAGAAACTGTGTAGCTGACGCTATCCAAAGACCAAAAGACTGCAAGATGTTTGAAGACAAAGTTACACTATGAAGCTATTGTCAAGGGGGAGTTTGTTGGTGCATGTTTTGTGACAACAGCTTAATAGTTTGTTTATTTAGTCTTTGGAGATTTTGTATTGAACTTAGCATATTGGTTAGGGAGTTATTTAGTGTTATGGGCTTGGAGAATGGCCTGGCCCAGACCAAAGCCCATGTGCAAACCTTGTCCTATATAAACAAGGCTTAGCATTAGGGTTTAGGTTAGACATTTTGACACACTTAGAGCCAGTGGATAGAGTTTGAGAGAGAGTTAGAGAAATCTACAGATAGTGGCTGAGAGATTTCTAGTGGGTCTTGAATTGATTGTAAACTTCGTGTTGGATAATCAATAGAAGACCGGATTGAAAGTGAATCGTGTTCTTGATTCTGTTTCTACTCGTTTTCTGTGAAATCTGATCTAGGGGATTCCGCACTCTAGGTTCGATCGGCAATTCTGTTACGATCCGCACGGATTAGGGGACCTACAGGAAGTCTATTGGTGGACCTTCTACCAAGTTAGGCTTTGACAAATCAAAAGTGACATGTTTCAAGTGTAAACATAAAGGTCATTTTAAAAGAGAGTGCCGAAATGCTTATGCTGATGATTCTGAAAATCCGTTCAGAGAAGATTACTACAAGAAGGCAATTTATCATCAGAACAAGGCTGAACCCCCCCAGGATGAAGTAGATTGAAGACAAAGAAAAATCCAGAGCTCTTGCCGTCATTTATGACGATGAAGGTTTTGACTGGAGAGAGCTGCTACCTGAGGAAGACGCAATAGGTTATGTGTTTGTTGCAAAAGAAGAAGTCAAACCGTTCAGAGACACCAGAACAGAAGCAGATAAAGCAAATGATAGACGACAAAGAGCTGAATGGAAAATGATGAGACTTTCTCGTGTACACACTGAAGCAAAGAGAGCAAAAAGATGGGATGCAGATTGAGAATGTTACCTTGATCCTGAAGGAAACATTGCTATTGATCCAAAGACTCTTAGTCTTGAAGCTATGACTGCGGAATTTGCTGAACTTGAAGAGTCTCAACAGAGAAAATGGTGGGGATGTGGTGAAGAGAAAGAGAAAAAGAAAGAGAAAGAAAAAGAGCAGGAGCAAAAGCCAAAGAAGATTGATGAAGGGATCACTGATACTTCACTAGAGTTGGACGCTGAAAACTTTGGAAAGATGGCTGACCAGGTGCTGGCTGCTAAAGCACTTGAGGTAGACTCTAAGTCTGTATCTGTTGGGATTGAACCCTATTAGAGGAACAGATAATTAAAGCCAAAACTGGATCAGAACAGTGGATTATGAATAAGCAGATGCTGATATACAAATCTCTCCCCTTGAAAGTGATTACAACTACTGATGACCTCCTATCTGCTGATCTTACCAAACTGCTGACGCATAACTGCTGCTCAACTAAAGATCTGATGGAAGACTAAAGTCCTGCTGATTCAATCTACTGCCTTGAGTCAAGCACTGCTGATCTGGACAAGTGCTGCTGGGTTCACAGCAGTAGAAGGTTGCAGCAGCTGTTCTAAAGTCTGTTTTGTAATAGAATGTATTAGCAGTAGTTAACACAAGCAGTGTCTGTATAGATCAGAGGTTAGAGTTTGTTAGGAGGTTAGATGTCACTTTCATGGTGACATCAGCAAAGATGCTCAGTAGTTTGCAAGTGCCTATAAATAGTTCAGTACTTTGTACTGTTCTATTAGCTCTTTACATCATTCGTCTTCTTTGCACGAACAAACTACTAAGCTCGGGCTGAGGGGGAGTTTGCATTCATACATCTATCTTTGTAATCGTTGTTGAAATTAAATTCAATCATTCGGTTCATTGTGTAAAAGATGTTTGATTAAAGTATTACTCTCATTTGATTGTATGCAAAGTTTGTTTTCATCTTAATTCCGCTGCACAACTCATCCATTTTCATCTTAACTTCAAACACAAAATACAATCAAAAAGAAACTCAGATCCAACAATTGGTATCAGAGCTTGGATAGTCAAATTTGATTTAACAATCATTTTGACGTAAATAGTTCAGCTCAAAACAGTTGATACTGATCGTTTGTTTGTCGTTGAAAAACAGAGTAAGGATTAATCACCACTAAAGTTGATTTCTCAGTACCTGTAAAACAACAAGAATGACGTCACAATCTCAGGACGATAAAAACAACATTGGTTCTCTCTTTAAACCACCTATGCTAAAAAGAAATGAGTACAACATCTGGCAGAGGAGGATGGGTCACATCCTCGCTCAACAAAGCACAAGTTGTTGGAAGTCTGTCATCTTTGGTCCTCATGTTCCTACAGTGCCAAGCGCTGAAGATGCTAAAAAACAAGTTCCAAAACCTGTTGAAAATTATACTGAAACGGATTATCAAAAGTTTGAACTAGATGCTAAAGCATTTAGTATCATAGCATCAGCGCTACCCAACGAAATATATGCTGGATTGTTACATTGTGACAATGCCAAAGAGTTATGGGACGCGCTTAAGGAACAGTTTGGAGGTACCGAAGAGGTCATAGAAAACAATAGGGAAATCCTGAACCAACAGTATGAAACATTTTGTCATGTTAAAGGTGAATCACTGACGCAACAATTTGAGCGGTTCAGTTGTCTCATCAGTGAACTGAGGCTTGTTAAAACCACTTTTACAAACTCAACTCAAAACAGCAGGTTCCTCAGGTCACTGCCAGATAAATGGGACACAATAGTGTTTGTCACCCGAAATTCACCTGAGTTCAAGGATCTGACCTTGACCCAACTCCATGGTCGACTCCTGACCTACGAAAGGGAGTTGAACCAGAAAAGGAAGTTACAAGAGTCAGGGAAAACCGTTGATGATTATTCATTCGGTAACACTGCTCTTCTGGGTCAAGAAGAATCTGGTGGTAGTGGTAAGGATCAGGGTTATGATCACTTCATTGACATAACTGCTGGTGCAAATTTTAACAACCCTGATCCTCACTCAACAGGATATGCATTCACTGCAAATGAAAACCAGATGTCAGACAATTTAAGCTTTGAACTAAATGATTTACAGCATTTTGACCCCACTGATCTAGAGGAAATGGACATCTTGCATCAACTGGCCTTGCTAAGTGTTAGAACTAGCAAGTTTTATAAAAGAACAGGGCGAAAATTCCCAGGGTTGCATGGGAATCTAAGGGTTGGGTTGGATAAATCGAAAATCAAGTGCTATAAGTGTAACAGGTTAGGACATTTTGCTAGAGAGTGTAGGAGTCAAACAACTGGTCCCATAATCACTCACTTTAGTTCAAATCCTAGACCTCAAAATCAAAACACTGTGCACTATGCCCAATATGCCCCAGCAGCACATGTGAACACTGCTCACTATGCTGTTGCTCCTGTGCCAGTGCATTATGTCCAAACTGCTGCTCCACAGATTCAATATGTTCAAACCCCTCCTCCCCAGGCACAAGTGCAACCTGCACCACAAACCACTGCTCCAGTAGCAACACAACCAGATCAACAAAGTTTCTTTACTCAAGAGTTTGTTGACTGGAGCAGTATGCCTGAAGACCTCAGTGATGAAAACTTTGCACTCTATGCTTTTAATGTTTCTTCTCATGATGAATTTTGTTTGATGGCATTAGAGTCAATACAGGAGGGTGTTGAATCTGAAGAGAAACAGCTGGTCTCTGAAACAGTGGATGAGGTGATTGAAGCAGTGGTTACTACTGTGGCTAATGAAGTACTGTTGGAAGAAAGTTCAGGTACCCTGATTGAACCACTGACAGATCTATGGTCTGTAGAAGATAAGAAAGAAGAAAAGGCAGGTGAAAAAGAAGAGAGAGCTGGTGATGAAGAGAATACTCAGTGTGATTGTGCAATGATGGCTGCTGCCAAGGTATCACCTCAAGTTCTAGAAAAACTATGTTCTGACAATTGCATTATTGCTTTTGCTAACATCAAAGAGGTGAATGAAAACCTTAGGAACAAAATCTTAACTGATGAAGTCAAATTTGAAAGATCTTTAAAAGAACTTAAAAACAAATTGGCTGAAAAAGAGAAAGAGATTAGCAGCATGAAAGAAGAGCAAAGCATAACCAAAACCCAACTCCAAACTATGGTAGAAAAATACCAAGTTTGCAAAAAGGAGTTAGAATCCACCCAGATCACATGTGAGAAATGGGTGGAATCATGCAAAGGGTATGAGGTTATGCTTGAGAAACAGATAAAAAGCAATGTGAAATTTGGGGTTGGTTATAGAAAACATGATGATGAAAACACTGCTTTTGAAAAAACTATTTCAACCACTGATGTAACTGCTGAGTACATCCCCACAAACAGGAATGGCCAAGAAATGAGAATCACTGACAAACTTGGTAACAAAATCACACTTGACAGACCAATGGGCCCCTCTGCTTTTGAGGAGATTGAAAATCATCAATTTAAACCAAAATGGTCTGATGAGTGTGATATTCTTGAAAATTTCAAGCCAATGGACTTTACATCAACTGATGGTGTTAAAGCTCCAAAAGCTAAAGTCATTCCTCTTAAGGACATCCCAACAGTGGTTAAAACCTCTGCTGCAAAGGAGTCTGAAAAAAGGAAGAAGAAAGAAAAAATTGATAACTTGTTTTGTGAATTTTGTGAGAAAAGGAACCATCTAACAAAAGACTATTTCCACTTAAAAGCTTATGATATAAACAAAACAAGTGTCATAGTTTCGGCTGAAAGCTGCATTGTTTGTGGTAAAACAAACCACAAAACTCAAGCATGTGTGTATCTCAAAAACTTTGACATCAAAAAGAATGAGTACCTTGCTAAAACATCCTTGAGTCCATCAGCATCACCATCTGTCAAATTCACAAAGAAACAACCACTGTTTGTGCCAGTTCAAACAGCTGTCACAAAACAGCTGAACCAAACATCTGTTAAAAGAGATGTTCAGGTTACTGATGCACCTCCTGCCAATCAGTTCAGAAAAGGCAAGGAAAACAGTCTTACCAAAGGATTCCACACGTTTATGAGGTCTACAAAAGCCCTCTAAACCCAGAGTGAATAGGCATCCTTTCGGTTACCAGCAGGTGATTGGGCAAGACCCTCAACAGTGGTTAGCAAGGAACAGTACTAAAACTGTCCAAACCCCTGACTTAACCACTGTCCATCACACAGCATCTATACCAGACACTGTTGAGACTCCATCCAAAGCCCTGTTGGCTTTGGAGTCCTTAATGAACTAATCCTTTTACTTCATGTGCAGGGAGCTTCTGCATGCTTTGATAGTCTTTGGTATGTAGATAGTGGAGGCTCCAGGCACATGACAGGATGTAAAGCCCTCCTCAAAGACTTTAAAATCCATGGTGGGGGTGATATATCCTTTGGAAATAATAGTAAAGGGAAGGTTTTGGGGTCTGGAACAGTGCAATCTGGCAATGTAAAATTTGAAAATGTCAATCTAATAGACAATCTAAAATTCAACCTTCTGAGTGTATCTCAAATGAGTGACAAAGGGTTTGGGTCATTCTTCACAAAAGATTGTTGTAGGATTGTTGGACCAGAAATGGTCAAAATGATTGAAGCAATAATCAAAAATGGTCAAACTAAACTTGTTGCTCAACGAAGTGGCAATGTTTATGTTGTTGACATGTCAAAAGAGTGTCCCAGAGCTGATGACTGTCTGTTCTCAGCTGCCTTTAACAAAGAGACAGAACTTTGGCACAAAAGACTGGGGCACACAAATCTTAAGACAATAACAGAAATTTCAAAAAATGGTTTGGTGAGAGGCCTACCACAAAAATTGTTTTCATGTCCTGAACATTGCATTTCTTGTTTAAAAGGAAAAGAGCATAAAAGTTCCTACAAGTCCATTGAAGAGTCCAAAACAACCCAGTGTTTGCAAATGCTACACATGGATTTGTTTGGCCCAGTTCAAGTCATGAGCCTTAAAAAGAAAAGATATTGTTTGGTTATAGTTGATGACTTTTCTAGGTTTACATGGACTTTCTTTTTGCACTCTAAAGATGAAACTGCAGGCATTTTGCAAGACTTTATGACACAGGTTGAAAAGCAATTTGACCTTCCAGTGAAAAGCTTTAGGAGTGACAATGGCACAGAATTTAAAAATAAGGAGTTGGATGCCTTCTGTGTGAAGAAAGGGATTGTAAGGCAGTACAGCATCCCTAGAACACCAGAGCAAAATGGGGTTGTTGAAAGAAAGAACAGAACTTTGATTGAGGCTGCCAGAACCATGCTTGCAGATTCAGGTTTGCCATTAACTTTCTGGGCAGAGGCAGTAAACACTGCTTGCTATGTCCAGAACAGAGTTTTAATAAACCCCAGGCACAAAAAGACTGCCTATGAAATTCTATATAAAATCAAACCACTAATCTCATACTTTAAGGTATTTGGCTGCCCATGCTTTATTTTGAATTTAAAAGATTCCATTTCAAAATTTGAAGCCAAAATTGATTGTGGTTATTTTCTGGGATACTCAACCACTGCCAAGGCCTACAAAGTGTTCAATGCACGGACCAAGGTAGTGGAGGAGACTTTGGATGTAAAGTTCAATGAACTTTCATCAATGAAAATCCCAGCAAATCCTGCTGAACTGTTTGATCTTGAAAAATTCACTTTTGAAAATACTGCTGTCAAGACTAACAGTGCAGGTCCATCAGAGGATACAACACCAGACTATGGGTATGAAGTCATCATCCCTCAAAGGTCTGCCACAAAGGGAAAAGCATCAGTTGTTCAAAACATCTGTCAAAGCTCAACCACTGCTACATCAATAGTTGTTGACCAAAGTAGCCCATTCACCACTGCTTCCACATCCTCAACCACTGCTGACAAAAGTCCTCAAACAGTGGATAAAAGTCAGCAGTGGTCCACTTCATTACCACCTATTCCACCACCTTTTGAAGCCACTGCTGGGTCATCAAAGTCACCAGCAGTGGTTAGCTCAGATGATACACATTTGCAGCCTTCACCAACAAATGCCATCATACCATACCAAGGAGATTTAATCTTCTTGAGATCTCATCCACCTGATCAAATCATTGGCAACATCAATGAAGGGGTGCTCACAAGAAGCTAAACCCAAAACATTTGTCTTTTTGCTGGTTTTCTATCACTTCATCAGCCAGTCAAGTACCAAGAGGCACTAAAAGACAACAGCTGGGTAGAAGCCATGCAAGAGGAGCTCCAACAGTTTAAGAGATAACAAGTATGGGAGCTTGTACCACTGCCAAAAGAGGTTAGTCCCATTGGCACAAAGTGGGTCTTCAAGAACAAAACAGATGAAAGGGGCATTGTTGTCAAGAACAAAGCCAGGCTTGTGGTTCAAGGTTACAGACAGGAAGAGGGGATTGATTATGATGAAACATTCGCCCCTGTTGCAAGATTGGAAGCTATCAGACTGTTCCTGGCCTTTGCTGTCAACCACAACATGAAGGTGTTTCAGATGGATATCAAAAGTGCTTTCCACTATGGTACATTGCAAGAAGAGGTATATATATGTCAACCTCCAGGCTTTGAGGATCCATTTTATCCTGATCATTTCTACAGGCTAAACAAAGCCTTGTATGGCCTGAAACAAGCACCTAGAGCCTGGTATGAAACTCTTTCCAACTTTCTACTCTCAAATGGTTTCAAAAGAGGTACCATTGATAAAACACTGTTTCTTAAATGGAGAGGGAAAGATTTAATGAGTGTCCAAATTTATGTGGATGACATTATTTTTGGAAGCACATGTACCAAAATGTGTGAAGAGTTTAGAGAACTCATGACAGCTGAGTTTGAAATGAGTGCAATGGGTGAGCTGCAATGCTTTCTTGGTCTCCAAGTATAGCAATTGCAAAATGGAACTTTCATTCATCAAAGCAAATATGCTAAAGAACTTTTAACCAAATTTGATATGAATGATTGTAAACCATGCAGCACACCCATGGCCACAAATAAGCTGGTCATGTCTGATGAAAAGGATGAGCTGATTGACCAAACACTCTATAGAAGCATGATTGGGTCTTTATTGTACTTAACTGCATCTAGACCAGACATCATGTTTGCAACATGTGTCTGTGCAAGAAGTCAATCAGCTTCCAGAAAATCAAATCTCATTGCTGTAAAAAGGATTCTCAGATACATAAAAGGTGCTCCCACACTTGGTATCTGGTATCCAGCTAATGGGAATATCAAGCTTTCAGGTTTTTCAGACAGTGACTTTGCTGGATGTCACACCACAAGGAAGTCCACTTCAGGAGGGTGCCAGTTTCTAGGTGATTGCTTAGTCTCTTGGCAAAGCAAAAAGCAAGCAGCAGTTTCAACATCCACTGCTGAGGCTGAATACATTGCTGCTGCAAGCTGTACAACCCAACTCATGTGGCTTCAAAATCAGTTACTGGATTTTGGTATCACTGCCTTAAAGACACCACTCATGTTGGACAGCCAGGCAGCAGAAAATATCATCAAAAATCCAGTTTCCCATTCTACCACAAAGCACATCGACATCAGACATCACTTTGTGAGGGATTGCTATGAAAAAGGTTTGATTTCTCTGCATCATGTCCCAACTAAAGACCAGCTGGCAGATGTGCTCACAAAAGCACTTGATACAGCCACTTTTGAAAGCTTGGTCTCTAGGATTGGGATGCTAAACATGGAATAAAAAGCAACATCTTGTTTTTCTATGAATAAAAGAAACAAATGTTTTCAGAAAATCAAAAAATCCATCCTTAAAAATAGCTTAAAAATGAAAATTTCATTAAAATCCTTAAAAGTCTGCCATAACCACTGATTGTTCAAAGTCTGCTCTACTTCAAAAAGTCTGCCCACTGCTGAAAGGCAACCTCTGTTCTCTCATTCCTTGATAACCACTGTTGTTCAAAAGCAGTGTCTTATCCACTGATATGCTATCCATTGATAGTGAAAATCATCCACTCACCCCTTTCCACTACTTTCATCAGTTGCTTTCACCAAAAGTACTGTCC